>NC_139354.1:86951950-87592783 GCF_055883805.1 Amblyomma maculatum
TGCTGCATCTGCCATCGAAAGTCAAAGGTCAAGTGGTGATATACCATAGAGGTAACCTGTTTTAACCTAAATGGCTACATTGTGAACTGTCTCGTTAGAGGTCAGTCAGACGCTCAGGTTAATTTTGGCTAATATTTGGCATCATGAAGTTTTCGCCTTAAACCTGCAGCCATTGACTATGGTTAGGTGATGGTTTAAATAGCAGAGACATTAGACTGCCAACCAAGATCCATATAACTCGTGCTATGGTCTTTCCAGTTGTGATGTATGGATGCGAGAGTTGGACGTGAAGAAGGCTGAACGCCGAAGAATTGACACGTTTGAATTGTGGTGCTGGCGGAGACTCTTGAGAGTTGATTCGACTGCCAGAAGATCAAATAAGTCTATATTGTTGACCATAAACCCTGACTGCTCATTGGAGGGCCAATTCTAAAGTTAAAGCTAAGCTACTTTGCTCATCTGATGAGAAGAGATGAGTCGCTGGAGAAAGATTTGATGTTGGGAAAGGTTGAGGGTCGCCGGAGAAGGGGTAGGCAGCGAACGCGGTGGTTGGATGGCATCCTCGAGGCGCTGCAGATGAAGTTATGTGATGTTAGGAAGATAGTGAGAGACCGGAAAGCGTGGCGTGATATGGTCCATAGGGTCACGAAGAGTCGGACACGACTGAACGACTGAACAGAACTGAGGTGATAGTTAGCCCGTCCCTACTTTCATGCCCAACCCTAGATTGGTCGTAATGACGTATTAAGCATGGATAGTTTGGGTACTAGTGATTTTCCATGGTTTTGTCTAGTATCCTTGGCTGCCTCAGAGACACCTAGCTGTTTGCGTCGCTTTGGTGGCAGATGTGTATTCTGAGAGCTCATGCTGCCTATAAAAGCTTACAATAGATGACCAGTAGGCTACACAATTATCAACGTGTAATTTTAATTACAGCAGTTCTTTGCTTATTGCAGTCCTTTCTTTTTTCAAGTTTGAGTGGTTTTCTGGCTACGCGCTTGCGTGTGTCATCGTTTTCATCGCCTGTAGCTTCGGCGTGTTTCCATTTCCCCGATTTTACTTCGATGACATTGTGCTGTAATGGGTAAGACATTTTGGTGCGCTTGTTGGCCAGCTAAAATATGTCGCTTCCCTCAGTTCTATTCGTTGCTTGGCGTTTGACGCTGCACCAGTTTTTGTAAGACATGTCTAACTTTTATGAGGTGTTTCCTTCTTGCAAATTTTACTCTCATAAGAATTTTCAATTTATCCGTACTGTTCAAATATTATCCAATATTTTTCGTATTCTAGTCTCAGTGTGAAAGAACTTGACCATTCCTTGCAAGAGGCAATGCACTCCGAAGTTAACGAGATATGGCTATCAGGCGCTTTCAAACAGGCTTCCTAAACAGTTGTACTTCTCAGCTTCCTTTTTAAAAGTATAGCACATTTTATGTAATTCCTGTTTCGCAAAAATATTTTTTCGGTGGTTCTCTGTTAACCATGGTGAAGAAACATACTGCTGGGATGCGTGCTCTGTCCGAAAAGCAGCTACTCGTCAGGCCTCGGATAGCAGGTTTCGCGCATTAAATATATTGCTCTGCACGACCAGCGAATAGCGCTCCGTAACAATATTATTTGTTATTAAAAAAACCTTTGATTTTAAATTGAATTGATCATTTTCTTACAAGAGTATGCCTAGCGGATAACGCTAGCTCACAGTCGTTACCAGAACCTACAATTCATCGCCGCTTGCTTTCCGTTAAAAGAATGACAGCCTACGGTTTTTCCGAGCGAATAATAGGAGTGGAGGAGGGGCCACTTTGCAGGTGCAGAACGTGGAGAAAATAAATGAACGCGTAGGAAGAGAATGAAGGAAAACATATAGGGCAATATATGCAGTGCCGTTTTTTTTTGGCTACAAAGTACCCAAAAGGTGAACTTCGCGTGTAGAAAAAGCCATCTTAAAAGTCACTGCCACTCGGCCGCTCAGTCTTCCAACTATGATACAGAAAGTAAGGTCATGTGACTTTTCGCCATGACTGAGCTGATAGCTTTCATCGAAGACATGCGCTCTAACACCCCACCCGTCCATGATTGTGAGCTTTATGCCCTATCCCGCAAAATGGACGGTGAATCATCGACCTCACTTCTCAGAATTTTCAACACAACCTGGTGAAGATGGTGTTTACCTTTTTGCCATTGACGTACTGCATTGTTCCACTCACAGTTGCCTCGTTCGCGCAGTCGTAGCAACAGTTATCACGATGACATTTGACAGAAGTCTCCAAACTGCGATCGCAACGCCGAGCCATCACTTGGAATGCCGTGCAGTTCTGGCATGCAATTCACACTTTCCTCTCACACTAAATGTCTGTTATCTGTGTTAATGGCAAACCCACAGGACATTTTTTTTTCTAATCGTGGAGTACCGCAGGGCACTGTTTTCACCCGTACTTTGTTTAATATTGCATTCATTCTTCTCATTCATGCCCCTTCTGCACTTCCTAATATTAAAGTGTCAGCTTAAGCAGATGGTATTACTATATGGTCTACAAACCGCTACGTCCAGATACAGTAAAACTCAGCGAAATGCCATCAACTCCAAACATTCCTCAACAACACTGACCCATCTCTCAACCTCTTCAAAACAAGCTATGTTCATATAGAGAATAAAGCCAGCCGTTGAACTTTCAAAGCCACTTCATTCGCACTCACTGTTGACAATACACCACTCCCTGAATTGGAAAATACCAAGGTTTTGGTGCCTGCACGTTTATTCTTCAGGAAAAGGCACAGTTTGGATGTTAGATGTGCACAAGGGGTGCTAAGAGACCTGGGTTCACGCGAGGAATAGCAAATCAGTCTGGCGGTGCCCGGTCTGATAGCCAGCAGTGCCCGCTCAGATACCTCTCGCCGGCTTCTTCTTGCTCTCTTTTAACCTCGGCTCCTATACCAGGCACAGTTTCAAAATTGACAAAACAACGATGGTCCACACTTGAGGTACGTAACCACGAAGCCATGTGAGTCATTACTGGTCTGCCTAAATTTGAGCATCAGCCGTTTCTAAAGACCTACTGCCGCCTATCTTCAAGAATTCACAGTTTTCATCACCATTCCCACCAGCTTCTTGCACAAGACCTGATGACTGTAATTGTTACACAGATGCAACCGTAACCTCAACAGGGGGTTCTCACAGCACGCTCGTATAAGGTCAACACACATTCAGGTGAAACGGAGTCGAATCTAAATACAGAAAGCAAATCTCACCTTGCCTTCGAACAGCAAGCGGTCTTAAAGACATAGAAGCATTACCTGCCGACCCCACGTGTAAACAGGTTAACATAGTGACTCACTTTCAAGATGCCCTGAAGCATTTAATTAAAGTCCGGTGCCATTAGGGTCGCACAGGCTATATAAACTGGTTGTCACCAATACCCAGAGCCTATACTCATTCACTGAGTCTTAGACAACACTGATCAGATTAACGTCGCAGCAGACGCGCTTCCTCATGCAAATGATGTGCATTTATGCTTCCACGGTATAGAATCCATCCACTGTACTCGACAGAGATAAGCTCGAAAAGGTGCGAAAACCGGTTTGCCCGTTTTGTTTTAGGCAAGTCAGCCAAAGACATTATTTAGCGCCACACTTTCTAAGCACACCTTAGGATGGCAATCGTAGAGCCGTGCTACGTTTAAAGCTTTTTTATGACATTTATCATTCACAAACTGGCAGTCCATGTGATAAACACATCTTTAAGCCTTATTATGTCTCCTCGCATCTGGATCACGAGAAAAAAGTGCGCGAGTACAAGTGCAAACTGAATCTTTCAGTTCGTTTTTCCCGAAAACAATTCGGCAGCGGAACCGCTTGCCCTCATCTGTTGTTGCATGCACATCTAGTGATTCGTTTATCTCTTCTTTAAGTAGTTTGATGGCTCGGAAATGACTTCAGTTTTCACTGCTGGCGAGGTTTGTTGGTCACCATTTATTTCGATAACATTTTTTCTCTATTATTATCAAAGCTTGTGCACGTGTGTGTTGTCTGCTTTGCAGTGGTATTTATGGTTAACATTGGGTTTTCTTTTACTGCTCGCTTGGGTCTCTAGGCCACGAGTAAATCTGATGACAGCCTTGTTTCCTCTTTATGTACGCGCGCGCGTGGGTGCCTATTTCGTCTAATGTCATCAAAGCGTAGTGCTGAAAAAATGTTCATGTCTCTGTGACCTGTAATTCATTCTTCTGAAGCTTTGTTTTTTTTCTTTTTTTGTGTGTATGCGAATAGGACTTGTATTGTTATGTTCGCTCTAATTTTGTGTTTGTAACCCCCCACTGCAATATCGGATGGCGCTGTGGGTATCAGATAAATAAATAAATAAAAACAATTTCTCCATGATTCGTTGCCACCAGATTCACTTCTGACGAATTTGTCATCTTGAGCATCACTCAGCCAGTGTATAAGTGCGCTCATTCCCCGTGTACGTAACCCTTCCCCCCATCTATCAAGAGTGCAGGAAGTCTCTCTGAGACGGCTTAAAGCTCGAGTGGCCCTTCTACCAGTGGCAAAGGGAGAGGATACTAGTTCTGGACAAATGTCGGCATTGCGAAGCAGCCGCTTGCAGCATGACTTTCCAGCATCTAATATGGACATGCCCAGGTAATCCGCTGGTTGCAGTACTAGTCTCCAAAAGGCAGGACATTCAAGAACTAATCAGTCTCATTTGCAACCATGTTAACGAAGGAAATTTATGCTCTCAGAGCTTATGTGGTTTCTTATATGACTATACTGCACGCATTTTTGTAACGCCGCCCATTAGCACATCTTTTGCCGTGGGCAAACTTAGTTCTATAAATAAATAAATAAATAAATAAATAAATAAATAAATAAATAAATAAATAAATAAACAAATAAATAAATAAATAAATAAATAAATAAATAAATAAATAAATAAATAAATAAATAAATAAATAAATAAATAAATAAATAAATAAATAAATAAATAAATAAATAAATAAATAAATAAAAGCTACTGCCAGTATTGCAATCATGTGCGTGCGCAATGAATAGTGGCTGTGGCGAGCTCCTTAATTTGCGCCTCAGGCTCACATATAGCTCAGGGCGTTTACTCAGGTATTCTTTTTCAAGTACATGCCTGCCTTTTGAATGGGAACTCATTTTAGGGTACTTATGAACTTAAGGGCGATCTTGGGGAGGTCATTTGGGTCAGAGGGGAGGCCAAGAGCACATAATATCTGAAAACAAATGTAGAAAGCTCACATTAAAGGGTAAAACACTCGTAAGATGCAGTGGTCAGTGCACTTGTGACGAAATAAATTGTCTCTTCCATAATAACGAACTTTGGAACTCACTCACAGGCAATGAGCAGCTGTTAACAGAACGCGGGTGGTAATAATGCTTGCGCCGCATAAATAATGGCGTCCATTGCCATCAGAAATGCTGAGCTGGACCTGCATCCAGAATAGCACGAGCAGTTAGTTTTATTATTGACGTCGGTTAGCAGCACACGTCGCATGCCATGCCACAATTGCGCAAAAAATAACAAGCATGCAAAATTCACCGAAGGGCTCCCGCATGCGTGCCTCTGGGATAATGATAGCAATGGCCGATAAGTAGAATGTTAACTGAGCAACGGCCACTATATTGTAGCAGGCGACCTATGGAGAGTGTTGGTGTATCGAGAAAGTAACAAGGCCTATCATCGACTCGAGGTAGTTAAACTACACTTTAGAAGGCAGGATCGAATGACACGTATTTTACTGTCGTGAGAGACTTCCAACTGAATAATGATTTTTTTTTTGTTGCACTCCTCTGAACACATTCATTGTGCAGTCGGTAAAGGAAGGCCTATCATATCGGGGCACCTGAATATTAAAAAAAAACATTTCAAATGCAAAATGATTGTTGTAATGCATAAAAATTGTACCTTTATTATTAGAAACCATGATATTGCATAAGAGCATTGCAAGTATGTCAACCTGCACATATAATAAGGGAAGCAGTGTCCAAACTCTGCCTCGCCGCTTTTACTACTTCGTTAACATGTACAAGGCCAGGTATATATGTGCCACATTAGTCAACATTGACAGGGTCTAAAAGGGCGTGTACTTCAAATGTCATTTTATATACATTTTTAGTGCATCGAGTAAGTTCGAAAGTAGTTCTGTTACACACAACAGAGTGCCCTCGATATATCTGCGCATAGAAAGCAAGAAATAACATAAAACACCAGTCTCACAATCCATGGCATTTGGGTCCTGTTTGTTTCAACTCCTTTCACAATTCTGGCTGAAGGGTGAGGGCTAGGCTGGCCGCAGACTGCAAATATAGAAACAATACAGCGGAAGCACATTAAATTTATGCTGACAAATTGCAGTAGACTTTTTTCATTCGACACTGCAATTATTTTCGATTAGGATTCAAAATTTTAAACTGTTATCTTGCTATAAATAATCTAATTTTTAGTAATTGTTTGTTAAGTCATATAACTTCATTATTGTCACTACTAGGTATGTCTGTCTGTCCACCTCTCCTCTAGAACTGGGAATGAAATCTTACCCTCTTCAAATGCAACCTGCAATAATTAGCATTGAGAGAGAGGAATACCGCCGTAACCATTGCCATATACGTCGCCGGTGCCACATACGTCGCCCAGACCGAGAGATGCATGTGAGAGGACGCGAATGACGTGAGGACAAGCAAAGCTACCACTCTTGCAAAACATGTGACTGCGTGTGGCTGCATTCCTCAGTTCCGGAAGTGTACAGTGCTGCGCACGTACAGTAGCCAGCTAACACGGGAGCGTTACGAAGCCTTCGTTATTCATGACAGAGCAGACAATTGCCTGAGCGAGGCATCTCTGCACTTATCGAAGAAAGAAACAGCCTTTTTAGATAACGAGAAATGCTATCAGCAGTAATTTTGTAATATTCTTCTGCTTGCCTTCCATATTTGCCTTGCATGAAGTACACTCAGCTGTGAGCCCTCGTGTCTGTGCTTCCTTTCTGTCGTCCCTCGGTCTCGCGCTGTTTTTGTTCGAAATCATTAACCAACTATCCCAATAATAGGGAACCAGCACTGCCTAGGCGGCGCTGCAATTATGCCACAGCGCGCCTGATAACTGCTGCTGTTGGCCGTTTGGTTGGCGATAAACGACCGACCATATTGCGCAGCATTATAGATACACGTGTGGCAGATAACGTCCTTGCCCAGACGCTCTCGACGTAGCCTAGTTATCTGAGTCACGCCATGCAGGGGTTTGGCAGTACGTGCATGGCCTCCGAGATCACTACCGCGCGCACGTTTCTCTCAGGCCGTTCCAATCGACTGGAGAGAGCGTAAGTTGGAAAAGGGGCGTGGCAGGGTCTTTCGCCGCACCGCAGCGCTCGCCACCTATGCATCAAATGTTCCGCCGGAGCTTGGCGCAAACTATAAAACTCGAGTTTCCTCAGCTTGCGCTCGTACCACAGTCGAGCTGCCAGCTTTAAAATGCTACGGGCAAGACGGCAGCCGACAATTCTGCTATCGTTAAAGTACTAATAATATTGCCGCGAAACCTTCAAAACAGTATTTGTTGTTTTTTAACAGCCGCCGGCATACAGGCTTATCACTCTGATTCTGGACCGTGTATCAGTTCCGTAATCTTTGTTTGTTAATGCTCGATGTCGCGAGTCACACCTTTATCGGTTTTGTTGTAGCGCAAGATGCACCGAGATCGGTCTCGAAGGTTCCGGCCACTTGGGTGTCTTTCCACAATGTTCCAGCCCGTGCTGGTAGCTGTTTGCGACGTTATCTAGATTGTTCTGTGCAGCCTTTAAATTGAGCGTTGCCGAGTGTGACGGGCATTCTTTGTTCGACGATCGACGAGCACGTTTGTTTCTATCGCCGCCGCCGAGTTGCTTAGTTCTTTTGCGGGCGCAAGTCAGCCCAAATAAAGAGTTTATTTAGTGCAATCATCGACCCTTCATTTGAGTCGTCGGCCTCGTCACTACTACGTGACATCTGGTGGAGGGGCTGCCTTTGATCCTTCAAGCGAAGACCCAAGCCGTGTTCCTGTCACCCTGGAAGACCAGCCTACAGGTCACCGAGCCAGCCGTCGACTTCAAGGCCTACAGCCCGAACACGGTCTACTGCCTGACCCCATTCGATCTCGGAAGGCATCGACGCTGACAATGGCCCAACCTACAGCACCGATTGTTTTCGTCCAACCCCGTGAGCCCCCCTGCTTCCATGGACGACCGGATGAAGATGCGGGAGACTGGATGGACCTTTTCGACCGTCTGGCAGAATTCAACGGTTGGGACGACGCTGCGAAACTCAGGCAGGTCTACTTTGTTCTTCAAGGACATGCCCGAGTTTGGTTTGAAAATCACGAGACTTCTTTCAAGGACTGGGAGATATTCAAAGCACAGTTCTTGATGGCCTTTACAAGTTCTGTTCGAAAAGAAAGAGCTCAGGACCTCCTCCAGTCAAGAATTCAATTACCAAACGAGCCCGTCCTGGCCTACGTAGAGGAGATGAAACGCCTGTTTCGGCGCGCCGACTCTAACATGACCGAAGGTGAGAGAGTGAAATTCCTAATGCGAGGCGTTAAAGAGTCGCTTTTTGCGGGGCTTGTCCGGAACCCGCCGAGAACTGTGGAAGAATTTGAAAATGAAGCATCGACTATCGAGAAGGCGTTGGACACCCGGATACGCCACTACGAGCGGCCACTTCAACCAGACTACTCATGCCACTACCTCAACGCATCTACAAGCGCAGAGAGCCTTCGGGACCTCATCCGGGAGATCGTGCGAGAGGAGCTCCGCCGATTGATTCCATCATCGCAACAACCCCAGGTGGCGACGCTCGCGGACGTCGTCCGTGAAGAAGTTCAGCAGGCGCTGGGAGTTCCTGAAGCGACGGCTGCGCCTGTTCCAGCACAAGAGGCAACAGCGATGAACTACGCTGGTGCATTACGTCGCCCTCCGCCCCGACGTGATGACTTTCCGAGCCCTCGCCGCTACCGGCCTGTTCCTGAAAACCGCCCCTTGGCTCCCGCCCGACAAGCCTACCAACGACCAACAAGCCCCAGGAAGTGCGACGCATGGAGGACAGCGAACAACCGGCCATTATGCTTCCACTGCGGTGAGGCCGGCCACATTCTGCGGCACTGCCCATACCGACGCATCGGTCTCCGCGGATTTGCAGTCGACGCTCCACGCCCAGGTGAACGACCGCAAGAAATCGACAACTATCTGCGTAGCGGTGAGATTGCGCCACGAAGCCGTCGGTTCAGGTCTCCATCGCCGTACAGGGCCCGCTTTGCGTCGCCAGGACGTAGCTATGATGGTAGTGTGCGCGGAAGGTCCCCAAGCCCCCGTAGGGGAAACTAAAGGCAGCAACCTTTGGAGGTGAGGTTGCTAAACGGCGAAAAGACGAAGATCCTCCGCCGCCGACGACCACTAACGACGACGCAACCATTTCATCGCCGCTCCACACGACGACATCGACGACAACACGACCAGAGTGCAAGTAGACACCGCCGCCCAGCGAAGTAACAACGGTATGCTCCGGCCATGACCTGAAGAAACGACGGAGCCGAGATCGGACACCAAGGCCCACGTGCAATGCGAGGACGCGAACAAGTGACCTTGAAGTTGATATCGACGGTCGCAGAGTCACTGCCCTAGTAGACACCGGAGCTGACTATTCAGTCATTAGTGGACCGTTAGCCTCTCAGCTCAGAAAAATTACCACCGCTTGGGACGGCCCGCTGATTCGCACCGCAGGTGGCAACCTGATTACTCCATCGGGACGATGCACTGCAAGAATAACCGTAAATGGGCGTACTTACCCCACCAGCTTTGTGGTCTTGCAGCAGTGCTCCCGCGACGTGATTTTAGGCATGGACTTCCTAAATGAACATAGGGCTATCATCGACCTGCGATCCAAGCTCATCAAGCTCTCTGCAGACAAAGCCATTTCTGCTACGACGACGTCGATGCAACACATCCCTCTAAACCTCCTCGACGAAGAATTGAACGTCCCGCCCCGATCAACCATCGCAGTCTGCGTAGGTAGCTCCAACATCGAAACCGCTGAAGGCATCGTCGAAGGAAATCTCCAATTGCTCTTAGAACGAGGTGTCGGCATCGCAAGAGGCATCACAAAATTCCGGAGAGGTCAAGCTCAGGTTCTGGTAACAAACTTCACCGAAGAATACCGGCATCTCAACAAGGGCACGACGATCGCCTTTCTCGACGAATTAGCGGACCTCAAAGATGTATTCTCTTTCCACGACCAAACGCTGGAAGACGCACCGGACCTATTCCGTCAGCCCACATTTGACATCAACCCGGCATTGACCCACAACAGGAAAGACCAGATTCTCAGTCTGCTTCGAAGCTACGGGGAGTGCTTCTCATCGTCATCGAAGGTACGACAAACACCACTGGCCAAGCATCGCATAATAACGGACGAACACGCCCGACCTCTGCGCCAAAGCCCTTATCGTGTATCGCCGCGAGAACGCCAGGCCATTCGCGATCAAGTTGAGGAAATGCTGCGTGATGACGTAATCCAGCCATCGAACAGCCCCTGGGCGGCACCAGTCGTTTTGGTCAAGAAGAAAGACAGCACACTTCGCTTCTGCGTTGATTACCGCCACTTGAATAGCATAACGAAGAAGGATGTCTACCCGCTTCCCCGCATCGACGACACTCTCGACCGGCTCTGCAATGCAAGGTACTTCTCATCGATGGACCTGAAGAGCGGATATTGGCAAATTGAGGTCGACGAAAGAGATCGCGAGAAGACCGCATTCATCACACCGGACGGCCTTTATGAATTTAAGGTGATGCCATTTGTCCTCTGCTCCGCACCAGCCACGTTTCAACGAGTAATGGACACAGTCCTGGCAGGCTTGAAGTGGCAAATTTGTTTGGTATATTTGGACGACGTTGTTGTCTTCTCGTCAAACTTTGAAGACCACCTAAAACGACTACAGACAGTGCTGGAAGCCATCAAGCCATCAAGTCATCGGGGCTAACGCTAAAAGCAGAGAAGTGCCATTTCGCCTACGAAGAACTCCGATTCCTAGGTCACATCGTTAGCAAGGACGGTATTCGCCCAGACCCGGAGAAAACAGCTGCAATCGCACAATTCCCACCGCCTGCCGACAAGAAAGCTGTGCGCCGATTCCTTGGGCTGTGCGCTTATTATCGACAATTCGTCAGAAACTTTTCGCGGATCGCCGAACCGTTGACGCAGCTTACAAAGGCTGACGTACCTTTTAAATGGGAAGCGCCGCAAGGAGAAGCCTTCGACGAACTTAAGCGCCACCTGCAATGCCCTCCTGTACTTGGCCACTTTGATGAAAACGCCGAGACCGAAATTCACACCGACGCGAGCAGTGTAGGCCTAGGAGCCATTCTCGTCCAGAAGACTGCCGGACAGGAAAAAGTAATCGCCTACGCTAGCAGGTCTCTCACAAAAGCCGAAGTAAATTACTCGACGACCGAGAAGGAGTGCCTTGCGATCATCTTGGCTACTTCTAAGTTTCGTCCATACCTATACGGCCGACCATTCAAGGTGGTAAGCGACCATCACGCGCTCTGCTGGCTGGCTAATTTGAAAGATCCTTCCGGCCGCCTTGCCAGATGGAGCCTACGACTTCAAGAATTTGACATGACTGTAGTCTATAAGTCGGGCCGGAAGCATTCCGACGCAGACTGCTTATCCCGCGCTCCTGTCGATTCTCCCCCGAAGGACGATGACGATGACGCCTTTTTGGGACCGGTAAGCGCCAGCAGTTTCGCAGAACAACAGCGATCAGACCCTGAGCTGAAAGCGCTAGCCGATTACTTGGAAGGAAAGACCGCTTCCCCTCCTGGTGTGTTCAGGCGACATTTATCATCCTTCACGTTAAGCAATGGCCTCCTCGTGAAGAAGAACTTTGCACCCAACAAGACCGCGCAGCTTCTCGTAGTGCCTAAAACCCTTCGGCAAGAAATTCTGCAGGTGTTGCACGACGAGCCCACAGCAGGCCACCTCGGATTTGCGCGCACGTTGCGTCGAATCCAGGAGAAGTATTACTGGCCGCGACTGCCTGCCGAAGTTTCCCACTACGTGAAGACGTGTCGTGAGTGCCAACGACGCAAGGCGCCGCCGATCAGACCAGCAGGACTACTAAACCCGATTCCGCCCCCAATCCTGCCGTTTCAACAAATTGGGATGGATATCCTCGGCCCCTTTCCATCTTCGTCTATGGGTAACAAGTGGATCATCGTGGCCACTGACTACCTTACCCGTTACGCCGAAGCAAGAGCACTACCAAATGGTACCGCGGCAGAAGTCGCCAAATTTTTTGTCGAACAAATTCTCTTGCGACACGGCGCCCCAGAAGTGCTCATCACGGACAGGGGAACGGCGTTTACGGCAGAGTTGACGCAAGCCATCCTGGAATAGTCACACAAGCCATCGACGAACAACTGCGTACCATCCCCAGACCAATGGCCTTACGGAGCGCCTGGACAAAACGATCGCGGACATGATCGCTATGTACGTCGACGCTGAACACAAGACCTGGGACGCCATCTTGCCGCACGTGATCTTCGCGTATAACACGGCAGTCCAGGAGACGACCAGAGCGACCCCGTTTAAGCTTGTGTACGGCAGGGAGCCCACGACGACGCTCGACGCAATGCTGCCGCACGTAACCAACGAGGACAACCTTGACGTCGCCGCCTACCTGCAGCGTGCAGAGGAAGTCCGACGACTCGCACGGCTGCATATTAAGGACCAACAGCGCACCGACAGCCGACGATACAATTTACGACGACGCCACGCAGAGTACAATCCAGGAGACCAAGTGTGGGTTTGGACACCAATTCGCCGTCGCGGATTAAGTGAAAAGTTGTTGCGTCGATACTTTGGGCCGTACAAAATCCTTCGCCGCGTCGGACCACTGGACTATGAAGTCATTCCCGACGGAACGTCAGCATCACAACGGCGACGCGCACGCCCAGAAATTGTACATGTTGTGCGACTGAAGCCATATTACGCGCGTTAAAGAATCTGTGGTGTTTAAACTTTGCAGTGTTTATGTTTAAGTTTCTTTGTTCTGGAACATCGAGGCGATGTTTTTTTTTAAGGGGGGAGTAATGCCGCGAAACCTTCAAAACAGTATTTGTTGTTTTTTAACAGCCGCCGGCATACAGGCTTATCACTCTGATTCTGGACCGTGTATCAGTTCCGTAATCTTTGTTTGTTAATGCTCGATGTCGCGAGTCACACCTTTATCAGTTTTGTTGTAGCGCAAGATGCACCGAGATCGGTCTCGAAGGTTCCGGCCACTTGGGTGTCTTTCCACAATGTTCCAGCCCGTGCTGGTAGCTGTTTGCGACGTTATCTAGATTGTTCTGTGCAGCCTTTAAATTGAGCGTTGCCGAGTGTGACGGGCATTCTTTGTTCGACGATCGACGAGCACGTTTGTTTCTATCGCCGCCGCCGAGTTGCTTAGTTCTTTTGCGGGCGCAAGTCAGCCCAAATAGAGTTTATTTAGTGCAATCATCGACCCTTCATTTGTGTCGTCGGCCTCGTCACCACTACGTGACAATATAAGGCCCACATGCGCAAAGTTAGGCAGCGACTACCCGAAGCTGCATGCCTGCCCGAAGCATGCACGCGTGCTCTGGCGCTCTCTGCTGCGGTTCGGAGTCTTTTTTTGTTAGTGTGTATATACACGCCGTACATTTGCGAGTTCATTAACTCGCTAAATACAGTATTTACGAGTGCGGCGACTTACATAAACATCCATCGCACGAGTACAATTCTCTAAATGGTTCCGCCACAGCCACATGAATATTGCTTACTTAGGTGCATGTCACGATAGCTATTTTTTTTTTTGCATGGTTTTAAAGCAGCCTTGGAAGATCGTAAGCACGCAAGTTCGATAGAGTCCTTACGGAAAACAATTTACATGGGTTTTTATAATATGCCTTATGGCAAGCTTGCGTAATAAAAAAAAAAGTTCGATAAAGGTGAAGGGTAATCGGGGCACGTTAAAGCACCTCTGCCGTCATGTGAGTATATGCGCGGTTTTCGGAAGTGATCCCGTTAAAAACGGATCAGCTTATATGATCGAAAGCGAGGAGAAGCTATTACCTCGTTTGTAAACTACTCGGCCCGCCAAGCATAAATCTGCGCAATTATCACGCGAGTTTCAGCTTATTTCTTGTTTTCACTTGTTTGCATATGCTACAGACTGGGTGCGGTACTTTTATTTTTAATTTTTACTCCTATGCCTCTACACGCAGAGGGCCAAGCCGAGCTAATGGGTTAATTGAAACGAATTATGATTAGACTATAGAATGGCACTATCATACACGCCTGCCACACTAGTTAGCAATATTTCATTAATTCAATGATATGCGAGTGGAGAAATGGTTAAGTGGAGAAATATGGGAGAGGCCTCCGCTCTGTAGTGGGTATAGTCAGGCTGATTATGATGATGATGATGACATGCGAAACGTATCAGAGCATTTTTGGCACTAAACATCCGCCGATTGTAATGATACTAGCCACTTTCTGAACAAATTACGAGGCAAACACTTTCAGCAATTTAAAAAAGACATGTTTCTTTATTTACAGAACTCATGAGGTGGACAAAGAGAAATACAATATGGCCAAGTACAATCAAGAAGTACACACAAACATTTCGTTATTTACAAAGTTCAATCACCACATGATGACTAGTTTTCTATTCGAGAAAATAAAACGTGCTAGACTAAACACGCAGCTCCTATCTTGCTCAGCAATTTTTTTTTGCGGTAACCTGCTTGATCAATTACTATTTTTCCTGCATTGATAAGCTGTGGCCTAAGCAACGTTTCTATGATTATCTTCGTGGTTTCAGTGGCGTGGTCCTTTCTTGCTGCAACAAACCTAGAAGAGAGCACCTCTCGAAGCAAGCAACATAAGCTAGCAACATGTACGCTACACATGGAATGTAGCGATGTACGCTTCACTGGAATTTGTTATATTTGCAAGCAAGCGGAGAAGCCTTAGGATTAAAAATGGGGAGGAAAACTAATGTCTCATCAGTTCTCCAAACTGCAACAAGATCGTGCAGCTGAGAAACATGCATGCCTTTGACCACTCGAGCGTACGCTCGTAACGTTGATTGACTGCCGGCTTCACGAGTGACCGGTAACCACTCAAAGACTACCACCTACACGAGGTAGTCTTGACTAGTAACTGTTTCACAAGCAAATAAAATTATCCACTCGAGCACAATGCGCAAATTCTAAGTAGAACGAAACGCATTATGTGAACGCAGCAAGAACATCAACACTTCGGTAGTAAACTCAACACTTAAATTGTGAAACATTTCGGACACACTTTGCGGTCAGTCTTTGCTGGAAAACCAGCTAAAAATGAAAGGCTATGTGACACGCTCGTAACAAATTTTTCGTGAATGTACACGCGCAAAAAACGAGAGAACCGCCAGCAGAGATACACCGCGAGCGGGCTGGACGATGCATCGACGCATAGGCGCGCACTGCCGCCTGGTGTCGCCTGGAGGAACTGACAAATTTACAACCGTGGCCTCCTCGGAGGCCATGGTACGTGCAATCTGATCCATGTAAGCGCATGTAGGTGGCGTGAAAATGCCCTACGGTAGCACCTATAACGTATATGCTCTTCTCGCCAGGCTATATATTACGGCGCGGTAATCGATACAGCAAACTTCATTGCAGACTCCCTATACTCTCGTTTCCTGTGCCTGTCCCGGTGCTCCACCGATCAACAGAGTTACCACCAGCCGTGTGCATTGCCCCAGTGGTTTCCCTCAACGCCACCGTCAACTCAATGTCATCCCACGCCTCACCTACAGTCTCCCATATCTTAAAACAACCAAGACGGAAAGGAACAACATAAACGGGCTAATCAGGAAGGCATAAAAACTGTCTCTGGGATTGCCGCCATACGCCTCTAACAGCAAGTTTGACGATCTGGGCATGCACTGTACCTTCAAAGGACATAGTGAAGCCATGCTCGACTCCCAGATCAAAAGACTTAAGCTGACCAAGACGGGCCGTGCTCTCCTTACAAAACACGGTTGTACCCTTAAAGATGACAACAGCGCAGCGACCACAACTTTATTCATCACACCAGACATCAGGGACACTTTCACGGTCTGACCACTGCCCAGAAATATAGACCCTGTCAATTATAACGGCAGAATTGGAATGTCAGAGCCAAAACCTTGACAAACTACTGAATACAAAACATTTTGTCATGCACGTCGACGCAGCGAGGTACAAAGGCAGAGAGGCGAGCGCAGCTGCGGTTACTGACTCACGAGGCAAGCTCATATACGGAACAAGTATACGAACCAAATGCATCCGCACAGTAGAAGAGGTGGCAATAGCCCTAGCAATCTCGGAAGCAAACCGAAGACAACACAGTTATTGGATAGTCCCGGACTCGCAAGCCGCCTGTCGAGCCTTCCAAAACAACAGGATTCATCGCATAACAAGCAAGTTCCTAGCCGGCCGGCCAGAAGGAACAGACCCAAGTAGGCAACACACAATTGTTTGGGTCCCCGACGCTGGGGTGGAGTAGATGCAGTCGTCCAACATTAAAGTAGATGCCGTCGTCCAAGGTTTCACTAGCCGGGCGGCGGAGCCATCGGTGGAGCCTTTCAGAGTGCCAGATACATACGGGGAAACAATACGAGCGTGTAGGGAGAGGCGTAGAGAGTAGGCACTTCCACATGACACACTAAGCCAAAGTACAAGCCACTATACTTAGGCGCCTACGAACACATATACAAACAGAGCCCTGTACCACAATATACGGCCAACACAATACAAAAGCGAATGTGTCTGGTGCGGAGACACTGCTACACTATACCACACAACATGGGGATGTAGGGCAAGCCCCATAATGCCTAAAATAGATAGCCTTAGTCCCGAGCAGTGGGAGGACCTTCTAGGCGACTCTAACGCACAGACCAGCTCATGCTGGTGCAGCGGGCCAGAGCCGCTGCTGAGGCCAACGGACTCCTGGACAAAGGACTACCGACTACTGCTCTTTCCTAACCCACTACCCTTACCCCAGTTTTCCCCAATAAAGTTTATCAATCAAATCAACCAATCCGCTGAACGTCGCGCCTTCCAGCGCACAACCAGGAGGTTGTCCGACGCCAACAATGAGGGCAACCTTACAATTGTCGAACGCCACCACAACGCCGACGCCACGGCCTCGGCCCACGCATACTGTCATTCCACCAAACAGCGCAAAATGCTAAACGCTTGTAGCCTAGTATTGATGGAGTGTGGCGTGTACAATCATATTTTCTGTTTTGGTGTTTGCGTTTGTGAGGTATTTTTAGTGTGTCTCTATGGTGTTGGGGAATCGAATGAGCTTCCGTCTGGGTACATCCGGCGTCTGGTTCATTATTTCGGCCCTAGCGTTCTCCTAAGATCCGTGACAAGCCCGTTCAAGGTTCTCAGATATTTCGATGTAAATGTGTTTTTTTAGGCATTTGCAGCCATTGCTGGGTGCGTAGGCAGATGAGATATTCGCGTATTGACCAGCTTTCTAAGTATATTATAATTGATGTGCCTTACAATCGGATCTCTGCGTTGACAACAAACACAATATTCATCATACTACCAAGACAAGTAAGAAATTCGGATTTATTTTTTCTAATCCTACTTTTTTATACATATTTTTAAGGCTAGCGATGATGGTGAGGTTGACATCAGTGTCTCGAGTGGGCTGCAGAAAGTTCGATGTTTCTGTGTGAATGCCCATGGAAAGTGATTAGGTTTTCGAATTTCTATCACGGTAGTCCCGTTCTTTTCATGCAACTGTCCCAGCGACATTAATAATGCATTATGAAAAGTTACCACTTTCTGGCGTTCAGTGACGCATTATAGGTTTTGAGGAATTCGATGCCATTAGAGTGGCCACAGAGCTCACGAATTTTTACATTTAGTTTAGTGAACGGCTAATCTATCTTTTGCTATCGTGATGTACATGGAACTAAATATCCAGATGCAAAGGTCAAGCTTCCTCGGTAGCAGAACATAATGCTTGTCATAAAAAATCTAGGAACCATCAGCCACCCGTCGGACTTGACTATTCAGTTCAGTTCAGTCGTTCAGTCGTGTCCGACTCTTCGTGACGCTATGGACCATGTCACGCCACGCTCTCCGGTCTCTCACTATCTTCCTAACATCACATAACTTCATCTGCAGTGCCTCGAGGATGCCATCTAACCATCGCGTTCGTTGCTACCCCTTCTCCGGCGACCCTCAACCTTTCCCAACATCAAATCTTTCTCCAGCGACTCCTCTCTTCTCATCAGATGACCAAAGTAGCTTAGCTTTAACTTTAGAATTTGACCCTCCAATGAGCAATCAGGGTTTATGGTCGACAATATTGACTGATTTGATCTTCTGGCAGTCCAAGGAACTCTCAAGAGTCTTCGCCAGCACCGCAATTCAAACGCGTCGATTCTTCGGCGGTCAGCCTTTTTCACAGTCCAACTCTCGCATCCATACATCACAACTGGAAAGACCATAGCACGAGTTATACGGATCTTGGTTGGCAGACTAATATCTCTGCTCTTTACTAGGCGGTCAAGGCTAACCATTGCTCTCTTTCCCAGAAGCAGGCGTCTCCTAATTTCATGGCTGCAGTCTCCTTCCGAGGTAATCTTGGAGCCCAAGAAGAGAAAATCTGTCACAGCTTCCACTTCTTGTCCCTTGATGCTCCAGGACTTGATAGGGCAAGACGCCATGATCTTTGTCTTTTTAATGTTCAGTTTAAGCCCAAACTTCTCACTCTCTTCTTGTAGGCGCATCAGAAGTGTCTTGAGTTCCGCTTCACTTTCTGCCATTAAAGTGGTATCATCCGCACATCTAAGGTTGTTGATACGTTTTCCAGCAATCTTCACTCCAGCTGAAGACTCGTCCAGACCGGCCTTCCTCATGATGCCCTCTGCATATAGGTTAAATAGGCAGGGCGACAGTATGCAGCCTTGCCTCACTCCTTTCTTAATCGGAAACCAATCAGTAAGACCATGCCCAGTTCTGACTGTGGCCTGTTGCCCTTCATACAGGTTCCCGAGGAGACAGATGAGGTGAATTGGAGCTCCCATCTCTTGGAGAGCTTTCAACAATCTGCTGTGATCTACGCAGTCAAAGCTTTCGCATAATCAATAAAGCAGAAGTAGATGGGTTTCTGGAACTCTCTTGCTTTTTCCATGATCCAGCGAAGGTTGGCAACTTGGTCTCTAGTTCCTCTGCCCTTGCGAAACCCAGCTTGCACGTCCGAAAGCTCTCGATCCACATACTGCTGCAGCCTACCTTGGAGGATTTTCAACATCACCTAGCTAGCATGCGAAATAAGCGCGATCGTGCGGTAGTTGGAACAATTTTTGGCACTGCCTTTCTTTGGAATGGGGATGTAAACTGACCTCCTCCAATCCTGTGGCCACTGCAGGGTTGTCCAAATCTTCTGACATAATGTACGCAGAATGTTAACAGCGTCATGGTTGAGGTTTTGAAGCAACTCAGCTGGGATGCCATCAATTCCGCTAGCTTTGTTCTTAGCAAGGCTGGCTAAGGCCCATTCAACTTCACTCTTCAGGATGCCCGGCTCGAGATCAGTGATCACAACCGTCTTATGTTGGTTTTGCACATTCGGGTCCTTCTTGTACAGTTCTTCTGTGTATTCCTGCCATCTCTTCTTTATCTCTGCGGCTTCAGTGAGGTCCTTGCCTCGTTTGTCCTTTATCACGCCCAGCTTAGCACAGAAGCTTCCTTTGATATCTTTTATTGTCTTATACAGAGCTCTTGTGTTCCTTAATTGGCTGTTGTCCTCAACTGCTTGGCACTGTATGTTCAGGAAGCCATTCTTATCTCTCCTTGCTATTTTCTGAAAATCTGCATTGAGAACCTTGTATCTTTCTCTTTCCCCCATAACTTTTGCCATCCTCCTTTCCTCAGCTATTTGCAAAGCCTCTTCAGATAACCAGTTTGCTTTTTCGCATTTCTTTTGCTTTGGAACTACCTTAGTAGGAACCTCTTGTATTATATCACGAACATCAGTCCACATCTCTTCGGGCTCTTTGTTTTCTAGATCTAATTCTTGAAATCGATTCCTCACTTCCACACCATATTCTAATAGAACTTGATCCAGATTATACCTGAAAGGCCTTCTAGTTTTCTGCGTTTTCCTCAATCGAAGCTTAATCTTGGCAACAAGAAGCTGATGATCGGTGCCACAATCGGCCCCAGGCTTTGTTTTTGCTGCTTGTATAGCGCTTCTCCATCTCTGCCGGTAAATAATATAATCGATCTGATTCCTGTACAGACCGTCCGGTGAAGTCCATGTGTACAGGCGCCTCTTGTGCTGTTGAAAATAAGTATTCGCTATGGTCAGGTTGTTTTCTTGACAAAACTCTACTAGCCTCTGCCCAGCTTTATTTGGCTCACCAAGACCGAACTTGCCTGTAATTCCGGATATTTCTTCACTCCCTACCTTAGCATTCCAGTCTCCTATGAGAAAAACGACGTCTGATGATGGGGTGCGGTCTAAAAGGCATTGTAGGTCCGCATAAAATCTCTCAACGTCAGCTTCTTCAGCAGTAGTGGTCGGTGCATAGACTTGGATAACTGTTATGTTGAAAGGGTGACCTTGTATCCGAAGTGAAATCATTCGGTCGTTTTTGGGGTTGTACCCTAGCACTGCTTTGCCCATTCTTCTGTTTACTATGAGAGTGACCCCATTCCTTCTCTTGGATTCGTGGCCACAATAAAAGACATAATGGTCGCCGGAGTTATATTCTCCCATTGCGGTCCACTTGAGCTCGCTGATACCCAAGATATCAATGCTCAATCTGTCCATTTCTCGCTTGACGATATCCAGTTTACCTTGCGTCATAGATCTTATATTCCATGTTGCTATGTGATACATTTCCTTGCAACATCGGACTTTCCGGTCGCTTCCCGACACATCCACAACTGAGCGTCCTTTTGGCTTTAGCCCAGCCGCTTCATTCGTCCTGGAGCTACTAGGAATCGCCCTTTTTGCATCCCCAGTAACATGTGGGACGCCTTCCAACCTGGGGGGCTCATCTTCCGGCGCCATATCATTAATGGTGTTGTGACTGGCCATAGGGTTTTCTTGGCAGGAAATACTGGAGTAGGTTGCCATTACCTTCTCCAGTGAATCACATTTTGTCAGAGCTCTCTGCCGTGAGCTATCTTGGGCTGCAATACACAGCAGAGCTCACGACTTCATCGAGTTTCGCAAGCCCCTCCGCCACGACAAGGCAGTGATCCATGAAGGGGAAAAATGTGGAACGCTTCACGATTTTGCGTGAAGCGTTCCACATTTGGCCAGAGGCAAATTTAAACACCCCATGGCTCTGTTTTCAACACAGGCCTCACGCATATTCAGGCCTCGGACAACTTTATATTTTGATGACCACCCCAATGCAATAAAAGCGTACACGGTAATTAGACTTTAGGTTGTGGAAATACTTGTTGTAGGGCTAATTGGTTCAAGCTGTACAATTGACGGGCGCTGAGGACATGAAAACAGGAACTAATAAAGATAGAAAGAGTGGCTGCGACCAACCGAGAATATTGCCGAAGACACTGCCCATTATTAGACGGTGCATATCAGCGTGAGGTCATCGAAAGAAGAAAGATGTGCTGCACTCCAGGCGCGGAGGGTGAGCCCCTCACACGGCCGGAGGATGGTTTTTTAGTCGTAGTACTGTAGCGGTGGTTGAGGTGGCTTCCGCGGACACTGTTTCGGGAGCGATAAGAACTGCTTACTTCTTGTAGTCGCCCTAGCGTTCGTCTCAGCCGCTTTCTGTTGAGCCGCCCGTAGAAGCTTGCGGGCAGGATGAGCTAGTAGCCAGTCACCTTTGGTGAGGTCTTCCGCGGTACAGTCCTCCCATTCGACAGGGACATCATGAAGTCGACGTGGCGCAGGGCTGCCAAAAGCTCGTCGGTGCCGTTAGGATTAATGAGGTGACTAGCCTGCCTGAGTAGAAAACAACCTTTTTAGGCAAGGGGAGAGGCTTACATGCTTTGTGGACTGTTCCAGATGATGCCTGGAACTTCATAGGTGTCTGGAGAGACAAATTCGAATGGTGGGCTGTAAGATTAGGTCACCTCGAAAAAAAGGTTGGAGCGCATAGGAATGCGCGTCAGCACTCGGCGGAGGCTAGATGTGGAATCCTCATCAATGTGATACATTTTATGTTAGTGCGAATGCACGATTTCACGAAGTCTAACCTGCGTTCAGGACCTGCATGGCTAAATTTACCTTGAGTGTGCCTTTCCTTTCCTGTAAATCAATTTATTTTACAAGGGGGGATCAGCTGGTTCAAAACTGTGGTCTAATTGCTGGACACCCCAAAGTTTGGACCTGTGTTAGTGGTTGGCTGGGTTAATTCACAGAAATTTGCTGGTCGACTTGAGCTTTACAATGTTTGAGGGAGTCGTACCGAGGACCTCTGAGTATTAAAACCTAACGGGGATTTAACTTCCTAGGATCGCGACATCTAACCGCGCCTTCAGAATGTGCGTGGCTTGACCTTAGATGTGACCTTGCCAAACCAAAAAGCAACGCCTCACCCGTAGTCAAGCGCCAGCTACACATTGGTAGATGGGGAGGGGGAAGCGTACCCGGTGCCTTTAATGAATGTATCGACGGATGCTGACAAAATTCCCCTCTCTCACGCCTCGGGACAGGGTTCATTATCGGATTAGCCGGGCAACACGATTGTATTGCTCGTGCGGAACCCACAGTGACCAGCCCCTGCGTGATGTAACTGACATCTTCCAGTGAGACATGGTTGCCTGCATAAGCGCACGGCGCAATTGCTGCTGCACGTGAGTCTACTCCAGGATGGCAAGTGAGGCAGGTCTTTCTACTGTCTCGGCTAAAGAATTGCGCTGTGTCCGGCTGAGTTGGAACGGGATAGAAGACGCCATAAACGTGAATACCAGATCCCGGTCCCAAAGACGTGGCCGAACGCAAGGAAGAGCTTACGAAGGAATAGCAGAAACGACCAGCCGCGCTAGTGGCCAAAGCACCGGAACAGCAAACTGTTCGTCTAGAGACCGAGTGCAGTCGTAAATATCTATACCGACTTGAAACGCAGTGAAAACAGCTCACCGAGGAAATGGACGAAAGTCGGCTGAAATGCGAAATGCGGTTGGCCATGGTCGCTTTCGCTACAACCAAATATCAGTGTGAGTGCTAAACCCAATTGGCTCGACCAACTTCGTAACCAAATAAAAAATTAAAAAAAAAACAAGAGCAAATCCTCATGAAAAGATAAAACCAATTAAACCATGCTTTCGCTCGTCTTATATCTGCCACACGGCAAATTTAGTGTCATTCTGGCTGCGGACTGGTCCCGAGGACCAGACCATCGCACATCTCTTCGGTCTGAGTCATTCCAAAGTTAACATTATTACCAAGGAGTTTTTAGCTGTGGTGATTGAAGTCTTCGAGGCGCAGTGTATCAGCACGGTCAGCCAGGTAGAGATGGCGGATCACATCCGCGAGTGGTATGCCCTGACAGGTTTCTCGCAGGCTGTCGGTGCCTTGATTCGATGCCACATCCGAATCTCGCCTCCACAAGTGCACGCTGCCGATTATTATAACGATAAAGGATAAGCGTTTTTTGTTTTATTAATTTAATTGAAACTTCGTCTAATCAGCAAACTGCTGACATTTTACAGCGACCTGTTGACACCCTGAAGTTCGAATTTGCAATCCTCAAATATCACGATACTCGAAAGGACATGAAGAGGTCACCTTGTTTCATTGAAAGAAAATAACCGGTGATTTACTTTGAGCAGTGAAAAATTAAGGAATAGTACTCACCGCGCGCAGAGTGTGTGCGTTTCATTTTGCTTTTGTCATCAGGCATAGTGTCATACTCATGGCCATCGTAGACCACACGCACCCCTTCAGATACCTAAATATCGGGATGCTGGGAAGGTGCCACGATCCCTTAGTATTTCGCCGATTGAAACTCTGCCAGTACATTGGAAGTGGCAGCTTCCAGTCGCCGGAGGTGGCGATTGAGGGAGTAAAAGTGCCCCCACTGGTTCTTCGTGACCAGGTATTTCCCCGGTCTACATACGTATCGAAGCCATTTCCAAATGTCTCGGGACTTCATTAAGCAGCATTCAATTACAACTTATCAAGGACACGGAGGATCGCAGAGAATGCATTCGGGTGACTCAAAGTTCGCTTCATATATAGAAGAAGCGGATGGAGTGTAAGCTGCGGAAAGCAAAGTTGCATCAGAGTCGCATGTGTTGTTAAAATTAGCGAGGCCCTATACGACCCTGTAGCAGCAATGGGTACAAGAAGCTGATGACTTCGATACTCTGTATGCGCAGATTTGCATAGCACTGATGCTGCCAGTGGACGTGTACGGGAAATAAGGGCAGCTCTTGCAACTATTTCATGAAAAGGAGCAAGGAAGCTCAGTGAAGTGTCTGTGGTGCGGTGTGTTCAAGCATGCTGTGTGCACCGATTAATAAGTCTGGTTGGCTTGGTTTGGGGGCTATAACATCCAAAAGCGACTCAGGCTATCGCACAGCACAGTGGTTCCTTGCTTTTCGCCTGCACAGAAAAGCTGCTTCGAGGCCGGGATTCGATCCCGCATCCTTGGGAACTGTCGCCGAGCGCCGTAATCATTGCGACACCCGATTTGGTTTTATTGCATAAATTGGCACAAATACATCAGAAAAAGATCGTGGTTGTCATGCCCCTTGGCTGACAACCGTATCTAATGAACTTTCATTTACACAATTTCGCCCATCAGACTCAAGACCTCATCTGCAGCGTCCACTGCACCACCTAGCGGGGTATTAGGAACTCTGCAATGTTTAATGGTATCGCATGAACACAAGAAAAGCAGCAGCCACTGTTCACGAGTTTACATTTGCACAGTTCTGCTGGAACAGAAATTAGTTTCTCTTTCCTAGAAGTGACTCTTTCCTTCTTGGAAGCAGCTTCTTCCTGCAGCTTGAGCTCTTCGTCCGTGAGCTCAAATTATTTCTGTTTGGACGCCTCGTATACTATGCGCAGCTTTCGCTACACTTCAATGAGCCGATTAAGCAATCTATTTTGTTGCGGCCTTCTTGGACGAGTTTTAGCAGGTAGCCGGCAACTTGGTGACTGTCTTCCTGTAACAGGTGGTCTATTTGATTCTGAGGGTGAGCTTGCGTTGTCAAGCGCTTCTTGGCTGCCAGCGCTAGACAGATTAACAATGGTGGACTCTGGCTCGTCCTCCGAATCTTGTTCTTGGCCATACATCCTTGCGCAGAAGCTTTAATAATAACACAAACAGAAAAACATCAGTATGTACAGGGCAAAGTTATGTACGCGAGTCGAGAGCACTAAGTTGAGTGCACATACATGGCATACATTTCCTGTACGCGTTATGTAAAGCAGCTTATCCACAGTAGTACGAGCACAGTCTTGCTTTACAGTTAATCCTGTGTGGTGTAAGCTGTCTACCATATGTGATTGACATTACGCATGACCACGTGTAATGATGCAACATAATACAATGAAAGCACACTGTATTGATGTTTACTGAGCACGAAGTGCAATCAATACCTTTTTCTGGATTGAATAATTCTAACTCAGTGTTTTGTGTCCTCAAATGATAGACTAGCAGAGAAAGACAGAGCTTCATTTGTATGCTCCTCCAGGGACAGGCACATATTGTCTGCAACGGATTTCTTTGCAAAGAAAACTAAAACGTTATATGTAGCAACAGTTCCCTTCAAATTGTATGAACGCGTGGTGACAATTCACAGTGCTCCTTGTAAAATCGAGCGGTAGTTTTCTTACTTCTTCAGCAGTGGCCTCCTGACTACTGTCCGTTTCTTCAGCCAGGTTCACGTCAATTTGAGGCAATGTACCTAGGAACTTAGCTTCTGCAAGTCCCAATAAAACTTCCAACGTGACTTCTCCCTGCCCACGTTTTTCTTGCTCAGCTCGCTCCAAGAAAAGAAAGGAAACCTTTCGAGATTTGTAAAACAGCATTGCCTGCGCGGTTACAATTACACATGCCAATTGTTTTGTTGACAACGAAATCGCTGGCGTCATAATAGCGCCCTTGAATGCTATTATTTTGAATGAAATGTGGAGCGCGCGTAAAAACGCAAGTCTGTCTGACAAATTCAATATGGAAACACGGCGTTGTGCGTATTCAATCACTCAATGAAAAAAGTAGGCACACGGCCATGTGACTAAGGCCACGAAAGCAGCAGTGTGACTACGGTCTACACAAATTTGTTCTGCTTTTGAACTCTACTGCCGATGCCTTACGATGAAAATGGGATTTGCCCGCAATAAAGGTGACGCTGCTGGTTGCGATGAATAATAAAAAAACAAAAACGTGCTGCCACAAAAGACGCGGGCTGGCTCTGTGCACATTCACAACGAGCGTATTGTGAAAACGCGAGGTTTGCGAGCAGTTCCACCTTGCAAAAGACATAGAAAGAGGGGCAATGCTTACCTGTACTTGTTGTAGAGATTTTCAATCTTCATTTTATCGCCTTCAGCTGCTTGCCAACTCCCTCAGCACGGATGGCTTCTTCAATAGCCGCGTGGACTCTAGCATTCTGCTTTGTGTAGCGTAGGTCTGAGAGATAGTCCTGCTAAGCTGTTATAAGGACAAATGTTTCTGGTTTCGTCCAGTGCGTACGATTTCTGTTGTCTGCTCCAGCCATTGTGCGCCGTCAGTTGTCAAAAAGGAAAATTCGCGAACAGTTGCTGGGCACCGTTTTGGAACACTGCCGTGGTAACAAGCACGAGGAGACCATACTACAATATACCTACAACCACCAGGATAAACAAACGTGGCCGCAGGACGACTTATTTTTTTTGTACGCAAACTTGCAATAAGGCATATTATATAAACTCATGTAAATGGTTTTCCGTGAGGAACCGGAGCAGGCTCCCGCTCTTAGCGTTGTCGGTGAACCATTTAGAAAAGTCCTCTTCCCTTGTTGTTGTTAGACCCCCTTGGACGACTTGGTTGATAGAGGGATTATTAGATTTTTTTTTTTAAAAGCTATTTAATGTATGTCACATGAATAAATAAATACCTATGAAATCAAACGCCCACAATGAAGCTTCAGCTGCTTTTGTAATTTCAAGTGGATATCCTCGCCAAGTCTGGTGTTGGGATAGCACATTTTCTCAGCGATCGCTGGCGAATGTCTTATCATAGAATGCCATTGTATTTTCTCCTGTGGCAGGAAATAAATTTCACTTTGAACGACTATTATTCGATGCAAATGACATGAAATGTACCGTGTGGCCGGGGCATTGCTCAGTTTAAGTTCAGTTGAAACTCGGCCAATTTTTGTTTTAGTGCTCATTGTTCCCCTTTTCAAAGTTGCGCTTATACTGTGTTCAGAAGTTGCATGCATTATAAGCACGTGAGCAAAAAAAAATTCTGGGACGCTATTTAAAGCTATGAGGCGACAGCATAAAACCTCTCGTCCGTGGTTCCTTTTCAGGATCTCCTCTCGTGTTCATGCACTTTGCTTGTCGCATGATCGCTAGCCCATTTAATTGTGCTTGTAATGTATCGCACGTATTCATAAGCATGCAGTCAGTGCGCTACACACACACACACACACACACACACACACACACACACACACACACACACACACACACACACACACACACACACACACACACACACACACACACACACACACACACACACACACACACACACACACACACACACACACACACACACACACACACACACACACACACACACACACACACACACACACACACGCACGCACGCACGCACGCACGCACGCACGCACACACACACACACACACACACACACACACACACGCACGCACGCACGCACACACACACACACACACACACACACGCACACACACACACACACACACACACACACACACACACACGCACGCACGCACGCACGCACGCGCCCCCCCCCCCCCACACACACAGGCCTTAACCAAGCTATGTGGAAGTACCTGCGTGGTCAAGGAGAACCATATATAACTTTTAGTTCAAGATGTTTCGAAGGTTTTATTTCACCTTTACTTTCCCATCACAAACGAGGAAGCCGAAGGTGGAATTGTGTGGTGCATGCGACATCACACAGGTGCCAACGAGTCAACTCCCAACCACGTCACCAGACAGTGATCACCTACCGAGACCCTGTCCGCGATTTTAGTTTCCGATGTTCATGACGCACACAATGAAGAATTTGCAGCTGCACTCGTGTTTAATGAAATAACACTATCGCGTTCATATGTTGATTTCTTAGTCCGTACTGAATCGAATTTGTGCGATAATGCACAACAAGGTTTCTTTGACGTTTTGCAAGCTCCAAGCTTCACAGTAAAGCTGCACAAAAAGTTTTTGAAGTCTTCAATCTATAATGCGCAGATGTGGCACCGAGGAAAAATTCGATAGACAAGAATACAAATCTCTTGATAGCGGTCATGCTGGCATGAGGGCGCGATAACTACAACGTCAGTAGGACCCGCAATCAAAATGTATGGAATGCCAGTGGCATTAGCTAGCATGATAGTGAGGGCTTGCCGACGGCTGCTGTTTGCCGACATTTGTTGCACCTGCACCAATATCTCTTATGTTTTGCAGAAGTTATCGAAACTCAAAAGTAAGCGCATTCTTCAACTTCTGAGGAAAAGTATGTAAGTTGCCAAGCTACTAGCGTCTGCGATTATTTTTGAGAATTCGTGAGCTTTCTTCCGAACTTTGGCACTAAGTTAATTTTAACAACAGTGACTTACTCTTGTTTTCACTTATGAAGCTGTGCATCTTCTGAAAACTGAAAGTGGACGCTCATCCCGAATAACCACAGCCTCTGGAAACACTAAAAAAATAATATATAGCTACTTTTTACGTATTTGTGTGCGACCTGGACTGCTATTGTATATCTTGCGTTTTGTTTTGTCTGACCGTTCTGTCGAAAGCACGGGGCTTCTTATTTTTCTTTTTGCTATAAGTTGCTCTGCGTCCTTAGAGGAGATTTATGTTTATCTTTCTTTCGGCTGCAGATTGGGCCAGCACGATAATAAGTGGAAGATTAAGGAGTAGAGCAGACATACTTACATTTGTGGTTGATCTTCCACTCCTTCCATGCGTTAGCCTAAAATATGGGAAGTGGTTTTAACATGATACTTCAGTTAATTAAATAGGTTGTATCTATTAAAACTAGAGTAAATAAAGCCTCCAACAACTTTTTTTTCAAGATAATGCTATTATTGCTATTCTGTGTTGTACCAAACGCACACATCACACTTTAACGTTCTGCCCCGTAGCCTGCCAACACGAGCAAATGCGCATGAGGTATGTAAATCAGCCATTTTCATACGGGCTGCTTCTCCAGGTAGTTTGTGACTTTAGCTGTAGCCGCTCAGAATTTTTTATTTAGCCTATCGAAAATAAATATATTGAATAAAGGGAAAGGTACGTATAGTGCTACTCCGATTCAACATCGGCACCAGCCGGACAGGCGGAAGTACACCGTCTGCCTCGCTTCTGGTAACAGAAGGAGGACTTAGCTCTTCGTTTTCTATTCAACCATTCTTGGTATTTAAAATAGTACAGTCTGTAAATCAGTCCCGAATACCGTTGAATTCGATTTCACCAAAATTAATATTTGTAACGAACAACGAATAAGGAAAGGTCCCTCAAATATGGAAAATGCGGTGATCTTAGGATCAGCTGAGACGACAGAGATAATTGCCTAGAGATGGTTAAACACGATGGGAAATGGAAACGAAATGGCCTCCTGTTCTGTAATAATGTTATGACTTACTTTTGTTACAATGCAGAAGGATAATGCGAAGAAAAACAAGACGGCCTGCATGTTGTTTACACAAATTCTGCCGATAACGTTTTCGAGGCTTGCCTGGCGCAAATGAATGATGAAGATTTATGAGGAGAAGGGGAGTTTGGTCGTGCAGTGTGCACCACAGATTCACTTGCTTTAAAGGCTGTCAAGCATAAAAACCTTCGAGAATTTAGACAGCTCAATATGCACCTGAAGCTCCTGTCAAAGACTGAACATGTTAACAAATTGGCACTCTTCCACTGGACTAAGGAGCTGCCAGCTTAGCGATGATAGACCTGTCAGTCTACATTGAAGTCGTCTTAGTTGTGCTTGTACTCCATTTTGTGGTGCGGCTGTGGTGAAAACAAATTTTTAAGTTAGTGTAGGTAGTTTTTTCGATATTACCTCAAAGAACGAAAGGAGGAATAAGTTTAGGGCTTGCGCATTTCTATTAAGAAAACGCGTAAAAATTATTTTCTCAACAACTTTGTGTATCTGGATGCATTTAGGTTCGTATTAATATGTAGATTTTGAACTTCGTTTGTATTGCGTTGTTTATCGCTCATTATTGCTTGCAGAAAACGTAACAGAAAGATATATTAGAAAAGATGGGTACATAAACAAGAGAAAGCATGCAAGGCCGCGCAAAAGCACAACACAACGCACAACGCGGCGCAATTGAAGAATAGCATCGACTATTAATGCGACAATTTATGAGCTGTTGTAGACGTCGCCACATGTGTTCTGCAACAGGGAGCATTGAGGCTTTAGTTTCCCGCACGACAAAGCTTAGAAGCAATGAGAAAGCATACTGGTAGACTCGTTTATAACAGAATGCCAGATGCTGATGCAGACGAGAGACAAGTTCAGTTCATTAGCGAAATTGGCGGCCAATATTTTGTCGACGAAAATTGCTTTGGAAGGACTAGACCTTCACGGCGAGCTTTTATATTAAAAAGCGACCTTGAACGCCAACACCATAAATGAGATCAGGGATTTTTAGACGCTCCTATTCGATTGTTGTTACAGAGACACGATAACGGTGAGTAACATAGCTGCAAGTAAAACAGCTGTAGCATATTTCAGGTGTAGACGTCCCATTATTTCGTGATTGGTCACTTTTTCCATTGGCGTAATCATCTTGTGTGCGAGAAGGCAATCGTTTAGCGGTGTCAATCACGTCATGACTAGGTAGGGGTCGGTTAAATCTGATGACTCTTGTTCGCGTTTAGTATACGTTTGGCTGAGTGGGCAATGTGGGGCGGTGGAGCAAGCGTGGTAGATTATTTGTTGTATTCGACTTGCTTTCCTCATAGTGGAAAGGTTGAGAGGCGTTCGGTTCGTCTGTGGCTGGTTAGGGCACTGTGTGTTTAAGTGGCCCATTTGTAGGCGCAGCTGGCAGTGAATTATGCTTCGGCGGTCAAAAAGAGGCGTATGGGTTGCTACGATTTTTTACATGTAACCAGGCCCGTTTGGCATTGAGCTACTACATGGTAGGCATGAGATTGAAGGCGGTTGTGTGTCGCCTTATCGAGATAGACGACATACCTTATATTGAGCTGAATTTTCTTTGTGCGAATTGCACAGGTTGCCGATGATGAGTACCCTTTGGATGCAAATAAATAAGATATTTTGCGACAGAGTCAGCTTTCATGTGCTTCCGACCAGCCCTGTATGCTCTTTCTACGAGGACGGCGCACACACACACACACCGTGTTGGAGACCCTGTCACAGACGCAGCCTGAGGAACCATTCATGGTGACGAGAGGCAAGCTTTATGAAGAGTTGGTGCCGTGATATTGGTATACTTTAGCATATATTTGGGCAAATACTACATTACTCGGTCCTGTTCGCTGTCGGAAGGATATAGGTAGTAGCAACAAACATTATTTTATATTGACCGCGCGAACACATGCGATCTAGGTGGGTGGCGTGATTAGCACAGGAAGCCGTGAGCCCTGCAGTTCTCCGCCAACGAGGAGTGCGTGACTACTTTGGGCGTGAGCATACAGGGGTCCTTTGGTCAGGAGCAGCTGTTGAGATTGGAAGCGCGGGACGCACTGTATGAGACTACGTCAATAGCTGATGCGCGCTACATGTGGACCGTCTGTAATTCGTTAGCCATCGCATATTGATTTGTGGTGAGTGCCGAGTCAGTGGCAGGACCAGCTGTCATAATTTTCATAGCTAAGTCCTGGTGCATCTGCTCTTTCATAACAATCTGAACGGATGGGCAAATTGTTTATCGTACAATGAGAAAACAGCGCTTCTACAAAGGTACGAGTGAACACACTTGACGCAGGCGCTACATTCTCACGTCCCGTTTTGGCTTTATGTGTTCTTTCGTGTGTGATGTTATTGTGTATTGCAAGGATCACTATTCCGGCAAACGGTATGGCTTGAAAAAACTACTGACTTTGTGTAGGGGACCCTGGTTTACGGCCAGTCGTTGGTTTGTTTCCAGATCAATTTCGCCGGCCGAACAGAGAGAACGCGCCGAACGTGGAACACTCGCCTGAGCTCCAGATGGCATCGCAGTCTCGCTTGTCAGTGAAGCAACCGGAGTTAAAAAAAGTGCTCACTCAATCGATCTGTTTCTTGAAAGTGGTAGTATTAATGACAAAGCACTTTGCAGCATCACCTGTGGCGTTTCAGATCACGACGCAGTACCCTTGACGTTGCAGAGCGTTACTTTGGAATGGTAGTATGAAGTCTAGCTGTTTGCAAATTTTTCGATAGCAGATGAGTTTATTATTAATTTGTTCAGTTGTAATTAATATTATTTTGCAAAACAACTCGTGCAAACTGAATGACTTGTGGTTTCTCGTCAAAGACCTACTACACGAATGTACAAAGCGTTTCGGCTCAATAATAGCTAACAGCCTAACCTTCGAAATCAATCGCTAAGCCGAGAAACGCTGCATTGCAGCGATAGTTCAAATGCGTAAAAGGGCAGTAAGAGCGAAAAACAGGTCTGGCTACATAGCAGAACTGTTGAAGAACAAGAATCTACATGAAACCGAAACTTGTTACAATAAATCCACCCCTTATTAAAAAGTGACCGGAGACATTTTGGAGGCTGGTGAGTTTAAAGTCTAGTTCAACCGATGGGTCTATGGTTGATGCTGACGGTATTCACAGGGATGAACGGGTATGCATTGCTTTTAATAATTGTTACCCGCTGCGGTGGCGCAGTTGTTAAGATGCCCCACTACTGTGCCGAAGTACCCGGATCGATCCTGACCGCCGGCGGCTGCATTCCGATGGAGGCGAAACGAAGAGGCTTCCATGTGCTGAGCGATCTCAGTGCAGGGTAAAGATCTCCTGGTGCTCAGACTTACTCCGGAGCCCCAAACTATGGCGCTTCTTCCTTTTTCCGCTTTCACTCTCATCTTCCACTCTCCCCTTACGGCGCGGGTCAGATTTCCACGAGTGTGAGAGGTAATGCGCCTTTCCTTTCCTGTGAACCAAATATTATACTTACTGCAAAGGTGTTTTCACAACATATGACAGCCGTCTTCCGCTTTTCATAGAGTCCATTCCTTCTACTCCAGATCTTTTGATAAAATAACACGGTATCTTCAACCTGCTGTTCAACTTTCAAATAAAAAATCTCTGGGGCCTAAAAATATCCCCAAAACACTTTCATGAAGTGATATGCGGCATGACATACCAAATATTTCCAAGTTATGTACACCAGGTCACTAAATCAAGTTGTGCTACCTGATGAATGGCGGGATGCCAGAATCAAGCGATTGCAAAAAACCGGTGATAAAACACTCATTAATATCTACCGTCCTAATTCGCGGAACTCAACAGCTTGTAAAATCTTAGAGCATATTCATAAACCTAGAATGTTTTATTTGGGAGCATGCCATTTAAAAGTACAATTTACTAATTAGCTTGCAGAATGACTTAGACAATGGCTTTCAACCAGTGCACAACTTATCTAAATCATCCGGGCCTACGCAGCAGACATAATATATAAACAGACGTTATTTCGTAGATTTTCGTAAGACACAATATAAGGTCTCAGAGCATAATGTTAAAACAAAGTGGGCTAAATTGAGCAAAAAAACAAACTATATATGCCTGGATAAGGGATAAATTGCCTAACTAGCATCATTACGATCAGAGCGCGCCTAGACCAGACTTGCCAATGCAAGCGCGAGAAAGAATACGAAAAAGGAAAGCAAAAGGCGATCCGCTGGCCCAGTCTGCTTTCATATGCAAAAAGTGCAAATGCACCCCAGATTAAAAACACATGCTCATTTTCTTTCGCCAAAGTGATAAGGTGACACGCGAAGTGAGTGGGGCTTTTCACGTTCATAATCATGGCACGACTTGCATCAGCAGTCCTTCCGTTTCACTATCAGAAAAGGTAACGGCATATCGTTCTCCAACATACTGTTTTAGACAATGTTTTTGTAGTGATAAGCTGTTTCAGGAAGTATTTATGTGTTTTGTTCTTCATTAAACCTCAGTTAATAGTCAGCGGTTGTTTGTGCTTCATTCTCAGTCTGTAGTGCTGTCTTGGCGCGCTGTGAGCGAAATGAATATGTAACAACGCGCCCAAATTTCCGCTTTACTTACTACCATCAATCTGCCGCACTAAAATCCGCTCTTTTAATTCGCAACTTCAACGAACGACAGGGGACGCTACGAAGTCTGGCCACGCTTAGCAAGATGGCGGCGGTTCCCACGCAACTCGTCCCTTGAAAATGGATTGCGGTCCTTTATTTGTGATAAAATTTGTAGTTTTTTGTGAAACGTGGTCGCGTTTATGACGGATCACGCTTAATTCTGACATGCTCGAAGTGCATCAGAGACGATCAGATCGAAGTTTAGGCCCGCCGGTGTGGCGCAGTGGTTACGGCGGTCGACGAGAACGCGGGATCGAATCCCGGCTTCGGCGGCCACTTTTCGATGGAGGCGAAAAGCAATGTGCCCATGTGCTCTGCGTTTTCAGTGCACGTTATAGAACCCTAGCTGGTCGAAATCTCCGGAGTCCTCCACTACGGCGTCTCTCAAAGCCTGAGTTGCTTTGGGACGTTAAACCACAAATACCAAACCAACCAAACCCGAAGGTCAGGCGCCGGCGTCGCTCAAACCAACCAAACCCGAAGGTCAGGCGCCGGCGTCGCTGAAGATCCTCAAAAAAGCGTGATCAGCTGACGAACGTGTTTACGAAATCTACTATGGAGAAAAGCGACGTATTTGTCGCCAATGCTTCTGAGAGACGGAAGCCCGTTTCCACAGCAGTGTGTTTACTTATGCTACAGGACTGCAACGATTTCGCCGCTATTCAGCGTGAATGGAAATGTGCCGCTCATCGTGCGAGCCTCCGGTCGTCGCGCTTGTTGCCGCTGTTTGGTAGCGATCAGCCGTAAAACCTTTTTCTTTTGTCTACAGTATTTTTTGTTTCCGAGGATAGCAGGAAACTATTCGTGGCGAGAAGGGTCATCGCGATTATTAAAAAAAGGCGGTTATTGATTAGATTTGCATTGTGCACGATAGTGCGTTTAAAATAACTGCGCATTGCACTTAACTAGTGCAACAATTCTTTCGTGATTGATGATGCCGCGTGCATTGCTCGGTGTCAATTTCTACACGAAGCTGTTTTGCGTTTACTTGCTATGTCGCTACACCGATTGTCTGTGTCGTGCACGTATGAATTTTTTTTCCTCGAGAGGGCCTTCGAAAAGCCTGCGTGCTGCGTCGCCTCTTTCACATATTTATCTATGTCTAGGCTAACGGATATCATGAACTCGTTCTCTAGTGAGATCCTCGGGAATTTTCGCTCCCGCAGGTGGTCTGTGACCGAGAAACTTGTTATTTATATAACGAATTGTGTCTTATTCACACGCTGCTCGTCCGTCTTGCTTGTGTCCACCTTTCGGCTAAGTTCTTCCAACGTAGTTATAGGGTTAAAAAAAAGGCGCTAAAAAATTTGCTGAAAAGCAGACAGGAAAGTAAACCGTAAGACCGTGCTTTCTTGCATGGTTCGTCAGTCTCAATTTCGTCTTGCTCTTTCGATACCTGCACCAGCAAAGTGATTTAACAAGTGAAGTTTAGGTGGAGTTATTTTGGCAGCTTTGGCTCCCCTACTGTGCACTCTACACAGTATATTTACCAGTTGTGGCAAGGCACACGCACTGGATGCGTGTATCCTTATCATTTGGATGCCTAAATCAGTGCGCCTAAATCATTTGGACCATAAAATGTCTTACATGTTATCTCACCCATTATTTTTGAACTGGCCTGGTTTGAGGTTAATGGAGCATGGCACTGCTGGTGTAGGATTAGTGGCAAGAGAGAGAGAGGGTTCTTTATTTTATTTTACTTTTTGTGGCACTAGCTTCTGCGTTTGAAGCTTTTCTGGTTACAGGATAATTAACCCGTTCTCTATAAACTGCAAAGTACCACTAGGAAGATATTTAAAGAGGGAAAAAAGTTTTGGTTAAGGAAGAGTATGCTTCTGCACATTTTCGAGACTAATAACTTGAGCTTGGTACAAGAAGAACCACTTGCCCTTTCTTTAGGGTCGTAGACCTTTTTGACTAGAATGTGGAACAGCATTCGACTGTTATTTTTAATGTGTTGTTTTAAACCCGTTTCTTAAGATTTTATATATTGTTAAGAAAAGAACACAGTGGTAAACGCTAGTTCACTCTTAGACGCACAGCACACACCGCACACCACAGAATGAAGTTAGCTAGGCTTGAGCGTCGTCTTCTTCACTACTTCACATCAGCACGTCGTCGTCGTCTCGATGTACTGTGCTCCGTAACAGTTTTCCCCGCGCCGAAGAAGCACCGTCCCGGTGCGTCCTACACAAGAGAACTCGAATGATATGGTTTTAGACGGGCGACATGCACGAGTTCTCGATGAGGGGCTGTGGAAGGATTCTTGGGCTGTAAAGGGGCGATCTCATAGGTCACATCGGTGACTTGCCGCAAGACGGAGTAGGGGCCCACGTAACGAGGCAAAAGTTTTTCACACATACCGACACGGCGAGCCGGGTGCCAAAGAAGTACGAGGGAACCAGGAGGGTAGTGAACGTCTCGGTGATGAAGGTCGTAACGACGTTTTTGAGAGCGCTGAGACGCTCCAAGACGCTCTCGAGCTATGTGGCGGGCAGCATCAGCGCGGGCGATGGCATCCGAAGCGTAGCTGCAGGAAGAGTCGTCAAGAGGCAGCAAGGTGTCGAATGGGAGTAAAGGGTCACGGCCGAAGAGTAGGTAAAAGGGAGAGTATCCGGAGAGTACGACGAGTTAAAAAAAGTGCTCACTCAATCGATCTGTTTTTTGAAAGTGGTAGTATTAATGACAAAGCACTTTGCAGCATCACCTGTGGTGTTTCAGATCACGACGCAGTACCCTTGACGTTGCAGGGCGTTACTTTGGAACGGTAGTATGAAGTCAAGCTGTTTCCAAATTTTTTGATAGCAGATGAGTTTATTAATTATTTGTTTAAGTTGTAATTAATATTATTTTGCAAAACAACTTGTGCAAACTGAATGACTTGTGGTTTCTCATCAAAGACCTACTACACGAATGTACAAAGCGTTTCGGCTCAATAATAGCTAAAAGCCTAACCTTCGAAATCAATTGATAAGCCGAGAAACGCTGCATTGCAGCGATAGTTCAAATGCGTAAAAGGGCAGTAAGAGCGAAAAACAGGTCTGGCTACATAGCAGAACTGTTGAAGAACAAGAATCTACATGAAACTGAAACTTGTTACAATAAAGCCACACCTTATTAAAAAGTGACCGGAGACATTTTGGAGGCTGGTGAGTACAAAGTCTAGTTCAACCGATGGGTGTATGGTTGATGCTGACGGTATGCACAGGGATGAACCGGTATGCACTGCTTTTAATAATTGTTACCCGCTGCGGTGGCGCAGTGGTTAAGATGCCCCACTACTGTGCCGAAGTACCCGGATCGATCCTGACCGCCGGCGGCTGCATTCCGATGGAGGCGAAACGAAGAGGCTTCCATGTGCTGAGCGATCTCAGTGCAGGGTAAAGATCTCCTGGTGCTCAGACTTACTCCGGAGCCCCAAACTATGGCGCTTCTTCCTTTTTCTGCTTTCACTCTCATCTTCCACTCTCCCCTTACGGCGCGGGTCAGATTTCCACGAGTGTGAGAGGTAATGCGCCTTTCCTTTCCTGTGAACCAAATATTATACTTACTGCAAAGGTGTTTTCACAACATATGACAGCCGTCTTCCGCTTTTCATAGAGTCCATTCCTTCTACTCCAGATCTTTTGATAAAATAACACGGTATCTTCAACCGGCTGTTCAACTTTCAAATAAAAAATCTCCGGGGCCTAAAAATATCCCAAAAACACTTTCATGAAGTGATATGCGGCATGACATACCAAATATTTCCATGTTATGTACACCAGGTCACTAAATCAAGTTGTGCTACCTGATGAATAGCGGGATGCCAGAATCAAGCGATTGCAAAAAACCGGTGATAAAACACTCATTAATATCTACCGTCCTAATTCGCGGAACTCAACAGCTTGTAAAATCTTAGAGCATATTCATAAACCTAGAATGTTTTATTTGCGAGCATGCCATTTAAAAGTACAATTTACTAATTAGCTTGCAGAATGACTTAGGCAATGGCTTTCAACCAGTGCACAACTTATCTAAATCATCCATGCCTACGCAGCAGACAATATATAAACAGAGGTTATTTCGTAGATTTTCGTAAGACACAATATAAGGTCTCAGATCATAATGTTAAAACAAAGTGGGCTAAATTTAGCAAAATAGCAAACTATATATGCCTGGATAAGGGATAAATTGCCTAACTAGCATCATTACGCTCAGAGCGCGCCTAGACCGGACTTGCCAATGCAAGTGCGAGAAAGAATACGAAAAAGGAAAGCAAAAGGCGATCCGCTGGCCCAGTCTGCTTTCATATGCAAAAAGTGCAAATGCACCCCAGATTAAAAACACATGCTCATTTTCTTTCGCCAAAGTGATAAGGTGACACGCGAAGTGAATGAGGCTTTTCACGTTCATAATCATGGCACGACTTGCATCAGCAGTCCTTCCGTTTCACTATCAGAAAAGGTAACGGCATATCTTTCTCCAACATACTGTTTTAGACAATGTTTTTGTAGTGATAAGCTGTTTCAGGAAGTATTTATGTGTTTTGTTCTTCATTAAACCTCAGTTAATAGTCAGCGGTTGTTTGTGCTTCATTCTCAGTCTCTAGTGCTGTCTTGGCGCGCTGTGAGCGAAATGAATATGTAACAACGCGCACAAATTTCCGCTTTACTTACTACCATGAATCTGCCGCACTAAAATCCGCTCTTTTAATTCGCAACTCCAATGAACGACAGGGGACGCTACGAAGTCTGGCCACGCTTAGCAAGATGGCGGCGGTTCCCACGCAACTCGTCCCTTGAAAATGGATTGCGGTCCTTTATTTGTGATAAAATTTGTAGTTTTTTGTGAAACGTGGTCGCGTTTATGACGGATCACGCTTAATTCTGACATGCTCGAAGTGCATCAGAGACGATCAGATCGAAGTTTAGGCCCGCCGGTGTGGCGCAGTGGTTACGGCGGTCGACGAGAACGCGGGATCGAATCCCGGCTTCGGCGGCCACTTTTCGATGGAGGCGAAAAGCAATGTGCCCGTGTGCTCTGCGTTTTCAGTGCACGTTATAGAACCCCAGCTAGTCGAAATCTCCGGAGTCCTCCACTACGGCGTCTTTCAAAGCCTGAGTTGCTTTCGGACGTTAAACCACAAATACCAAACCAACCAAACCCGAAGGTCAGGCGCCGGCGTCGCTGAAGATCCTCAAGAAAGCGTGATCAGCTGACGAACGTGTTTACGAAATCTACTATGGAGAAAAGCGACGTGTTTGTCGCCAATGCTTCTGAGAGACGGAAGCCCGTTTCCACAGCAGTGTGTTTACTTATGCTACAGGACTGCAACGATTTCGCCGCTATTCAGCGTGAATGGAAATGTGCCGCTCATCGTGCGAGCCTCCGGTCGTCGCGCTTGTTGCCGCTGTTTGGTAGCGATCAGCCGTAAAACCTTTTTCTTTTGTCTACAGTATTTTTTGTTTTCGAGGATAGCAGGAAACTATTCGTGGCGAGAAGGGTCATCGCGATTATTAAAAAAAGGCGCTTATTGATTAGATTTGCATTGTGCACGATAGTGCGTTTAAAATAACTGCGCATTGCACTTAACTAGTGCAACAATTCTTTCGTGATTGATGATGCCGCTTGCATTGCTCGGTGTCAATTTCTACACGAAGCTGTTTTGCGTTTACTTGCTATGTCGCTACACCAATTGTCTGTGTCGTTCACGTATGAATTTTTTTTCCTCGAGGGGGCCTTCGAAAAGCCTGCGTGCTGCGTCGCCTCTTTCACATATTTATCTATGTCTAGGCTAACGGATATCATAAACTCGTTCTCTAGTGAGATCCTCGGGAATTTTCGCTCCCGCAGGTGGTCTGTGACCGAGAAACTTGTTATTTATATAACGAATTGTGTCTTATTCACACGCTGCTCGTCCGTCTTGCTTGTGTCCACCTTTCGGCTAAGTTCTTCCAACGTAGTTATAGGGTTAAAAAAAAAGGCGCTAAAAAAATTGCTGAAAAGCAGACAGGAAAGTAGACCGTAAGACCGTGCTTTCTTGCATGGTTAGTCAGTCTCAATTTCGTCTTGCTCTTTCGATACCTGCACCAGCAAAGTGATTTAACAAGTGAAGTTTAGGTGGAGTTATTTTGGCAGCTTTGGCTCCCCTACTGTGCACTCTACACAGTATATTTACCAGTTGTGGCAAGGCACACGCACTGGATGCGTGTAACCTTATCATTTGGATGCCTAAATCAGTGCGCCTAAATCACTTGGACCATAAAATGTCTTACATGTTATCTCACCCATTATTTTTGAACTGGCCTGGTTTGAGGTTAACGGAGCATGGCACTGCAGGTGTAGGATTGGTGGCAAGAGAGAGAGAGGGTTCTTTATTTTATTTTACTTTTTGTGGCCCTAGCTTCTGCGTTTGAAACTTTTCTGGTTACAGGATAATTAACCCGTTCTCTATAAACTGCAAAGTACCACTAGGAAGATATTTAAAGAGGGAAAAAAGTTTTGTTTAAGGAAGAATATGCTTCTGCACATTTTCGAGACTAATAACTTGAGCTTGGTACAAGAAGAGCCACTTGCCCTTTCTTTAGGGTCGTAGACCTTTTTGACTAGAATGTGGAACAGCATTCGACTGTTATTTTTAATGTGTTGTTTTAAATGCGTTTCTTAAGATTTTATATATATTTGGTAAAAGAATTGAGTCATTGATTTCTTCAGTTTCAGTTGCTAACTTCCATGTGAAGTTATTATATTTTTACGCTGTTTGCAGAGGCTTTCTTTACCATAATTTTATCTTTATACAATTTCCATGAACCATAGTGCTCTTTCATTTACTGTTAGTATTTTTTATTGTTCTGATTGTTTTTAACAATGCAGCTGAAAAAGCCTGCCGTTCACATCAACCTACCTCGATGAAGCTTCCGAGGCTAAAGAGCTTCTGCTGAAAGCTGCGAGGACCAGCGGATGTCTCTGTGGAACATGCGGCGCAGATGGCGACAGGAGAACAGTCGAGTCTATGACAGAAAATTCTCCTGAGTGGCTCAGATATCAAAAGGATTGCTTCACTCCAATTATTGCACCTACCATCTTTGCCAAGGAACAAGGCTTGCTTCTCAGCCATCTAGTGTATCCAGATAACACCCCTAAAACTAGAACAAATTAGAATTCGAGAAAAAGGGTGCTCTTTACCTTGCAGAAGTTTAAAGCTTGGAGATAAAATGGTGGTGTATTGCATTACTGAGAAATAAACTGGGATGTTTTATCAGTTTTTACAAACTATGCATCTGCAGTCTGTGCAAGCCCATTCCATGCAAAATTCTGATCAGACATTTATCCACTTCTTACTCGAATCCTAAAAGTAAACCTATCTGTAATCTAGCCACGATATGATTGAATGCCAAAAGAAAATTTCGTATTATATGTTCATACAAAAATGGCTACACACAAAAAAACCGAGTTGAGATACACAAAATAGGCATCATGTTACTCCAGTGTCTTATCTCTGGGTGCTGTGACCATGAACTGGTAAATTAAATTCAATTATCGGGTACGGGAATGGTAGGTAGGTGACACAACTCGCCTGAACGCCATCTAAAAGTGTCGGCTTTGTCCTTTGCAGTGTTGGGTATTTTATATTGTGTGAGCATATGCTATGACGGTGCTGCCTCCTAGACACCTAAAGACTTGTTTGTAGAAGTGTACTAAGCATAAATCATCACAGTGCCTTCACAAAAGCTGTTGGGCATTGATAGCTGAAACTGGGAGGAGACAAAAATATTTATTGGAGCACCTGATCTTCAGTAAAATAGTTCACAAACTATTAGACTGCCAAACTAGCCTCCCTGGAGCTAAGTATTGTTTGTTTATGATTGTAAATACTTCATAATTTTGTACAATAAAGCCCCACTCCACATAAGGTTTAAATCTGCAGGACATATAGTGATTATTTTTCAGTTCAGCATTTTCTAGTGCCTCACGTACCACACACATTGTAGCTGATGGGTTTAAGCTTGATTTCTTAACTTAAAAAGGATTTATGGTGAAGAGCAGGCTTCATGCGTCTTTATACAAACCCATCAGTTTATTGCCAACCACTTTTACATTTCATATCTTGTTCAGATAATGAGCTCAATTCCTTCATTTTTTACGGTTGGTTTTGTTAAGCCCAGCAAAGATTTGCTTGATCGAAGTTCTTACACTGTATTTCATTTTCTTGACATTTCTTTGTGCTAGAGTCTCACGAGTGTTACATGGCTCTGTTAATGGAGGTTAGTGTTCATTCGCAACACAATACTTTGGTGAGTGCAGCAATATTTCGTGAGTTAATATGTATGTTACTGTTGTGCAGTAGGGATTCTGCAGGTCTGCTATTTACGTAAAGATACATGCCTCCAGCACCTGCCTAACCAACTTCCTGTATTGACTTCTTTCTCTATTCATTCCTCTTCCTGTATTCCAGTATAAATGAGGACAGGGCCACTTTCTGTGTTTGTTATAGCTTTTCAAAGATTAGGACAGAGAAGAACAGTGCAAATCTGTCAGGGAAAAAACTAGTGTATCATTCTCTGCTTCTGTAACAAAAATAATTTATGTATAATGTCTGAGCGCGCGTTCTCAAGAGAAAATCCCACAGTTCATCCTCACTTCAACTGGTCCCAGCAACGCCAAAGTTGCAGCAGGAAAATTCTGCTCTAAAAATTAAACATTGATAGTTAATACTCATGTGTCAACCTCAAGTGAAAGTATAAGGTGTGGCTTCAGTGACTGCTCTAACACTATGTTCCAACCAAAGTTGTGCTGATTACCTTGTCTGTATGTGGTAAGTAGTTTTGCCTTTCATGTAAGCTGCACTACAGAGCAGGTAATAATGCGTACTTATGCTTTATGTTTCATGGCGGCCATATATTATGTTCTTTCTTTAACTAATATCCATTTATAGTTCAGCACAACTCGAGCATTGCCACACTTGCTGCTGTTGCCTACTTGGCTTCAGAAGGTGTAAACTGGAGAAGCGAGAAAGATGCAGAAAGCAGTATATTTCAAGAGAACTCTATGTCGGGTGTAGGCACGTGTTCAGGGTATCCGAGCCGCGAAGGACGTGACAACAGCAAGATAGCCAGAACAAGAAGAACGCAGGTTTATTAGGAAGGGTTGCTTTTATAGCCAACCAAAACTTACGGGCCAACCGCAACGCGCATGCCAGGAACAGGCGCATTGTCATGCACGCGCCTAATACATTCAGGTACAGTATGTTGTTACCATTTAAACATTGATGCAATTGTGCTTTGTTAACACAAGCGTGCAGTGTACTGAAAGAAGTTTGTGACACCTTCCTAAGTTAACTTGTTGCCTAGACTGAGTGGCTTATCTAGCGCTTAGCATGATGCAAGAGCACGCGCGGCTGGTTGTAAACGTTAGAAATGCTCTGCTGAAAAGAAGAACAAGAAATCTGGTATCAAGTGCAGGAGGCACATGGCAATTAATGCTTATGCCAGATGACGTGCCTTTAACCTTGTATGCAGCAGTGTGAAAAAAGAGCATTGGAAAAGGGAAAAATGGAGGTCTTGGTCATCTAGTATCAAAGAAAAACAAACAATGGTTGAGGGGACGCCTAGTTCGGAAGAAAACCTTTCAAAAAGACTTCTCTTACACACAGGTGAAGACATATCGTTTTTTTGAAATGTTTGCTTGCGAACTGAGGCCGAGTCGACTATAAACTGAGTCAAGCTTGCCACAGAGCATATTTCTGTCCCCGCTCCCTGCATTGTTCTGTAAAAATGCTAAATAACGATTGAATTGAATGCTGATTGCAACCCTTACTTGTTCTTCTGTGATCTTGTGTATATGTTCCCCTTATTCTTCCCCTTCTCTTATTATTCCCTTCTTCTAACCCGGTTATGTATAGTGCTTATGCACATTTCCAATACTCTCGTCCCCTGCACATGTCGAAAAACATTCTCAAGAAGCTGTGGAATTAATTAAATATTAGCTACTGTGCAGAAAGCCATCACCTTTAATAGTGTGCCATCAAACACGAAAAACGGATAACTGCATTGGCTTTCTCGTACAGTTGATGGGCCTCATCCTATCAAGCTCCACTTGACAGCCGTCTTATGAGTCTCGGCCTTTAGACCAGCCGCAAATCATTTCTTGCGATTAATCGCCAGGTGTCCAAGAAATCACACTCTACGTATATGCAAGGAAGGTTGCGCGTCAGTTCTATATGGCCAATCTGCATTCAGGTTCACTTATTCACGGAGATCATTCATGCTGCAGTTCCCAAGGTGACGTTTGGATATATCTTTAAAATATTTAATTTGTTTTACTGATATCCTTTTCTTACTATGCAACGTCGACCCCACGTTTACTTCGGCGTATATCACATGTATGGAATATCCTGGAACTAAACTTGATTGGGGCAAGACGGATGAAAGGCATGTGTGTACGACCATCAAAAACTTGAGTTCAAAAGAAGAGCTGATCTAAGTTTTATTTTGAGCGCTGGCACAGATAAGCTGTTGATTTCAGTAATTTTTTAGATAATTGAACGACCCCTAATTGTGTGAGTAATATAGAAATCAAAGTAATTTTGGATCCGACATGCTTTGTAGAGGTGTGGCCAGAAGTCCTGAAACCACATGATATTTGTTTCAGCCGCAAAATTAAGCCGTCACGGTGCCATTAAAGAATGAATTGCCGTCAAATGCTATCAGACAGTTTCTGGAAATAATGTCGAGGCATTTTAAATCCCTTTGGGCCTTTAATGATGGCGTGACGGGTTCATTTTGCGGCTCAGACGAAAATCCTTTGGCTTCTGAACTGCTGCTCTGTTAATTGGCGAGGTGTGATAAGCATGCATTGCAAGCACTTGACCAAATGAGCACCCTGCAAACTAGCTTTCTCACCGACGAATTAAAGCTTTATGTGAGAATATCTAAATAAAAAAACAAGGTGCCGGCTTGATCAGTTCACCGCGTCGTCGTCACAGATCTATCGCCGACAAGCGTATACCAATTCTGGGTGACAAGCTGCAACGCCAAAAGTCATCGCGCTCGCCGCACAGGCGAGCACGATCACACAATGGACACAATTATCCTAGCATGCGCGGTACAAGATCGAGGGCAGTGTCACGCGCTGTGTGGCCTGCAGATCTCGAGACGCCTGCTTGAAGCGGCGAAGTATTAAGCCTATCGTCGTAGACTGCTCTCTTACGCGCATTTGATGGTGACGTTCTTAGCAGAATGAGCCTAAAAAAGCTCTATAATCAAGCTGTCACAAACTCTACCTGTGATGATCGAATTTTGTACGTGACGCGAGAAGTTGAGCTGCGTAGTACGTATTATCGTTCACTCGTACTAATCCGTAGGTGCTCCGTGCGTTATCAAGGTTAGTAGAAGGCAGTTGATTCCAGGAAAGAAATCATATGACAAAAACTAACGAGACTATATATATATATATATATATATTGTGAACGGCACTTTCAATGTGTTCCGTAGAGATTGGAAATGCATCGATTCTATGGCGCCGATAGCTGGAGTACAAAGGAAATACATAAAACGATGTGCCACTGTGCTGACACGCGCTGCGGAACGGCTGCAGAATCTGTTTGCCGTTGGGTTTTTTCCTTTTTCGCGGAGCTACGAGCGCTTTGCTAGCTGGTTTCCATAGCGCAAGCAAGGGGCGTCTGCTACTGGACTTCTAAGGCGCGTTTAATGGTTTTGCCGCCAGGTGCTGCATGAATTGCTGGAATCGCAAATATAAGGCACCCGCTAATTCTAGTGTCATGCAGAACATCTTGATATTTATTTGTTGTTGCTGTATATAAATGAAATTATCTATTATATTGCGATTTTTATCAGACTGTACGCTGTGTCCTGTACGAATTCATTTCTTCTGTTGACGATCAAGCTAGGTTGAATAGTGATTTTCAAAAGGTAGTAACATAGTGTAAAGAACCGAAAAAGGAAACTACCAATTGACATCCACCCAAGCGCAGCCATAGGGCTAGAAAGGAAAGCTATACAGCTTTATCAGAACCTTCGTAGTGAAATGAAAATCTGTCCTTATCCGGGGATCAAACCGGGGAGCCATGCCTTTCCGGTGCAGTCGCTCTACCGACTGAGCTAACCAGGACGGCCAACAGATCAGGTGGTAGGGCAAGAGCGAACTGATATAAACCTCGAAGTTTGAATGATATTGATTGAATGTTTAGAGGAAATCCCTAAGGTGGACCAGATTTGAAATAAGGGAGCAATTACACAGCTTCTGAGAAAGCTGTATAACTTTCCTATGTAGCCGTATGGCTGCTCTTGGGTGGATGTGAATGGTAAGCCTATAATTACACCGTTATTGCAAGTCTACTCTACCATGGGGGTTTCCCTTAAATATTCAATCGAAAGGAAAAACTGAGGAAACAGTCTTTATGAGGATATCGTTAAAAATGAGCCCTTTATTGTACAACCACAGGCTTGATAAAGATATTATTGCGAAAGCAATACTACTTTAGGTTTCGAGCCTTTATCGTAGCGCGGCCGGTAGCCACGTCTTACCAACGTGACGCTTTGACGTCGCACCCCACGTGACACTAGGGTGAGAGCTGGTCTACCAACTCAAGCGGTCGGCGTAGCGCGGTCGGAGCCACGGCACAGCTCGTGATGTCACACCCCACGTGACACAAAATCGAGAGATTGGCTCCCAACTCAAGCGGTCGGCGTCAAGCAGGTTCATACGACTTGGATGAAGCGGGGCGTTTTATGTGGGCTGGCAGGAGCTGCCAACGTGGGTCTCTCGTTTCACATTGGACGGTTATGTCAGAATCAGCCTGCTAGGACTCTGGTCTTCACGTTACCCTATAGGCCACTAAGGCACGTTCATACGGCTTGGTTAAAGCGGGGCTTTATATGTGGGCTGAGGAAGAAGAAAAAGAGAAGAAAAACGCTCGGTTACCCGCAGCTAATGCTTTCGCTCAATATTTGGTTCAGCAGCATTTGACCCTTGTAATTTTGTTCTATCAGAGACGATCACAAATACTTTGGCCACTGGATTACTAATAGATTCTTCTGGAAAGAACATGTCGGTGTTGTCACACCTAAATGTTTCCAAAAGTCTTTTTCCTAACACGCTCGCTGACATGTGCTCCACCTTCTGTGCATTTTCTTGCCAGCAATGTTCTTGCCAGCAATGCGATTATTCGTCCAATGTTGGAATATTCAATAGCCATATGGAATCCTTTTATGAAAAACAATATTATTGAACAAGAATAAGCTCGGAAAAGAACAGTAAGATTTATTTTCCGTTTTTACGGTAATACTTCAATCACTGCGCTCCTCAGGCGAAGTGGGTTGCCGCTCGTTACGCAAAGTAGGAGAATAATCTGCATAAAATATTTCTTTCAGCTTTTGAATGGACCCTTTCACATTGACACTTCGCGCATTCTCGCTTTGTCGGCTGATTACGCTACACGACAAAGCCACTAACTGAAAATAACACCATTATATACGAGAAATATTTGCTTCAAGTTTCCGTTTTTTCCTAGAAGCCTAAGCAATGAGGTAGTCTAACTAAAGCGATTCTAAACCGAAATTCACTGCGATTATTGGAAACACATTTCTCTTTATGTAGCGGGTGATTGTATTGTATTGGATATTGTTTTCTCTCATGGTTGTCTTTTTGTGTTCTGTCGCATTTTAGCTGCAGCCTGCGTTTGCACGTAGCGAACTACATCATGCGTCTTCGGTTATGTACTGCTGCGTTTTGTAAACTTCATTCTTATTTCTTTCTAAGATCAAGGAAACAAGAGTGCAGAATTAGTAAATGAAGTAGAAAATGTTTATTATGCTACTTTTACTACGAGTAAATTACACCAAAAATATTTTTACGGTTTCTATGAATTATTTTATTTGTCCGCTACAATCGCATTCAGCTCATTGTGCTTGCATCGACTAAAAGGCAGACCGCTTTTTTGTCTGCCAGTCAAAATTGGGGTCCATTGCCGTACACGCATACGCATTTGCTGTTCAAGCACTCTCCTGGAGTGTCGGTAATAAACTTGCACCACTCTTCACACAGCGGTCCCAGGCACTCATCTTCAGCTGTGGAAGGATCAAAGGCTAGGACAAGCAGGGCTAGAACCAGAACGGTGCGGCCCATCCCCGGTTACAGCGATTGTGCGGTCCCAATACTGCGTGAAGCGTCCATAGGAAAACAAATTTCAGAATTATTTACCAACATTCACAAGGTCTGCAGCTCAGTTCACGCAATAATAATTTACATCAACATCGAATATCCTTTGCTGAAAAATTGTTGTCGTACGTTTTTCTGTATCAGATGCGAAAGTACGCAAAGCAGGAAATATAGTTGGCTACAGATGTTGCCGATATAGGGCCCAGGAGAAGATAATGCATGGGGTGCGTTAGAGGTAAAAATAAATTTTAACTCTTTTTTTTTTCATGTGTCTCTCTGTGTCTTACATGTGTTATCGTTAGAAAAAGCTTTATTTACAGGCATCGTGGCATCATAAGAGGTTCCTAACAGGAACGGCGCGGTCATGTATAGGACATCAATCGAATTTAGGTACATCTGTTCACTGCCTGTATTTGTCAACATTTCTTAGGGCTTGCTGTGGAGTAAACGTTAAAACAGGACGTTTTCTTTGTACCAATCCCTTTGTGTTGCGAACAGTATAATGTCGAGAGTGGTTCTGAAGTTCCAAATTGAATACAAAAACATTTTGATAGGAACATTCAAGCGTTTTATAAGACAACATCCTCTCTTTGATTTGGCGAATCGTTACCTGCATCCTGCTGCTATACATACAGTGCACGAGTTGCCATTTATTACATGCATTGTGAAAATCTAAATTATTTTAAAAAAGGCGCCGGAAAAGCTGTAAAGAGCATATAGCACATGAAAGACATATTTACTCGTCCTTTATGAACAAATGCAGCGTCTTCCCAACATTCTTATCAAATATAAATCTGCGTCATCATGATGCGTAATCATGCGCATGATGCGTCATCTGTCGAGCAGTGAGACAAGCTGCATCCCGGCCGTTGGCGCGCTTGCCTCGCTGCCCGACAGATGACGCACCATGTCAAAATAGCTTTTCGACTCTCTTCTGCGAAAATTGTGCACGCCGCCGAGAGCAGTTTTTTCTCGATTTCGGAAAATATAGGCAAGTACCGATGTTGAATCACTTATCAGATAACGTAGACGATATTTTGCTACTTTGTGAATTTTATTTCAGCTCGAATGGTGTAGTAGAATTTGCATGGGAATTTTTTAAATCCCAGCCCCCAAATATTCAGGACCCTGTATGAATACGATGCACTTTACAAACATTATTGAGAAAGGTCGTGCTACGACCGACACGTCTAAATAAATATATTTTAAGTTTTGCAGTGCGACTCTCTCAACATAATATATATATATATATATATATATATATATATATATATATATATATATATATATATATATATATATATATATATATATATATATGCTGCGTTTAAGAAATGCATTGCACTGTAGGTGGGAAAGCAAAAGACGCCAGTCGGATGCTTGTTCCCAGTGTACCTAAATACTACCAGGTGACCTATAATAACTGCCGCCTTTAAGATATCGTATGAGTTATAACAAGATGCACTTCCTATGTGCTTTTAAGTAAATTGTACAGTTGTGTCCCAAAATAAGGAAGGCAAAGTAATATACCGGCATACCTGCCCCACTGCAGTTAGGTGAGCTTCATAATGAACGGGAAGTCTAGTGAAGTCAATATTCCTTAGCGCAATGGGCGTAAATTGGAAATATCTACACAATTAAGTCGTTTCGAATATAACCCAAGCCGCAGCGATATCGTTATGATATTTTAGGCAAAATTAGCAAACAGTTGTTTATGTTTCCTGCATACAATAATAAGGTAAAAAGATTTAAAATCGCTACCCTAGGCAGCATAAACATCACTGCCCATATTTGTGTAACTGAAAGAAATTTATGTTGTCCAGGCAGCGTGAGCTTGCGTAACATTCTTACCTGTTAGTGGATTTGAGAAAGGATGTACTAAAATGCGCTGCCAAAGGAAGCATTTTGAAAAATGTGCTTTGATCACTTCCATATTATGTGTACAGCTGTGTGTTGCGTGGCTTGTGGTTCAACGGAAGATTTCAGAAACGTTTCCAAGTGTATTGAGTCACAGCAGACGCAGATGTTGGCTTTTCGTCCCAACAATATTTTGGTTATTACACGCAATTTATTTTATTATTCATTTCTGCATATCAATAGAGTCCTGCTTGCTTAAGAGGTTAGGACGCACATCCATTTCGTTAAATAAGCTGCAAGCGGTTCAAAAAATAGGGCTCGGAATAAATAAAACGCACCCGTTATTTGTGTAAATTTCTTCTTTAGAAAGCCACAGCTGTTGCGCTTTTCGCGAGCTTCAAGCCAGATATAATATTTGGAACGTCCGCCTTTTCAAAGTAGATACAAATATTTTGACGCACAAATTTGACTATTTTACGCGCTTCACGTCAGCGTAGAAAGAGAAGGTGAAATCATAAAACAGTATACTTTTGGGATAGTAGGCAAAAATAATCCGCAACTCTTAACAAAAACTGCATCCGGTGTGATTGTACTTACTGACACCAATAAGTGTTGGTCTTCAGAATTAGAGGTTAATTATTACTACACTATACAACCGAAACGCACCCGGTATATGTATGTGTTGATATTAGACACATATTGTTAGAGAACTGATACTTGCAGAAGGTTTTGTTTAATTTTACTCCATACAACGGAGCCGACCTCAGAGACCTTAGAGATATCAGTTAAGTATTTTGTTGACTCACTGTGTCGGTTTTGTGTAGTATATTGTATTTTGTAATAATAATTCTGACTCATTCATGACGGGTTTCCTTCTAGAGCCCTTTCTGTGGAAACCAACTTGTGGTCTCTTCCTCCGACTCTTGCAAGCCTCCAACTTCCGCAGTAAATATGTAACATTGCTGTACCACGTTGGAAGCGTGCTCATTTTCGCGATGATGCATTTAATGACAGTGCATTAAAAATGTTTCCATCCAAACCGGGGTTCATTGACTAAACAAACGTGGCGGAAGGAAAGTTTTTCAGTTATGACATTGAAGACTTTGTATCTTTGCAAGCTAAGTTACTGTAGCTTTCATGATTCGCTCGCTGTCCTCATAAATATTCTTGTTTGGTTCATTGTTACCATATTGTACGAGCCTTTTTCCCTGGACCAAGGCTATGAACGCGGAGGGCTGTAGGAAACGCCACAGAAAGCTAAATTCACATCTCAGGTGCCCTCCGCTTTATTACCCATCAAAGTTGAAATATCGAGGAAGGCAATAAGAACCACACAAAAGCCGTACTAGATAGAAGGCTGTAGCCTGTCGATGGGTACGCATCAACACAATGTTCGAAGTTTGCATATACAGTCACTGTCGAGCCGAAAGTTTTTGATTTCGGTTCGTTACTCGCTTTAGCCTTTTGGGGTCGGTTTTGATACTGCTGGAGCATTCTGCTACGGATTGACCCGGTCGACACTCTCCAAATTGCTGCGACGAAAATGGAACGGTTTTAGGGAAAAAGGCCTGCAGGAGCTTCTTTCTTCCACTTTATTAGCAGAGTTTTCTTACCTGTACCAATGGCCACGATGATCTCGCTGTGCTGATGGGAGGAGACCCGGTGTGAGCGGGCTATTTTAAAGATTTGAGTCCAGCAAATATTCATTCAATTCCTGGGAAGTTAGTTCCTAACAGCGTTGGGAAGCCGCCTGAAATATGTAAAGCTGTGAATGGTGAATGTTTTCATGACATTATCACTTATGCCACGCGCGCTTCCCTTCCGGGATATACACAGATCCTGATTATTATCAGCTCGAAAAAAAAGAAGTTGAGTGTTTTCATCCTAACTTCTACAATATTATCAAATGCCTCTTTTTAAAGGTGATTTTAATGCTGCACGCAGAGAAGGGAGCTAGCGCAAGGACGGCCAGCAAGGAATGAATGTTTAGCATTCCGCTTCGTAGCTACACCTCTGCCCAATAACGGACAGTGAGCTCTCTACTAAAATATTGAACAGTGTAAGCAAGACAGCTGCCCATTCTAGGTAGAATTCGCCATACACATGAACGGTACCAGGACCAATCTGGAAGATGCCCTGGGCAGGATCCAAACTCTTTTTAGCTTATCCGTAATGACAGCTCGCATCAAGAGGTGTAATGGCTGCGCCAAAATAATCAGTTGGGTTTATAAAGTCAGCCATATTAGGCCATCAGACGACCACATCACAAAAATCTAAAATAGGTCCAAAACATAAGACAGGCACATGCAAGAACACCCACACAACCAGACGACCGAATCACCGGAAGTAGACATCTCTTCCATTTATGGGAATTAAAAAGGGAAAGCTACGGCAGCTAATCAAGAGTACGCCTGAAGCTCACAAAGCAAAACAGGCAGAAATGGGCAGAATTTTGCAACACATTCAAGGAACACTGACTACAGTTAAAACCTGGTCCATTCTAATAACTACCATATCTCTTGAAATCAGATCCACCATACGAAGAACTCTACTTTCTATAGCACAAAAACAATCAGAATTGCACTTAGCTTCGATTAGGAGCTTCTTCTTTTTCTTGTACCTTTATAAAGGGCACATGACTACGAAGGAGGATTGGCCAGGTTTCAGTGTGGACTGCCAAATCTTCTACAGATACTGAAATAACGTGAATGAGCATGAGGAACTGAATTGGTGAATGGTTAAAGCCTTCCGCCCTTTCTCTCTTCTTTCTCGTTTGTCTACGTCTTCTCTTCATTCTCTAGGTTGCGTGTTTGTGCAATTGTTATAACTTCATTACTTTAATTTTTGGCTTTGTCGTTAGAACCTTATTCGGCGTCCTTATCGGGAAAATTATGTTGACTTTAGAACGTTTTGCGGCGACTAGCTGACACATATCGCGATGTAACGCTCTCACATCTCACAGGCCCCAGATATTTGCCACAAGCTTAGCAAGATTGTCGCATAATTACGAGGATAGGGACGCACCCCCCCCCCCCCCCCCCCGAACGCAACCATGCACAAGAAATAGATAGCAGAGCCCACCCAGCTTTTCACAATTTGCATGAGGGCCAATCAAAAACACCCTTTGACTTTCCAGTAATTAGCAGGGGCCTAACAACTACCACGTAAAGACAACCTAAATACTGACAGAGGTTACAGTGCATCCCGCATGTCTGCAAGGAACACTGTGCAGGAGAATACTAGACTACCATCATCAGGGTCGATCAGGTACGATATCAGGTTCACGGACACATACACGCTTTTCGTATCTGGATCATTAACGGATCACGGATCACACACGTACACAGTTTCGCTTAAAGTCTAATGTGACAGGTCCAAAAAACTTCCTACTATGACTTAATCAAATGTCAGAGCAGGCGACCCCGATGGTGCCCTGCAGCCCGGTTGTGGCGATGGCCAGCCAACGGTAGACTTCTGTTTCCTGGAACATTTTGCAGGAACCAGGTCCTGGATCTTGTGCCCAGGAGATCAGCGGCCAAGGTATGACGCTGGCCCGGTTCACGCCGGACGTCCAAGAACCAGGTACTGCGGCAGGCCCCGTCCAGGTACTGCAGCTGGTCAAGTGCGGTGGTCAGGCGTGATGGTGCAGGCGAACTGCCTCTGGGAGTTGTTCGCAGGATGTCGGAGGGCTGTGCGGCACCAGACCCTAGACCAGGTGTCCAGCAGATGCTGGCGAGCCGGTCTTTGACGCCAGGCCCAGAACAATGAAGACAACCACTTGGCGACGTTCTGGAACTTCCGTCCCGTTCTCCTGCCTCGAACAAACTCTCGTGCTGGCTCGCCCCAACCGCGGCCGCACTTAACTTCTCCACTAGCAACCCGCACTCGCACACACGATCACCATCATCACAACCTCCCGCTGTTTCAAGACAGTTTCTTGCAACTGTTCTGGCACCGAGGAGGGGGAAGATGTGGCAGGGGCAGAGCAAACTCCACAGATAATAACCACAAATCAGAAGCACACGAAACTCTTCACAATTCAACACACGAGTTCCTTTTTAAATGTCTTCTCAGTCACCAGATACATTATTTCACATTTCACACAGCTCACCAAACTTGCACCGATATACTTCATAAGGGTAGTGAATCCTGCATGAGCACAGCTGCCTTCTGGTCATGGTGACAACTCGGTGGTGACTTGGCCTTCCTCGACGCTTGTGGCAGAATCCTACGACGCAGATTCGCAGGCAGCTGTTATTGGAGTAACTGTCGAATGTCTCCAAGCCCACTCTGATACACGCTAATTCCGCTGGGGTTGATACTCGAGGCGTAGCTGGAGATTTGCTGTTGCAGTACTGTGCCTGCTTTTGCTTCTTCGATAATAGTTGGTCGAGACTTGGTGTCATTTGTACCATTCTTTGGCACTTAGTACAGGCCCTAGCAAGCTTCTTACATCTCCGCGCAAATTAGGCCAATAAAACTCATCATGGATGCAATCAGTCATGCGCTTGATTCCTTGGTGTCCCGACGTAATATACTCATGGGCCATTTGCAAGATTTGATGCCTGAATACCTGGGGCACAACAACCTGTTTGACGATTTGTCCATTCACCGTGTAGTAATAACGGTAAAGGACGTTTTCTTTTTCACGGAAGCAGTACTTGTCACCATTACCGGATCTGAACTACTTCTTGATCTTATAGAAGAGTCGTGTAATTGTTACATCCTTATGCTGCTCATCCGCTAACTGGCGTTTCGTAAGGTCACAGTATTGGATATGTGACCCATTCAACGGAGATAACTTGTTCTCTTGCGCATTACCCACTGCAGTAACACAATGCTGCGATTTTTCGCGTGGAAACATTACTCTGGAAACAGGTGGTATTGTGTCACAACCACTAGCACGCACGTTCATCCACTCCGGGCTCGGATCATCAAGTTCCCTGACACCGGAGATGTTTCCGAGCACAAGGTCATACAGCGGCCTTTTCATGCAAAGTGCGGTCACCGCGCCTGTGAAGTATGGCATGTCCACTCGTACTCGTGCCACAGGTAACTGGGTTGAAGTACCATCGAGGAGAGCCAATCTCTCTGTGCACCCTGTCAAGCAGTTCTTCGGGACCAAACTGCGACGGATAACAACAACATTACTACCTGTGTCTCAAAGAACACGCATATGTTTTCCTGCCACTAATCCTTCTGTAACTTGCATATTTCCTGTTGAAGTCTGAAGCGAATTTCCTAGTCTTTTATCATGAACCATGGAGACGGGGACATTTCCCTTTACAGGTTTTGGCAGTCTGTTGCCCGCTTGCGCAACAGGTAATAAAACAGGGCCTACATAGCAAGCGGCACTCGGTCCTTTCACTGGCTGCTGATTCCTGCAGTCCTCCGTCCTGTGCCCGCTCTTGCCACAAGAATTACACATTGGTGCCTCTCTAGTAGAGGTGCGACAATCGGAAGCCAGATGTCTTTGAGGGTTGTGCAACATGCAGCTTAATTGTGTCTTTTTCGGAGGGTTGACGAAGCTCTCACTATGGATCCGCGCTTCATCAGGCTCCTTTCCAATGTTAAAACCGTTTATTTATTTATTTATTTACTCTCAAGGCCAAGACATTACAGAGAGGAGTGGGTTAATAAACACAATATGAACAAAAACAAGAAGAGGGAATTGAATACATTATACAATATAAACAATGGTACATTAAATGGTATTAGAAATGGTTGTTTTGAAGAGACTGGTGTCAATAATGGCAGCGAGGGAGGCGGGAAGGTGGTTCCAGTCAGAACAAGTCTTTGGTAAGAAAGAATTAAAATGTAGATTCGTCCGGCAGTTGGGTATGGCAACCTTGAACTTGTGGTCGGTGCGGGATGAAATATATGATGGTGGCTGAAACAGAGAGGATCTAAGAGTGGAATTGAAATGAAAAATCTTATGAAATAAGCAGAGGCGTGATATTTTTCGGCGAAGAGACAGATCAGGTATATTAAGGTTTGACTTCATTACAGAGACACTGGCAGTACGCTGATAGTTTGATAGTATGAAACGTGCAGAACGATTTTGGATGGCTTCAACATTGTTAATGAGTGTATTGATATGCGGATCCCAGATTGATGACGCATACTCGAGTTTCGGTCGGACCAGGGTTTTATAAAGCATCAACTTATATTAGTAGGAGCAAGAGAAAAATTCCGGCGTAAGTAACCTAGTGTGCGACTGGCATTTTTTGTTATGTAGTCGATGTGAGTTTTCCATGAAAGGTCATCAGTAATGTGCACGCCGAGATATTTATAAGATGCAACTTTGGTTAGATGGGCACCATTAAGCTTGTAATCGCAGGGAAAGTAGTTAGTAAGATTACGTGAAACTCGCATTGCCTTGCATTTAGTATGGTTTAGTTTCATTAACCAAGTGTCGCACCAAGAAGAAATAGTATCTAGATCAGATTGAAGGTCAAGATGATCGGCAGGGTTAAGGATTTCGCGATAAATAACACAATCGTCAGCAAACAGTCTTATTGAAGAAGATATGTTGTCAGGTAAGTCATTAATGTATATTAAAAACAGCAGAGGTCCTAAGACAGATCCTTGTGGTACGCCAGAAGTTACAGGGCATGCGGGTGAATTGCAATCATTAGCTGTTACGAACTGCGTGCGGTTAGAAAGAAAGCATTCTATCCACTTAAGAACGTTAGGATCGAAGTTCAGTGCACTTAGCTTGAGCATTAGTAATCTGTGGCATACGGTGTCGAAAGCTTTAGCGAAGTCAATGAATATGCAGTCTATAGTGGATGAACGATCAATAGCAGAAAATAAGTCATTAGTAAAGCAGAGCAGTTGTGTTTCACAGGAATAGTTTTTTCTGAAGCCATGCTGATAGTTACTGAAAAATGAATTGGACTCAAGGAAGGTTACAATGTGACAATAAATGATGTGCTCAAAAATTTTGCATGGTACACTAGTTAATGATATGGGCCTGTAATTTTGTGGACAATGAGAGTTACCTGATTTGTGCAAAGGAACCACCTTCCCCACCTTCCAGTCATCAGGGAGAACACATGATTCCAAAGACTGTGAAAAAATATTTGTTAATATCACTGAAGAGTATATGGAAGTATTTCTTAAAAATTTCGGGTTTATTCCATCTTCACCGGGAGAAGAAAACTTTATATTCTCGAGTAATTTGCTAATGCCAACCCAGTCAACTACAATCGGGTCCATCACTGAAAAACTGCAAGCAGGTAAAGTAGGAAATGAACATGGCACAATGGTACAAAATGACAACGAAAAAATGGAGTTTAAGACAGCACAACAATGATTTCTTGGAATAGGTAGATCATCATCAGATGTAAGGTCTATGGGTTTTTTTTCGTTCCCATTAATAATGTTCCAAAACCTGCGGGGGCTGTTGTTTAACAAGGATGGAAGTGTTTTATTGAAGAAAGCGTGTTTGGCGACAGATAATGCATTTGTGTATTCATCAGCCACACGGTGATAAGCGGCCCATCTTTCCTGACTCATTGTAAGCCTTGCACGCCTAAAAATGCGCTTCTTTTTGTTCAACAGCCGTTTCAGCGTCGGCGTAAACCAAGGCGAGCTTGTACGGTTTCGTATCCTACGCAGGGGCACATATTTGTTAGTCAGTTCAGCAATTTTGGTTTTAAAAATTAGCCAGTTGTCATTAACCGATCGCTTGGAGAACATCTCAAGGAATTCATTTACGAAAACTTGAAGTTCGATATTAATTGATGAGTAGTCTGCTCTTGCGTAATCCCTAATTAGTTTCAACCTGCTTTGCTTACGAGGTGAGGTGGTAGACACATTAAAAACAACGACTGAGTGATCACTCAGACCTGGTAAAACGGAAAGGGAATGAACAAAGTCTGGGTGTGTGCTTAGCACTAGATCCAAAATAGTTGCACTAGACTGAGTAACGCGAGTTGGACTTTTAACAAGCTGAGTTAGATTAAAGTGAGAACATGCGTTAATGAAAGAATTACACTCTGAAGAATTAACGGTAGGTTCAGGATAGGATAGGGACCAGTTGATGTTTGGAAAATTGAAGTCACCTAGGACAAAAATAGGGGACCGAGGAAACTTCTGATGCAAGGTATTGAAAGCATCATTAAAGTCGATAGAGAAGCCGATGGGCGAACTGGGCGAACGATAGCAGGCACATAAAAGGAAATCCATGTGATTGAAACGTATACTGACGCAAACAATTTCAAGTGTAGAAACCAACTGAACGTGAAAAGAAACAAGTGTATCGGAGACTGCAACCAAAACGCCGCCACCAGGCCGACTGTCCCGGTCGCATCGATAGATGTTGTACTTCTTTTGGCAGTCTAAGATTTCGCAGTTGTCAATGTTCGCGGAGAGCCACGTTTCAGTTAAAATAACAATTTCAGATGAGCATGTGTCTATAAAAGCTGACAATGCTTCTCGTTTGTTTATGACGCTTCGAATGTTGCAAAGCAGAAGGGAAAGTTCTTGCAGTGAAGAGCGTAGATGTGATCTCGCTTGTGGCTATGAAGGGGGAGGCGTGACATCTGTATTAGAAGATGACGGTCGGGACAGATCTGGGGAGTGCTCGCGGCTTGGCGCAGCCTCAGAAACGCGGTCAGTGACAGGACAGTGCACATAGCTCTTGCCGTTTATAACCACTCTATTGTATTTTAACTGATTTTGCCAAATCTTCCGGGAAGAAATATCAATCAGCTTTTTACGGGTGGCTCTTGTGGCTCTGCAGAAGTCTTCGCTGATTGAAATGCCGGTATCTCGCAGTTTCGACCTTTGTGACAAGATAGCGTCTTTAATTTTAAACGATAAAAAACAAACTACGACAGCACCTAATCTATGTGCACGAGAAATAACGTCGTCGGCTAAATGCAAATCAAACAACTTAGCAATTATTTCTCGAACTTTTTCTTCAGAGGCAGCCCAAGTCTCAGATATACAATCGGAAATCCCATAAAACACTAGGTTGTCCCTGCGGGACCGGTCTTCGTATTCATCTAGCCGTGATTGAAGAGAGACACTTTCGTTCCTAGTTGCAGTTGTAATCAAATTTTCCAAATGCGTTTCATCGCATGTACTTTCAAATAACTGCACCTTTTCTTCTAGCGTAGCAAGTCTTTCAGTTAGGGCACATACTTTGCTATCCAACTGTTTTTGATTTTCTTTTATTTCATCGATACAAGTTATCAGTTTGTCATGTCGCTCGTCAAGATGCACGGTTAGATTCTGAATAGCAGTTAACACTTCACTGTGGTTCTTGCTGCAGTCATTGTTAGGGCCGGGATTCAGCTCCACGTCACCGCTTAGAAGAAGCATTTTTGTAACATGAACACACTCGGCGGCAATAGAAACCAAAATACTTGGGCATGGGAATAGCAGCAAGAAAATGTTGTCAGAACGCTTAGACAAAAGGGGTGGAATTTCACTGACCTGGACGAATAAACAGAAATGGTTTTGAGCGAACATTGTCACCGCTGCCATCCCATGCCCACTGAAGGGAGCAAAGGTTCGGGGCGTGAATTTATAGCCCGATGGAAAGGTTGGCGATGTTGATGTGGCTGTCCCAATGAATTCCCACGTCGCGCTGTACCGTAGATGGGGCCGAGCCGATTGGCCAGGTTCGTGGGACTGGGGACCGTCCTGAGCCAGGCACACATCAGTCTGAAGTCGTTGTGTAGATGCTTCAACGCAGATAGGCAACGGTACCAAGGCGAAGACGGGAAGGCACGTGGCGATGACTGTAGCCTGGACGAATAAACAGAAATGGTTTTGAGCGACCATTGTCACCGCTGCCATCCCATGCCCACTGCTATTTTCTGAGCTTCCGGGAAGCAATCTGAGCTTCTGAGCTTCTGAGCTTCCGTTCTGAGCTTCCGGGAAGCAATCAGTTGTGTCTGCTATTACGTCGAGTGTCTTGCACTCCCTTGTCTTCAAAAAGACAACGAAGTTTGGATGGTGACGTCGAAGGAACTGCTCAGCGATTACATGATCACGCAGGCCATCAAATTTTTTGGGTATTGTCTCCATTTCAGTCCAATGATCGAAGTAATCAGAAAGTCTGGCAGGTAACTGCTTTCCAGTCTCGCCATCTTCCGCTCGATCATTTCGGAAGTTTTCATGCTAACCATGGGCCGTGAATCTAAAACGCTGCAGAATAGCCTTTTTGACCTTTTGATAATCTAAGCAATCTACTGCAGGCATCCTGCCGGTCACAGTGAAGACTTCACGAGTTAGGCACATGCTTACAGCCATAGCCCGTTTATCTTGAGGCCAGTGCTGTCCTGCTGCCACACACTCAAACCGTTGAAAATACGCATGCAAGTCATCACGTCGCTCGTCGAATAGAGGTTGCACCTGTTTAAGGCTCAGACGCTAGACTTTTGGCGCTGACACTATGCTGTCTACATCCTCTGTCACGCTGCTGCTCGCTCCTTCTTGGAGTATGAGTTTCAATTCTACGATTTCGTTTTCTCTTTCAGCAGCCACTCGATTCCACTCAGCTGCTAACAGACTTTCCTGTCTTTCAGCAGCGCGTTCAGCCCTTTGCTCTGCGTGTACCTTGTCTATCCAGTCGCTCAGCTCGGCGCCGGAGAAACCCAGCTGAGCACCGAACGCGGCTAGATGCTCAAGGTCCATCTTTACTCAAGCGTAGCTATGCGCATGAACCCATCCTCGATACTCTGCCCTCTCTATGACAGATATATTCCTCGCATCCGCTAAATTATAGGAATCATGACAGGCTCGCGAAATCGACATGTCGTTATGGGCCCAGGTCCATTCAGGAGTTCTGGTCAGGTACGATATCAGGTTCAAGGACAAACACACGCTTTTCTTTCCTTGATCATGAACGAATCACGGACCACACACGCCTACAACTTAGCTTAAAGTCTAATGTGACAGGTCCAAAAAACGTCCTACTATGAATGTCAGAGCAGGCGACCCCCGATGGTACCCTGCAGTCTGGTTGTGGTGTGTGCCGGCCAACGGTAGACGTTTGTTTCCTGAAACGTTTTGCAGGAACCAGGTTCGGGATCTAGTTCCCAGGAGATCAGCGGCCAAGTTATGACGCTGGCCCGGTTTACGCCGGGCGTCCAAGAACCAGGTACTGCGACAGGCCCCGTCCAGGTACTGCAGCAAGTCACGTTCGGCGGTCAAGCGCTGGTTTCTTACTTTCTTGTAGCCTCTATTCCTTATGTAATAAATAAAACATGTACAGCAGCTGTGATGAAGAACAACCTTGTCTTAATCATTTGGATACCTTGACAGCTTTTGTACTTGTTATCCCTTACAATGTAATTTCTACTTATTTATGTCAGTATATTTGCTATAGGAATCTGAAATCTCATGACCGTTTAGTATGTTCAACAGGAGTTGTATGTTTACATTGTCGTACGCTACGTTTATGCCCATACAGGCTATATACAATGGCTTGTTTTCCGCTCTATTTCGATGCAGTCGGCAAGGACAAACAGGCTATCACCTAAGCATCTACCATTTCTAAACCATTCTGAAGTTCTCCGAGTTTCTCCTTACTTTCTACGCATGATTGCATTTTTAATTTCAGCGCCTGCATGGAAAACCTGTTTATAACAGATGTTATCGTAGTCGTCATGTAGAATCTTATCTGCATCCTATCTTCTTTCTCTTTGTTAATCAAATTCATTTTACTCTGCCGCCAGCTTTACGGATTTTGCTTTTTCATTATGACTGTTTCCAAAGGTTTTAGCATTGTTTCATAACTTCTTAGACCAAGCTCATTATTCAGCTTGGTCCGAATTTCATCTATTCCTGTGGATGAATTTTTGATGAACAGCGCCATCTGTGACAAAAAAACAACACTAACTTGGACTCTACCGGCTCAGCTCGCTTCGAGCTAATCATGAAACTGGCCTGTGACACACACCCAATGGGCATCGTCTCCTCACTCGAATCTTTGACGAAGCAAACGTTCACTTGCCCATATTGGACCACCTTCAGCACCATGGACAAAAGCATTGGCGACGGATCCAAACCCCTTACAATCAACGTCAAAGCGCCAGGAAGAGATCACCGACAACGCCACATAATTGATGCACAAGACCAGCCCATCGGTCTCCGCATTTATACCGACGCTGCCCTATATCATGACGATGACACCGGCATCAATTTGCAACCACCGCCTACAGGGTTCACTGCTGCACGCTGGTAACCACAGGGATCGCAGGTACGGATCCGGAACTGAACTCGAATTAACGGCCATCGACGAGGCCCTTCAACACTGCACCAAAGGAACAGATCGTTTCATCAATATCTGACAGTCAAGAGGCTATAAAAACTCTGCAAGCCCGTTCTTACAAGACCTCAGTACAACACTGCACCAAACAGCGGGGCCGCTACCTGCGAAAGACCTCACAAGTCTCGGTATGACTTTATTGGACACCTGAACATCACGCACAAGGAACCGGGAACAGAATGGCCCACAAAGCCGCTGGCGCGCAGCTAGAGGAAGACCTCCAGCATAGTCTTGATTTGAGCCCGTTCAAACTCGGACTACCCTCATGTTCTCCCGTCTCCTTCATCATACTGGACTCTGTCACCATGTAGCTTAAACATGAGCGGAGGGGTTTGTTGCGGGACCTTGTCCCCAATATTAATCCTCCAATTCCTTCCGGCCTCTCTCGTCCTGCCCAAGTTCTAACTCACATGGCGCGAGCCGGTGCAGCGTACACACCGGACATCCTGAGTCAATGGCGCCGAACCAGGATCAACTGCCCCAACTGCCCTGCAGACTACGTTGACCTGTATCACTTGATTAGTACCTGTCCTGGCACAGCTGGCCTCCGCGCTCGCTACACATCTGCTCCCCACATTCAGACTTACGAAGACTGGACAGCACTTAATACCAACGCCAAGCGCAAGCTTAGCGCCCTGCTAGGCTTCATGTCGGAGTCTGGCGCTCTCAACCTCACCTAAACTACCCCCTTCCCCTCTAGCCCCTTGTCATCCTCATGAATGAAGGTTTATGATTGAAGGAGCAGCTCGCTGCCTTGGCAGCGTGGGCCGCACACTTTCTCCAGCACATGCATGCGCTCGTGCATTGCGATATACCGCGTGCATTGTCTTGATGATTGAACAACCTACGAGCAAAGCTCCGGGTCATCACTCCCTGCAAAAGAACTCCTGAGTTTGGCCACGCGGTGAAATATTTTCATTTTCATTGAACTTTATTACCTTCAAAATGAGAGAGCCAGCTAGGGCTAACACTCAGACCTAGCTTCCACGACTCTACATCGAAGGAAGCCGGCCCTTGTGGCAACCCCGTGACCATCACGATGATAAGTGCGGCGGACGGAGAGCATATGAACCCCACAGAATTCGAGAACAGTAAATGAGAGACGGTTCTCTGTATGACGACCACATGAGGAAGAAATACGAGGAACCTGCGTCGTAATCTGGGAATGCCGGCGGGCACGGCGCTGGCGAGACGAAATATATCCCCCAGACAAACGGGCAAGATACCAACATCCCTGAGAGAGTACCGATGCTGAAGCTGCTGGAGGGCAACTATAAAATAATCTTCAGATCAAAAGGCTGGAATTTGAACGACTACGTGCCATGCCGCCTACTGCAGGCTATGTGCGCGGCTGCAAACGTACCCTATGGCAACACCGTGGACGAAGCTATTTCAAGGATCAACTCCGTGAACAAAGCGTACACGATCAGCACGCCGAATCGTCAACGAGCGAGCATTTCTGTGCACATCAAATCCTTAGTTTTACACGAGAAGCCCTCGACATCATGCTCTAGATCGCGGCTCCCGCCAACGCTGTGAAGGGCGTGGTATACAACGCCTATGTCATCGCAACTTTGGGAGAAGTCCGCCAATGCTTTATCAAGCGCAACCCGAACATCGCCGCAATTAACGCAAGGAATATCGGCAAGTCTGTATATAAGTTGGTCACCTTTGGTGAGAAAAGGCTCTAGTGACAGGTTTTCAACTGGGGATCAACGTTCAGCGTCTACCTTACTGAGAGCGGGTGGAGATCTGCTACAACTGTTGGAAGACTGGACACAGAACAAATGTATGCTACAAGGCACGGTAGAGAATTGGTGCAAATGCGGCGTGCAAGCCCAAATGCATTGTTTGCGGGGGGGCGGGAGAGGGGGGGGGGGGGGGGGGTCGGACAGCACCGGAAGTCGGAATTCCAAGTATAGGCTGCTCAAAAGACACGATCCAACAAGCCCAAGAACGACCCTGGACGACATGACTGTGGCCGCCAGCCATGGATTGAGGGTCAGTGACATCTGTACAGGCTACCGGAGAGACAGAGAGAGTAAACATTAATTGTTTAACGGAATAGCGTGGGTTTTTTTCCTCAGTCCAGGATATCATTGGCCTGGGCTGTCTCCCGGGCCCTGGTGAGCAGGCTGCGCTGCTCAGAGAGACCCGTGTGGGCCAGCTCTGCCTTCCACTCCGCTTGGCTGAGCGCTCGAGCTTTATATTTTTTTAATTGCTTTTTGCAGTTCCATATCATGTGAAGGATGTCCGATACTTCACCGCATGCAGTGCATGTGTTATGTCTGAATTTTTCTGGCCAGATTTTGTGGTAATTTGCTAGGTTTGGGAATGTCCTAGCCTATATGTTCCTCCAGGTTACTGCCTCCTGTCTGCTGAGGTCTTTGTGCGGTTCTTCGTATCGTTTTCTTTCTAATTTGAAGTATTGTATTCGTTCCTCGTATGTGAGAGGGGTTGAAGGCTCTGCGGCAGCTGACGAAGGTGCCCGGAAAGTATGCCCTCGGGCTATCCTGTCGGCAGCCTCTTTGCCGTCGATTACCTCGCGTGCCGGTATCCACATGATTGTGTGCTTCATGTTGCCCGTCTTCTTTTTTTCCTGCTTCATTGTTCGGTGTGCCTGTTTGCATACTCGCCCCAGTAGGAAGGCATGCCAGGCCTTTTGGAAATCGCTCAGAATTTTGTGTTTTCTACCTTGGCTGCTGGCGTGTTTAATTGCCAGGGCGATTGCAACTTCCTCTGCATCTTCTATGTAGTTATTGGTCTTGATCGATGAGCTGGTCACCTCTCTTCCGGTGTAATCAACTGTGGTGGCTACCGCCGCTTTTCTCCCCAGATATGGACTGGCGTCTACATAGAGTATGTCGCTATTCTTTCTGATGACGTTGTTTTGTATGTGGCGACTTCTCGCTTTTCGTCTTTCGCTGTTGTGTAGGGGGTCCATGTTTTTGGGAATCGGAAGGACCTGGTATTCAGCTCTGTTTTCGGGAGTGAGTGTTTCTCTTAGGGGGTTAGTTTTCTCGTCGATGGGTCGTCCCATGATGTTCAGTAGGTGTCTACCAGTCCGACTTTGTTCTAGTCTGCGTTCTTGGCAGACCAGGATTGCTTCTTTGTGTTCTTCGTAGGTGGGCGAGAAGCCCATTGCCATAACAGCCTCACTGGATGCATGACTTGGTAATTCGAGTGCTAGTTTATAAGGTTTCCGAAACTGCGCATAAATTTTCTGCGATTCCGTTCTGGTGAAGTTGTAGTACGGGAGGCTATAGGTTCAGCGGGGGACTATCATCGCCGTTACTATTCTGATCGCGTCCTTCTCCTTTAACCCTCCGTTCCTGTTTGCAATTCTTCGAATCATGCCGCAGATGTGACTGCTTGCCAGAGTTAGTAGCTTGATTGTTTGCGTTCTTTCCATGTGGCTCTGTAGCCACATACCTAGTATCCTCAAGGTTTTTACTTCTACGATTGCTTTGTTTTGAAGTCGGATTTGAATCGGCTCTGCCTAGAAGTTCTTCTTGTGGATTATATTGAACTCGGTTTTTTCAGGGGTGCATTGCATGCCGTTTTTTCTTGCAATTTCTTCAATGCCATCCAGGGCTCTTTGCAATTTGTCTTGCTTTTCTCCCGCTGATCCTGTCGTCGTCCACACTGTAATGTCATCGGCGTAGAGTGCGTGACGAATTCCAGGTACGCTTTCCAACTTCCTCGCTATCGGCACCATGGCCAGATTAAAGAGAAGGGGCGAGATGATAGATCCCTGCGGGGTTCCTTTTCCGGCAGTTCCTCTTTCGTTGGTCCGGATACCGCCGATACTTATCGTTGCTGTTCGAATGCTGAGAAAGTTGCGGACGTAATTGTACGTCCTCTACCCGCACCCGGTTTCCGATATCCTATCGAGAATTGCTTTGTGCCTGATGTTGTCAAAGGCACTTTTTAGGTCCACCGCGAGGAGGATACCTTCGTTTTTGGCTGATATTCTGTCCAAAATGTCGTGCTTGATTTTCAGCATTACGTCCTGTGTTGACAGATGCTTCTTGAAGCCGAACATCGAGTTTGGCATTAGTTTTTGTCTTCCAGGGAGTCTGTGAGTCGGCTATTGATGATTCTTTCGAGCCATGTTCCTATATAATATGTAAGCGAGATGGGGCATAAGTTGTCCAGGCCTAGCTTCTTCCCAGGTTTGGGAATAGTTATAATTTCTGCATGTTTCCATTCTTTCGGTAGATTTCCGCTGGACCAGATTTCATTGAAGAACTTCGTTATTTCCTCCATTTTCTGCTCGCTAAGGTTTCTAATGACTGCGTTGCTAACTTGGTCTTTGCCGGGTGCAGTGTTTTTGACGAAGGATCTACCCGCTGCGTATACTTCTGCTACTGTAATGTCCGCGTCCAGCTTTGGGTTGGATATTCCTGCGTATTTCTGATCGATGTTGACTGTTCCGTCTGGCTCTCCGATGTACCTATTCCTGATCTGATCCGCGATTTCAGAGCCTGTCGATTGGTTCAGGTGAAGCATCCTCTCTATTGCCTTGCCATTTTCATTCCTGCCTTTACTTGGGTCATGTAGGTGTCTAATTAGTTTCCAGCGCTTAGCATTGCCTAGATTTCCGTTGAGTTCATTGCAGATTTGGTTCCAGTTGTTGCTGGCCACCGTCTGCGCGTAGCTCTGAATTTTGGCGTTGAGCTTTGCGATCCGAATTTTGAGTTTCCTGTTATGTTTTTGTTTTTTTCATCGTTTGGTCAGCCATCTTCTCGCGTCCCATAGATTGAGTAGGTGTCGGTCTACTTCCTGTACGTGGTCCTGGGCCGATATCGTTTTAGAGTGTTTTTTATGTTTGGCTCAAATTTGATTTGTCCATTGGGTTAGGTTTTCTGCAATTTGTTCTTCCAGGTCTTTCCTGAACTTATGCCAGTCCGTTACTATAGATTTCGTTAGTGCACTGTGCAGCCTTCCTGCGTCCACCAGTGTCTCGCATATAAAGTGGTCACTCCCGAAGTTGAGGTTCGTGTTGGTCCACTCCGCTTCTATTTCTTCGGTTACGTATGTGAGGTCTGGGCCCGTATCTCTATTTACGCTGTTGCCCTGTCGCGTCGGGGTGCCACAGTCGGTTAGCAACTTCAAGTTGGCCCTTTCCGTTGCTTTTAGTAGGAGAGCTCCTTTCGCGGTATTTTGTCGGTATCCGTATGTTTGATGTGGCGCGTTGAAGTCCCCCGCTATAAATAGCCTATTCTTTCCTGCAATCTTCCAAGTCTGTTCAATGATTGACCCGAAGTCTGTCTTCCGGTCCCTTGGAGGTTGTGGCACGGGCAGAGGCTCTTTATTTTTCTTCCCTTTTGCATGCCTCAGCATAATATATGTCCCTTGGAGGGCTGTATATATTGAGTATAAATAGGCTTTTATCCTTTCTTTTTCTGGGAAGGACTTCTACTAATATGTCCTCTGTGTCTTGCGTTAACTTGTCGTGCTTGATCGCTGTGACTGTTTTGCTCGTGAGTGTGGCCACTCGTGTCTGGCTCTCCTCGACATGCGAGTCATATCCTGGTATCTTTGGAGTAATTAAGGTTTCTTGTAGAAGTATGACATGAGGCTTTTGGTTGCTCCCAATATATGCAAGCTGAAGTCTTTCTTGTTCCTGAAACCTCTACAGTTCCACTGCCAGATGCGGCACGAGGGAGAGAAGCAGATCAAACTCGTTTCCATCATTGTTGGGGATAGAGGATGGAGGCGTCGGCCCAAATCCTGACATCGGTCAAAGGAAACAGTTCAAGCATTAGCGGAGAGACAAGCAAAAAGATGAGCTGGCTAGGTGATACCTCCCCTTGTGAAACAGGTCGAGAGAAAGAACTGATAGAGCAGCTCGCTATGAGAGCCAGAGAGCTTGACACAAAGAAGGAATTGACAGAGATGAGAAAACTTATTAATGATAACACCAAAATGCCGAGAGTTCTCGACAAGTCCCCTTTCCAGAATTCACAAAGCACTTGTCTGTTGCCTGCATGTAACACACACAAAATGTTACACAACGAAAACCAAATAGAGACGGACACCCGTGTGCCCACGAAAAGACTTCTACCAACAGAGGAAAACATGGAATATAGCAAGTGTAAAGAAGACAAAGAACAGAAAACGCTGCGACATCGCCATCACCATCGTTTGTCTCCGGCGCTCATCTCGCTCGCGTTGAAGCTGTGTCCTGCGGCTGGTAATTCGTTCCTGCTGTGCCCGAATTACTGCCAGCGCTAGACGTTCCAACCAACCATTAAATCTACATTTCACTTGGTGGAGGTCAATCCGAGGGTCCCTGTACCCATCTCGCCCTGGGACTTCGCAGCAGAACATTGACTACCCCAATGACGGAGCCGACTTCATTGCACCTACCTCCGCCAGTCACCTGCACAGGTGCCGTTCGTCAACGGGACCGGGCTACCTTCAGTGGAAGCAGCGGTGACGACGTCGACGATTGGCTGACCACTTACGAACGGGTCAGCCGCCACAATAACTGGGACGACAACCGTAAGCTCAAGAATGTCATCTTTTACTTGAGAGACGTCGCTAATCTGTGGTTTCGAAACCACAAGTCAGACTTTGCCACCTGGGCGAATTTCAAGACGAAATTTTTGGATGTCTTTGGCCGCCCCGCCGTTCGAAAACTCCGCGCAGAACAGCGTCTTCGGTCGCGACTGCAGCTGCCCGGTGAAACGTTCACCAGTTACATTGAGGACATTGTTGATATGTGTCGTCGCGTTGACCCGACCATGACCGAGGCCGTTAAAAATACGTCATGTCCTCACAGGAATTGATGACGGCGCTTTCCACATGCTCATCGCGAAAGGCCCCACTACGGTCAAGGAAATCTATGACCTCTGTCAAAGCTACGACGAGCTCCGGAAGGAGCATGTTTTGATTCGCCAGCCTCATACATCACTAGCTGGACTAGCCGCGGAGAGGGAGTTATGTAGCCTCTCTGAAGACATCAAGGCTTTTGTACGCCAGGAAGTCGCGCGACAACTGTCCCTGCAGCCATATGTTAAGGAGTCGTCAACAACTGGCCTTGTTCCGGAGCTTCGCCATGCAATCCAACAGCATGTATCTGAAGTCCTCCCTAATCCTGTTCCTCAACCAGCTCCGGTCGCACCCTCAGTGCCGTTACTCACGCCCACAGTTTCATCGTCCGGCGCTGCGCCACTGAGCTACGCTCCAGCATTCGCGCCGGCTCCTCCTCAAGTAATGCGTCGCACGTATGCCGAAGTCACTTCAAGTGCACCGCCTGAGCCAGCATATGCCTATGCTTCGCCCCCCATGCGGTACGCACCAACAGCTTTTGCTCCCCCCTTGCTTCCGACACGATCTCCATGGTGCACTTCAGACAACAGGCCTATTTGCTACCACTGTGGCATCCCTGGGCACACTACACGCCACTGCAGGCGCCGAATAAATATGGCCTTTGCTGCGCGGCCTGCGCCACCTTATTTGGCCCCCAGTTCCCAGTCCCATCGGGTCCTCCAACAGCACCCCCTGATCCTCCGGACTTCCTCCCTCGTCGTTCGCCATCACCACGTCGCCGCTCCATTTCGCCAATGCGCCGACGACCCGCTACCCAGCCGGAAAACTAACCGCCGCAGTTCGCGAGGCACGAACTGCGCATTCGACAGAATTTCAAAGTCCTCGTCTTAATCCCGCGAATGTTATTCCTGTCATCGTTGAAGCTGTTCATACTCTTGCGCTTGTCGACACCGGTGCCGCTGTATCAGTTATCAGCCAAAAACTCTGCCGCTCCATCCGAAAGGTGACTACGCCTCTCGAGAGACTATCGCTTCGTACCGCATCCGCTCACAGTATACAGCCGACAGCTATCTGCACTGCTCGCGTCGTCAGTGCTGCAGCCTTGTACATCATCGAATTCGTCGTTCTCCCCACATGTTCTCATGACGTCATTCTCGGCTGGGATTTCCTGTCCCAGCATCATGCTATCATTGACTGCGCCAGTCCTCAAGTAGAGCTCATTGAATCGAGTGATGCACCGTCTGATGCCCTGCACCACGAGCCGTGTCCTCGTTTTGCGACCAAACTCCTCGTAGCACATGACACAACCATCCCACCCGTTAGCGCTGTTCTGGTTCCCCTCACTGCCTCTTTTACAACCGCCGCGACAGTCCTCTTTGTGCCCTCTAACGTTGTCTGCCGCCGCCGCCACTTACCGCTGCCGTTTGCCGTCCTTGACATGAAAAACGGCGCTAGCACACTTCTGGTAGCCAATCCTCTTCCGTCTCCCGCTATGTTGATCGAAGGGGAGTGCCTCGGCCGCATCGAGCCCGTGGACCTTCTGCTCGCCTTTGATGATGTGTCATTCCCTGTTTGCCAAGTTGACGCCTTGACTCCAACTCGTGTGGCTTCAGATCCGCTACAGCGGGACCTTTTTGACCATTTTGTGGACAGCGCTCTAGAACCGCGCCACCGCGAGCAACTTCTTGACCTTCTACACCAATTCCGCGCCTCCTTCGACATTCCACAATCTTCCTTGAGCCGCACGACGACCGTTTCCCGCCTCATCGACACTGGCGCTCACCCACCCCTCCATCAGCGGCCGTATCGGGTGTCCCCGACTGAGCGCCGTGTTATTGCCCAACAAGTCGATGACATGCTGCAACGCGGAGTAATTAGAGAATCCTATAGCCCATGGTCGTCTCCTGTGGTCCTAGTTAAAAAGAAGGATGGCTCCATACGATTTTGTGTTGATTATCGCCGCCTCAACAAAATCACTCGTCGTGATGTGTACCCATCTGTTTATGCTACCTCGATGATATCGTCGTCTTTTCAACCGACTTCCCGACCCACCTGACTCGACTTCGCCAGGTCTTCACCTGCCTAACCCGCGCCGGTCTTCAACTGAACCTCAAAAAGTGCCGCTTTGGTGCCCGCCAGCTCACAATACTCGGACATGTTGTGTGTAAAGATGGAGTTCTGCCTGATCCTGAGAAGCTGCGCGCCGTCGCTGACATTCCGAAACCGACCACTTTGAAACCACTGCGAAGCTTCGTGGGCCTCTGCTCGTACTTTCGTCGTTTTGTTCGGAATTTCGCAACCATCATAGCCCCCTTACACAGCTCCTGAAAGGCACCCCTAACCTCTCCTCTTGGTCGCCAGCCTGCGATGATGCATTCGCGACACTGCGCAATGTTCTGACGTCACCACCAATCCTTCGCCATTACTACCCTACTGCACCTACAGAACTTCACACCGATGCCAGTGGTGTCAACCTCGGCGCCGTCCTCGCCGAGCGCAAGCCTGGCTTCTCCGAATACGTTGTCGCCTACTCAAGCCGTGCTCTCACCGAAGCCGAGTCCAACTACTCCGTTACCGAAAAGGAGTGCTTAGCAATCGTGTGGGCTGTAACGAAATTCCGCCCTTACTTAGACGGCCACTCTTTCGAGGTAGTTACAGATCATCACGCTCTCTGCTGGCTCGCGTCTCTCAAGGATCCGTCTGGCCGTCTCGGGCGCTGGGCTCTCAGGCTTCAGGAATACGACATCTGTGTAGTGTACCGCTCTGGCCGCAAGCACTCTGACGCCGACGCTCTTTCTCGGTCACCGGTGCGCTTGCCTAACTCATCGTCCCCTCCTCAAGCATTCTTGTCAGCACTCACCATTGAGGATATGCCTTTCGAGCAGCGACAAGATCCTTGGGTTTCTAACCTGCTAGATATCCTTGGCACTACTTCCGCGGCTACACATCCTCGGGCACTCCGCCGACAGGCCTCCCATTTCGCTATTCGGGACGGCCTTCTCTACCGCAGGAGCTACAACTCAGACGGCAGAACGTGGCTTCTTGTCATTCCGCGCCACCTCCGCTCCGAGGTTTGTGCCCACCATCACATTGACCCTCAAAGCGCTCATGCCGGCGTCCTCAAAACCTATGATCGAATTCGTCAGAGGTACTACTGGCGGGGAATGTACAATTTCGTACGTCGCTACATTCGCTCTTGTACCACCTGTCAGCAACGCAAGGTTTCTCGCCACCCTGCTGGCCCTCTCCAGCCTTTACCGTGTCCAGCTCGCCCGTTTGATCGCGTGGGAATCGACCTTTATGGTCCGCTACCATGCAGTGCCGCTAGTAGTCGATGGGTCATCGTCACCGTCGACCACCTGACCCATTACGCCGAGGCTGCTGCACTTCCCGCGGCGACAGCCCGAGAGGTAGCCCATTTTTTTCTGCACCACTTCATTCTTCGACACGGCGCCCCTCGCGAGCTACTGAATGACAGAGGTCGTGTCTTTCCGAAGTAGTCCAAGAGCTCCTGTCGTCTTGTAAATCGATACATCGGGCTACAACTGCGTACCACCCACAAACAAACGGCCTCACGGAGCGCTTCAACCGTACGCTTGGGGACATGCTCGCAATGTATGTTACATCTGAATCGGGAAGCTCCAACTGGGACCAGGTACTGCCATTCGTAACGTTCGCGTACAACACTGCCACCCAAGCAACAACTGGGTTTTCGCCCTTCTTTCTCTTATATGGCCGTGAACCATCTTGTACTCTGGACACAATTTTGCCATACCGTCCAGATGCCTCTGAGTACAGTGCTTTGTCAGATATTGCACAGAAGGCCGAGGAATGCCGTCAGCTAGCTCGCACGTTTACCTCCAACACTCAAGGCTATCGCAAAGATCAGCATGATACCGATACCCCTGCTCCCACGTTCCTGGCCGACAGCTTCGTTTGGCTATGCGTTCCTGCCACCAACAAACTAGACACCAAATACCATGGACCTTATCGCGTCTTGGAACGCACATCCCCTGTGAACTACGTCATCGAGCCAGTCACCCCTTCTACCGACCACCGCCGTCGCGGCCGCGAGGTTGTCCACGTTAGCCGCCTCAAGCCATATTACAACCCTCTGGTCGTCTCTTCTCCCTGAGTCGCCAGGATGGCGACTTCTTCACTCGGGGGAAATGTAAAGAAGACAAAGAACAGAAAACGCTGCGGCATCGCCATCACCATCGTTTGTCTCCGGTGCCCATCTCGCTCGCGTTGAAGATGTGTCCTGCGGCTGGTAATTCGATCCTGCTGTGCCCGAATTACTGCCAGCGCTAGACGTTCCAACCAACCATTAAATCCACATTTCACAAGCTTAAAAGGTGGTAGAAAATTCGAATGAGGAGCACCGACCCGAACTTACAGCAAGGTTAGATTCACCATTAACGTGTTCATGATGCGGGTAAACGCTCAATATGCTAGAAGATGCAGTTCCAGTAGAGTTGACAAACTAACCGTACATGTAGATCGTCACAAAAAAACCATAACTTGCTTCCAGGAAATAATGGAACGACTAACAAACGTAGCAGGTTTAACCTTGGTTGCCGGCAACACCCTGCCTCAGCTGCAACTGCAGCAGCAGTAATAGGGCATTGTGGCCCCGCACCAACAAATTAGAATCTGGCAGGGAAACCCCAGAGATTTCTACTCTAAGAGAGGGAACGTACAGCACACATTATTAAAAAAGTGAGAACCCACTGGATGCAATCAAGCTACAACACGCAAGCGGCACGGACAAGTAACAGGCTACGCCGCATATGCCCCGCTGGAAATACAAGGGTGTCCTAGACTCAAGCCATTCACGACAAAGTTAGTGCAGGGAAATTTGACAGCAATACACCATGAACTAGAAAACACAAGAGAAAACTTTGTACTGACTGAACTAATCTCTACCAGAAAGGGAGACAGCGGTCTCTTCCTTCTGAATTCTTACTGCTCACCCAAAAACTGAGAGACAGGGCTGGCACACCATTTACGGAAAACCGTAAGACTTGATAGGACAACAAAGGAAATGGACAGTAATCATCCAGTTTGGTACCCTGCACTCGGCTTGGAATGGACGGCCTTTTCCAAAGAAAACAAAATAATGACGGAAATTTAGCAGTTAGGATTAACAATCCAATACAAGACTCCACAGGGATAGGTAACAGCATAAGTGTAGATACGTCTCCAGACGGCGCTTGGCAGAGACGTAGAGTGCGAAATGTGGTCAAACACATCTTGGGTAGTGATCAATATACTATAGTTTGAAATATACGCTATGCCGCTGAAGTGGCAGTGCGCAAAACAAACCTGACAGACTTTGATAACATAAAAGTCAGGGACAGATACGCTCCGAGGGAGATCTTGAATCGAAAGAAATGGTTTGAAAGATGGATTCTAAGTGATGTAAACACACTCATTAGGGAGACGTTAACCACTGGAAATGAAGATATTACAGACTCGTGGCTGGCCCACATGTGGGAAGCCCATGAGAGCCTTAAGGTGGAAAAAGCAAAGGCACAATGGACGGCTAAAGAAGAGAATATCGACACTTTAACGACACATAAAAGAGAGGATGAACTTCAGAGTCAGCACAGGGGACACATTTGCGTTGAAATGAATGGGAAGCGTGGGTGTAGAAACAGGTCGTAACTTCATCGCCACTTGATAGGTCCAGGACAAGCCAAGACGGCAGCACAAAGACAGCTGAAAAGATTGGTTCACAAATATCAGGGCACGGCTGAAGACCTCATAGAAGAACTGAAGAATAGATACCTTAACAAGAAAAAATGGGCTTCATCTACCGAATATCGAGGACTAGAGACCTTACGGGTAGGTAGGGACATCTCAGTAGCGGAAGTATGGAGAGCATGCGTCAGCTAAAAACCACATCGGTGCGGGGGCACAAGGGCTAACCAATATAATGTTGAGGAACCTATATTTACATTCAGTCACGGCACTCAGACTTTCTAAATGGGGTATGGAAACGAGGTAGAACATCTTCAGAGTGGAAACATGCTGAATGGATCTTCCTTCAAAAATCTGGGAAGAAACTTGAAGTAGGCAACCTCAGGTCGATATTGCTGAAGTCGTGCCTGGCAAAGTAGATGGAGCATATAATACTAAATTGACTGCAGAAGTATGCAGATGAAAGGGAGGTGTTTTCCGAACCAATGCTAGGTTTCAGGAGCAAGTTGTCCACGCAGGATGTGATGATTTAACTCAAAGCAGATATCATTGAGCCACCGAATAAAGGGGGCAGAAACACTGCACTACAGCTTGATGTGCAGAAAGCCTTTGCCCTTGTCAGATACGAAGCCATACTAAATAATCTAGAGTAGATAATCTAGAGAAATATTGTAGAGCAGAAGTTAGATGGGGCAAGTGACAGTCGTGTCCCACGTGAGTAAAATCAGTGTAGGGAGTGCATCTCGAAGTAAATCAGCTGCATATTTATATTGTCACATATAGCATGCTTAAACTATGCAAGAGCACTATGAAATAAGGCGGCTCACTTGTTGACCATCGTTTTGGGCTGTAGCTAGGCATCTATATGAAATGCTTTCTATAAATTGAGAAAAAGCAGTCTGCTGGCTACTTTACATAATAATGTGAATATCTGTAGAAAATTCCAATGGCTATAGTGGCAAGAGTATCCCCTTCTACAAGCATGCTGATTAATGAAAGAAATGCTATTAGGTTCCTGCTGACAGAAGATAGGGGATGCAATAATATGTTTGCGCAATTTGCAGGAAATCCACGTGAGTGAAATGGGTCGGTAGGTTTCCAGAGAGTGTTTATTACCAGACTGAAATACGGGGCTTTTCTTGCAGATTCTCCAGTCGAAGGGTAGCGGACAAACTCATAATGATCGGAAAAAATGTGACACAAAATGAGACGTGCATTTACGGTGTCCTTTAAAGGTTTTGAATTGATGCGGTCGATGTCAGAACATGGGGATATTTTAAGACTGAAGATGAGGCATGAAATGCTTTCTGCAGTAATGTCAATTGGTGTCATTATTGCGAAATCATGTTCGAATAAGATAAAGACATTGTAACCGTATTCTATTGTAAGAACACATGTAAACTACGCATTAAATGCGGATGATCATGCACTATCAGAAAAATGTGTTTTGCTCTCATATTCCAAGGAATTATGACGAGGGACATGATTAAGGATATCGGCCGCCAGAATTTCCTAGAACTAGGCTTCGAAAGTTACCAGTGCATTTTATGAAAAATATTTCTGTTTGGCGTCATTCAAGGTGACAAATCGAAATTTAGAAAGTCTGTGTTTACTTTACGTGTATGTGCTTATCACGCATTTGGCGCTGTGATAGGGCCTGTTGTTTCTTTACTGTCGAAGATAATTAGTGAACGAAGGATTCAATCTGTCATAAGAAATTGAAACAAGCGGTATGTATATGGCCATCAATGCAGACATTTCCTCATTGAGCAACATTAAATTTTCGTCAGCAGAACGATTAGAAAATGAAGGCAAGAATTTTTCCCTCATGAATTTTTTAATAGTATCAGCAATGATAAGGTAAAATTTACTTTACTGTAAGCTCTGATCACCGGTGACGTTCTGTCTCTTGCCTAAAGGGGATTTGAAGGTCTCAATTAAGCAGCACGTGATTGCTGAAACCATCGTGGTGTCTATAGAACACAAAGCTGTGGGAACAAAAGAAATAAAGTCCAATGTATTACAGCCACTAGTAAGCTGGGTTATGAATTGGAATCAAAGAGTCTAGCCTGATAAATTGTGAAGAAACATTGCATGGCGGCTTAAAAAGGGACCAATCTATGTGAGTTAAGTTGAAGTCGCCGAATAAGTACACACTATCAGTAGGGAACAGTTCATTAGCTGCAGTTGTGCTGTTACGAAGACTACTAGCAACTGAATGGCAAATGTTAGGTGGGTGGTAGCAAGCACATATGAAAAATTTATTGGCTGCAGATGTGCAGGCAACCCAAGCAATTTCTATTGGCGAAATCAGATATTAAGTAAAGGACGAAATATTATTTCTAATAACTTTCAGTACCTCATCAGCTTTCTGTCAGTGCGATCACGCTAGTGCATACTGTAACTGTTGTTCTCACGAAGGACTTTCCTATCAGCTATATCAGCATTCACGAAATTGTCGATTAAATGAGAAAGTCTGTTATGAACGAACAGATCTGATCACTTTTAGTCATGAGGCGTCGATTGGTAATATATGAAAGGGTAGTAAACACGCCGTCATAGGCCTGTGAGGATGCTCGTGAGCGCGGTTGATGACAGGTCTTTGTTACCTATTTGAGGTCGTAAGAGATAACGTATTAATTTGTCTGTCTCAGAGTCATAGATGTAACTCGTATTATTTATTCGCGGCTTCTCAGCAAACAATTTGAAAGGGTAATCTTGCAATCCTGCGAACTCAGCCTTTTTCAAGCATGTCACGTGGTACCTTTCAGGAAGTTAGGCTATAACGCTTGCTTTACCTTCAAAACGGTACACATTTTGCATAGTAGGCCTCCATTTATGTTGTATAAGCCGATCTAGCTTATGAGTAAACTTGAAGTTGTTACTAGGTGTTCCGTACAAAGCTTTGTACTGTTATGCTCTAAAAAAAAACCCAGCCGTCTTTTTAAACCGTAAACTTCGAAGCCAAAAACAAGGTCAGATCCTTTCATTCCGTTGTCAGCACCGCCACATTATAGTGAAACGTTTCTTTTTTATTTTGCTTACGGTGTTTAACACCCAAAACGATTTAGGCTATAAGAGGTGCCGCACTGGAGGGCTCTGGCTGCCGAAACTTTGACTACCTGGGGTTCTTTTACATGCACTGGTATCGCACAGCATACGGAAGCCTTGCTCTTCGACCCACTCTGAAAACCCAAGAACAGCATGGTTTCCGCAGAGGTCTTTCTACAGGGGCAGCAGTACACTCAGTAACAGAAAAAGTTAACCGAGCTTTAAATTAAAACAAGGTTACCATAGCCATATTTCTTGGCATTAGCAAAGCATTGGACTCTGTTAAACATAACATTTTATTAGAAAAACTTGAGAAAATTAAAACTTCGTGGATCGGCCAGCAATTGTTTTTTAGCTATCTTACTAATCGCATGCAATTCATACAGATCTCCAACCAAAGATCTGCAATGGGTGAGATAAAAACAGGTGTTTCGCAAGCATCTGTACTTGGCCCTATACTTTTTTCCCTCTTTATTAACAATTTCGCCAGTCACATTGAGCATGGCTGACAGCGCTACTAATTTATTACACCAATCAGAAGGCCATGCCGAATCAGTCGCCAATATTAGACTTCATAGAACAGTAACTGGTTGAGCACTAATAAATTAACACTGATAGTAGAAAAAACAAAATTGATTGGTTTTGCCTCCCGTCACAAGTCAACCCCAGTAACATGCCACGTCCATCTCGATGGAACACTCATTCAATGCGTTAGAAGTCATAATTACTTGCGTAACACCTGAAGAAGCACTAGGCTGGGCACCTCACATAGGAGACCTGTGGAAAACATTAACTACTGGCTGTTATGGACTAATTAAAGAATATAGGTATTTTAACAAGCACACGTTAAGAATTATATATTCCAGCGTTTTTCACAGTCATTGACCATACGATATTGAATCCTGTGGTTTAATTTTTGCATCATACCTAACGAAAGTCAGCATCCTTCAGAAAACTGCTATCAAAATAATATTATCTGCTTCCATCCAACACCGTCCAAACTGTTGTTTAACGAATTAAATATAAAGCTCTTCAACACTGTTCGCGATTACAAAACAGCCATTTTAGTTCACAAAGTAATTAGCACAAACACTCCACATCCATCTTCTACACTCATCGCTTCCAAGCAAGACACTAGGCAGGCACATCATAAGAATTTTAATTTACCCATAGTCAATAAAATATACGGGAGGCGCTCAATATCTTTCATCGGAGCAAAATATTGAATAGCGTTCCATGTAACTGAAACAAACCTCCAAGTTTGAGTCCTAAATAAAAAAGTAGCTTAGCAACGAAGGTCCCGTAGCACATTAAATATTGTTTTTAGTATTGCTCCTGGAATGATTGTTTTATGATTAATAAAGTTGGTAATAGATTCATCACTAGCCATAGCGGCTAAGAATACAGATGACATTTCAGCACCTTCTATACTATGTTCTATGTGCAATAAAACAATATTAAATATTCAAACCCTTCCCGAACTTCCGTTCCAGCGGTGGCATGCCATGATCAAGGGATGATTGGGAATGTTGAGCCAAGTTTAGTGATGAAAAAGTTTAATGTGCTTAAGGAAGGTTGATGCAATGTTGTCACAACCACACAAAAAAGATGCTTTCAAGGAATCAACATATTGTTACAGAGTAGTTCAGTTTAGGATTGCAGAGAGCGGACACGGAAGACAAGGCTTTCAAACAACAGGCATTTCCTGCAGGCACCAGCCGACTCTGCTCGAACGTCGTCTTCTCCAACACTCACGAGATTCTTCTTCTTCCTTCCTTATACGTATATGAGTGCACGCGTCGCCTAATGTAAAAAATATTTTGAAATTCCGATAGGGTCAGAACCAACTAGATAATCGAGCGAAAATCCTAGCTCGAGACATGAAATGTTGCAACTGTACTCAAGAAAGAAAAGCTTTTTAAGCGCAAGGTGATAATTTTGGGCACATTCAGCCGAAAAAAGAGCCTCATCGGAATCATTGCTATGAACAACCTGGCGAATACAGTTGTTATTTCCAATGACCCGGAATTTTTTTTTGGATGCTGAGACAATGTATTTTACAAAGCATCGCTGAAAAAGTAGCCTACATCTTCGCAAAGTGGTTTAGTCTACATCAAACTTCTGGTACAATTCACAGTGATGAAAGCTATAAAGCACCTTTGCATTATGAAACAGCTTTCTCATTTTATTATAAATACCTTTTAAGATGTTAGTGCACCAAGGCATTTTGGGGTAGATTGAATGTTTCTCGTAAGCGCATGCGCATCTGTCAGTTATTGAGCTTTTTTACTGAATAGGTTCAGACTGAAGAACCGAATGACCGGAGTGACATGAGCATCTGGCTGTGCAAGTTGTACTGAAGGAATAATATACGGGTTAGTGTCACGTGGTAGAGTAAACGATAAGGCACCGAAGTTTTTCGGGATGGTGTCAGTCGTAATTTTTCTAAAATTGCCTGTTAGCTGATTGATAATGGTCTATAGTTTAGACGGGTTAGGTGCGCATTTTTGAACTTGTTATCAAAATAGTCATAATGACAATATTTCCTAAATTTGATGGCCTTTATCTGCAACTTTTAACAGCATGCAGTAACAACCAAGCACAGATCTTCAAGGATTACGTAAAAAATCACATCGAATTATTGCACACTTAGGACGGTTGCACATACTCTACCCTCTTACACCTACTTTCACGGAGTCTCGGTGTAGAGGCTAACTTTTTCACATGAAAACGCTGAACAATCTGCTACTTCAACTGTAGAAAACACTTCGGGCTCAAAAATTAAAAGCGTGCAAACAAGTTCAAACAATCCGTATTAGTTCAATTTATTTTGAGCCAGTTTGAATCATTGCGATTAAGTTCAGAGAAAAGAGACCAAATAGCATTCGATGGGCATGCTGAATTTGTTCAGTTACCTATATGGGGCTGTATTTTACCACAATTAAGTGTTACAGTTCTGCCAGAGTAACTTTAATTGTAATCAGCATTATTTTTTGTAACGTGTACACGACAGCTAACCGCACAACCAACCTGCCCTTTGTTCCCGTCAACTCTAGGAGTGACTTAGAAAAATCGGCTAACTCGCTTCAATACTCCGTTCCTCGACTTTGTCGGTCAGCTCACCGTGCAATTCATTCGGCATCAAAATCTGCGCTATGACCTGCTTCGTACTTTTTTATCCGTTATGCACCTTCGACTACCCATGGCGAGACCTGAAATGGTCTTGCTTTTAAACCGATTTCACGTTAAAATATTGAAATCATTTTCAGAGACAGAAGAGAGAGCAATCCTACTTAGGTTGAGAGTAGAACCACAGAAACCTAGGTTGAGATGAGGACAATCATGGCGCAGGAATGCTTCAATCACGGGATATATTTTGTATTTGGGTCGCATTTGGGTGGCTTTCTTTAGAGAGGCATAACAGAAAGAGCAAACCTACCTAAATTGAGAGCAGAACCACCGAAACCTAGGTTACGATGAGGACAATCATGGCGCAGGAATGCGCCATTCACGTGATATATTTTGTATTTGGGTGGCTTTCTTTAGCGCTTAGAAAAGCGATACACGTGAGGCTTTTTGTATCGGAAATAAATAGAATGGGGGTTTTGGAACGTGCTCTCCAACTCTGCAGATTTATTTATTGTCTAAAGGCAATAGTAAGTTAGGAAATTGCCTCATTTGGTAATTAGTTAATTGCAAGACAAAATATATCTGTAGTGCGCCAGATTGCTGGCAGATATATATACAAGCGCTTTCACTGGCCTTCCTCAAATGTTTCATTTTTTAACCATTGGTTAGAGTTAGCTTAGACACCCTGTATAACACCAAACTGGGTCGCATGCGGTAGAAGCGCGCCTTGAGTCCCATATGAGCTAGACTCTCTGGCTGGCGACCCAGTGCACGGGGGTTCGATTAGTCTAAATATTATATGCGATGGGTCGTTACCAACTCGATCAAATCGCTCTACTTCTACGGTCTAAATCATGTAATTTTTTATTTATTTCCTGTTGTGAAGGCACAAATTCTCTACAAAGTGAAATAAGTTGTAATCCAGGACAATTTTTATTCTCATTCCATGTTACGTTTAACCCACGTTTATTTGAAGATTGACGTGAAGTTTAATGTGAGTGTTACGGGAAGTTCAAATTCCTTCGCGACATTAGGAGCCTGATAAGGCATATCAAGACATCGAGATCTCTCACGGTCAGCGCCGTCGACTGCCAAGCCAACTTTTCTATGGCTTCGACCCATTACACTTTTGCGTAATATCTCTTCGAGTTCACGATGTTTACCAAATACAGGAGTGTGTCGTCCTTATCTTCTACGGCTTGCGATAAGGAAAGCGCGCCTGCAATTCGAGCACCTCGCCATATGTGCATCGCAGATATTTCTTGAGTCTCGAAAGGCCAAGGGACTGCAGCGCGAGAACCGCTGGCAGCCAGCGCTCGCAGCAAGATGAAAATAATGGCACGGAAGGCCCTTGTATCCCTCTGCCTTTTCCTTACGACGTCCTCGCTCACGTCTTCAGCGCTTCAACATGGTAAGCTCTGCACCATTGATTTCGTTTCAATTTAGGCGCCGGTTTAGCATGAAATCGATTCTATATAAAAATAAAAACATAAATTGCGCCTAGTAATGAAAACACCTTGAGTTCAGAGGAACAAAACGCACAGTGGGCATGCCATCAACGCGTTGGAGTCTGTGAAATAACATAGACACGAAGAAAATATTTTGATTTTGGGGCAATTACTGAGATAAGGGAATGGTGGCAGGAGTTTAGTTTTTCAAGATAGAAGCCAGGTAGCGTGCAAAATCAGGGACTAAATAAGTTAAGAGCCTGTCTCCTCCGCATTGTGCGTGTAGGAAGAGCTTGAAGAAAAAAGCTGGCAGAAACAACGTGCGGAAATATGTGAAAGTTTCCAGAAGTTTTGATATAAATTAAGAATCCGCTGCTTCCTTCGCAAACATGATGAAAAGGTTCATATTAATATACCATTAAAGCAAATTTTCAGGTCGAACGTTGGCTTTTTCAATGCCGTTTTTAATTTTGCCAGGTCTGAACACAAGTAACAACTATTCATATTTGTCATTTCATGCATAAACTATAGATGTTCACATAGTTCGCGTTTGTCTGGGTGAAATCTGTTATGACTGCGGACGACGCTTGCCTTAGCAGCATATTAGTAATCGTCCATCCTGTGAATATGATTTACTTATTTAGTAGAGTTCCACATCTGTTCTTGTGCAACATCCGGAATGCTGTTTTAGGTAAATATGAAAAACTAAAACGAATGAAAAAACAAAAACTGCTAATAATAAAGTGCGCGATATTTCAAACGAGCAAAGACTACTGAACGAATTACACCTCTGACTGCGTGGCCTAAACTATTCCTATGACTAGGATCATACTCAGTCTGACAGCCGTCTTTATCATTTATCTCATAATTTGGTAGAACGGTGTTCAAACAAATTTTTATTGCTGCCCGGTTTGCAGGACGGAAGCATTCCCACAGTTTGTATCGGGTCTTGCAATCTCTTTTTTGTATGATGTGCTTTGACAAATAAGAGACATCATCACTTGAAGATGAAATTACTCCCTCATGTGATAACACCACCCTTGGAATACATTTTTGTACCAACCTTCTTTACAGGTCGAAAGTGGTCTCAAGGTATTGTATACCTGCAACTATCTTTACCGCAGGCATTGTTTGAGAAAAAGCGCGATCTTTACCTGAGGAACTTAACTCCGCCGCTTTAAAACGCCGGTGTCTGAGTAACAATTTGCGATTTTCAATGCAGGGGATGTTTCTGAAAACGGTTTTTGCAAAAGCAGCCTCCATAGGTGCTTCAAGGTAACGAGGAGATTGACGCTTCACAATATTAGAGTATGGAGCAGACATCCTAAAATAAGAAAACTGCGTGACGGGTTTGCTCGAAACAGCGACAATGCCGAACACACGCACATAATCTAACATTCATATTTTTATGAGCATACCACACGGTATACTCAGACACTTTTAGCGTAGCGAATTAAAAAGTCCTTGCTTCGGTAGTACATAACTCATCAAACCAAGAACTGTGCACTTGATGTATAGCTGTAGTTATAACGCCATGCCTTCAATCTTTTGGCGCTATGTTTATACACTGATTACAACCAGGGTGGTTTACCCGGCCCTACGGGGCTGGGACTGGTAGGTCACCACCGCTTGCGGCGGGAGCTAGCCTACCACCATATATTTATCGGTTGTAGGCCGTCCTTGCACCCGCTACCGTTTCTGTGGTAGACGACGGCTTTTGCGACGCCCATCTTTCTCCCACCCTTTTTTTTCTTTTCTATTTTCTCTTCAGCCCGCACGAGGCAGCGGAGGTGGCTCAGGTACGGAGCCAGTAGCAGGCCCGTGCATTTTCTTTTCCTTCTTCCTTCAGTCGCAACAACTAATTACAACCTCCTGAATCAATAAATAAATAATTGGTTCACAGGAAGAGAAAGCCGTCATATCTGTCACACTTCTTTCTGTGGATACCTGGTAGTATTTAAAGGGGAAAGAGAAACCGTTATTACTATATCGAACTCCCAACAGTCAGAAGCTAAGGGCATGGGTCCCACATATACAGTGCCAAACGCCTCAACACGCACAGCTGATCCGCTCGGCTTTTGTTCCGAGCTGCTATGTGGACAGCCGACAATGAAACATATTTACTTTCTCCGAGTTTACTCTAGGTCGATAAGTCCTTTTTTCTTCTCCAGCTCTAATGGGAGCATACTACAGGCCGAGCATTTATTAGGAATGCAGGACCTATGTCAATATTGGTGGACCTGGTCTGGCCTATATGGTCTCGGACACATTACGTCCGTGCGCACAGCCCATGGTGATGAGTCAACGACCAAGCCACAAAAACACTTTCACGTTCGTTCCTATGCTACCTAAAGGCACAGGAGGAAATGAAAGTCTCTGAAATGACTCAAGACGTAAGGCGGTGACAAGGTGGGCGAGCGGCGGAAATGAGGACATGATAGAGGAATAGATCGAGCTAAGAGACATAAAGATACGAGAAGGACCGAAAGCAAACACAAGACATCTCCTCGTAACGGAAACTTGAAAGAGCAAGAAATGGGCACGTTCTGGACTTGCAATAATCAAGATAAGCGATATTCCGTTATCGCCACGACGTGGATTCCTAAGGACTGACAACATAGTAGAAATTGGCAGAGGTTCAACTCCATGGAAGATAGTCCAATAAGGTGGCCGAAGTTACCACACATACAGGAACAGCTTGAACTTGGTGAGAGGCCTCCTGCAACAAGAGGTGTAGTGGAACTCATATTAGGTTTAAAAATGATAAAATGGTTGTCCCCCGGCAAGGTTTTTACCCCTGTTCCACGATGTTTTGTCCGCTTCGAACCCAATAATAATCGATCTCAGATAATATCATAAGACTCTGACCATATTGCGCACTGGCACGTTGTTTTATTTTGAAATAGGCGCTAATGCCCTAGGCAATAAAAAGTGAAGTTCCAAGGGGTATAACGTGTTTACGGCTCCCATCTGCTGGGTCTGTAGTGGCCTGAACCCTAAGCATCTTGATTTGTCGCCATCCTTTTGCGAACAAACCAGGAGCCGAAACTGAATTCGCTGGGAGCCGCCAGTGGCGCTGGTTTGCCTCTCATTTATTCAAGCCATGACGTCCACTGTACTGTACTTGCGTTGGACAGCTTGCGGCTCAACTGTACATGAGCAGGCGGCGGCTCTCTTCAAAAAACTTCAAAAGGAAAAATATTACCGAGTGAGAAAATGTGATCAAAGTTCCCCTGCGTTTACACCGCTTATTCTGAACTTATGTACTGAACTGGTAGCGACTACTCCGGACGTGGAGCACCTCTAGACTCCCAGTTTCTCTGTTGTTGTGGCTGTAGGAAGAAGAAAAAGAAAATGCACGGGTGTAGGAGCAACCACAATGCGTAAATTATGTTGCTAGAGGCTTACAGGGCATAGCTGTGAACCAATCAAATATTTCTTTGCTGGTTTTCAACAGCCACCAGCATGAAGCCTTGTTACTGTGATTGTGGCGCCCGGACCTATCTTGTTCGTGCTCCGTATTGCGAAACGCGCATTTTATCGCTTGCTTTGTAGAGCAAGTTGTGCCGAGATTAGTCTGTAATGATTTCAGGTAAATCTCCGACGCTGGATTGCTCAGATCATTTGCTGGCGCATGTCATACATAGTTGTATAAGGAATCTTATAAAAATAATCTTTACTGAGGATCGTTGATAAGCAACCTGGGTGATTTTCTGCTGACAGCCTCGTAGCAGCCGCAGCACCGGTTTGAGACAACTCATCCGATCTTGTACTATAGCTCCGCTGTGACTGCGTGCCAGAATCACACCTTCCGTTTACTGTGAGATAGTTTTTGTCCCAATTGAAATTATAGCAAGGCAGTTCCAAGAATAGGTAATTGACTATTTCTAAAATGCCGTCACTTGCAGCTTCGATGCTAAAGCGTTTAGGCCTAGCGACGACTAGGGCGGAGCGCACGGCTAGAGCGCCGTCATCCACTGCTCTCGTGGGCAGCACCGTTGCTGTAAGCTCGCAGCATCCTGTGTGGCATGCGTTGCTATTTTGTCAACAGTATCAATAAAAAAATAAATAAAAGGAACATATCCGTGACTGCGTTCTGCTTGTGAAGGACGATATTTTATTTACTAGGATTTAGGTGTGAAATATTTAGATTCTTTTGATAACTATATGATTCTGAGTCTTGTGTTTGCCAGATTAGTTTACATATCTTTTCTGATGATAGATACAATTCTCTCTTAAAAAACAGTTTCATTATTGAATGTTGGATGAATATTCCATCTAATCAGGAATTATTGCCTCATTCATCTGCACCTTCGTTTCCTATTGTTCCTTGATGAGTGTAAACGTAGATAAGAAAGATTCTGTAAGCAGTGTCGTCAATCATAACTTTATATTTACATCGCACTGAAGTATAATGAATGGTAGCATGAAAATACTGGCTTCAAGAAGAATGTCATTTTAAGGAATTTCGCTAAACCTGTCTTGGATAATAATGGATTTTTTTTTTCTTTTGTACACCTAGTGTTTATGTATTTTATTTGAATAGTTATACTTTTATCGGGTTGTTTTCGCCCCTCACAAATTCTCTCAAGTTTTCAGTAGCAGCGCGTGTTTAATTTTTAGATTTGATTTTCCTATTCCTTTGTGCCTTTTTTGAATTGAATGGTAAAAGTTCATGTTGATATTGTTTATTAATGAGCTATGAATTCTCATCGTCTACAATAATTCCGTATGTATGATATAATATTCAAGATTATAGCAGTGTAGATTTGTAGCTTGCCGTGCAGAGGGCTCCGGGACTAGTCAAGCTATTTTGTTTACATCATTTTGAGAAGGAGCTTTTTGTCTCACCTAAAAAAACATTCTTAACTGAAGAAAAATTTGGTAGACACTCTGGACCGCATTGTATGCGCATATGTATTTTAAATGTATTAGTGTTTTTCGCGGAAACAAAATGTGTCAGCAACGACAGGGCACTGAGCGCCACTCTTTTCGCAATTATGGCTTCATTCTAGAGGTTCTTTAAGCCGTTGCTAAGCCTCTTCAGAGTCAATCTGTCTGCACGGCTTAAGCCATGCAGCCTTATTTGTAGATGATTAGGTATATTGCGCACGCATAGCTGCCTTGAGACGACTGACAAGGCAAATGGATTGGGCGATCCCTCCCCAACCACCTCTCTTACATTATGGACGACATGCGGTGCTCTGCTTTCAGGAAACTAGACTGCTAGACTGCTTTTATGTTTCTGCAAATAAGGAAGCGCTATTTTCTTTAAAATTAATACTCAATAATCCTGGGAACGGGAGAGTGAAATACCCGTTTTCTAAAAAGACGCATCCAATTTTGTAAATTTGCTAAATGCTAACTATCCGCCAAGCAACTCAAATTTCCCATCGCTTTCATGTTTAGGATTTAAAGGACAGGCTTCACACAAATACATGTAGGCAAATGAATTGCTGCAGGAACAACGGAGGTAATGCACTATAAACACTGGGCGTTATGAGGGCGATGCGATATTCTGTGTGTTTATATCAATTCTGCATGAATGGTAGTTGATGAATACGATGTTGTGCAATGCACAGCGCGATAGAGCGGCAGTTGAGCACGTGCATTCACGGGATGCAGCGATAGCTATAAGGTACCGCACTCACCACCAGAACTCCATGGGTTCAAATCGGCTCTAGCGGAGTTCGTTTTTCAGGGAAGTTGAAAGGTCGAGGCTTGCTAGGTATCTTTTAAGTTTCCCCCTTAGCCTGTTGTGTAGTCCACTCGTGCTGAAACCCCGCGCTCTTAGCACAGGCCTCAATAGCGCACTCAATAAGCGGCGCCTGTGATGCTCATCGCTGCTCGATCTAGCTCACGCGTCGGCACATTCAAAAACGTCAAACCTTAAAGGCCCATGTAAAGCTATTTACTAAAATATAAAAAGGCACACCAGCAGAAAGTATCCCAGTAATCAGCTATAAAGCGCAACAATCTTTAAGCCAGTTTTATTAGCACCAAACATATGGGCTATAGAAAATGCTGCTCTTCATCTTCCACCTAACTCAACCCATGCCGGCGCTAAGAAAATTGGAAGACAATCAGTCACGACGGCACCCCACCACGCCCTCTCCCACCCGCGGTACTTGAAGATGTCCTCACTGACGTCAATGATGAGGTTTGTGGGTGGAGATGCGTCGCCCTCAACGGTTGTGAGCTGTCGCGAGCAGACCATTTTTAAAATTATTTGCAAGGTATCGGCTCCACGCAAGGCTTTCAAATTGCGCGCGAGCATTCACAAAGACCTCCTCTATGAACTGCTTGCCTTATAATGTTATTGCAAGTATTATTTCAGGGGCCTTTATGTGAACTTCTCTTTGAATTATAAATAAAGTTATAAAGTTATAAATTTATAAATTTACTTATAAAGTTATAAATTTTAAACGTTTATTGTTGCCCATACTGTGGTCAATGGGAATGCTTTGAAATCAAGGACGGTGCACTTGTACTCAATTTAGCGCACATCCTCACCGTGAGCTGGCAGCTTTCCTCTAAAAAAACCACATCGTTTTGGCTTACATTCAGTGTTTATCGGCACGTTACGCCTGACCAGCGTATATTTGTCACGGTCAAACATAAGTCGGCTAGAAAGAAAAAAATCTATATGACAGAGTACTCATGAAGTACTCACCTATGGCGCTCAAACGTGGAGGCTAACCAACAGAGTTCTACTTAAGTTGAGGACAACCCAGAGGGCTATGGAACGAAAAATGGTAGGGGTAACATTAAGTGATAGGAAGCGTGCAGAGTGGGTCAGAGAAATAACTCAAGTTACCGACATTCTAGTGTAAATTAAGAAGAAGAAATGGACATGGGCAGGACAAGTGGTGCGAAGAGAGGATAATCGATGGTCGCTTAGGGTAACAAACTGAATTCCAAGGGAAGGAAAGCGTAGCAGGGGGCGGCAGAATGTTATGTGGGCGGATGAGATTAAGAAGTTCGCAGGGGTCAAGTGGATGCAGCTAGCACACAACCGGGTTAAGTGGAGAAATATGGGAGAGGCCTTCGCCCTGCAGTGGGTATAGTCAGGCTGATGATGATGATGATGACTCATGAAGTGTCATATTATTTCAAACACTGCCTACGCTTTCATTCACAGACAATTTTGGTTCTACCCAGAGCCTCCTGATCCTATTGACCTCCGCCTTCAAGCCGTACAGCCTCACAACTTTACCGTAACGTGGACGCGCCCGAAAGGAAGATTCGACATCTACCGGATAGAAATGGTCCAGGAAAGTAAGAGTGCCGGTGACTCTGCACTCTTCTCTATGGAGTCCTGCGCCAATGGTGCTGTGCTTCCTGCCAACCGGATGCAAGTTACCTGCCGTACGTTTAATGCCTGCACGAAAGTGACCTTCACCCTCCACACTGTTATAAGAGGTCCACCGGAGCGCAGTTCCAGAGGTGCCACCATCCAAAGCTTCTACATACCAGGAAAAGGTAGTGAATACTATGAAATATTATCGCAACTCGAGGTATGCAAAAAGGAGCGGCAGTTCACTTTGTGGGTTTGCACTGATGTTGCGAGATATTTCCATCAAGGTCTGACTACTTGTTTGCACATCCATATCTTCCATCCGAGTGGCGCTTAGCCAGGGCAGGATGATAAAGACAACAATATCTCTGCATGTTTGCTTGGCTCGGACTTCTCGCTTATCGTATCCATGTTTGCACAGCCGATAAAGAATACCTATTGATAGGCAGAGGAATGCAAAGACAAACGCCAAGGCTATCTCAGCGCAGATGACTCAATCCATTGCAATCGATGAAAACGCCGTGTTCCTTTTTTGTACAGAAAGCGGCTTCGAACATTGCTGTCATGGCTAAAATTCACCCGTACGCAAAATGCACCAAACTATGAGTACACGACGCAGACACCGGCTTCTAAGAACGGTTTTGAGTTTATTTTGTTTTTCAATACAAGGGTAATCGCGCGTTCAAACTGAATTCCGGAGTACTTTGCAACTTTTATTCAGAAGTCATTCCGCACTAATGAAAATAAGTATTCATATTTTGATCATAGGCAATAAATAAATTGTGTTTGAAAGGCAGATTGGAAAAGAAACAGACTGGAAGTGTCATAATGCTATATTTATGCCAAGTCATATTTAAAAATGTAGTACAAAAAATGGAAGTATCTTTTATTGTGTGGTATACCCGTCGCATCAGCAGTACATGAAGCTAACACAAGTAAATAATACCAGTCATTGCAAATGTTCCTACAAAACAATTTAAACAATGTGAATTGTAATAGATTAAGCTGGAGGAGAGGAGCATGCTATTTTCAAAATGGTTGTTTAACAATGTTATTAAGAAATACTTGCTTACAAAGTCAATGGAATCCTGTTATACTGAGGACACACTCTCTGAGTTGACGCTGAGTCTACAGTCGGTAAATCAAATGATTTCAGACCCCAGCGTATGCATAAATGCATAAATGTTTAAAGCATAAACTCTTCTTCAATTTCAAACAAACGATTCGCCCGTTTCGTTTTTATTATGCAGAAAGCGTGGTTGGTTTTATTGCTACATGACTGCTCAGTGCCGACGTGACAGTACAAATGCATAAAGCTGTCAATATCCACAGGCCTACTGTGTTTTAAGAGAAACTAAAAACGAGGAAGTCACTGTGTAATAGTTAATGATGGTGAGATAACAGGGGGGCACCACGAATTAAAGCAGAAGTAGTTTTTGCTTGAAACAAGATGTTGCCTCTTTGAAATTCGTAGAAACCTTCTTCTAGTAAAGTTTCTATCCATTATGCAGTCATTTAGAATCATTCTGCTTCCAACATCTGTAGTAATGTGTAGCATAATAAAACGAAACGATCTACTTTGCTGCTGTCCTGCAAACAATACTGCAGCGCAGTTCGTAAGAGAAAAACCGGGGATGCAGCTACAAGCAACAGTATCGAGTGCGTAGCTGCACATCGGTAAAACATGCCCGGATTCTTAATTAGTGCCCAAAGGCGTGTACCGCTGCACAAAATAGCTAAGTTATCTAAGTTGTCTTCCTTCACTAATGTTTCGTGCTATTTCTTTTGTGGGAGTGTTTGGGCTACTATCTTGTATATGTTTGTTCAACATCTACACACCTTTCAGTGCCTACGTCTGAATTATCTTCAATGCACTTCTTTCCCTTTTTGCCACACAACATTTAACGGCCCATGCTTCTTTTATTTCCAGTCCCAGAAACGCCGTCGAAAATCAGTGCTACCATCACGACCAAAGGGAAAGCTTCATCTGTTCGGCTCGATTGGGAACGCACTCCGGAATCTACATCAACGTGTTTCGCAGGTTACTGGGTGAAGATATGCGAATCTTGTGCTCAAGGGGAAGGTGGTCTCTGCTGCTGGAACGAAAAAACTTTGCAGCCGTTCCTGGTCTTCAATATTACAAGTCATGCGAAATATCGAGTGGAAGTTTCATCTGGTGTGCTATACGGACGTTTCGCCATGTGGAGTTTGCCAGCCAGTCTTTAGGCACCGTGCTGTGACATTACCAGCGTCTTTATTTATGCTGTCGGTATTCCTCCTTTATGCTGTTTGGACGACAATATTTATTAAAAGAAATAATGTGCGACATTCCTTCATACCAGAGGCGAATCTCGTACGATGGCGACACTACAAATTTTATGCGTATGGCAAAGTAATGACGGCGAATGTATTCGTCCAATATCTTTCACATCGCCTGTGGCACGTTAGCACCATGATGCGTTGACGATCAGTCGTTATTTTGTTATTTTCATGAACAGATCAAAAAATATTACGATCCTCTATCGGCGCTGGCTACGTCTTTGCAGAAAACTATTGCGGACACAAAACAGGAGAATGCTGCACACGCCTACGTAGTACAAACAGTAATGTCCGACTCATATTTTAACCTAACGGGAAACTATAAACAAAGCACAGTCAAGCACACTATCCCAATAATGGTGGCTGGAGCTTAAGATATCGAACATTCACGATACTATATGAACGAACATGGTGGCTGCTGAGTATAAACAAGAAAGGTAAATATAATTTTTTTTCAGAAACAACGTTAGATCCATACAGTTCTTCCCATGACATAACATTGTCATGGGATCATCATGTAAATACTATAATGCCCAAACTCGCTCAAGTAGTAAGAAACATATATTGCCTAAAAACAATGCTTCCAGCGAAGAGCATTGAACTCATATATAAATCCTTGGTTTTGTCTCATCTGAATTACTGCCATATTGTTTTGGCCCCGACCACCCTAAAAAATCTTCAAAACATTTACCTACTTCAAAAGAAAGTGATAAGATGCGTGTTCATGCTTAATTTCAATCAGAGTACAAGACAGTACTTCGAAGGCGCGGGTGTTATGAGAATTGTTGACATTTATTGTTCCCAATTGCTTTCTAGGTATAAAAAGGAGCACCTTCGTCATATTGAATTTTTAGGGACACTAGCCGGTCTAATTGAAAAAAAAAAAAGCTCTATTCCACAAGACAACACTCCTCACGACAGATTGAAACTCCAAGAACCAACAACGGCTTACAAATGATTGCTTCCCAGCTACCGAAACACGTAAAAAATATTGACCTAATTAGTACACCAATCCGTAATCTTCGGGAGCATTTTCTACGCTTTAAAGACTAGCCTGGCGTATATTTTCTTTTTTTCCATTTTGTTACAATGTGTACATCATACGTTTTTGCAAATATCTTTGTTATTTCGACATCGTTAATTATTATATATTTATTGTTACCGTGATGCCGTTGTCCATGTAGGGGCCAAGGGCTCGTCAAGCACCTCAAGCTTTTTTTTCTGCCTTTTCCATCATTTTGATGAATAAATCTATATTATTATTAGTATTATTTTTTTATTATTATAAATCATGAAAAATCTTACTTTTACGGTAATTGAACACGACGGTATCGCATAGAGCGAGGCTCCGATGAAGAGAGTTAGTAGCTACATTTACTAAAATCAATAACTTATACTTCCCAAGTATTCGGCTGTTCTGAAGGAATTTTATTTCGGCTAATCACTGCTCCTTCTTACAGCGCACAATGCGGCCATGTGCCTAGAAGCTTTCGGAGAATAAAGGTCAAGTCCCTCTTGAAATTAGACAACTATTTTCAAGCCATAAGCAATCGAGTAGAAGACGAAGTATGTTTTCGTCTGCATGCCCAACCGTACATTGAGGGCAGTCTGCGTGGCTACTTCAGTGCTGAAAATGCTTTGCCGAATGCAGGCGGTGAACGGTCATTAGTAACTAAACTTCTAATCAGTGATGAATTAGTAATAAATTGCGATAATGTGTTCATAAAATATCAGTTAGCGGTTGTGTATTTTGTTTAAAACCGCATCTCTTATTTCCACTCATCCTACTCCTATACAGCGTGTTCTTGGCTTCTCGCTGTCTAAGGCGCCCGCTGTGCCATATCACTCGTTGTGTTAAGGGGGTCAGGAAATACAACTGAAGGTACGCACGCCATATGTTCGAGTTCCTATCTCAAACTAGGTTTGAAAATGATTTTTTTTGCGAAGTTTATTCCATCTGGACATAAAAATGCTACGAATGAGGAAGAGTGCGGTCAAATTAATGAATTAAGGTTGGCTGATGCAATGAAGTGGAGGAGTGAACGATGATGTGATTCCTGCGTCCAAGCCGCATATGACTGTGGATTATGGGGGGAGAGGCCAGCTGCCACCAGATGTCGGATTCGCGTTGGCTTCAGCGCTGGACATTCCCACAGCAAGTGGCAAGGGTGGAAGAACGGGCTAGTTGGAAAATCATCTTGGAAATCAAACTAGCGCACTTCAATACAAAGACACAGGAAGAGAAGGACAACACAGCGCTGACTTCAACTGGTTTTTATTAGAGAGTGACACAATATATACGTACGAAAAGTGGGAGTGAAAGAATTGGTAACTGCTGAGTTTGCACGTGGCGCAAAACACCGAACGCAAAGTTAACAGGCGCACGATAACAATATAGGTCAAAGCAAGGCAGAACGGCAGGGCTATAAAAAATAAAGAAGCGAAAAACGGGGAGGCTTGTAGGTAAAAACAGTTAAAGATGGCACGATCCGAAGATACATAAACTAAAATCGAAAAAAGGCCAAAAGGGGCATTAAGAGCGATAAAAGCCAATAGGGGCATTAAGAGCGATAAAACACACAAAACGGGCATTAGGAGCGATAAAAGAATCAAAAGGACAATTAAGAGCATTACAAGACCAAAAGGGCATTAAAAACAGAATACCTAAAACAACCAAGGCCAGGCCGCTAGAGGCTGAGGAGTGTACCCGGAATCTGAACATTAAAACTACTGTGCGTCTGGTTCAGATATTCTAACTCGCGTTTAGTCAGGACTATTGAGGGTGTGCGAACACAATTTTGACCTAGCTTTAGAATGTGAGCGGCTTCAATGATTTCGCGTGTGAACTGATGTGCATTTCTCGCAATGACAGTGCAATTATGAAGGAATGGCTCACAGGGCTGAGAAGGACACTTTAGGCAGTGAACACCTAGGTTTCTTTTCGTAGTATTGTAAACACTGTTTGAGTGTTCCATAAGTCGTTCGTTTAGGCAACGCCCGGTTTGCCCCACATAGGCCTTGCCACAGCTCAGGGCAATCTTATAGACGACACCAACTTGGCAGGGAACGAAAGGTGCCTGGTGCCTAACAGGGCAGGCTGGCTTTCGCACAGCCGGGGCATTGACTCTGCGGCAAAGCTTGGAAAGCTTATCAGGCGCCGAGAACACAACACGGACGCCTGCCTTTTGCCCAATCCGTTTGAGCCTGTGGGAAATAGTATGAAGGTAAGGCACCAAAGCAACCTTGTGTTGATGCTCCGGAGCAGCTCTCGCTTGACCCCTTTTAAGTTTCTGCAAGTGGGAGCCTGCTACTGAGGTCAGCAAATGCTCAGGGTAGCCAGCATTGATCAGCCGCTGAGTTTGCTCATCGATGCTCCGGCCCATAGAGTGTACACAGGACTTCATTAAGGCATTTGTGAAACAAAGGTTCACAATGCCCCTCTTAACAATCTTAGAATGGGCTGAACTGTAGGGCAACAAGGACTTACCCCCTCTCGGCTGGTACTACCAGCACAGGTGGTCATCTGCCCTGGATAGCCTTAAATCAAGCAAGCGTAAAGCTCTTTTATCCGGTACCTCATGGGTCAAAACAAGGGGAGAGAGGCACTGTTCAAAGAAAGAAAGCACTTCTGAAACTGAGCTCTGAAAAGTGCAGTCGTTACTAGCCAAAAGGATTAAGTCATCATCATCATCATCATCAGCCTGATTATACCCACTGCAGGGCGAAGGCCTCACCTTATTTCTCCACTTAACCCGGTTCTGTGCTAGCTGCATCCATTTGACCCCTGCAAACTTCTTAATCTCATCCGCCCACCTAACTTTCTGCCGCCCCCTGCTACGCTTTCCTTCCCTTGGAATCCAGTTTGTTACCCTGGATTCCAAGGGAAGGAAAGCGTAGCAGGAATAAGTAGGATTAAGTAGTCATCGACAAATCTGAAAATCTTCACAGCAGCTGACGAAGATAGCTGCTGTTCTAATAGTCGGTCATGATGAGCGAGATATATATCACTTAATATTGGAGCAATGCAGGAGCCAATGCACACTCCGCTCTTTTGAATAAAAATGCTTTCATCCCATGAAACGAATGTTGAGCTAAGGTAAACTGTCAAAAGTTCCAAGAAGCCGCTCACCGAGATGCCACAAGAATTCTGGAAGGTAACGGATCCGAACGCATCGATACAAATTTCAACACACGAAAGAAGCTTGCCATGTGGAAGTGAATAGTAAAGATCCTTAATATCGACTGAAAAAGGCATTAGAACATCATTGGTGTCTTTTAAGAAGTGAAAAACCTGTCTCGAATCTTTCAGAAGAAAAGGATCATCTACTGTCAGCACTTTGAGTTTTGTTTGGAGGAATAACCCCAGGGATTTCTGCCAAGTGCCTTTCTCGATGAAAATTGCCCGCATTGGACAGTCAACTTTATGCGTCTTCGCAGCGAAAAATACGTCCAAGCTTTTCTTCTCTGCTGCATCTATGCTAGCAACCAGTCGGTCAAGAGTTAGGCGCTTGCAAACTTGCTTAGCGTTTGATTTTACCCTGGAAAGGGAAACCTTATCGCGCCGTATGAAAACAGAAGCTAGAGCTGCAGCTGCCTTTTCGCCGAACAAACCTTTGGGCAGGACAACAAAGCCATCTTCTTTGTCTGCCACCAATAACGAGAGCTGATGTCCTCTTGATGCAGATGATGCAGAAGCCCTATGGCAGTATGAGCTCTGCTGCCTTCGTGCCAACACGCCGAAACAGCACGCAAGCGTCAACAACAAGGTGCACACGCTTGGGAATGTGGTGCTGCCAAACAAAGTGACTCGTGTTCTCAGCCTGGGCCCGAAATGCGCCGTCGAACCCAAGAAGTCACCCCCGGAACTACTCAGCATGGTGAGACAGGTCGCAAAACATGCTCCGGACTCTGAATTTTCTAGCTGTTTTCTGAAGGTGTTCAAGTGTTGTCGCGTTACAAGTTAAGTGACAAAACTAGGCCCTTCAATTATGTCGCTGCATTTTTAAGAGGACATCAGCTCTCGTTATTGGTGGCAGACAAAGAAGATGGCTTTGTTGTCCTGCCCAAAGGTTTGTTCGGTGAAAAGGCATCTGCAGCTCTAGCTTCTGTTTTCATACGGCGCGATAAGGGTTCCCTTTCCAGGGTAAAATCAAACACTAAGCAAGTTTGCAAGCACCTAAATCTTGACCGACTGGTTGCTAACATAGATGGAGCAGACAAGAAAAGCTTGGACGTATTTTTCGCTGCGAAGACGCATAAAGTTGACTGTCCATTGCGGGCAATTGTCACCGAGAAAGGCACTTGGCAGAACTCCCAGGGGTTATTCCTCCAAACAAAACTCAAAGTGCTGACAGTAGATGATCCTTTCCTTCTGAAAGATTCGAGACAGGTTTTTCACTTCTTAAAAGACACCACTGATGTTCTAATGCCTTTTTCAGTCGATATTAAGGATCTTTACTATTCACTTCCACATGACAAGCTTCTTTTGTGTGTTGAAAGTTGTATCGATGCATTCGGATCCGTTACCTCCCAGAATTCTTGTGGCATCTCGGTGAGCGGCTTCTTGGAACTTTTGACAGTTTACCTTAGCTCAACATTCGTTTCATGGGATGAAAGCATTTTTATTCAAAAGAGCGGAGTGTGCATTGGCTCCTGCATTGCTCCAATATTAAGTTATATATATCTCGCCCATCATGACCGACTATTAGAACAGCAGCTATCTTCGTCAGCTGCTGTGAAGATTTTCATATTTGTCGATGACTACTTAATCCTTTTGGCTAGTAACGAATGCACTTTTCAGAGCTCAGTTTCAGAAGTGCTTTCTCTCTTTGAACAGTGCCTCTCTCCCCTTGTTTTGACCCATGAGGTACCGGATAAGGGAGCTTTACGCTTTCTTGATTTAAGGCTATCCAGGGCAGATGACCACCTGTGCTGGTCGTACCAGCCGAGAGGGGGCAAGTCCTTGTTGCCCTACAGTTCAGCCCATTCTAAGATTGTTAAGAGGGGCATTGTGAACCTTTGTTTAAAAAATGCCTTAATGAAGTCCTGTGTACACTCTATGGGCCGGAGCATCGATGAGCAAACTCAGCGGCTGATCAATGCTGGCTACCCTGAGCATTTGCTGACCTCGGTAGCAGGCTCCCACTTGCAGAAGATTAAAAGGGGTCAAGCGAGAGCTGCTCCGGAGCATCAACACAAGGTTGCTTTGGTGCCTTACCTTCATACTATTTCCCACAGGCTCAAACGGATTGGGCAAAAGGCAGGCGTCCGTGTTGTGTTCTCGGCGCCTGATAAGCTTTCCAAGCTTTGCCGCAGAGTCAATGCCCCGGCTGTGCGAAAGCCAGCATGCCCTGTTAGGCACCAGGCACCTTTCGTTCCCTGCCAAGTTGGTGTCGTCTATAAGATTGCCCTGAGCTGTGGCAAGGCCTACGTGGGGCAAACCGGGCGTTGCCTAAACGAACGACTTATGGAACACTCAAACAGTGTTTACAATACTACGAAAAGAAACCTAGCTGTTCACTGCCTGAAGTGTCCCTCTCAGCCCTGTGAGCCATTCCTTCATAATTGCACTGTCATTGCGAGAAATGCACATCAGTTCACACGCGAAATCATTGAAGCCGCTCACATTCTAAAGCTAGGTCAAAATTGTGTTAGCACACCCTCAATAGCCCTGACTAAACGCGAGTTAGAATATCTGAACCAGACGCACAGTAGTTTTAATGTTTAGATTCCGGGTACACTCCTCAGCCTCTAGCGGCCTGCCCTTGGTTGTTTTAGGTATTCTGCTTTTAATGCCCTTTTGGTCTTGTAATGCTCTTAATTGTCCTTTTGATTCTTTTATCGCTCTTAATGCCCCTTTTGGCCTTTTTTCGATTTTAGTTTATGTATCTTCGGATCGTGCCATCTTTAACTGTTTTTACCTACATGCCTCCTCGTTATTCGCTTCTTTATTTTTTATAGCCCTGCCGTTCTGCCTTGCTTTGAACTATATTGTTATCCTGCGCCTTTTAACTTTGCGTTCGGTGTTTTACGCCACGTGCAAACTCAGCAGTTATCAATTCTTTCACGCCCACTTTTTGTACATATATATTGTGTCACTCTCTAATAAAAACCAGTTGAAGTCAGCGCTGTTTTGTTGTTCTCTTCCTGTGTCTTTGTTTTGAAGTGCGCTAGTTTGATTCCCACAGCAAGTGATAGATGTCAGCTTTTTGTTTCCGGATTTGCAGACGGAGCACCCAGGGTGTGGATACCAATGTCGAAATCGAGGCCACTTTCTGATCACTGCCGGTGTTAGGGCTACCCCAACTCTAATCCTCCGAAGCGCCAACTCATCTGCACGGGTAGACCGCGGGGGAGGCTTACCGTAAACGGAGGTATATCAGAGCACGTGTACGGCGTCGGAGGTGTTCCTTTTTTGTCAAAAGTAGGGTAGCATTGTCCAATTTTATGAGGTTCGGCGATGTTGAGGTTAATGGTGAAAGGCGGGTCGCAGAATCCGCCTGGCTTTGAGCACTTAAAAGATCACGCGGAGTCCATTCAATACGAATTGGCTGTGGTATGCGTGCCGCTGGACTGTGTTTGTTTTGGCAGATTTCTGTGCTACCACTAACGCGTCTAAGTAGCTTTGGCACCTGCAGGACATCGGTGCCTATGACAATACGGGCCGTGAGAGGCATGGGAATGACGGTCACAGAGCGGATCGCCTCTTGCGCTGCAAGCAGCTCCGCACAAAAAGGAGATGGAGGTTCCTGTAATTGAAATTTTGATGTCCTGTTCAGTGAAGACGTGCTAGGACAGTGAACTGCAGTTGTCACTTCGCATGATTGGATGCTCGCGTCGACATAAATTAAAATGGATCTTTGTGGCAACTGGGCGTCTTGTTCCATAATTCGCTCACGAAGTGACGACGCCGTTTCCTGCGATCTAGGCTCTCGTAAATCGTAAATTGATTAACAGATGCATGCTAAACGTAAAATAAAATGGTGCGACACCGGCCCGAAGGCTGCATGGAAAGCGTTTTTGTCACAATTTTTATTAGGAATTTGAAAAATGTGAAGCCAGGTGTTTCAGTGATACTGTACTCTGACGCAAAAGAAATGCAAGAAAGCAAACTGGTTATCTGAAGAGGCTTTGCAATTAGCCGAGGAAAGAAGGATGGCAAAAGTTATAGGGGAAAGAGAAAGATACAAGGTTCTCAATGCGGATTTTCAGAAAATAACAAGGAGAGATAAGAATGCCTTCCTGAACATACAGTGCCAAGCAGTTCAGGACAACAGCCAATTAAGGAACACAAGAGCTCTGTATAAGACAATCAAAGATATCAAAGGAAGCTTCTGTGCTAAGCTGGGCGTGATAAAGGACAAACGAGGCAAGGACCTCACTGAAGTCTCAGAAATAAAGAAGAGGTGGCAGGAATACACAGAAGAACTGTACAAGAAGGACCCGAAAGTGCAAACCCAACATAAGACAGTTGCGTTTACTGGTCTCGAGCCGGGCATCCTGAAGAGTGAAGTTGAATGGGCCTTAGCCAGCCTTGCTAAGAATAAAACTAGCGGAATTGATGGCATTCCAGCTGAGTTGCTTCAAAATCTCAACCATGACGCTGTTACCATTCTGCATACATTATATCCGAAGATTTGGACAACCCTGCAGTGGCCACAGGATTGGAGGAGGTCAGTTTACATCCCCATTCCAAAGAAAGGCAGTGCCAAAGATTGTTCCAACTACCGCACGATCGCGCTTATTTCGCATGCTAGCAAGGTGAAGTTGAAAATCCTCCAAGGTAGGCTGCAGCAGTATGTGGATCGGGAGCTTCCGGACGTGCAAGCTGGGTTTCGCAAGGGCAGAGGAACTAGAGACCAAATTGCCAACCTTCGCTGGATCATGGAAAAAGCAAGACAGTTCCAGAAACCCATCTACTTCTGCTTTATTGATTATGCAAAAGCGTTTGACTGAGTAGATCACAGCAGATTGTGGCAAGCTCTCCAAGAGATGGGAGTTCCAATTCACCTCATCTGTCTCCTCAGGAACCTGTATGAAGGGCAAGAGGCCACAGTCAGAACTGGGCATGGTCTTACTGATTGGTTTCCGATCGAGAAAGGAGTGAGGCAAGGCTGCATACTGTCGCCCTGCCTATTTAACCTATATGCAGAGTGCATCATGAGGAAGGCCGGTCTGGTTGAGTCTTCAGCTGGAGTGAAGATTGCTGGAAAACGTATCAACAACCTTAGATATGCGGATGATACCACTTTAATGGCAGAAAGTGAAGTGGAACTCAAGAGACTTCTGATGCGCGTACAAGAAGAGAGTGAGAAGTTTGGGCTTAAACTGAACATTAAAAAGACAAAGATCATGGCGTCTTACCCTAACAAGTCCTGGAGCATCAATGGACAAGAAGTGGGAGCTGTGACAGATTTTCTCTTCTTGGGCTCCAAGATTACCTCGGAAGGAGACTGCAGCCATGAGATTAGGAGACGCCTGCTTCTGGGAAAGAGAGCAATGGTTAGCCTTGACCGCCTAGTAAAGAGCAGAGACATTAGTCTGCCAACCAAGATCCGTATAACTCGTGCTATGGTCTTTCCAGTTGTGATGTATGGATGCGAGAGTTGGACTGTGAAAAAGGCTGACCGCCGAAGAATTGACGCATTTGAATTGTGGTGCTGGCGAAGACTCTTGAGAGTTCCTTGGACTGCCAGAAGATCTAATCAGTCGATATGTCGACCATAAACCCTGACTGCTTATTGGAGAGTCAAATTCTAAAGTTAAAGCTCAGCTACTTTGGTCATCTGATGAGAAGAGAGGAGTCGCTGGAGAAAGATTTGATGTTGGGAAAGGTTGAGGGGCGTCGGAGAAGGGGTAGGCAGCGAACGCGATGGTTAGATGGCATCCTCGAGGCCCTGCAGATGAAGTTATGTGATGTTAGGAAGATGGTGAAAGACCGGAAAGCGTGGCGTGACATGGTCCATAGCGTCACAAAGAGTCGGACACGACTGAACGACTGAACTGAACTGAACTCTGACGCACTTTTATTGCGATAGCAATACTGCGCCAGGTTTCGGTCCGCCGCATGGTCCCGGGAAGCGTAACGCTTGACCTTGAACAGCCGCGAAAAAGAAGGAAGAAGGACAACGCTCAGTCACTGGCATCTAATGCTTTCGTTCCACATTGGTTGCAGCAGTATTGAACCCTTCTCATTTGTATGTGGGCTGGCAGCTTACGTCTTCGCGTCATACTCTTAAAGAATGAGATTAAGCGTCCTCAATAATGGAGCATTTTACACTGATAGGGCGTGATGAAGGAATAATGTAGCAGGCAAAAGAAGCTTCCACCGTTGCTATCGCAATTCAGCTAGGGTTAACCAGAGTTAAACAACAACTAATGTTTTTCTTTATTCTCTTTTTCCTTGGAAATAAACTACTTGTTTCACGAAATAAGGCTAGTAATGTTTTCGGCTCAAAGTACATATCACCAAACTGTGCCCAGTCTTGGTTTTCAATCTTCTGCAGCACGAAAAAGTAAATTTATCTGGCCACTGCATAAGAGTGCTGTAATATTGCCATAATCATGGTTTGGGTTTCGTTTGTGGGGTTTAACGTCCCAGAGCGACTCAGGCTATTAGAGACGCCGTAGTGGAGGACTCCGGAAATTTCGACCACCAGGGGTTCTTTAACGTGCACTGACATCGCACAGCACACGGGCGCCTTGCTTTTCGGCTCCTACGAAAAGCGGCCGCCGAAGCCGGATTTCGATCCCGCGCTCTTGGGAACAGTAGTCGAGCGCCGTAACCACTGCGCCACCCTGGAGAGGGATCTTTTGTTTATTCAGTATCTGTTCCAGCAAGCATAGGAGAATACCAACCATGCTTGTTGGTAAAATATAAAGAATTATGAACTTTCATTTTGGCAACGACATGCACTAATTCAATGAGCTCAATAAAGCCATCTTGATTCTTGAATACGCTACCTAACTTGATACATCTTCAAAAATTGAAAGCAGAAAGGCACGGTGTCAGGGCCGCAGTTCCTTACTTCCATGCGAATTCGCTAAATCGCATGCATGTTAGTCAGATATAACAATTTACATCGAATGTGCCCGCTGCTAGCGTTTACAGATTTTTTAAAGGTAGGCAGTAGGACATCCCAACAAAATACTACGTTGCAGCAATGTAAGAAGAGACATCCACCCTCTATGTTTTTCCTTAGCAGGAATTTGGTGCCTCACTGCAGAACACCTTTCTTGTAGCCAACTTTAACCCGCTTACATATTGATGCGCAGTTTTAAAACAACGTTTTAGCTGTGTGTGCAATCTTGCACTTCAATATTTATGCTCTAGGGGCACAGATAGCATCTGTCGGCTGTGTACCTGATGCGGACCAGCCAGTAGAAATAATTTGAGCCAAAACGCAGCCCTGTGGAGCATGCGCCAAGGTCAGAGTGAGGTTACGGTGGCTCCTTGCCTGAGTATTCGGACTACAAATGAGATAGTGGATATAATGCTTCTAGCACCAATATAGATGCTGCTACACAAAGGTCAACAAAGAGAAAACGAGCTGAAACGTGTGCAGAAATGGTTATTGGGGCACCCCCGCCAGACCCAAAATTTAATATTAAAGAATCGCTGCGTGGAGGCGCTTGCAAAATAATGCGTATGTGAACCCGGCCTTGGCGTACCTTTGTTTGCTTGTGTGTGTAATATTGGTAGTTTATGTTACACGTTCTGCTTGATACCCTATCCATGTACACCTAGCTGCTATTAATGTATTGTACAGATTGTTACTTCATTATGTAACTAATGCTTCTTGGTGCATACTGCCGTCAACTCTTTGTAGGGGGCGTCGACCTCTGTGAAGTCGTTTTCTGGCTTTTTGTCGGCGCACCCAACATCTTCGCGATGTTGAATAAATTGAAATTGAAAATTGAAATTGAAGTGTACCTCGAGACGAGACAGCATGATAGCGTAGTGATTGTGGGGCGAGAGGGACCCTCGACTACGTAGTATGGGAATACCGACAATCTCCCAGGGTGGCAAACATATGGCTAGTAGAGAATTCTGAGAGACCCTGCTGCGAAGCCCGGATCTCCTTAGCTCCAACGGTACATTGCCCACCTGGAGAAGGAGGCTAGTATAGGCCAAGGCCTGCCAGCCTGCCTTTAACGCGGCTTCCCACCTCTCCCAAGACCTGCGTGTCTGGGGGCTGGGATGATCGGCTTTTTCTGATGGCAAATAGTTTTTTTTAATTGATAAAACAATAATCAGGTGAAAGAAAAACGCTCGGAATATAACCAGCCCTTATACATAGCATTCGTTGATTACGAAAAAGCATTTGACTCAGTTAAATCCTCGGCGGTGATGCAGGCATTGCGAAATCAGGGATAGACGAGCCGTACGTGAAAGTGCTGCAAGATATATATAGTGGCTGCACAGCAACCATAGTTCTGTAAAAAGAAAGTAACAAAATTCCTATAATGAAAGGTGTTAGGCAAGGAGACACCATCTCCCCAGTACTATTCACAGCTTGCTTAGAGGAAGTATTGAGAGACTTGGAATGGGAGCAGTTAGGGATAAGGTTATGGAGAATACCTCAGTAATCTGCGATTTGCGTATGACATTGCCTTGCTAAGCAACTCGGGGGATGAACTGCCAATAATGATTGGTGACCTAGACAGGAAAAGTAGAAACGTAGGCTTGAAAATCAATATGCAGAAGACTAAGGTAATGTTCAGCAGCCTCGAAGAAGGAACAGCAGTCTACATTAGGTAGCCAAGAACTGGAGGTAGTAGGCGAATATGCCTACTTAGGACAGGTATTAACCGCAGGTCCGGACCATGAAAAGGAAATAACAAGAAGACTAAGATTGGGATGAAGCGCATTTGGCAAGCACTCACAGATAATGACTAGCAGCTTACCGGTATCGCTAAAAGGAAAGTATATAACAGTTGCATCTTACCTGTACTCACCTATGGGGCTGAAACGTGGAGGCTAACCAAGGGAGTTCTACTTAAGTTGAGGACAACCCAGAGGGCTATGGAACGCAAAATGGTAGGGGTAACATTAAGAGATAGGAAGCGTGCAGAGTGGGTCAGAGAAATAACTCGTTACCGACATTCTAGTGGAAATTAGGAAGAAGAAATGGGAATGGGCAGGACATGTAGTGCGAAAAGAGGATAACCGATGGTCGCTTAGGGTAACAAACTGGATTCCAAGGAAGAAAAGCGTAGCAGGGTTAGGCAGAAAGTTAGGTGGGCGGATGAGGTTAAGAAGTTCGCAGCGGTCAAGTGGATGCAGCTAGCACAGAAGAGGGTTAAGTGGAGAAATATGGGAGAGGCCTTCGCCCTGCAGTGGGTATTGTCAGGCTGATGATGATGATGACTACGTATGGCCAAAATAACAGATCCAAATAAAACGAATCCTTTACCTCATCCATACAAAAGCTTTCCCTCCTACCATTAATTAGCGTCAACTGCAACGCAGTGCAATCTTGCGTATTATACCCGCCATTGTTATCGATTCGGAAGACCAGCACTCTGCAATGTAGCTCGGATGTTCCTAGTGGCATAACAAAAGAATGTAAGAGTAAAATGAAGGTTGGCAACACTTGTTTATATATGGATGGCTAGCAATGAAGGCAAAATACACTTAAGGGCCTGTCACACTACGCCGACAACGACACCAACACTACCGAAAACCGGATGTTTTCCCACTGTGAAATGGTATGAGACCGGAGTCACCGACAAACCAAAACGGCCGACTGTCGGTGGCTGGGCCTTCGCGAGATCGGCCGGCGAACAAAAAACATTCTCGAAGCCCGAACCTATTTTATGCACCATGTCGACGGCGAATACCTTTCAGCACTTATATAAAAAATTAAATTGGCAATTAAGCTTGGTGTTTACGGATATATTACGCGATTGCAAATTCCTGTGGTTGATTTGTTTTTCTTTTTTTTCAATCTGCAAACTTTTTATTTTATTTTTTCTCATGGCCAGCAGGGCGGTGACGTCACCGGTAAGCTAAGACACTGCTCCTTGAGAGAGAGAGAGAGAGAGATTTTATTTGCCCAACAGAGTGACTATAAAGCGCTTCAGGGCTTTAACTCAAAGGTGGGACAGTTGCCATTTTTTGCTTTTTTTTCTGCTGTGTGACCTTCATTCCTGCTGCCTTTTATTGCCGTGTTAAATATGGGCGCTTGAATTATTTTTGCATGCTATGCTGCTACAATTAAACCCGCGCTCAGTGAAAGATGGCTGTTCCTGGCCCTACAGGGTTGACTTCGCACATTCGGATATTACGTGATCTAGTGATCCTCCTTCCTTACATGACGAACATCGGTGGATCTTATTTCCCACCATATATGGTTGACTACAAGTGGGATTGGGTATGTATTTATCTGTAGCTTTCTCCAATCCATTGCTTCTTTTTCTAACGTAGGGTCTGGCGGTGGTAGGACCCTTCTGCTTAGTCTAGAGTGCACTATTATAGCGGTATACTTTTTCAAATCCTCTTGTTTGTCTGGCTCCGGTGGCACTCCTGCAGCCCGGTTTTTAATATATCAGGCTAGGTTGTGCGCCACCTCGTTTCCGGACACGCCTGCATGGTCTGGCGTGAAACAAAGGTATTGTGACGTCTTTTTTTTATTGGTTTTTGATGGATGATTCTACCCGCGGTCGTCGCTATATGACGCCTGCAGTGTGGCTCCTGATTGCGCTCATGCTGTCACTGGCTTTGTATAGCGCCTTGGTCTTAGCAAGAGTCAGTGCTATTGCAGACTTTTGCGCTGTCTGCATCGATCTCGTTTTTATGGAGATTGCTGTTATGATTTATCGTTTACCATTGACTACGACTGCAACCGTATTTTTTATTTGCCGAAGTATGAAGCGTCTACATGTGCAATGCTCGGGATTTCTGCATTGAATATCCGTGCCTGTGTTTGCGCCATTTTCTCTCGTTTTTGGTTATTATATTCTATGAGCATGTTCTTTGGTATTGGGGGGATACAGATCTGTTTCCTGTCCTCCCCTCTCATTTCCTTTGTCTTGTCTCAGTATTCCTTCGTTTGCATACCCATTTCTCTGAATATTTTCCTTCCACCCTCAATTTTATCTAGCCTTCTTTGTTTGTGTAGCTAGTGTTGCGTCAATTATTCTGTCTAATGTGTTGTGTATTCCCAGCCTCATTAGCCTGTCCATGTAGGTACTTGTCGGGAGAGGCTGTGCTCTTCTAATCCATTTTCTGATCATGATAGCGATCCTACCTTTTTCTGCCTTCTTTATGCCTAAGTATGGCACGACATAGCTGACCCAGCTTATTACTAAAGCTTGTATCAGCCTCAGCAGGTAATTTTTCTTAAGGCCTCCTTTTTTGTTGTCTATTCTTCTTATACGGTTTGTCGTTTGTATGAATGGTCCTTCCAGTGCTTTTTATCGTTTCTCTGCTGTCTACGTTTGTTTGGAGGACTATTCCTAGCACCCTCATCTGCTCGACTTTCGGGACGGCTTCTCCCTCCACTTCTCTATTTACGCTGACTTGTTCTTTTTTGCCTTGAGTGTGTCGCATTGTATATAAACAATGATGATTTTACTGGAGAAGCTTTCATGCTCCTCTCTTTTGCATGTTGCAAAGTGTTGTTTGCTGCCTCTTGCTCCATGAAACTTGACCCGTTAGATTGCGCGTTCAACGGAGCGCGCTATTTGCGTTCTATGAAGCGCTGGGGGGCTCTACCGTCAATTGTATGATGTCATTACGTTTCTTAGCACGGACATTGTTTTGACCTTTTGTTAAGCTTTGACTGTTGTTTCTTATAATCTTTATATTTATATTTACCATCTACAAACATTGCATTTCCGTTGGAGTATTGTGGCACTTTCGTACCGTCATTTTTCCAGTGTTTCTGTTTTATTATTTCAGTAATTGATCAGTTACACTCTCTAAATATTTAGTTAGCATTAAGTATTGGGTTTTTATTTTGTGTACACTGACACCCTTGAACTAGCATTTTCAGATATTTCATCTTGAATTATTTAAATTGCATTTGCTTATTACAAGCACTAAGTTTTTTTCGGCGTCCTCAATCGCTGGGTTTTTGTTCTGAGCACTTACACCTTTAAACCCCTTTCTCCATTATTTCATCAGTTTTAAATATTCAAATAATTACAATGAATTATTAAAGTTCATCGCCTTTCGTACTTTAATTAATAATCAATGACATGAGCTCCAAATTGCCACGGTACAGTTTTTCTTATGCAGTCACAATTGTTTCCGACACGCGGGGCCTGCAATACTACTACTAGTATTTGGTACTAGTACAGTTATTATATAGACTTCTGTCTATAAATCGACTGCAGATTAATGCTTATTAACAGAGTAAAAATTGCAGTGTGCCTTTTATAGAGGGTCTGTAAATTTATGGCCATTTACGTTTTTTTAGTAGACATGGCTTAGAATGTCTACGGACGAATGTTTATGAAACCAGTACACATTTTGTCTATGGACTAGCTATTGACAGTCTAAAATCTCGTACTTATCTAATGTTTCTACTACGTTGTGCTAGACTAAGGCCGAATAGAACAATTACTCTATTCCCCCGAGAGCCCCACACCCTGCCCCAGCTACTTGCTTACACATTCAGAAGAGTAAGACGAAACGATGAAACGATCCTCCGAGGGCCTCACACAATTTTATCCCAGTGATCGATATAAGCTTATGCCGTTCTATACGTGTTACCAGCAACAAGCTTGCTAATTTCGCTTTCCACCTGAGATTTACCTTTTCAAGATGGTTGAAAACTGAATCATTGCATGTTTATTGTTTTAAACTTTTTATACCCTTTACATATCTTCTGAATGGCTTGAAAAATCGCAAATCAGAAATGCTGTATTGAAAAACACAGTTGAAATGACGACACCCTTGATTTCTTACACTGCTGAACCATTGAGCTCATTAACACGAACATCAACTTTCTCTGTCTGTCGTGTGAAACACTGCAGCGCCGCACTAAAAATTTTGTATGAATATTCCTGAGCTTCACGCAAGTTACTGTTTTGTTTGCTTTGTGAAGTTCAAGGTCCACTTATTTTCTTGTATAACGTCCACTAGTTTAATGCCCACCTTATTGACGAAGACAAGTCCACTTGTCGAAACGCTCACTCGACCTGCGAGCTGAGGGTCCCCCCCCCCCCCCTCTTGCCTTGTGCAGTGCTCTTTCATACCATGTAAGCCATCTTCTTACTTTCGTTCTACCTTAATGTCCCAAAGGAACACATGAAATGAGAGGCGCCGTACTGGAGGGCTCCGAGACTTTCGACCACCTGTGATTCTTTAACGTGCGCTGACACTACAGAGCACATGAGCGCCTTTCTTTTTCTCCCCCCGAAAAGCGGAAGCCACGGTTGGGACTCGAACCTGCCTTATTGGGTACAGCAGTGGGCCGCCTTAGCCACTGCGTCACCGCAATGGGGCAGATTGGAATGTTGGTGGCTGAAACATAGAAAGGTGACAAAAGGTTAGATGGGTGGTAAATAAACCTTTAGTACAATAACGGATGAAATTGTCATCTCAATATGTAACCACAGTAAATAATAATGACAGAAAAAATTCCTAGAAAGGTGGCAATAGCCAACTCCGGTTTCAAACTAAGTGCTCTCGTATTTTGTCCACACACTCTCACATTCCGCAATATGTTCATGGCGAGAAATGATTTAAGTACGGCATCGCACAGGTTTGTGTAGAAATGTTTATTTTTTGGAATATGAGTCAAGCCAACCCTCATATGAGCATTACTCCTTATTTGCACAATGAGCTTTGGAAAGGCCATCCAAGTTACCATTGTGTGTATAAATATGATATTTTTGGATAATATTTCTGGTAACATAGCACAAACAATTGCCGGAGGGCAGCACATGCTACGTTTATAACTAAAATACCTATCCATTACTCTCTTTGTTAGATACTCGGCCTACACAAAGTTAAAAGGTGCAATAAAAAATGATCACTTGCGAACAAAACTAATGTGGCAATATTGATATCTTCGTGAAAATGCATTTCAATCTAAAAAATTAAATGCTTGTCTTGCCTTTGGCAATTTAATGCACGTGTCTAGATTTTGGGAATGAAATGGTAAATGTGTTCTTTGAGGGAAAATAATCACTTCCATAAACGGTAAACAATAACCAAGAAAAGGGCTTAGAGCTGTGTACTGCTGTTCTTTAAACAGACCGTACAAGCGGCCACGCTCAGGAATTCTTAGTAATGCAAGGATCTGGTAGCTAATTATGCACCTTTATCATAATGAGCGACTCTTAAGCGACTCCAAAAATGTAGCCACGTTCATTTGACGCAAGAACACTATGCATCTTATGACTGAACAGTGGACAAGATTATAACCCAAAAGGAAGCACTGGGAGGCGATGTGGATTATGCTCTCGATACTATATACACGCAATATTGTTAGACATCTTACCCAAGAAGACCCTGCGACCTTGTCGCCGTTGCTTATGTGAGTGAAAAAAAGCTAGCAGTCGGTAGCTAGGAGCTGACATGGCCACGCACTGACTGGACGTAGGGTTCCCTGACCTTTCGTTTGGCAGAAGCTACCAACTCTGGCTTCTTCGATGAGCAGAAAATTCCAGCTAGTGTCAGTTTCAACTACTTCAGCGATCCTGGCGACTGAAGGAAGCTGAAGCTTATCAAGGAATGACTCCTGTGTGATGGTGGCCGAGAATGATACAGGAGAGGGGGAGAGTGCGGCGGCAAAGCTATTCCGGTACTGCGGCGTATAGCACACAATTGAAGGCGGGATAAAACAAAAAAGGCACACTCGACACTCGGTGCTCTGCGTCTTTTTCACTGCCTGCTGCAAAGTAAAAGCGAAACATTACGCAGACTTTTGACCGCAGGTATAGGGCGAACAATTGCTATCTTCAGAGACAGTGCACGCTCGGCGCTCTGTCACGCCACACACTATCTGCGGATAGTGTGTAGTAAGTGTAGTAAGGCCCGTCTGCTCTGCAACAAGAGCTTTTTCTGACTCACGTGCCTTATATGTCAGCCACACATCATAGCCATCGTAGGAATGTTGCCTTTCCTCCTGATCTTCCTCCTCCTCCTCCTCCTCCTCCTTGAAACCCAAGTGGCGTCTAGGGATAAATAAAATTCCATTATAAACTATTTAATGGCTGTAGCCGAATAGCAAGCGACGATTCACGTATTCTAATATATAAAACATCATTTGGCAGTAGAAAACACCAACTGAAATCACGTGTGGACGGTCCTTTATTACGCAGTCGGGTTAAATGAGTGGTCGAATAGTTACAATAATGGGGTGTCCCGGACTTTTAATGATTGTGACAGCAATGCATATACAATACCCCTATTGCTATTAGTTTTAAGCTATGCCATTCGCAAGCAGTCATGGAACCGACCAGCAGTGATATGGTGTCTACAGCTGCGGATGAAAAAGCAGGCCATTATCGTAATATTGTACACATATTTGTTCCCTTTTGCATCTGTTTCTTGCAAGCAAAACATGATTTTGTTCCATATTTCTAGGAAAGCTGGACGCCTCATTGTTCCCACTGTTCAGTCGTTTTCAGCCATGATACAAAACGGCTGCAATAAATGCGACTTCTACTGGGTTTCTTGAGAGGTTGTCAATAGAGCTATCTGAAATGTAAAGCAAATATTGTAGTATTTTTAACAACCTATGCAGTGAAAAATATGATACACTACATTACTGCAACTGCTTTCTGCACCCGTTTATTATGGCCCGTATATTTCTTGCTTACTTTAAAGATCATTCTCTTTCATTAACCGCCTGTCATTGCTTTAATTCCTAAGTCATCATTCATCATTTTTCTTGGTGATCCCAGTGTGATCATTGATTTTATTGTCCAGAACTTTTTATCACTTGTGGATCATTTCTCCTAGACACATATACTTTTATTCTTTAGATACACATCGTGAGGGCTCTCAAAGTTTAATTGGGTCCATTGAAATATTCAATGGTACCAAAACCTGATAATTCTACACCCGCCAGATCTGTGTCCCGTTGTTGCAAGGGGAATTAAAGAAATATAAAATCGATGGGAAAGTGTGCCTAAAATCCTAAATATGGCGGAAAAGCGAAATGCAGATCAGAGTGGGTGTCCAATTTCTCTTTTTTACTCTGACTCTTCTCAGTTGCGCCCCTTCACTTAGGTGATTTGACTATTGATGGAGCACCGTAGCTCAATTGTGGTGCATACACGCTGAAAATACTGCAGACATAAGACATTTGTTCGTTCCTTTTGTTTTTTGTTCGGTGCGTATGGGAATAAAAAGAGGTCATCAATGCATCTGATGCCTATAGGCATTAATTGTGCGGATGACATCGTTAATTGTGATACCAAGTGACCGAAAAATAATTTTTCATAGATATTGCATCATCAAAAAATAACTTCGTTTATTTAAGTGGAGTAATACACACGCCGCGTATCATAGCTTTTATTTGCCAATAATGAATAACTGCCCTTTTTAAAAGTTTCAGTGGGCTATAGTATAGGTGGATCATATCGTACGTTCATTTAACTAACGAAACATTTGCAACTGAAATTTGGTGATGTTTAAGTTTCAAATTACGAATGATTAATATTACAATGTCGGATTTAGCTAGCGCTTGAGGCATGAAAAAACGAATATATTTGATGAAATGTTTATTTACTGCATCGCCTAAACCAGCCTGTTTCAAAATGCGCAATGAAAACATATACACACACACACGCGCGCTCGTACACACACACACACAGGAAAAAAGGGGGTTCTTTGGGCTTAGTGGAGATCAAGTTCGAAGAAAAGTCAGATGTGGTGAAGGAAAAGTTACTGCATTTTATGTGAGCGTTTTTTGTAAAATTTGTGCCTCGTTTGACCTAGGTGCCGCTGATGTCAAAGTCATCATTTAGTTCTTCAAACCTAAAATCAGACGGGAAGAATATCTCCTACATATTCAGCAGCGTCTATTGATTTATTTGATGTGGTTATTATATAGGCGCGTATCCAATAATGTGCAGTCGCAGGCAGCACAAAATACTGGGCCAATGTTGTAAGTACGACGGCAAACAGTTGCTCTACACTGGGTCAGCCTTACCAGCATGCTCTCAATATAGGACATGCCAGTCAACACCACATCAAGCAATGGCCCAAACTATCCAATGCACTCCCAGTGCTGGCGCTGCCAATATACAACAATGGCTAGGTTGGCGCATGGTGTACAGTGCGTTCCCAATATTGGTACTGCCGTACATACAGACTGTCTATACTGGATCGAGATGTCCATTGTTCCTCCACTAACGGTCTCACCGGGTTTCAAAACTGGCTGCAATAGGCCAACTTGCCCTGTGTTCTGCCATTGTTGGGGTTTCCGTTTTTTAAAACTTGCTGCAATGGACCGAGTTGTCCTCTTTTCTGGGGGCTCCAGTGTTTCAACTTGGCTACAATAGACAATGTTATCCTCTGTTCTTCCGGCGTTTGGGTGTTTCGTCTTTGAAAGCTGGTTACAATGGACCAAGTTGTCCTGTGTTCTTCCGGCATTGTGGGTTCCGGTTTTTACACTTGCTACAATGGACATGTTATCCTCTGTTCTTCCAGAATTGGGTGTTCTGTTTTTTAAAGCTGGCTACAATGGACAAAGTTGTCCTGTTTTCTGCCATCGTTGGCCGTTCCTTTTTTAAAACTGGCTACAATGGACCATGTTGTCCTGTGTTCTGCCTGGGTTGCGCGTTCCGTTTCTTAAACTGGCTATAATGGATCAATTTGTGTTGTGTTTTTCAAATATTAGATATCCCTGTATAAAAACTGCCCACGATGGATCACTTTATCCCCTGATCTCCCGATATTTTCCGGTTAGCGATGACGCAACGATTGAATCATGTTCGAGTGCACGCGCCCAGTCGCAGCTGTCCTCGGAAGACTCGCAGCGGAGCGCTAGCACTGGTTTCAATTGCTGCAGTGTGCATTGTGGAGTTCAGAAGAATTGTAATAGATTGTAACGATCGAGTGGCTAGATTGCGAAGAAGTTGGGGTGTACGGTTCGGAGGCACAGGCATTTATTCGCAGGTGGCTGCCTGGTTCCTGTGACTGAGGGCGTGGAAGGAAAAGGCGGTATGCAGAAACCTCCCCTGGAGAACCAAGCATGCCACCTGTGAATGCAATTGCAGGGTCAGCCCCTGCCCTATGCCATGAGTGTGCCGTCCAGCTCCCTTGCCCCTTCTGCTTCTCGAGAGCTCGCCCTGCCCAACCCTTTCACTGCCCTGCCCAACCTTGCCACTGCCCTGCACGCACCTGCTGCCACTATGCCTGCCACTGCCCAGCCAGCTGCGACTGCCTCTCTGCCCTGTCGGCAGCGGCTGTGTGTGTCCTCAGCACTGGCTAGTAACAACTGCCGGCTAGTAATAATTGCAATAAGCATTATTTTTGTGAACCCTGCCCTTGTTTTGTGAATATGGGCATTTTCATTACTCTGGTCACTCCTGTTTGAAAGGCCATTATTGTCCCAGCAAGTTCGATGTGCTGTCACGAATATGGCTTGAATGGAAAAAGATGAATTTATGGTCTGCACAGGCAGTGCCACAAAATGTGTAACCATGTTATCATCAATGAGACATGAATGAAGTAGCCAGTGTACCCATGAGCCATTGGATGAATATTGGTATCGAAAATATGCGGCATTAATGGTGTATCCAGTGCACCTGCAGTGGCTAACCATTGGTATTATATTGGCATTGACAATGGGTCTTCCATGGAATAGCTGGTATTAAATATATGTTGGTAATATCATTGGACAGTATTGGCAAGAATTATGGTGTATGAGTGGAAAGTCCACTATCATACCTACATTGGTGGCTCCAGCTTGGCTGAACACTGGACCAGTCTTGGAACAAAAGATGGGCCAAGAATAGAGAATGCAGTGAAATGCCCAAATGCTAATATCAATCCAATATTGATGCCATTCTTTTCAGTGATGAACCATTGTTGGACCAATGCTGGTGTGCTACTTGGGATGCATTGTTATTGAAGAGGAAGCACACATAAATTTGGGTATCTCATTTATGAAAAGGCACCCATCTGTAATGTTGGTCACAGTATTAGGCTGAGTCGCCTGAGGACAGCCCCTACATGCGATGTCATATATTAGCTCTTATTTTCAGATGTTACAGCTTGTGCCTAAGATTAAAGAATCATTACATATGACATGCTGCTCGCCGGATGCCAGTCGGAGGGTGGTCGCTGAGCAGTTTTTATTCTGGTGTGCATGGTGCTTGGGGCCTAGTTTTTTACAGAAAATAACATTCAAAAGAAATTGCTGCCTCACTCTATTTCTGCGAGAATTTGGTATGGGGGGGCCGAGTCACGCACGTGCGAATAATGGTCAGGCTAATAATGCTCAGGCAAGAACCACCACAGCCCGTTTTCCTGTGTTCTCATAAAATGCGCGGGCTGTGGGACTGTGTTGATATCTTTGATTTGGCTTATTCCATTTCATTGGTACTGTTACTTTCGAAGACTACATATGCTGAACTAAGATAAAAGACGATCGGACATCGACTGCTTCAAGTGGTGAAACAAACATATTGTTTTCTTCGCCTCCTGTTCTGAGAATCAGAATAATTAATTCCACGCCCGTTTTAGTGGAAACATGACTCATAGATGAGTGTACATAATGCCTACCTATTGCATACTTCTTCAATACAGCGGAAATTATATCTCTTGCAGTGGTCTGGTGAAGTGCAGCTAGGGTTAGCTGTGCATGACAAAGCCACATATCGACTTGGTTTATAGTGTGGAATACAACAGTTATTTTGCATTTTATTGTGCGTTTGTGATGTCATATGGTTGGACGCTCCTGAATCTATGTGTGATAGGAATGATTAATCACGGAGCTCCCGGTATCAGATATATATATATATATATATATATATATATATATATATATATATATATATATATATATATATATATATATATATATATATATATATAAATTGCTTATTTATTTCAAAAATTGCATACAAATACGAGCCTGCCCAAGCCAACAATGGGCTTGTGGGGCAGCGCTCGGCAGAATGGAGCAAGCCCAGGGGCGGCACAGTAAGTCAATTACCAAGACTCAAACTAAAAACTAAAGAAAGGCAGTAAGAAATGACGGGGAAGAAAAAAAAATAAAAAAATTAAACACAAAGAAAGAAAGAAACAAAATAACACATACAGATCAAAGATATAAGATTTTACTTCTTTCCGCGTGCTGGAAGATAAAACATTATCTGGCAGGTTGTTTAACACATCAGGTACATAGAAGACACGGACACGTTTCCCGTATCTTGTCCGTACTCTTGGTAAGGAAAAGCGGTCGCGTGGACGTAATGTTCTGGCGGGGACATACGGGAGGCAGAAATCATTGTTCCATATATAGGAAAGGATTACTGTTTCTTTGAATAACAGCCTGAACGAGGGCATGTGCGAGCATGAAAAAAGACCGGGATTGTTAGTAATGTGCACACCATACATCACCGCCCGAATTATGGATTTTAGTAAAGAATCAACTTTATTGCGCCAAAACACTGAACAAAAATAAAAAGAACAAATTCCATATCTCAGCACACTGTACGCCAATGCATGTGCTATTGTTTTCCTTACGTAAATTGGGCATAGTGCTTTGATAGAATACAGCAGGCAGGCTATTTTGCGCAGCCTTTCACAAACGTTAGCCAAGTGAGTGTTCCAAGACATGTTAGAATCGAAATGAACACCGAGATAATTGACACTTGAGAGGTAAGGAATAGGAGAGCAAGAACAATTGTTACAAAGAGGAGAATGAAGAAACACTGGAGTGATGACAGGAATAGATTTCAGCAGATCGTGAAAACATACTAATTTAGTTTTATTTTGGTTAATAGAAATTAAGTTATTACGGTACCAACTGATAACATTTGTAGTGTCAGTTTGTAATTCAGCCCCGGCTTGATGGTAATTAGTATGACGAGATACTAAAAGCGTGTCATCTGCGAGATCACGAAAGTTACACATATTTATATCACAGTTGTCTGACCTCGTGCAGGTGGTTATATTGTATGGTATGTGATGCAATAACCGGCTACAAAGTTGATGTGTGCCAGGTCATACAGATCTCATACACCATTTTCTTTCAATAGGGGACAAGTGGACCAATTCGTCCTTTAATGTAGTTGATGTATAGGCAGCCATGCGTTCCGCTATTATGTAGGGGTAGATGGCGTGTGTGGCAGCTTATCGCGCGGTGCCCCGCGTTCCTGAAGGGAACTATGACATCACTCTTACGTGTTCGTCATTTTCCAAATGCCACAGCACCGACATCGCGAACGCGTGCACCACTACATCTTACCACAATGTTAGTACGTAGCCACCCCGACGCAGAGACGGCGCTTCGACAGGGGGTGTCATGCAGCGGGAAGATGATGATGTCAACAATGAGCGATTGAACGAGCTAAAAAGGAAGAAGAAAACACCAAAGAATCTCTATGTTCTCGAAGATGCTAGTAGTTGATGCTGTCTTCGCGTGTGTATATAAGTATATATTTTCTTTCCCAGAAAATGTCGGTTATTTTCTGTAATTCTCATGCAGTTCAAATCACCACAATGTTTATTTCCTTTTGATCAAATTTCATGCTGCCTGGCCTGTAATATCGATCATAATGTCAGTTAGGCGACATTTAGGCCTATTAACACAGTTATTTAGATTGCTGTTTCTGCTCACGTAAGCAAATTATAGTGGGGAATGTTTATGGCATTGTTTGCTAATGGTGGATGTTTTCCTAAGTATAGTTAGACCCAAAAGAGAGTGCACTGCTTATTTTACTATGCTGCCTGCTTTGGTGGAAGTCTTTTTAGAAAAACAACGTTACCCCGCATCAATCATTCTCAAACTGGCGGTTGTGCAAAATTTGGTCGAATCCTTTGAAAGTGCAAATTGGCCTTTTCTTACTATCGATAGCCAATTTGAATTATCTGTTAACTATTGGCATCTACAAGCCGGCAGCTTCAAGAGAATACCCGAATAATCAGTCTAAGCACTTGATATATCCGTCAACAAATACTCTTGATGATTTTGTACAGCTCACAATTTATACCGCAGATAAATTATTCAATTATAGCGGTGCTACTTACTTCGAGGGAAATGTCCCAAAAGTTATTTATGAGTTACGACTTTGGGAAACTTACGTTGGTGGAAGTTTTTGCAGAAAACTCTAGGCTTCTTTCAAGATCAAGCCACTTTACTTCGCTCAACAAAGCTGAAGTATAAATATTTTCTTAATAATGTTTTTTTTTAAAACCCTGCCAAAGCAAAGATAGCTTCCTTGAAAATTTTGTGAAAGGCGAAACTTTGCCAAAATTATGTCTGGCAGGATATGCTCTTCAATCCTGTTCGGCACTGTGAAATTCAAGAGAAGCAGGTCGTTTACAGACTACATACTTAATGTCTCTGAAGAGCGTGGAGGCCATCTCGGCCGCATGACAAAGGAAAAGGAAAGTGAAGTGGCACACCTGTCTACAGGCACTGGTTAAATGTGGATAAATGTTGGACAGTCTAGAAGCACTGCTTATAGGCTGTCCACCTAAGTGATCGTAACTTAAGCTTTGACAAAGCTGTGCATTTTGTTCACCCCATTACTGTTAATCAGCAAACGAAACCATTACCTCTTACATTCTGACCCCTCTAAAAGTGACGACGCTCACACCGGCTGCAAATGCAAAGAGCGGCATGCCACAGGCAGCGCTTCTTTAGGTTATACCCCCCTAATTAGCCCCAAAATATACGCAGCACCCCACATATCACCCACGTTTCAACTATTCAAGAGCCTTCTTCCTTGATTCTTTAATATGCCCCAAAAAAGCAACTGCATTTCAGATTGGTGGCTGCGGAGGTCGTGATCTACAACAACCGGGCTTTATGGCAATAACGAAATTGTTTTCGGTATCCTGCGCCGAACTCCTAGTCAATCAGCTCTGATAAATCCAAAGCATAGTTCCAAGTCCTCTCCAATTTTCTCAAGGAAAGTAATCATCGACTCGTTACCCTTGACATGGGTATCTACATCATTTCGCCTTGCCAAAGGCCGCTGCTTAACATTGCAGTGGATAGCAGATCTCTATAGCGTTATAGCTAACGAAAAGCAGATGAAGCGGCCCTTAAAGGCCACTAACATCAGATGCGCATTCAGACTTTCATTGCGAAATCTGGGGCGTCCCAACTAGCTAAACGATTTGTTCCCGAAGAATGGTATCAGCTCCTAAGCTTAACAATACCTCACTGTAGCTTTCTACACTCAGTCGAGGCATTTCTAAGTTGAATTTCGCCCAGCTTACCTAGCCATCTGGAAACTCTACATCACCGACTTTCCCAGAACTCTGCATTTAGAAGTGCCTTGCGATAACGTTTCGGTTAAACCAACAGTCCGCGTTGCGTCACCTGTGGCGATGTCGAAAGAGTTGAACGTGTCCTACTTGAGCGCCCCGCATATGGTGCCCAAAGTGCTCCATGAACATTGCCTGGAAAAGTTATCTCCAGCGCGTCAAAAACTGGGCAGTGTCTTAGATCTCTTTGCCTGCCCTAGGCAATAGAGACAGACAAAAAACTTCGTGTGTGCCTATTAGGGCCATTCCACATCGTGAAAAGCTATAATTGTAACACTCACGCATTTCAATGTGAATTTTGCACTCCCATTTGTCGGACCAAACATCTGATTCCTTGTTGGTATAACGTGACTCGACGGTGCACCTTTGTACGCATTTATTGCCGCATTTTTTCCCATGACGTTTATTTATTTTAATTTTATACATCTCTCATTTCGTCTCCCTCGAACAAATTCTCTTTTTTTTTTTCAAAGGATAGAGTGGCAGCAAATTTTAATGTGTTTTTATTTGCATAAGCAGCGCGCACACAATCTGGAAAAGAAAGAGATAGGACAGAGCAATGAATTTCAACTTTATGTCAAGAAACGTCATTGAAGGTGGATGTCAACGAGAAATTACTCCCTTTTTACAAACTTTATTTCAAAGGACTGCAACCAACTAGCACGGTAGATCGTATTATTTAGGGCATTCTAAATTCCTGCAAAATTATTTTTTTTAATAAAGGGTTTCTCTCCCTCTCTCTGAAAACTTTCGTTGCACGTGAATGAAGATGGCTTGAAGCTTGAATTGTGGCTTGGCCAGCTGCGAACTCTCTAGTAGCTAAGGTTTGAGTCGTTTCGATTTCCGTGCTCAATACTTCATTCTTTTTCTACGGTAGCACTACAGCTATCACTAAAGTCTTACGCTCATATCACTATACATAAAGAGAACGTGCATCCCCATATTGTACGATTGTTCGCAGTCATTTTCTCGCCTTTGGAAGGTGCTTCTATGTGTCTGTCAGAAGAACGTTTTTGCAATGAATACTACCGGATCGTGCTTCGTGTTCAAAAATGGAGACTCAAAGCTAGCGCATTCCAGCCTTCTTTTACAAGATTCACAGCTGTGTCGAATATCATTGCAGGACGTTCAGCTGAACGTTGTATTCGTTAGGAATAAGACATCGCTAGAGCACCAGGGGCTCATATGTGTCAGTGCCATCAGTGTGATTGAAGGTGTTTACAAAGCAATAAAAAATGTACAGATGCTCGTGTTAAAAGAAGATTGCCCTGGGTGTTGTTAGAATAAAAACTTCGAGATAGCAAGCGTTCATTACGATATCTAAAACGCTATTGACGAAACGTCTTCTTGCGCGGTAGTTTCAAAAGAACCCGCAAGTTTGTAGTAACATAAAAGAAAGATTTGTTTGTGAGAGCGGTAGACCGGCGGTATACCCTGCACCAAACGACGTCGAGAGCTCTCCTGCCATATTGTAGGCATTGCAAAAGTGATATCAAATTGTTTATCAAATGAAGCTTGAAAATAGAAGAAAACGGCTTGATACGACTCGTCAGGGAATAAGTTTTGTCTTTCTGATTACTTGCACCTGTTTCTTCTGTATGGTGAGCTTTTCTGTTCTTTTCTCTCTGCATTGTTATGGCTGCTTGCGGTGGTCAATTTAATAAATATGTCATCTATCCATAGGAAAAGTTGTACTGTATAAATTGAATCAAGAAACAAAGCCTCATTGGAACTGTAATGATTTGCAGTAAAACTTAGTGTGGCACATCTAGTTCCCTTCAGTAAAAAACACACGGCGTCGAAATGCGTCTGTGATGCACGAAGTGTTGAGACGCCAAAACGATTTTGGTTATTTCGCAACCTCTGAGAAGCAACTCCATTGTGTGTAGGATATGGTATATATGGCAAAACATGTCTACGTTCGTATCAAGCTGATAAAATGTAAATAACTTGGCCAAATACAGCAACCTTGAACAGCATTCCTAATCCGAAGCAATCTAGGATTTTGTGGGAGACTGTTATGCCCATCTTCTCAAGATCAGTAGAGAGTTCGTGTAGGAACATATAATGTTCTCCTATTATTTTACTGCTCTCCCTCCAGTAGTTTAATGGTACCACTTAAAAAAACTACTCTAGTAGTTTACTCTACTTATAAGACAAATGCGGGATATGTGAAAAATGCATGGACGCAATTGAAGGCAATGGTGTAAACATTGTGTTTATCTTGGTGAAGGTTAGTATGAAGCTGCAGCGATGGCTTGAATTCCTCGAAGATGTGATTACGATGAGGTATTTCCGCACTTTTAAAGAAGTCATCAATGATAGAAAAGGCGCATCCCTATTTCTCTACAATTCCTTGTATGCCATTAGTATTTTCGTCAAAATCTTACAATAATGAGTAAATTCACTTATATCTGGTGACCTGTGAGTAGATGATTAACGTTTTGCAGTGGAGAGGTAGCAGCTATTGAAATGAAGGTACTGTTGTCTGTCTGTTGGTTTTTATAAACGTTAGTGATTACTGTCCCTCGTTCAATTCGTATTGAAACACCTTGGAAGTTATTTTCTTTTCAGTTGAGTAATTTTGTGAGAGAGTAATTTTTGGTTATATGTTGTTGATTGGGCTACTAAACAGAATAGGATCACTGGGTACTGGCAAAATTACGAATATGTCATGTAAAACGGCAATGCAAAAAGCTGGTTTGATTGTATATGAGGAGATATTACCTGGTTGAATTTTATCACGAATATTTTGGCATAATAAGGCGCATCTTTGTGTCCATCACTGTATCGTTTGTTTTAAGGTATTTTGAATTGCTTATTTCAAAGGTATTAAGCTTAATGAAATAATTAGAAAAGGTCTCGATGACACTTGGACTTGGTGAATTTAGAGTTGTATGTTTTTATTACAATTCCACATTTGCCTGCCCTCCGTTGTCATGTGATGTTAGTACAAGGTAACTAGGAAAGCTCCATGAGTGTTAGTCCAGGGTAACTAGGAAAGCTCCATGAGGGAAGGTAATATTCGAGTCTTCTTTTAGGAAATGATTATTGTGGCGTATGGGTGTTCTGGAGGTATATGCGTGATGAAAGAATCTATATAATCTTAGGCTGGCTTTGTGAGTGTGCCAATAAGAGAAACAATGGAGTGCCTTGGATGATTCTCCTGTACTTTCGGGAGCTTGTATAAACGTCCCGCATACGGGGTTTCAGCAACAGCGTCTTTTTGACTGGCAGTGTTAATTCGCCTTCATCGATTTGCTTAGTTAGAGTGACTATAATGTTGCCGTGTTTGGCGGTGATGCATTAAAAAGTTCGTGTAGCCTTTTTAGTTATTGATTTGTCGTTGTGTCTGATGACAATATCAGTTTGTTTTCTAAGTTATCATAGAGTGTTACGCTGTTTTGGGCGAGGATAGATGGATTCGATTTCTTTGTCCCGAAATCGCGGATAAGGTCCTTTTGTACCACACTTATGTATAAGTATAGATAATTATGCCTGGCTTGCAGTGTTCATTGTTTTAGAGGTTAGCGCTATCGATTAATATTTGGGTTTGGTTTGTCAAACAAATATTACCAGGAAATATTCAGGAAAAGTAAGTTGGCATACATTATATTTGCCCTTGGCAGGACAGAACAGTAGATGACGTGGAATAAAGGACTTCATTAAGGGTCACTTGGATGCTTGATAGGCTAATTATTTTTCACGAAATCTATGCCTCACCGGTTGCTCGGTCTAAAGCGGCTTGAGATTTTTTTCTGTTTTCCTTGTTGTTGCGCAGGGCGATGGGGCTTGCTGATTATAATGCCATTACACGCTATTTATCTGTCTCAAAAGCTACGTTATTATAGGCGAATGCTTTAAGATATTTTTTGTCCAAATGTTCATCGTGATGTTCAACGGGATGACCTCAAATTTATAAGTTTCGGATGTTTAGACTATCACTTTATATCGCCTGCCTCACTTCAATAGATATTGGTGCCAATTAGTCTGTTGAAAAGTTCAGTTGTTATTTTTGAAAGCTGTAAGGGGGGGGGGGATGCCTTGAGTAGTTCTTTGTTCCATGATGCTCTATGGGATTCCGTAAAATTGCTGAGCTATGCGGCTAGTTATACAAAAATTTCTTTTGGTACAGTTTCTGATTTAAGATATATCTGGACAGATGTTACGCGGAGCTAGTGCCTGAATCGTTTATCGATGATTTCTATTATTTAAAACAATATCTGACAACATGTGGCATTCGTAGAAGGAGAAATGATGTTCGCGTGGGCTTTATTGACCTGTCAGTGTTGTTTCAACTTCAGCCGTTGGCTGAGCCACAGTGTTGTCTGAACTATATTTAAAAATAAATATAAAACTGAACGCATTTTTTATTATGTGTAAGCGCTTAAGTCTTTCCCGTAAGGAGTATAGGCGTCAAATGTTCTGCTTAGGTTTGCTGAATTTAGCTACATTTTAACTCATGCAATATCCAAAATCATCTGAATGCTTACAAAGTCATTTTATGCATGTTGACAGGGTCAATGATTAATTAAAATGGAATAAATTTGCATATTGCAAATTCTTGGGAGAACGCAACTGATGTTTGAACAAGTGACGTTTGACTTTCGAAAACGGAAACACAGGTTAGAAAAAAGTTCAACAGGGACTTGCGTTCTCATATGAAATTGCTATAATAAGGAATATATTCATTTTAAGCTTTGTTAAACTTTCCCAACACGCATAAAAAACATCATAAGCGTAGACAAGGCTTTGGATATTGCATAAGATAAAACGTAGCTAAATAGCAAATGAAAAATCAAAGTTTTGACGTCTACGTTTTAACAGGAAGTCATAAGCCATTCTATAGATTAAAAAGAAGCGTTAAGTTTCATACTTATAATGAAATTTTAGTTGACATAATGAAATATTTTTAGAATCTGATATTTGCAAACTACTTACGATAGGTTTTAGTTGACTTCGATAAAATGGAAGCCAGGGTAGTTGATAGGGTTTAGTTGACTTCGGTAAAATGGAAGCCAGGGTAGTTTTTTATATTCGAATCAAAGGTGCTCATTATTATATTCTTGAATTGACTTTGATTCCAAAATAATATGAAGGAAAAACGGACAGGTCTAGAACTTCAAACGTTTTCAGAAATAAGAACGATGCCTGGATAATGTGGCAAAAAGTTTCAGCGGCAAAAGCTATTAAGTCGTGCCAAAATATAAAGCTTAACTGAATGCTGGCAATTTTCAGGAAAAACACTAAGTTAAATATTCAGTTTTATAATTTTAAACAATGTAATGCAACAGTTTTTTAGCCCTTAATATTTTTGAGGTCCTGTGGATTCTTAAGAGGTATTTTCATAAGAATCGAAAATGCTTTTTTTTTTACTGGAATTAAATTTGTCCCCTTTTATGTGTTTTCAAATTCCGGGAAATTTTGATGCGTTGTGGAGAACACACCTCGTAATCTAGAGCTCGAAATTTCGTTTGAAACTAAAAACGTAGTCCACATATTAAAGATAAAAGATTTAGTGCAAACAAGTTAAGGCATCATGCCGGTATGTAAGGTTGGAAATTAGCATTTTTGCAGCGTGCGGCTAGTGAAACACAGTTTGCGATTTTTAATAAATCAACTACAACCCCAAAACGGGTTTATAATAGTGTTTATAAAAGTAAACGTTGCATAGACATAATAAATACAATTAGACAGTCTTGTAGATGCCTCTTAAGAAGAGAATGGCAAAGCCTACCCTTGCTCTCCTCTCATTTGCCTCTTGTTAGAACTGATGCTTGGGCGAGTTTGTATGCCATTTTCTGAAGAACAGCGCGACTTGGACAAGGACGGAAGGAAGACAACACGGACAGGCGCTGACCTGAGCCTGATATATATATTACCTTGCAGCTTGGTATATATATTACCACGTTCCGAGCAATAAACATCAGTTGCAAGTCAGCGCCTGTCCGTGTTGTCTTCCTTCCGTCCTTGTCCAAGTCGCGCTGTTCTTCAGAAAATTTGCCTCTAATCAGTGCTCTCTGCCGTGGTACATATAATTACAAATGGTTTACAGGAATAAGAAGGCGCAGTATCTGTCACGTTTTACGGGAAGCGTGAGTTTGGACTGCACACCATAGCTCCTGTCGCATGGCGTTCCTTGGTGCGCGTTCAAGCGTAACATTGCAGATGGCCAGAACACTAATCAAGAACTAATCTCGTGTAATCTCGCGGAATATGGCAGATCTCGCCTACAAATCTCGCACAGAACTATCGCGTACGCGATATCGTTCCATGAGCCGAGAAACACTTGCGCTTTAAAAATAATAGATGACAAGATCATAGCGTGGAAGCAGCAGGCCACCAAGCTTGCAGCTTTTGAAATAGCAAAAACTGCTTTTTTCACCATCAGTGTTACACGATTTTTTTTTCCCAAGAAAACTACGTTGTATATTGAAAATAACCGTTCATTCCTGTGCGTAGAGACATTTGCTTACTACATATAATATTTTCATTGAAAACAAACAAAGCTCTTGGGACCGCGATTACCATTATTTTTTGAGCACATCCTTGTCCGTTTTACGTCAGCTATTTATATGTTACTAGGTGTCATATTCTTCAAAAAGTAAAACACTACATGTAGAAAATAAACGCTCGGCTGAGGAAACAGGAGCAGTTGTATACGCTAGTGGTCGCGTTGAAATATAACGTAAGAAGTTTTCAATACAAGCCTACATTCACTAACATAATATGCACTGTAGCTAGGGCCGCCCACACTTTTACTGCAATCCCCTCATGCTTCAAATTGACACGTTAAATAAAGCTTGTTGATACCAAAGGCAAATGAACAAGGCAGAAAAAGCAATATTGAAGAAGCAATCCTGCATTATAGTAAATAAGATTTCAATATAGACGTTACTTGAAATATTCTCAACTAGTCTTGATAAACAGATTTGAATCAAAATAGCCGGCTTTCTTTTTTATCTGATCCCATTAAAGGCTGCAGGTTAAACTGGGAGTATATGCTTTGCACTCTTGCAAAAAAAAAAAAAATATCGGTCCATGTCACTGCGATTTTGACGAAGATGTACCTTAATTGTATTTAGAGGGCCGAAGGTACTAATGGGACCTATATGAGGTTTCCAAACTTTCGCCTTGTAGATATAGAATTCATGCACTTTAAAAACTGGTAATCCGCATTGAACACAGCAAATTATATTTCATTTTATGATTTTCAGGTGCACCCCGAAAAGATCGACGAGGCCAGTAAGTTCGTTTTATTATATTTAAGGCTCTGAACTGTGCATCTTATAACTGACATTTGGTGTTATTGAGGACCGAAGGAAAAGCCTAACAGTGAAATAATTCGCAAGAAAAGCGTTAGTGTCTAAGATAACTTAAGCACCGAAATGTGTGCCCTTAGGGGAAGGAGGCCGCTCCCCTGAAAAAAAAAAATTGCGGTCTAATCAATACTGCGCCTGGATTATTCAGTTGCAGTAATGCATCCCTGCGGACACACATTCTGCTGCCATGAACACATGCGTGCCGACACTTATTGTGCTGCCATATTCTGCTGCCATACAATCTCCGCCATCAGAAGGGGTACTCGGGGTAGGTTCCCCCCAAAGACGACGCCATTGACTGAGGTCATAACGTCTTAGCGACACAGTTGGCTGTGGACGAGTAAGACACCCAAGACAAAAATGGTCATCGAAACACATGCGCCGGGTTAACTGTGCAAAAAATTGTAACAAGCCATTAAAGGCAGGCTCATTGATTCCGAGGTACCGCACTCTAGGTCACGATGTTGCCAGTGTTGGTGTTGGCTAGAAAATGTATAGCGAGTGGACACCGGGTTGGCGTACCAGCCGGAAAAGAACAATACAGGGGAAGGAAGAATATAGGAAGCGTAAGAAAGCAAACCAAGCATCCAAGCGCGTACGTCAAGAAGCGTGCGCGCACGCACGCACGCACGCACGCACACACACGCGCACACACACACACACACACACACACACACACACACACACACACACACACACACACACACACACACACACACACACACACACACACACACACACACACACACACACACACACACACACACACACACACACACACACACACACACACACACACACACACACACACACACACACACACACACACACACACACACACACACACACACACACACACACTTGCACAAGCGGTCGAGACTCACTCACAACTGCCGAACTGAGCGCCGCCACTCTTCGAGTCCCCTCTTCGTTGCGGCTCCAGTTCTGCTCACTACTCTGTCGTCGGACGTTCCGACTGGCTTTGTCATTTGTTGCGGGCATGATTGAGGACACATCATGCGCCTGTAGGAGAGTGGTGCTTTCCAATGGCTGGCTTGGAGATCGAGTCGCGGGCAACACAAGATGTGGAAAAAAGACGCCATCTAGGGCGGCTTCGGCAATCCTTGACGCCAGAGCGCACGCCCTGCAAACTCTCTCAGACTAATAATCTTGTGCCTTCGTTACGTCGTTAGTGAATGTAGTAAATAAAAATTCCTTTCATAGTACAGTGTCGCTTCAGATTACAATATATTGAAGCAATACAAAAACACTGAATAATTTTCTAAACTCCTCTTGTAGTTCCTTGAGCACCTGTAGAAGTCCTGCAATCTTGGTGGACGGCCCCATGAGGGACAGTGGGGGGTGAAAATATAGCCGTTAAATGCATCTTTGTAATAACATGATTGCAGGAAATGGATACTGTTTCATGTAAATCATCCGCTCTAATATGGATTGTTACATGTTCACTGCTAAATCGTTTTAAAACGTTAATCGCCGGGGTGGCGCAGTTCACCGAAAAGCCGGGCGCCCGTGTGCTGTGCGATGTCAATGCATGTAAAAGAACCCTATTAAGTCGAAATTTCCTGAGTCCTCCCCTACGGGGTTTCTCATAGCCTGGGTCTCCTTGGTTCGATAAACCTTAGAAATCAAACCAAACAATTTAAAAAATTAGCCTCTTTAATGAAATGTACTTAACTGGTGTTGCAGGATTGTTTCTTAAAAAGAAAACTGGAAACCAATACAGGAATACAAATAAACGGTCGATCTTTAAAATACCATGAGACAATTAACTCGACGTAATGTTCTATGACACCCGCTATTTTAGCCATCATTTATCAATAATTGCTGTATTGCTGTCTTACAGACTTGAGGGAACGAACACTTTATTAATCGATGTGATGGAATGCGATTCTCAAGGCTCTTTATTTGTCGTGCTCAGTACACCTGTCATGTGAAATTATGTGATGCAGAATAATAATTTTGTTTATTTATTTACGAATACTGCCAGCTTTTATAGTCTGTTAGAGTAGTGGGCAGACTATTGCGACGCTTATAAAAGGACACAAACCATGAAAAACATGCAGGTATGGAAAACATGCGCAACGCAATATTGTGATACATGTTCAGTTTGACGCAACTAAACGTCCGTTAAGAAAACTAAACGACACAGTAGTAAATAGGGGCTGATAAACCAAAATAAACTCTACACGTAAAGAATAAAGTAGGTAAACGTAGGACCTACATTTATTATGCGAGTCTCATGCCACGGAGCGAGCCTCATCCCACGAGGCACCACAGCTGGCTCGTCTGAATAGTTTACAGTACACAGCGAGGTATGGCTTCTGGTGACTGAAACTATGCAACGAGGCACCAATACACTCTTCTTTGCACAGGCCAGCGTTGTAGGTTTCACTACGGCGTCGAAATTCTCGCTCAAATTCGTAGATGAACTAACTTGAATGAATTCTTCGGACATCGCAGGTAAAACTGCATCTTCAGACACAGAAAACGCTCCTAAACCGTGCGACGCGGTTTCTACATGAGCCGACATGAACGCAGCATTAAGTGAGATCTGTCCACTACGGCAGTCTATCGTTGCACCACACTGTTGCAAACAGTCTATGCCTAAAATTACTTCATGCGTGAAACGAGGCAACACTGTGAATTCGGTTCAAAACGCTTGGCCACCAATCACAACTTTCGCATAGCACGCACGAAAGGCACCAATGATTCATCGCCAACACCACGGAATACCACAGCTTGATTCACGCTAAATATCACTTTATGACCTAATCGATTCTTGAATGCTAAACTCATAACAGAGATTGTTGCTCCACTGTGAATTAGTGCCATAGTGTGGATGCCGTCAATGGATACTTCGAGTTTCTTCTTTAACATAAACACAGGCAGAGGTATTAGGAGCGTTGATTTCCCGGCGACCTCACCCCCATCGGCCGCGCCTTCTAGTTTCCCGAGAGGGAAGAACGGCGACGAGGAGATGGTGATTGTCGCTGTCTTTGGGTTAGCGGCGTCACGCTGCGGTTCGAAGCAGGCGATCCGCTTCGCATCTGTGCCGGGCAGTATGTATCCAGAGCCGGTGTCAGATAAAATTCAGTGTCGAAATGATCAGAAACGTCGGGCAGCGGGCCATGATCTTGTGGTAGCAGGCCCCTCCGACAGCAATAGCGGGAGATGTGTCCGGTCATACCACAGCTATAACATACAGGTTGCTGGCGCCACCGGTCCGAGTAAATGCGGGTCGAAACCCGTTCTGGTTGCTGGTAGCATCGGGACGGCGTTGCTGACGAACCACCTGGCGCGTGTAGGTGGTTCTTCGGACCATCTGTAACTGAGAAGTGCTTAAATCGTTATGCTGTCTGCTCTCGCCAACGCATGACGCATTTAGAGCCGGAGTCCAGGAAGTTGATGGGGTCGCGGGTTCTGCTTGCAGCGCGCAACTGTCAAACTGGTGTTCGTCCCGGCACGCAGAATCTTTGTCACGCAGTAATTCTTCCTGCACGATCCGGCGTATCAGATCAGCCATGGACTCCGGAGCACTTACATCAACGCTCGCAACAGGTGTGACGTTGGCCAGTCGCCCAAATTTGGGAAAGATGCGACTCAACTTCAAGGTTTCGAAAGTGCGGCAGTGCCTGATGAAGTCAGCTGTAGAGTTCAAATTATCTTTGCTGATAAGAAAGTTATAGACATCTACAGCGATACCTTTGAGCAAGGGCCCCACTTTATCTTCCTCGAACATTCGAGGGTTTATAATCTTGCACAATTTCATAATATCCTCGATATATGCGGTGCAAGTCTCGCCAGGTGCCTGGGCCCACTGCATAAGCGTTTGCTCGGCGCGTTTCTTCTTCGCGGATCCGTCGCCAAAGCACTCCTTTATCTCTTCGGTGAAACAATCCCAGCTGGTGAGTCTTCAGGATTCTCAAACGAAACTAGGGCAGTGCCTTCTAAGAAGAACACTACGTTCGCTAGTTTCACTGTCTCATCCCAATGGTTGTAACGGCTCTCCCGTTCGTAGTTGGTTAGCCACTCGTCGACGTCCTCGTCAGATTTTCCACCCAGTGTGCGCGGCTCGCGGTAGTGCTGCCAGTTGCTCACCGCAGGTTTTGTTCGATCAGCGTCGCCGTCTTGAGCCATGTTAGATGGTAGAGGTGGCAAACCAGCGAGTCGGCGGCTTCGTCGAAGACAACGGGGATCCGTGTTAATCAATCCAGCACGTCCACCACAACTGTTGCGTACTCAGTACGTAACGGGGGTGTTTATTTGTCGCCTAAAGGGCTGCGAGTCCCCCAAGGAACACCATCACACACCACAGCGGCTTCTGTTCCTTCTTCTCCCCAGCTTCTTCTTCCTTTCTGACGCTCCGAAGCACGTGACAATATATTTTGTTTCTCAAGAAATAGGTCTACTATTTTTTAAAATATATCAACAGATATCTCCATGAATTCGTGAGGCAGACAATTCCATTCTACAATGGCCGAAGGAAAAAAATGAAATTTATGTGCGGAGCATCGCGCTGCAATGCGTACCTCCTTGGTCGATGATACGTAGACTTTGTGTACTGATTAGTATCAATTTATATTCTTCTATAAAATAATATTCTTAAAACTATATTCTTCTATAAATAATATAAAATAATAATAGGGCATGGGATGAAAAATGGCAGCTTTAAGATTAAGAGATAGGAAGTGCGCAGGAACGTCTTCTGTAGTGGCTAAATCACGGGCGCGTTGAAGTAGTGTTTCGATAGGTGGTCTTTCTAGATTATCGTATAAAGACTGTCGGAAGTTCTTCCATTTGACGGTGCGGGTTTTCCGTTTACGATGGCGGAGTTGGGGTAATGGTCACTGCTAATTGTTTCAAGGCCACATCGCCAATCTGGGATGTTGTTTGACGGCTAAGTCACGTCTGGCGACGTATCATGCTGGCCGGGTGCATGCTTCGTCGCGTCGGATAATCGGTGTCACTGACAAGGTGGAGTCCTGCTACCTGTACGGCTTCAATGTTTAGACATGTTCTGAGGAGACTGGAGCGGCTGTCATCACATGCTTGGTGCTGCAAGTCGAAGTCCCCGTCAATGAGATCTCGTCTTTAGGATGAGCGTCGAGAAGTGTTCGCCTCCAGTCAAAACTAACTTCGTGAGGCTTAGCGTAGGGTCGGACGTATCCACTGCCAACAAGATGTTTGCGGTTGTACGGCATTCGCTCTGAGACGATTTCTTGATGTGGTGGGCAGAACCTGGGGGTGTCAATTTTGGCATGGGAACTAAGTTTCTGAATAAATATAGCAGCCTGAGCGCAAATTAGAGAGGAGGAATGCACAGGCACAAGATTGACGGGGGGAGTATATTAGTGAATGAATATAGCAGCGTCAGTGACGATCAGAGAGGGGTTGTGGTAAAGGGTATTTATAGTGACGCAGTCCAGGGAAAATTACAATTGTTTTTTGAGGAAGAAGGGTGGGGCAGCCTATGCGCCCAAACCGGATGCTGAATTCGTGCGCACAGGTTGTAAGACTTCGGCAGATCCAGTGATGGACATAAGGTCCGGTTTCGGTAAAGGTGATGGCCATCTTAGTCGGCTGGGCAAGGGGGATGCCTATCTACCACAGCAATGTCGGAAGGCTTTGGAGCAGAAGACCTGTTCTCTAAAGCGTCTAGGCATTGTGCGATGTGGCCATGGTAAAGCCATATTGTGCGTTTTTGCTGTGTATTGCGAGTGAGCATTGTTGAGTTGATTGAGGTGGCTTCTGATTGTATCGAGGATGTTAAACTGTGTCATGACAGCTGCTGTTTTTGTTAAAATCTTTCCTTGTGAGGATTGTTTTGATTCGTAACTGAGAACTTGTTTCGTGATAGCGGTCACTGTTGTGGATACTGTGTCGATTGATGTGGTGGTGGGCGAATCCCGATCTATCTTCGGTACAGTAGGAGGTGCTTCAATGTTTTGCGGGCGGTCTGTCTTTGGACTGGCTGTTGAAGAAAGCAGAGAAGACGGGGATGTTCTAAGCACACGTGCATAGATTTTAACCCAAATCGAGGTATGAAAAAGTTTCGGCTAATTATCTTTGGCCTGTTTGGTGATGAGATAATGGGGGACCTAACTGCCCTGCCCAGAAACTGAGCGTATAGGAAGATCCATCGTATTCAACATGAATGGGCACAACTTGGTGCTTGTTACCGACTCCCGTTTCCCCACAAGAGAAGGAAAGAGTGTTTCCAGGGAAAGTTGCTCCGGCCTCAGACTAATCCGGAATACAGGAGAGTGTATACGAACCAACACCAACGAAAATTTTGGTAGCGACCATTACGTTACCTAAACACAGGTAAACCCAAACGAGCACAGTAGACACCTAGGTAACATTAAATGACCAACTGGCACAAGTGCAGATAAAAAACAATAGAGGACCAAGATATCGTCAGCTGACAAAAATGGGCAGAGGAGATTAGAAAAGCCCATACCAAGAACACAACGAAAGTCACGTCCACAGAAGACTTTTAAATTGTAGACGCTCACCTACTCCATCTAAAGGACGCACGCAGTGGGATAACCAAAGGATGAAGAAAGCAGAAATATAATAGGAAACTCAAGCAGAGAATTGCACAAATCAATAAAGAAATCAACGAATACAACCTTTACTTAGCGCAATAATTGGAACCAGATCTACGAAAGATAAATGGACATCTTAGCAGTGCCAAAGCGTGGGCTCTGCTAAGACACCTTATTGACCCTAAAGACGCAGAGAAAACACAGCAGGACACTAGAAGGGATTAGGCATCAGTTCCGAGGAACTGATGAGCAAGTCATGGACCACCTTTGGTCAAGATATGTGGGAAGCACACACACACACACACACACACACACACACACACACACACACACACACACACACACACACACACACACACACACACACACACACACACACACACACACACACACACACACACACACACACACACACACACACACACACACACACACACACACACACACACACACACACACACACACACACACACACACACACACACACACACACACACACACACACACACACACACACACACACACACACACACACACACACACACACACACACACACACACACACACACACACACACACACACACACACACACACACACACACACACACACACACACACACACACACACACACACACACACACACACACACACACACACACACACACACACACACACACACACACACACACACACACACACACACACACACACACACACACACACACACACACACACACACACACACACACACACACACACACACACACACACACACACACACACACACACACACACACACACACACACACACACACACACAAACACAAACACACACACACACATACACACAAACACACACACACACGCACGCACGCAGACACACACACACACACGCACACACACACACGCACACACCACCACCACCATGCCCGATACAATACACGGGAGAGGACCGCCAGACGCTAGACGCCCAAACAACAATGCACGAGGTACACGCAGCGGCCAGATCATTTGTCAAGAATACAGCCTCAGGCAAGGACAAGATTACTATCGCTATAAGTAGAAACCTAAATGACAAGCACATCCAGATACTAACAGATTTTAACCACAAACACTGGGACCAAGGTACAGTTCCCGAGGAATGGAGACGCGCGGATGTCATACTGATCCCGAAACCAGGCAAACCACCTAACCTGTATAATATCCGACCTATTTCGTTAACCACTTGAGTGGGGAAGGTTTATAAAAACGTTATTAAGACAAGTCTGAGTAACCATCTGGAAGACAATGACCTGTTCCCGGACCCGATGTTCGATTTCAGGCCCGGGCTCTCTACACAGGACGTCCTACTGCAGTTAAAGGCAATTGTGAAGAAATGAGAGCATCATACTGGTCATAGATTTGAAGGGCGCATTTCACATTATTAGCCACGAAGCAATACTCAGAGAACTCTCAGCAACAAATTGCGAAAGAAAGACCTTCGAGTATGTCAAAGCATTCCTAATGGACAGAACAACCACTACTGGGATTAATAACATACGGTCAGAAAAGAGAAAAAGCCCCAACAAGGGCACATCACAAGAATAAGTTACTTATTTATTTATTCGATACTGTCATTCCCATCAGGGATCGTAACAGGAAGGGCATAAAAATACAGAGGTACAAAATACAGTAATGGCAATTAATCAAGTACATGAAAGAATATCATACCAAAATTATGGATAACAAATTATACTATAGCAATAAGACGAGACTGAGGGGCGTATGACAAGATTTTCGCGGACAAATAACACGACAAGTGAAACACAAACGGAAGGAGAAAAATTCGTAATGACATAAGAACACAGTAATTAGTGAGATGTAAGTAGCTTATGTTTCACACGTGTACTAAAAGCATTTAATGATGAATTATTAACAATGGATGTGTGTAAGGTGTTCCATTCGCGTATAGCACGAGTGAAGTATGAATATTTGAAAGTGTCAGTATGGAATGAAAACTCATTTAGAGTGTGAGCGTGATTATTACGTGTTTGTCGTGTTTGTGGTTTTGATATGTATCTTGAAGTGTCGATTTTTAAGTGATTGTGTATTAGCTGGTACATGGTTTTAAGGCGCGCTAGTTTTGCTCTGTTTTGAAGGGTGAGTAGTCCTGCCTGTTTGAGTAGTTCTGTTGGTGAGTCTGTCAACCTGTGTTTGTTATATATACATCTGACCGCCTTCCTCTGTACTGCTTCTATTTTTTAGTAAGCTTGTTTGTGAAAGGGAACCAGGCAACATTGGCATATTCTAGAACTGGCCTGACAAATGTCTTATAGGCGAGTAGCTTTATTTCCGATGGTGCTTGTTTAAGGCGTCTGTTAATGAAAAATAGCCGTTTTAAGGCGGTTGATGTGACAATGTTAACATGAGAATCCCATCTGAAATCAGAGGTCAGTGTTATGCCTAAATATTTACATTTGGAAACCGAGGCAAGAGGAATGTTGTTTAATGTGTACTGAAAAACTGGTCGATGTAACTTTCTGGTTATGGATAAAGTAACTGATTTTTTAACATTAATAGTCATTTGCCATTCTTCACACCACTTTGTCACTGCTGTTAGGGCGTTATTTAAAGTTATATGGTCATTGACAGAGTTAATTTCCTGGTAAAGTACATAGTCATTGGCGAAAAGTTTAATATTGTGACAAACACTAGTAGGTAAGTCATTTATAAAAATTAAAAATAATACTGGGGCCAGAACACTGCCTTGTGGTACACCGGATGTTACATTGGCTGTTTCGGACCTCGCGTTGTTAATTTCGACGAATTGAGTACGGTCAGTCAGGTAGTCAACAATCCAATCTACTATGGGGCCAGCTCCAAAGGTTGCAGTTAGTTTCATAATAAGTTTAGAGTTTGATACACGGTCGAAAGCTTTAGAAAAGTCTAAGAAAATTAGGTCGATTTGTTTCTGCTGATCAATGGCGAAGGATATGTCATGTGTAAGTTCGATTAGTTGTGTGACTGTAGAAACTCCTTTCCGAAAACCGTGCTGAAGAGGTGTTAAAATTTGATTTTCTTCTAAGTAGGTTGTTATGCGTTTTAAAATAATGTGTTCTAGTAGTTTGCATACTGTGCTGGTTAGTGAAATCTCCAATATCTCCAATACTGGCTAACATTGCCGTGAAAGGGATAGCGAGAAGGCCCAGGAGCATACAGAGCCAGAAGGGGTCCACCAGGGAAAAAGAAGAGCGGTTACAGCTCGCTGCATATGAGCTTGGGAATTTCGCTCTTTCTAGCGGAATGCAGTGCTCACCGGAGAAATCACAATGCATAAGATTACACTCTACCAGGTACAAACCAGTGGACATCGACATAATCATGAACGGACCATCACTTCGCCAGACGGACAAAATGAGAGTATGGCTTGGTTTGGTTTGCGGCGTTTAACGTCCCAAAGCGACTCAGGCTGTGAGAGACGCCGTAGTGGAGGACTCCGGAAATTTTGATCACCTGAGATTCTTTACCATGCACTGACCTCGCACAACACACGAGCGCCTTGCTTTCCGCCTCCACCGAAAAGCGGCCGCCGAGGCCGACAAAATGAGATTACTAGGGCTGTTGTTACAAAAAGGAGGCAAGTGTGATCACAAGATCAAATCTCTTACCACTGTGAAAACCAAATCTCTATAATGGTAAACAGGATAACAAGCAAAAGAAGGGGGATTAAGAAACAAGGCGCAATACGGATAGTGACAGCCCTCGTCATTCCGCGTCTAACCCAGTCTCCCACATCTAAAAAACAATCAAGGCGGAAAGGAGCAAGATAAACATGCTAATCAGTAAGGCATACAAACTGGTTCAAGGATTGCCACCATACGCCTCTAACAGCATGTTTGACGATCTGGGCATGCACTGTACCTTCGAAGAACATAGCGAAGCTATGCTCCACTCCCAGATCAGAATACTTAAACGGGCCGTGCTCTCCTTACTGAACTCGGATATACCGTTAAAGACGACAATAGCATAGAAACCACAAATATCGCACCAGACATCAGGGACACTTTCACGGTCAGATCACTCCCTAGAAATATGAACCCTTTCAATCATAATGTCAGAAGGAATGCCAGAGCCAAACCCCTGGACAAACACCTGAACACGAAACATTTTGTGATGTTTGGTGTTTCAAAGGCAGAGGCAACCGCAGCCGCGCTCACTGACTCACGAGGCAAGCTCATATACGGAACAACCATACGAGCCGAATGCGTCCACACAGCGAAAGAGGTGGCGATAGCCCTCGCAACCTCGAAACAAACCGAAGACGACACAGTTACTGAACAGTATCTGACTCGCAATCCGCCAGTTGAGCCTTCCAAAACAGCAGAATTCATCGCATAGCAAACAAGTTCCTAGCCAACCGGCCAGAAGGAACAGATTCAAGTAGGCAACACACAATTGTTTGGGTCCCCGACGCAGTGCTCAAGAGTAACATTACAGTAGATGACATCGTCCGGGGTTTCACTAGAAGGACGGCGGAGCCATCGGTAGAGCCTTCCAGAACGCAAGAAATATACAGGATACAGGATACAGTACGAACGCATAGGGAGAAGCCGAGAACAAGCCACTACACTTAGGCGCAATATTCATTCATAATCGCGAAGGAAAAATCAATAAACCTATTATTATAACTTAATTCGTGGTATCATAAAAAAATATAAAAATGGTGGGTTATTGATATGCAGGCGAAAATCGGCATTTTGGCTAAAATTCTACCTCTATTCCTGAGATAATTATAAACAAGTGCCCGCGTAAAGTCTTCGCCATGCACACACTGAATTTGGTCATAGATACTTGTGATTCTTTCGACGGGATTGTGAGGACGCTTTTCCGCTCACCACTCCATCGGTACCAAATATTTTATATGGTTTATTTTTCAGTTCACTTATCTGACCAGTTAAATGCTTTGTTCCATTTTGTTTCTTTAATCTACATCCCACTAGAGCTATAAAAATTGCTCTTCTTTGAAGATTGAGAATTTTCACCTTTTTATATTTAAATATTTTTCACCTTCTTTCATACCAGTTTTATTATGATTGTCATCCTGCAAAACAATAAAAATGATTTTTTTTTTCTTTCTAGACTGTGGGCTGTCTGAAGCAGTACCCAGGATATATAATGGAAAGATTGCTGCAAGGAAGCAAGTACCTTGGATTGTATGTGACGCTTCCGTTTCCAATAACCCTTGCAGTTATTTGCAGAAGAAACCAGATTTTTATTCGCAAATCAATTCACAGTAACGTGCAATTTTACAAACGAATTCTAGGAAGAATCAACCCATTAGAAAAATAGGCTGGTATGGCCACTGTCTAATTGCGTTTACTGTTTTGTCACTATATTTTACTTATGTTTTCTGAAGCATCGCTGCATCAGTGAACTGATTTATTATTCCAAACTACGAGCTCCTAAATTTTCATAATCCAGTAGTTAGTTATGGAGGCAGCTAGGACGCATCTAACATAACTGGTTTTCTTACCGCTGTATTATTTCACCTGTGTTTAGTCTCTCACGGAACGTAACCAATGACTCTTGTGGTTATGAAAAACGTAGTTAATACGATCAAATGCTACAGAAAAGATTGTGAAAATCTAATAATTAACTGAAACTAGTAGAATTTGGCACGATATTCTAAAAATCTTGCAGGTTCATTGGTGTATTTTGCCCCGATTGTCTGAGGGGGGCGACACCTTGGGTCTTTGCGGAGGAAGCATCATATCTCGGACGTTTGTCCTGACTGCCGCTCACTGCATTCCGGATGAGTACGTTCCTTCATTATGATTCAAAGTTGCCTAATTGTCTGCTTTTTTTATGAAACGTGCAGGTGAATGTACATATTATGGCTATATATAAGGGGCATATCATGCAAGTTCAGAATTGCCGCTAATGCGAACTAGCGCGAATGTTCCTGTATATTTCGGCACTAGTTTTTTATGTAGGACTACGGCATAGCACTCTTACACTACTTGCACTAGCAATCGGGCTACTTATTAGGAGCATTAGCAATAAAAACGCAACATGCGCATGAAAAAAATTATAGAACATCAGAGCTTCGCATGCTGAAGGGTTCTCTAATCGGTCATTTCTGTTCAGAAGTTACCGGCAAGGGAATAGGTTGGTGTGAGGGTTTAAGAAATTGCTTAAACTGAGCAGACAAAACGGAGTGATAAACAGAGTGGCGAGTCAGTATTTTGCTGCGAAAGCCTAAATGCGACGCAGATACAGTTTCCAACAGCGATGATAAGTAATGATGCATCATCCACAGCATTATCGAGGAAGTATGAGGCAATACTTGTTTGCATGCGTTGGTAGTACCACTACGGCCACACGCACAAACAAACCTAATGATTAAACCACCTCAAGGTAGGACTTTCTGAATAAATATTTGAACAAATAATTCAGATGACCCCTAAAAGTGACCACAAAATAGTGGGGAAAGGTACAAAACGATCTCATAGCTTTTTAAAGAATTCACCGTTCAAATTGATAGCTTTTTATAGTAAAAAGATGCTTTGCTTGGTCAATTCAAATGCAACATTATCCATGAAGTTTGCATTCTACCTGGCAGTATCATCCACTCCCTATATTATAGGAACTACGGTGGTAATCATTGAAACGTTTGTAGAGAAAGCATTATTACTGATGTGTAAAGTTTCTTAAAGGTAAGTAGGAGAAAAAAATACAGAATTTCGGGTCCATCGCGGGACTTAGAAATCCATTGCCTACCGTGCGTCGTTATGGCGTGCTATAGCTGGTACATCCGTTCCTATAGATGTTAATGCTTTAGGCAGAACCCGTCAGCGGCAGATGAACATGCGCAGCGAAAATAATGTATTGCGCTGAAGTAGTTATTTTATATAGGGCAGGGGAGGGGGATTCTTGAGCTTACGGGCGATGGTAGACGCTCCCACATGTGGAAATACAAAATTAAGATTTTGCCTGGGCTAGTTGTTTCGGGGCTAAGTGGCGAAAGAACAGCGCTTAAAAAAAAAAAAAAAAAACTGGCCGAAGGAACACGAAAAGACAGGACAGGCGCTTACTACCAGCTGTTTATTTTTCGATAATCAAGCACAATAAATACCACGTACACTGGGAAGCGTGGTGGCATTGGCCACATAATAAAGTAAAGGGCTCTTGAAATAAAAGAAGATAACACACCAAAATGTTAAGATCGTCACCTTATCACTGAAAAAAAAAAAGCTTCAGTGATTTCCCTGTCCGTGTTATTCTTTGCTGTCGCCAAGAGCTTTGTGCTAGAAATGAGAGGCTGACAGACATTATAAACAGATTTTTTTTCTTTAATGCCTGTTTTGAGTTCACATCAATTCAAAAAAGATCCACAATAATGGTAAAACTCGCAACAACCAGACTTCGGCTGTCACGAAAGGTTTTAAAATTTTTTGAGGACAGCCAGTTCATCGAGCACACTGATCCAGTCAGGTGGATCAGAAAGCACCCGCATTATAGCATTATAGACAGACGGAGACGATTCTAAGAGGATGTTACAATAGAAAAAATCACTGCGGTTTTTTATTGATAAGGCTGGAGGCGCGCGCAGCAGCTCCCGCTCAATTGTTCTGCAGGACGAGGGACGGTCGTTCTGTTAAGGCGCTCAATATTTTCGACGCAGCGACTGATCGGCGCCTCTGTTGTGTGAAGCTTTTGTTTCTCCCCGATGTTTCTCCCGTTTCTTTAGCACTTTTGTTGTTTTTTCTTGACAAAGGTAATTGTGAAGAGACCGCCTTTATAACTAGATTGTGTACATGAAGTTAGCGTGGTCCGATTTGGCCCCTCCTTTGCACCTGCTATAATCTAACGAATGACGGATGCTGTAATTTGCGGCCAAAAGCGTTATTCCGGCCTTATCTATTTATGCGATAAAGTTGCTTTTTTCGTCGCGTGTCTAGACCATCCAACCGCCTTCAAGCCATACTTTAAGCCACTCGTTCCAATCCTTGTCCCATTAGCCGGATAGATGTCATTGTTTTTAAGAAATGTTTGCAGGACAAACAGTGAGCTCCGGTGGCATCCGACGTTACCATGACAAGTGAATTACTTTCGCAGCGTTTTTGACACTTACGGACACCTGGCACCGCTTTTTGTCCTTCGGACTGCCTGCGCTATAATTCTTGTAAGATCGCCGAAACCTGACTTGCCTCGATAAAAAAACGTCCCCTTTTCCCGTGACCAGGAATAAGAAAAGCGTTCGCAAATCTACGAAGGCATCTGCAGTTTTCGCCATACATATGTAATAGTGGCGACGATCTCGCCACGTCCATGCACACAAATTCAAGCAACATAGGTGGTGCAGCTGGCGTACCACAGTGGCGCCCAGCACTGGGATCTTCTTCGGCTATCCAAGCCGTACTCTATCTCGCTCTGAAAAGAGATATTTCATCTGTGAAGTAGAATGCCTTGCAGTACTCAGGACGCTCCCCTAATTTAGACCGTAATGTTCGCGAATACTGCTCAGAGCCCTCGTTGACTAATAAAGTGAGAGAGTTACTAGCCTAGCTCACGAGTTTCCCTGTGGTAGGTCAAGGCCTGAACAGCGCTTGCGCCGTCACTATGGCAACAAGCTGCGCCGGGCTCTTCAGGTGCGCCGGCTGCCTTTCGGTCTCCGCCTCAACTCCAGGTCTCCGCAGCTACGCCGGACTCCCGCATGGTCATGTGACTAGCTGCGCAGCAGAATAGAAGCAAAAGCATGCGCGCTTGGTAGGCAGACGTGCCATGGAGGGGAATGGGGAGCGCACGTATTCGCCGCGAGATCGACCTAGAGGTGGCGCCACCGTCACTTCGGTAGTGTGGAACGGCGGCCGGCGGCGCCCGCAGAAACGCACGCTGCGTAGGTCTGCTTCCGAGTTTAAGGCGGGTTTGTTGGCGATGAAAACGTGTCTTCTGCAGTATTTCTGCAATAATGCAGAAAAAAAAATCGATGGACTTCGCCAATGCAGTAGGATAGGATAGGATAGGATAGGAAATACGTTAGTTTCTCTAGGAAGGTCTCGTGCTAGTAGAAGAAGAGGTCCATCTTCCGTCTTCTCATAGGGTCGGTGCCCCTATTCCAGGGCTCCGCTGAGCTTCGTTGCTCGCTGGGCGTGCTGGATTAGACCTAGTTGGCAATCCAAATCGCCGCTGGAGAGCCGGCTCTCCCACTGTTCTGCACTCGGGTCTTTACGAAAGCTATCGTTATTTCTACATTGCCACGTGATGTGGTATAGCGAAGGTTTGCTACCACACCATGGGCAGCTGTCCCGATATTGTGACGGGTAAATTTTGCTTAGGATATGCAGGTTAGGGAATGTTCCTGTTGCAGTACTGGTAATGCAGTACTGCATTGCCAGTACTGCCAATGCAGTAGGAGAAGACTGAATTTTAGGAAAACAAAGCACGCAACCACCAGACTTCTAGATTTACTTTGCACGTTTCTTGCGCAGTACCGCGCTCAAGCGCCTAATGCTCAAGCGCCTGCCTAATGGCAGCTTTGTTTTTCTTATCGACATTTAAACAGTTTGAGCGTGTCTCATGCGAGTGAGACCGGCGAATTTAGTTTCAAGCCCACGCAGATACATGCAGTACTTTAGATTGATTCGAGAAAGCCTGGTGCATTATATCGTACTTGACTCGAGGATTAAGCAGGTTAAATGTAGCACTGGCAGCGCACTGCATGGCGAGTTGCTTTAGACTGAGTGCACATCAACTCTGGCAAGACAACCATGCACAAGTATGCCCCAAAAATGAGATCACGCCGACACTATACAGGAAACCTCGCAGCACAGGAAAGCTGATTGTTCACGTGTACAGCGCTGAGTGGATTGAATTTGCCGAGATGCTTTTTGCGGCCACTGTCATAGAACGTGATAGTGTATTACTGCATGCGCCCCTAACTGTAAATGATTTCTTGAAACTGAGGAAAGTATAAGGGTTTGTGATGTGTGTGACGTTAATCATAACGGTAAATTAGTAGTGTAATTATTTTGTTTTGCAATGCCAATAAATTTCACCGTGTGAGAGAACACACTTGACAGAATTTATAATAATCAGCGATTAATTTTCAGTAACGTTAAAACGCAAGCTACGAATTACTCGCTGCGAAGGTATCGTTATAAACTGCGCATGGGCACTGTCATGTTCTGGGAAGCAATTTTACAGGCTGAAAACGTCTTTATCACTAATTATTTAGCAGTGACTAAATCTTATGCGAAGTAAAATATAAGAGTTTCCAAAACAGATGCCGGATATAAAACTATTCCGAAAGAAATGGAGGCCACCTTATCATACGACTATTAAGATGTTTTTATTCCCGAACTAAACACTGATATTTAAGCCCGCATGAAGCTGTTTTACTCCCCTTGTCAGAAACGACGAGTTTGCTCGGAAGACAGCGCTTGGACGAAAAGGGATTATAATGATTATAATAGGCTACCAGTAAAGTACATTAATCTAGGTGTATTATGTAATATTTAGGGTACCAATTAGGTGCAGGGAATATGTTTCCCAAACATTCAAGCATTTCTTTTAAAGCAAAATGTGCTCACTAAAACTTTTACGGATGCACAGAAGCCTTCAACAACAACAACAATAAAAATGAAATGCATATTGGCCCGGGTTTAACGCATGGAAGCGGCATCGTCTATGACGGATGACTGCAGAGGCTGGTTTTTGGTGTCGTTTTTTTTTTTCATTATTATTACCACATTTACCACGTGTGATTGTTTATTGTGCAGTCAAATCCCACAGCCGAGGAGCGCCTTTCGAAACGGTTGTGATTGAATCCCCCGTTCTCGAAATCAGCAGTCGAGCGCCCTTACCATTGAGACACCGCGACAGAGGTTTAAAAGCAAAAAAAAAAAATGTACTCACACAACTCTATCGTGCATACAGAAGGAATAGCAGGCACTGAGCGGTCTGATCAAACTGCATTCTGCTATATGAAGCAGTCTGTGGTGGCATATGTTTTAGTGGCTGCGGCATTCCAAACAGAAACGGGAATATGCGATTTCTGAGTGTTTGCATTAACCTTTATTGACGGCAGCGACCTGTTTTGCTTTGACACAGCGGTAACGACAGTGCCACTTCGTTTGAGATAATGCATGTCAAAGGATCTCAAGCGCCGAAGACCACTACAAGACCGCGATGGATGATGTCCTTATCCAAGCATGACATGCTCGATACGGAGAAGTATATTTTTTTAATGAAGCGTAGGGTTATAGAGTGTTCATATTTATTTTGCAAGAGGCATATAGGGAAGCAAAATCTCACAGGAACCGCGAAACAAACAAAAACACTCTTGTACACGCCGCATGCGCGCGCTTAAATCACTGCGGGCTGGCACGCGACGCGAAAACGCATCCACACTGACTATAGGTTTCGCCGCTGAGCAGCAAGGTGGCGACTCTGCTCGATCTCGACGCCAATAGCGCATGGCATGTTTGGAAATTGCGAGAAGCCGCTGTAGACAATTCGGAAATCATTCCTTGGCGCGAAGTGGCACTTCTTTACTGACCATCAATAAAGGAGCAAAAGGAAGGATGCTGAACACAGTCTAGCCTATGTCTAAGACTGCTCTAGCTTGCCTACCCAAGCAGTAAGCCTATAGTCGGCCCGTGCTTGGCCCTAGGCAACATAATAGCCAGCCAAAATTTATTTGGCTGAGCTAGGCCTCCCACCATGGCCCGAGGTCGGGGATTGCCAGCAGCCTTAGAACGGGCGATCGTCGGCAGTCGCCGCAGGAGGTTATGGCTGACTTGCCCAGCCTACTAATATGACTATGGCGAAAGGTAACCTATGGCTTACCCATGCACGGCCCATCATCATCATCATCATCAATCTGACTATACCCACTGCAGGGCGAAGGCGTCTCCCATATTTTTCCACTTAACCCGGTTCTGCACTAGCTGCATCCACTTGACCCCCGCGAACTTCTTAACCTGATCCGCCCACCTAACTTTCTGCCGCCGCCTGCTACGCTTTCCTTCTCTTGGAATCAAGTTTGTTACCCTAAGCGACCATCGGTTATCCTCTGTTCGCACTACATGTCCTGCCCATGCCCATTTCTTCTTCTTAATTTCCACTAGAATATCGGTAACTTGAGTTATTTCTCTGACCCACTCTGCCCGCTTCCTATCTCTTAATGTTACCCCTACCATTTTTCGTTCCATAGCCCTCTGGGTTGTCCTCAACTTAAATAGAACTCTCTTGGTTAGCCTCCACGTTTCAGCCCCATAGGTGAGTACAGGCAAAATGCAACTGTTGTATACTTTCCTCTTGAGCGATAGCGGTAAGCTGCTAGTCATAATCTGCGAGTGCTTGCCAAAGGCGCTCCATCCCAATCTTATTCTTCTTGTTATTTCCTTTTCATGGTCCGGATCTTCGGTTACTACCTGTCCTAAGTAGACATAATCGCCTACTACTTCCAGTACTTCGCTACCTAATGTAAACTTCTGTTCCTTCCCGAGGCTGTTGAACATTACCTTAGTCTTCTGCATATTGATTTTCAAGCCTACCTTTCTACTTTTCCTGTCTAGTTCATCAATCACTATTTGCAGTTCACCCCCCAAGTTGCTTAGCAAGGCAATGTCATCAGCAAATCGCAGATTACTGAGGTGTTCTCCATCTACCCTTATCCCTAACTGCTCCCATTACAAGTCTCTGAATGCTTCCTCTAAGCAAGCTGTGAGTAGTACTGGGAAGATTGTGTCTCCTTGCCTAACACCTTTCTTTATGGGAATTTTGTTACTTTCTTTATGCAGAACTGTGGTTGCTGTGCAGCCACTATATATATCTTCCAGCACTTTCACGTACGGCTCATCTACCCCCTGATTTCGCAATGCCTGCATCACCGCCGATGTTTCAACTGAGTCAAATGCTTTTTCATAATCAATGAATGCTATGTATAAGGGCTGGTTATCTTCCGAGCATTTTTCTATCACCTGATTGATGGTATGGATATGATCGATAGTAGAGTACCGTTTCCGAAAACTTGCTTGATCCTTGGCTTGATTGCAGTCTAAGGCAGTCCGGAGTCTATTAGCGATTACCTTAGTAATTACCTTATACGTAACAGACAGTAAGCTGACTGGTCTGTAATTTTAAAGGTCCTTAGAGTCCACTTTCTTATGAATGAGGATAATGTTTATATTCTTCCATGGTTCCGGTACCATCAATTACACCAGGCACTGCGTATACAGGGTGGCCAGTTTTTCTAGCCCGATATCCCCCCCCGTCTTTTAGCAAATCTATAGTTATTTGATCATCTCCAGCTGATTTCCCCCTTTGCATAGTTTTTAATGCTTTCTTGACCTCGTCCTTCGTCACTGGTGGAACGTCAGACTGTTTTTCGCCGCCGCCAATCTCGTTATGGTCTTAACTACTTTGGCTGCTGTAGAGATCTGTATAGAACGCCTTGGCTACTTTGACTATTTTGTCCATATTCGTGATGACGATGCTCGCCTTGTCCCTTATCGCATACATCGGGTTTTTGCTTATGCCCAATTTCATCTTTATCGCTTTAAGGCTTCCCCCGTTCTTTACTGCATGCTCAATTTTCTCCATGTTATACTTCCTTACATCAGCTACCTTGGGCTTATTGATTAGCTTTGATATCTCGGCCAATTCGATCTGGTCTGTTGGATTGGAAGCTTTCATACTCTGGCGTTTCTTAATCAAATCTTTCTTCTCCTTAGACAGCTTACCGGTATCCTCTCTAACTATCCTACCGCCTACTTCTACCGCACACTCAGTAATGATATCTCTGAAGTTATTGTTCATTGCTTCTAGAGTAATGCCATCATCCTCGGTTAGAGCTGAGTATCCATTCTGTAGCGAGATCCTGAAATCTTCTGCCCTCCCCCTCACCGCTAATCCGTTGATGGGTTTCTTTCTTACTAATCTGTAGCGTTCCTTCTTCAGAGTTAGGCTGATTCGGGACCTCACCATCCTGTGGTCACTGCATCGCACTTTCCCGATTACCTCTACATCTTGCACAATGGCGGGGGTTCAACACATTATGAAATCAATTTCATTTTTAGTCTCCCCGTTAGGACTTTTCCATGTCCATTCCCGGTTCTTCCGTTTGCTTAAGAAGGTATTCATGATTCGTAAGTTATTGAGCTCTGCAAACTCAACTAGTAACTCCCCCCCTGCTATTCCTAGAAGCAATGCCATAGTCACCTACTGCCTGGTCTCCTGCCTGCTTTTTCCCTACCATGGCATTAATGTCGCCCATTAGTACAGTATACGGCGTCTTTATTTTTCGCATTGCCGATTCTACATCTTCGTAGAAGCTTTCAACTCCCTGGTCATCATAACTACATGTAGTTGCATAGGCCTGTACAACCTTCAGATTATACCGCTTATTAGGCCTAATTACGATGACTGCCACCCTCTCATTAATACTATACAATTCATCTATGTTACCCGCTATATACTTATTGACAAGGAAACCTACTCCTAGTTGTCGCCTCTCTGGTAAGCCTCGATAACACAGTACATGCCCATCCTTCAGTACAGTAAATGCCTCATTCGGCCTCCTGACCTCACTAAGCTCTATGACATCCCATTTCATGCCCTCTAGTTCCTCTAACAGCACCGCTAAACTAGCTTCACTAGCTAGGGTTCTAACGTTACACGTTGCCAGGGTCAGTTTCCATTCTGGAGCCAGAAGTTCTTAGTACCCCCTGCTGCGTCAAAGGTCAGACCGCCGCCGTGGTCAGTGTTTTATGGAGCTTATCATAGGAGGTTGCGGTCAATTACTGCACCAGGGTGGCAAACTCCTGTTCTGGTGAGGGATTGCGTTGCCGGAGGTGTTCACCGGCATCAGGTCGCACCCCAAACCTGTTTATGCAATTCCATCGACACGCGGATTCTTTTTTCTTTTTTTAAAAAATCCGGTGGAGAATTGCGCGGCACCGGGGTTTGAACCCCGGTCCACTTGCATGCGAGGCGGATGTTCTACCGCTACGCCTCCGCTGCACCTGGCCCAGCCACGACTTAAAATAAATTTCCACGTCGGCAGTGCTGCTGCCCTGCGGTGTAACCTCGCCTGACCAGCGGTCTACTCTTGCATGGTTGTGGCTTGCCCATGCAACGTCTGCAGTTTCATCGTGCATGAAAATTGCTGCTGCGGTAGCGGGTTTGATGCACAGATTTTGCTTCAAGCGGGCTGTAGCTTTCTAGCATCTAGAATATATAATCGTGAATTTCTTGGGGCAAGTGAAAAGCAACCCATACTTAAATAGCTTAAAAAAGGCTGCAAACCGACAAAGAAAAATTCAAAAAGCAATTTTTATTCGCTCTGGCTTTTAAATAATAGAACCAGACTACAATAAAATCTAATACAATTAGAATAGCACATTTCTTCAACGTATTAATTTGTGTAAGCCTCCGCAGAAATTTATTCCGGTTTTAGGTTCCAGACTGAGTTGAAGATGTCTATTTTCTTTTCTCGTTGTGTTTTTCTCGCTGCTACGAGCCGATGCTTAAGTGCTGTCGTCCGAACCTTCATAGAGAGGACTTCACTCAAGAGCATGCTGTTCTTCCTCACGCATCCTGGAAGATACAACAAAGAAAAATATCAGCAGACATTCTGTATTGACATGAGCAACAATTTCTCAGCTTGTCAAATGTGATAAAAAGCTATCCCTCAGAGCATTATAATCAGGATCATCAATGTTATTAGTGCTGAGCTTTGGGTGTGGTAGTCGTCGGATGATATCTGAGGTCGACTGAAATGTGGGGTGTACCATTTTTAAACATATACTTGGGGTCCCAGCTAATTTGACCCAAGGTCTAAAAAATAAATATTCGAGGCAGGCGAATGAAGCCAGTTATATATTCCCGGTGGCAACCTTGAGAGCCACACAACGATTTTGGTCTTAATGTTTAATTGACATTATTTTCTTAAATTACTAAGTATCGAGTTTTGAGTATAAATGAAAATTGCTTCGTTGAAAAGCACCGCTACAAACATCCCTCCTCCTATATTATTTGCAATAAATACCCCTCGCGTGTACAGTTTTGTCCGAGATGCAGCATAAAACTCCGAAAATACAAAACCCACATGGCCAGAGGTTTCATATGCTGCCGAGCCGATGGCCCAGTGTAGCGATATACATCTATAGGCTAGGGAAGGTCTCTTCACCCGCATCAGCCAAACCATTCAATGGACCTATACTTGCTTGTTTTGATAACCACTGACAAATAATGTTCCTTTCGTTTATATCCTTACAAGTTTCTACTTATTTATTTACTTGTTATGGCCTCGGAGCATAAAATAAACGTTATAAAGGATCAAGGGTATGGTAAAATAAATGAAAAAGGTTGGCTGATGTAAAGTGTTGAAGTGAAGGATGGTGCGGTCCCTCCGTCCAAGCGGCATATGACGACGGATTTTATTGACAGAGGCTAGCTGCAACCTCGTGGCGGACCCGTGTCTTTATCGCCATCGTTAAGTGCGGTGCGCTTGCTATAACTTGCGGCTTCATGAGAGGCAAATCGGAGGCGCGAACGGACCATTGCTAACATATCAGCCTTACACTGCTGGGGGCCCATTCTGTCATGGCTGCAGCCTGTTTCGTTCTCTCAGTAAGTGTAAGATTTAGATTTAGGAATTGGCTTAATTTAGCAGCCACAGTAGGTATATTGCGACTACAAATATAGCTACAAGAAGAGATTGTAAATATAAGGGGAGGTTTTTCAACTTTATAGATGTCCCCTAACAATACTGCGAGAACGGCGTCACTGCGGACTTTTTAAAAAAAGAGGACATTGCGTACGAAACAGATCCATATTCATGACTAGAATTAAGACACTCAGCTTTTTATTACTTCAGTAAGTACAGCAATACATGAAAACATGGGAGACTAGCAAACTAAGGGGAGCCCAGTTTTCAAATACTCTTAGATAACAGTGTCGTTAGCATTATGGAACGCCAAATAAACGCCCTTGAATTCGTATTGTGTAGGCTTTCTCCCAGTTAGTATTTATAAATTACCATCTTTCGAACTTTCTATGCCTCATATTCAAATATATTTTTATTTGACGACGAAGAAAATTGCGTTTAGGCAATGGGACTATGCTCACTGACGCCATTTTGCAAATAATATTTTCAGGAAAGCCAAGTTATCCTCGTACTGAGTATTTCTGATGTTTTTATATTTTGAATAATTATGATTAAACGAAGTTAATCTTCAGATGATCGTCAATTTTACGGCTTTCACTTTCGGCATCTAATCATGGTTCCGAAGAATATAAAGACTTTTAAAAATATTTTATAATTGAATTTTATATTGTCACGTGGGGGTGACAAGGCCGATAACACAAATAAAGAGTCGGTGATTGCACCGAAGAAACTCTTTATTAGGTTGACTTGCGCCCGCAAAACTACGCAACTTGGCGGCGGCGATAACAGCAATCGTGGTCGTCGATCATCTCGAACTAAGAATGCCCGTCGCATTCGTCAACGCTCAATTTAAAGGCTGCTAAGAACAATGTAGATAACGTCGCAAACTGCTACTAGCACGACGTGGAACATTGTAGAAACATACGCGAGTGATCGGAATCTTCGAGACAGATGTCGACGCACCTTGAGCGACAACGATAAAGGTGCATCTCGCGACTTCGAGCAATAACAAAGAATACAGAACTGATACGCGATCCAGAATCAGAAGGATTCTGGAAAGTTTTCTTCGTCGCTTGGGTCCTCTGTGCCCGCTGCAGACGTGTTTTTCAGCTGTTACTGGTCCAGTATGCGGCTACATTAAACATAGAATGAGGCGATCGGATCGCCATATCACAAGAGGTCGTTGAGAGCTTTCAGCAGTAGGCGCTTTTAATAATCTGTGGGTAGTTATTCACAGCGTTCCCGCAGAGTATAAGGTTGGCACCCATCCACTGCCATTATATATATATATATATATATATATATATATATATATATATATATATATATATATATATATATATATATATATATATATATATATATATATATATATTGATTCGATTAATATTATCGCATAAGGCTTGCATTGCGCTCGTACTCTACAATCGGCACGAAAATGATTCTAGAGCTTTTAAATCATGGTCATGTCCAAATAACCGTTAGCACGCTCTCGCAGCCACGAAATAACATCCAGTGCGGCTTAGTTCTGCTGTTACAAAGAATGGAGATTCCTTAACCCTTGTGTCATATTTATTCCGGTTCAAGTGAGATGATTTCATAAAGTATATTTTTCTTTGCTGAGACAAACGGTAAAGTTACCAATGCTAGTAATGTATTCCGTCCTCTTGGTAGACTAAATAGCATATTACTCTTCGTGCTGGTTTGTATAAGCCGAAAAATGTAGTTTTAATGCATACTTACACGCAGCTAAATGTGTTATGCTGAATAGTTATTGATAATGATTCCGTATTCCCTGTTTCACTTGCTTTGGGGTTTCCTAAGAGTTTGCATGAATGGTCTTTCTACGTCGCTCTTAAAGCTTACCTGCGCTGTTTTTATGAATGGAATCAATACGCGCATATGTTTCGGTCGTTGCCGCTGGCAAGCTGCTGGCCGACTTGGCATGTAGCCGGCCGTGGGCGGACAACTGCTCAAGCAACCATTGCCAAACACGTTGGCATTCAGTCGGGGTTACGAGCTCGGGCCATGGGCGCTGGCCGACTACTGCCCCACCTAGTACATGGTCGACAATGTGCTGAAATGGTCGGCGTAGCCGAACATTTCAGCCCATTGTCGACGCCGAATTGTTCAGCGTTCAGTCGGACGTGTGAGCTTGGGCTTTGGTCAATGGCCGACATCCACCAAGCCTGGTAAGTGACCAAGCATCGGCTATCATTTGGCCGTACTTTCTGGCATAACCATATTACCCAGCGACAATTTCATTCTCTTCGATGGTTGGCGAACCTAGAGGACCCCTGCCCTCCTTGCTCGGTGGAACTTCAAACTGATCAATCCGTCGACCACAAAAATTCACACAGGTTGCTCAGGCCAAATACGGAGAACGTTTAGTATAATGCTACACTTTCAATGAAGTTGTCACTGACAGATCGTAAATTTTCTTCTACATGCCTCAAGGCTATCGCGTATTCCAATTGCTGTGAAGGCCCAGCACCATAACCATGTCGTGTGGGATCTCGTCACTTCGAATGGTTAGAGACTGCATGCCGTAAGGATTAATTGGTAGTTCTTTCTTTAAGATTCTGTGTAATAAATTGCAGTTAAAAACAGAATCCCAGCAGTCTATAATAACGTGATCAATTGTCTCTGGTTTCTTACAGATTGAGCAGTTGAGTGGCCAAGGTACAAATATACCTTCATTATTAGGCCTTGGTGTTACGGGAAGGTACCAGAAAAGCTTGAAGAAGGACTATATGACGGTCGATTTAACCGGCATCTTTCTAACTGTCATTAGGACATCTTTTCTTGGGCCTCCATAGTATATGAATCGGTATAGGGGTACGCGTACAAAGAGGTTGATTGATTCCTTATGCATATTTTTGCTGGACACAGTACTAATATATTGCACCAAAAATGTGCACGCAAAATTTTTAAGGCAGAATCCACTCGTAAAAATCCAGTGGCAGCGCGATTTTTGGCCGAAAAACTAGACACAAAAGTCCGGTATCCCATTACCTAACAGTATCTGCAGAATCGAGCGCAATAAAGGACGTGTTTGATCACGCAAACAAAGAAATCGTGACACAATTTGTCTCAGAAACAAGTTCGAAAGGCCAGGGCTGTCATTTTGTTTGTGATTTTTGAAAGCGTACCTATCAATTTGTAGATAGGCAGTGTGTATTGAGCAAGTTATACAAAATGTTGTGGTGTTTTTGTAATTCCAGCACTCAAACGGAAGATTCAGTTGTATTAATTTTCTACAACACCACAGTACGATCAAGAGGTCCGTGGACTACTGCCAAGAAAATATTTACTCACCCGGACTACCGCAGCGAGTCAGTATCGAATGACATTGCCCTCCTACAAGTAAGAGTTTTCTCTACCAGCTTTCACGCATTTTTAACAGTGCCAGTATTAAAAGTAGATTGCGTGGTAATGTCTCCTTTCGCGCATAATATTGGATTTTTGGAGACTAGTTTCAGTTTCTCGTTCATATCTGAGTGAGAAAGTGCGTACAACAAAGTCCGCCACTTCATAAAAGTGTCTGGTATCAGCCTTCTTCAGCACCAGCAATTTTTCGTTTTTACAAAGCAATCTTTTACAAAGATTGCTTTGTAAAAGAATTTAAAAAACTGAAGCTGTGCCCTCAAAATCAGTCTGCCGTTCGCTGCGTCAGAATTTGTATGCCTCCAGCGGCTTCTTCCCACTACTTCAGTGTTAAGTACTCGAGAAGCAACACTCCTTCACAACTTTCTTCTTGTTGTTGTAGCCTGTTCAGGTATGTGACGGGTGAAACTAGTTTATACTTTCTTTCGCTGTACGCACCGGAGAGGGCTGGCATTCATGCTATTTTGTGTGATTCCTGGGGCAAGTAGCTGCAGTCTTAGTTTCGCGTGCTCTCTCAGCCTGTGCTCCTCAACGAATTTTGACTGATACTCAAGATGTGCTTTCGCAATTAGATCTCTTTCATTGGACTGCTTCTATTTTCAGTGTAGACTGTATCTTCAGGAATCTAACACACGCATTTGATAACGTTTAGGGCCTATAGAAAAAGGAGCAAAGTCAAATGGTTAGGATATTACTAACGATGCTTGCTAAAATATCCCTCTCAAAATAGCGAGTTATCGGATTAGTCAATATTGCAGAGAGAACAAAAAGCACTGCAGGTAATAAATATTGTGCCTATTTCCGAAAACCTCTCTTCTTAAATGCGATATCAGCAGACCTGTGACTGTGAGCCCCCCTGCGTTCTACGTCAGATGATTTCCTGAGTAGTCGAAAGGCAAAAAGGTCTCATAATAACAAACAAAAAGCGTTGGGGAAGCAGCGTTGCGCTGTGTAACATCACCTTTTGACGTCCTGAAGCTTTCGAATAGTCAAGTAATTTTACAGCGAAGTTTGCAGAAGCCGGTTAGAAGTTGCTGGGCTTGACGTCATGCCCAGGCTAGTAGCAGGAATCGAACATCCATGCAAAGTTATTCTAAAACAAAACTTAGCTTCATTGTAAAGAAAAGGTATCCCTAGAGGAATGGGACCGCTGCCTTTCGAGATACCAGTCGTGCGCCACACCTAGAACATGGAGGAGCCGCTAGTCTAACGGAACAGTTTAGAAAACTTATGCGGCCGCCAAGTTTGCAACTACGGCACTATCAAATGTGATAAAAGAACAATAGTTATTTCAGTTAGGGCCACCAATTCGCCGCAGTGAGCAGCTCACGTGTGTAGCGTTCAATATCGCCCGGATAGGGTAATAAATATTGTTAGGTAACAATATTGGGAGTTTCAGTACAAAGTAGGCATCCTAAATGGTCCTACTCTTCATCCTACTAAAGTGGGACTCCACGAGTTTACTGTGGGGAGCTAAGTTGCAGGACAAAGCAAAATATCAAAACACTCGGCGAAGAGGACGGCAAAGAGGACGGCGCTGAGAAGAAGATGGCAAGATAGCGCTGACTTGGAACTGTGTATACAAAGAAAAGCTCGCTCTTTCCGCAACTGCCTTAAACATACCTGGCACGTGCTCGTCAGCATTGAGCGATGAAGGGGTGGCACATTTACGAAACCTTGATACAATCAACAGGCTCTTAAGAGTGTCTGAGCGGGAATTCAGTGCATATCTTAACTATGAAATAACCTTCCTTGGTATGATGTGATTGATATTGTACACATAAGAGTTTGCTACTGTGTGCGCTTTGGTTATGGGACGAGGCATTACTTCATTGAATTAGCGTTAAGCATGTTATTCTGCGACGCTAATTCAGTGAGATTGATTTACTCGATGTATCAAAAGTGCCCTACTTCTACCTGTATTATGCTACAAATGGAATAATGGAATGTGCCGTTGCGACCTGCTATGGGATGCGATTTTCAGGAAGACGCGCTAATATTGGCATTTTAGTAGGCTGTGAAATATGAAACTTAGAACTCTGCTCGGAGAAAGAATGGTTGCGCAATAGAAATGCAATATAGTCACCCATTTGTAATGCTAGAGGAAATCATGTAAATAAATTAGTTGAAAAATATCGTGAAGAAGTTTCTTGCAAATGCCTCTGATGCGACAATGTGTGGTCTACGCTTCCAGCTGTCAAGATCTCTAGACTTTGATGACTTTGTTCAACCCGTTTGCCTCCGTAAGAGTCCTTGGGAAGCCGTAGGAAAACCACTCTTTCTGGCTGGCTGGGGTGCAACGAATGAGGGTACGTAAAAAACGTACAAGAAAAACGTTCGTGTTCGTTAACATCTCTTCATCAGCCGATAATGAGTCATGTGTTCTGTCCAGCAAGTAAAATGAAATAGCTAGGTATTATTATTCGTACGAGATGTCGGAGAGTAATATTGTGATCAGTGGTGGCTTTGTCTGCCTATAGACCAGACAGCCCAACCTTTGAAGTGTACTGCGATGAAGAATGCACATTTAAAGTATCTGCGTATTTGGATAAATTGCCACTTTCAGAAGGAGATGCTGCAAACACAAAAGGCTTAAATAGCACCTCATTTCGCCCAATTCTTAACTTCAACCTTGGCAGGATCCTTCCGGTGCCAGGCTACGTAAAAAAGTTCACGCTTGGGCTTAGCAGAGCAAATACTCTTATTATAAGTTAAAGGCGCCAAAACAACACTCACACACACAAGAAAGGAAGAACGGGACAGAGCGCCACTCACAACTGATTTATTGTGCAGGAAAAAGTACATATATATCACTGCCGGCACATGCGCAGGGAACCCATTCAGCATCATGCCATATAAGATAAGCTATGCTGAAGAAATGCTTTCTTTGCATTGTATAGATTAATCGACGTGTCACTGACACACAAATTACCTTTCTTTCCGATATAAAATGCTTCAATTAGCTCTCTGGCCATCGTATTGCCACTCCTTGCAAGAATCCTTGCAATGCAGAGAAAGCATTTTTTGAACATAGGTTATCTTATATGACATGATGCTGAATGGGTTCCTTGCGCATGTGCCGGCAGTGATATATATGTACTTTTTCCTGCACAATAAATCAGTTGTGAGTGGCGCTCTGTCCCGCTATTCTCTTCTTTTCTTGTGTGTGTGCGTGTTGTCTTGGCGCCTTTAACTTATAATGAATAGACACCAACTAGCCCAACAAGAAGTTCTCTTAAGAATACTCTCATGCCCCGAATTCGACCGTAAAATTCAAATAACGGGTCAACAGACTTAACTGGCAGTGCTGCGATTTTCTGGTTTCATGATTTCGAAGAGTGGGTTGAAGGATTGCAAGTACTGTTTTATGTTTGCGTAATTTTGGGGAACGTATATGTGGAGCACGTCTGTAAATGATAATAAACACCCAGCGACATTAGGCGCTGTCACCCTCCTAGAAAGTTTAAACACTGTGACCTGTTTCGCAATGATTTGGAGGCGCTAATATGGTGATGACGACTAAGGTTTCGCAAAACACGAGGCTTAAATCATTTCAAGACGTGCGCAGTTATGTGGGATTGGCGCTCTGTCTTCCGAAAATGAAGTGAAATTTGAAAGACAATCTTCGGACGTGTTCAATTGAGCATTGGTTAGTGTCTAACAATTCTTTTCAATGAGTCAGCGTTCAAGGCTTCGCGCCGAGAAACTCCGGTCTCGGCACTGTGAGCTAAAATCTCCAACATCACTGTGGTAGGTGATAACTGGTTTGGTACATGGATGTGCACTGACTGGTCATTGAGTTCGGCTACTTCACGAGAGTACAAGGCCGAGTAAAATTTGGGTGGAATTATAGTTGTACGCTAAGTAGCCTGTGTGACAAAATAGAGGCACAAAAAGACTTCTAAAAAAAGCAACTAACAGTAAGTATTCAAAGCGAAAGGGGATGCGGCAGCGAGGCAAAGACAAATTTATACCCTTAAATGGGACACTCAAGTCTTCCGCCACTTTATATTCGACCTCTGAGTGTAAACGAGAAACACAGCGGGTGATATGACCCGGCTGCTTAATCCACATCTTTATCAAACATCACGATTCGTGACTCAAACCCGAAACTACCCAAGTCCGGGGCATGGAGCGCGGAACGGATGCCGCTAGAGGCGAAGGACCCTAGGCCACGTAAGGCGGAACCTCTGCATACGACTTCCCGGTACACGCCGCAAGCCTGGCTTACGCATATAGGTGACACTAAAATCGATCCAATTGCTTAATTCAGTTTTTGTATGTTTCTTTTTTGATCCATGGGTCGCTGGAAGTTTTCGACACCTCAATAAAGCATATGTTCGCACTGAAAATGAAAGCCACTGGGCGAATAAAGATGCGGCGGCGCTGCTTGGAAGCACGCGCTCCGATGCTGCTAGTCCGCTTCTCCTGTCCTTTGTTCGATTTCGTCATTTCTTGTTTGAATGTGACCGGTTGCGCCCAGTTGCTTCCCAAAGGTGCCGCGTTGACAACGAATGTGAAATAATCATTGACCCGCCGCGAAGGATCAGGACTTGGCGAAGTGTGTTGCCTGACTATATAGTGAAGCCAGCACATTCCCGTTGATGTTTTCAAGAAGCGTTTGAGAACACTGGAACCTTAATGAGACGCGTTATGCAGAAGTTCACTTTGTTGAATGTTTTAGGCCTCGTTTCTTATGGAGAAAGCTTCACGACCCTTTTTGATCACCGATCCAAAATGTCGAGAAGATCGCCATGGTTCATTTGTTTAAGTTACCTATTTGGAAGGGCTGCTGACGGATCGTACACCTAGAGTACATACGAAGGAAGGGCTTCTCGGTGAGAAAGGGTTACAGACAGATGGCAGGCTTCGGGAGGTGCATGCCCCGTGGACCCTACTCGGACGCTCTGCGCTGCTTTGCGCCTTGTACTAGGTTTTTCAGCAATCTCTTTGAGGGGCGGCATCAAAGGTTCGCCGACACAGCGTTGCGGAAGCCCGAGGACGATGCTGGCGTCAAGTGCTGCTTAGGTACCGCCTGCGCCAGACAAGATCTCGCGCGGAGAAGGCCCTTTTGCTTCTCACTTTGCGTACGGCAAGCATAGACCAGGTGCTCACCCCGGTGTATCGGTTGTGATAGTGGTGGTTGAGTGTATCTGTTCTGCTCTTGATTTTTCGTGAGTGCCTAATACCATATCTGCGAGGGGAAAGCGGGTATTACGTTTTGTGAAGCACGCGGGGCTGGTAAGGAAACAATCTTGTGGTAGATGATATGCCATTGGCTGTTTCAAATTGTAAGGCAAAAGCCTTTAAGTGCGCATACTCGCAGTGACCATCCGTCCGTTACATCCAAGGACTGCAACAGTGCCAGCTGGGACCCTCTCCAGCAACGGCGCACACCCTTCTTGCTCCTCGGCGACAGGTGGTGGCGCCGAAGTGCATACGCAGCTGTGCATGGCAACAGTAACGTCACCTGCACCGGCAGGCGGAGCGAGTACGTGCTCCGATGGCGCGCCTTCGTCAGACGTGTCGTAGCAGTCGAGTGAGTGAGCTGGCTGGCTCTGAAGCGGCCCAGTGACTCCACACCAAGCGGTTAAGGAAGCGTTAGCAAGCAGCTGACACGGCTGAACACTAAATGGACGTATGTCTTGCTGATATTGCGTTTGGCAGGAGCTGCCAACTCGGGTCTCGCCTTTCATATGGGAGGGTGATATTAGAATAATCCTGCCAAAACACTTGCATTCACATTACCTCTAGGCCACTCAAGCACGTTCATACGGCTCGGCTAACGCGGTGGGTTATATGTTGGCTGGTAGCGACGCTATTGCGTTATCGAGAAGGTGGGAGTGAAAACAGAAAAAGGTGCAGTAGTAGAGGGCTTCAGACCACCATGCGATAGACGATTTTGCCTCACTGCGGTTTAGTGATCCGAAGTGCTCCCTAGAATTTTAATTTCTCGTTGTCATTGGCTTTATGATGTTGCTTGTCTACTTGGGTAAATCTTGTACAGTGAATGGTGGAAAAGTTATTAAACATATTTCGTGAGAAAGGGAGACCGGCGGACGGGCTGCTGGAGAGGAATGGTGCCGGTGAGGTAAGATTTGAGCAAGGGTTAGGTGTTGTGAGAGGGGAGCGGCAGCAGTGCCACTCTGGCATGTCGTAATCTGCCATTTTGACCCGTGAATAAAACTGTCCATGTAGTGTCCGAGGAAGTTGCCACATCCGCTTCCTGCTATACGTCGCCGTATTAGCGAACTACCGGGATCCCATCAAGATTCCACTTAAGAAGTTTAACTGAGGGATTGCATATCTGTGAAATCGGAGAATGGGTAGCTCCTGTTCCGTGCGGCTTCACCACACTGCAAAACTGAGTCTCGCTAATGTGTCAGGGCAGATGTGTAGAGTGAGGTATTGGTATTGTTCTACCATAATAATTGGCAGCGTTGAAAGAGGATTTAAGTCTCCTTCATGTAGTGAGTTAGGACTGGAGGGAATAGTTTTTATATATGAAACCAAGTTGTAAAAGTATGCATTTGTAACAATGACTGCAAATATTGAATGTTGGGTATAAAAATACTAGCCGTTTTTTACAAATACAAGAGGACTGGCACAGCTCTTGTAGTCTCGTATTTCATTTGACTTACCACAGATTCTGCACGTGCTGAAAAAATGTCACCATGTGACATTCTTTAAGGCGATCTTTATATAATACCTGTATTACTCGCTTCTCTCCTGAGCACAGCCACCAGCAGCGGCTAGAAAATTGCTAACATCCTAAATGCCAAGCCGAAAACCTGGCCCTTGTAGTCTGTTGAAGATAAAGCCAGCAATGTGGCTACTTTCAGACTCCATCCCATCAATCGTCTTCATTCTGTCACCAAAGAATTGCTAAATGACGTGGGACGTCTTAATTTTAATAGCTGGACTACGGGATTCCGGATCACTGACCACCTTTAGATGACTCACCACCTCCGTGTACCGTTTTTTTCGATCTGTTTTTTTTTTTTCAGTTGTCACCTAGACGTGCAGATCTGCTATGCAAGAACTACGAAAATCGCTCCACATTTGTTTTTCAGGATGGTCATGAGTCTCCATATGATATTTCGCCGTTTATTTCTACCGACTTGATGCTTCCCTAATTCTGGCTGCTTTACAAGTCCCCGCATATGCCTAAGTGTAAAGCTAGGTCACTTGTTTTTTCATGTCTGGTGCACAGCAGCTCAGCAACTCAGCCACGATAATTCTACACGACTTTTTCTGTCATTTGGATACAGTCTTCGACTGCTAGCTCAACTTTCTCCAAACATATGGCATAGTAATAGGGCCCCTTCTGCATTTTCTAGGAAACATCAATGTTCAATCACCTAATCGAACCCTTAAACCCTCCCCTGATGACTGTGGCCGAGGCAGCGAAAATTATCACGCGGATCGCCCTACTATATCCCCGCTAATATCATACCTGCAGACACTAACTAATGTTGTATTTGGCATGGTTGAAACTGTAAAAACAACCGTTGTCTCGAGAAGCCCCAGCACCTGGCTAATAAAGCTGACGATAAGCCTTAGTTAAAACTGCGGAGGCTACTGTTTCGTTTGTCCGCACAGTGACCAGCAGAGTGCAGAAAGCTCTGAAAAACGACCGCGGCATTACATCCTCTCAAATTACTCTTCCCATGATATGCTTAATACCTTTCGGCCAAACGACATATTTGCTTTCTCGCGCATGGGTTCAGGTATGCACTAAAGGTTCCTCCTCTAATACATGTGGATCTTGAGTGGCCGCCCTTATCAATATGACAGGAATATTTGCAGATATGTAGGTCAATAATTTTTAACATATCGGGTAAATACAAACGTATATCTTTAGAAGTGCAATGTGCGTAACTCAAGAGCAAGTATCAAGAAAATTGTATGCTCCTCAAAGAACTAGGGGAACGGTAATTATAATATGCGTTTTTTTTACCTACTGCTTCATTTTATGGGTGAAAACGCATCGAATATGTTTGCAATTACAGGACGTAATGGACCTGCTTCAGACGTTTTACGATACACCACGCTGAAAGAAGCGCCCTACGAGGTCTGTGAACCATGCGGTGGCGGAAAGCGCTTCAACAAATCCGGTATCATATGCAGTTATGCAAACAGTTCAAGCCCAAAACGTGTACGTACTATTTCTGTTGCTCTTGTGCTGTTTCAAAACCTTTCAATAGCGTTAATACGCGTTGAACAGACATCCAGCCAGTGATGAGGCTTATCCGAGGCTTATCATATCGTGGTAATTTATACAGTTTCTTCCTAGCGCTTGTGATATCAAAGAACGATTCCGGCAGCTGAGTTGAAACTACTTTCTGGGCTCATTTTTTAACTTCTCATGGAAGGAATTATAATGTCAACACACCACGTGACCAAGCGCAGCGTGCTCCATCAGGAGACGTGGTGAGGGCGCCCTAGGTCACGCTGACGGTCACGTGGTGACCCGCATAACAGGACGAAGTTGGTGAAAGAAAATTCTCGGGAGCGCAAACTGCGGGCCCACTTTCTACCGGCATGCAAAATTACGCACATTTTCCCACGCGCAGAACGTGAAACAGAGTTATGACGTCATTCACTGGGGATTCCCTGTGAGAAATGAAAGACACCCGTGTTCATTCCGGTGTATAGTGTACTTTTAAAAAATCCCAGGTGTTCAACATTAGCCGATATGCTTCACCTCAGATGTCATTCAGAGCTTCAGTTGTTAAATTGAACCAAGCGATTTAATTAAAACGAACGAAGCCAAGAATGGAAGCGATTAGAAAAATGCATTCAGGCCTGCGTGTGGGAGTTTTGCTATGACCGCTAGTACAGTGCTAACTGCCACTATGAATAGGGCACACGGACCGCTTTCGAAAGAAACGAGTTAGAAATGAATGCAAGCAAAATACAGGATTGACGAGTCGAGTTAGACCGCCTCAGCAGTTCGCAAATGCTTACGGGGATAAAGCAGATGCACCACACACCACCTAAGTGTATGAAAGCAAAAAACCGCCTCATGATGGCCGTCTGCTCTCCTCGTTTAAAGCTGTGCCACGCATCAACACGTGACTCGTGGTGCGATGCCGCCTGCACAATCCTATGTCCTGACAGTGCCTTCTCCGTCGGTGCGCTTGTCTTTTTTCACGTTGTGCCTTTGAACGCAACTGTCAGTAATCTTTATTCTGGGAGCATTGGACCAGATATGTGGATTATAGGAGGCTGCTGCGCGGTGAAGGGGTTCGAGGAACTTTCGTTGCCATTATTATTAATGAAAGCGCTAGCTATTCGTTTCTGATGGTTACTGAATGTTGCGTAAAGGGTCATGACACCAATGCTGGACAATCAACTGTTTACTGAATCTTATTCCTGATGTGCTAAGCGAATAAACTTGAAAGTTTCAGCTCCACAGGAGCTGCAGATATTTTTTAACTAATATTTTCGTTTCTTCGTACGCTGGTGGCCAGATCAGCATGCTGTTCTGCTGCTGATCTGCTGCATGTTCTGTGTACTCGCTGCATCTACCACGGTTACGAAAAGCCGAAGGGGCTGACTCAACAGCACTCATGCCGCTACCCGCGGTTTCCGGAAAGTGCTTATCGATCTCGGTTAGTGCTTTTAACCTAGGCAATGGAGCTGCGCCAGTGGGCAGAATTCAGGAGCACGTTATCACGCGAGTACGAAATCCGCATGAGCTGGCCCGCTCGAATAACGTACACACTGTACACTGAAACACGTTTCAAAAGCAACACATGACATGCGCGTGGAGTGTCATTCAATGGCGCTTTCGTACAATCTTCGAGTACCATCCGACAGCGCAGCAGCGTATGCATAAGGGGGGGCGGCTACACCGAGGAGCCCAATACCCCATCCCGTCTCATTGTTTCGCTGTTCCTTGCCAAGCCCGAATAGGTCTGAACAAACGGCAAGAAGCAGATGCTGTCCTAACTGTGGGCCATAATATTCGTCCCCGTAAAGCAACAAGGCAGGGAAATTGACAAATGTAACTTTCTCAACTGCGTGCTTTTGAAGTTTTTGAGTAATATTAACACAATTGTTTCTACAACCTGTGAGGATTCTAGATTCTCCTCGCTCTCTTTCTTTCACGGGGAGCTCTTATGTTTCCCCTCCTGGCCTTCTTCCCCCCGGAGCTGTAGTAGAGAGGACGCGGAGTGAAAAATCCGGTTAGATTGCCAGGCGGCCCTCCTTTTCCCCTCTTACCTCGGCAGACCGCATCAGCATCAGACAGCGCCGCGACGCAGGAGCGCGCGGGTGCTGCTACGAGACCGAGGAAGAACGTTGGGTATGCCCAATAAAAGCCTCACCCGCTGGCTGTGCCTTGGTGCGTCGTTCATGATGGCCACGGAGGTGGCCCTAAATAGCGGCCAGGCGTTTGACTCTGAGAGCAGAGTCCGATCCTAGTTAATAACAGTCGAAAAAATGGCGCCCAGCGTGAGACCCCACTAGCAGTCCAGTTGGAGAGTTTAGCTCACGACGAATGGTGGATTGCCCCGCAGCAAGTCGCTCGATCAGTCCCCTGGGAGATCCTAGTCCGTACGCAAAGCCTAGCCAGATAGCATAGGCTTGCCACCGCCACTCCGATACGCCTTGAGTGAAACCGCAGGTGTGGTCCGCCGAACAAGTCATTCTCAAGAAAATCCAGAGGTGCTCGTCAAACTACTGCCAGTTGCCCACGCGACCTTTACACCCGCTCGGGAAAGCCTGCCCGTTGTTCCAGCTCTCGGTATAGTGCCATTTGTTGACCTTCGCCTAGAACCGGAGATGTGGTAAGTCCGTTGCACCCGTTGGCTCAAACACACGACGTCTGTATAGGCGGAGATTGCGGGCGAGAGCTCTGTCGAAGCACGCCTCACAAAGGTTCAATGTTCAGCGGCTCAGAAGAGTCGAGTGCCAAGTTGACTAGAGCGGCGTCGCATGGATATGCGGTGAAGTTATTCGCATTCGGCAGGTCAGTTCATAAGCACCTGATGCCGTTCGAAAAAGGAGTGTGACTCTATTGATAGGGGAAAGTACACGCAGGTAGCCGCAACAGTTCACTCGCAGGGACGCATCACCAACACTAATCCAGCCTAGCTTCAATGTAGTCTTCACAACACCAGAACTCCGTCATCTTCTCGATACCGCATACCGAAATAATATGGTTGCAGGCGCGATGCCAATGGGAGAGGTGCTACACCAAAATTGTGGAAGGAGGTCGCAGCGGGGAGCGCCCTCTTGCGAAGCCTTCTGAGCAAGTGCTCCTCGTAAGAGTGGGTGTGCCCCCTCAAGCTTGTGTTCAGCAGTGAAGAGCTTGTCAGAGGTCATAAAAGGGCCCTAAGTCTTATTCAAGCGACAGGACCCCGCAAGAAATCAACCAAATTGCGGTGTGAGCCCAGCTGTAGTGTGGTTGGTGTTGATTGATCCTTGTGTAGCTGGTATTGCTGCGAGTGCGTCGGAGACTTCCTGCTGATCTATGATTAAGCGTTGCTACAATACGTAGTAGGCAATGAAGCCTTAGATGAATGCTGCAAAACAGTAATTTTGGAAAAGAGCAAGCGGCGAGATGGGAATATAAAGCCGCTCTAGGTGAATATGCGAGATTGCATAATTACCGGAATGTGCACTGGCACGCCATTTTCTCAGGTCTGCGCATGGACGGAAGGTGCTGGCAGATGTCGACCACTAGACAAAGCAATTGCGTGAGGTTATGGCGAATAGCACTGGGTATGCGAACCGCAGCTGCGGTAACAACACTGCAAGTCAGATTTCTAGCTATGACGGCGCGTTTTGAGAGGTTGGCATTTCGGGGAAAAGCACTGTCCTCAAGTGCAACTACGCATTAAGTGACGTGACCGCGAAAACGCAACGGGCTGTGCGCCCAGATTAATGGGACTACTAAAATTCGCTCATTTTATTTCGCGGCTGCAATCTGAAAGTACCGAGGTTAGGCGGAATCTATGGACCCATGCCGACTGTACCTTTCAGTGAAAGTGGCTGTGCAAGCGGAAACTGCACGCAATGAACGGCGTGAAGGCTAGCGAAACCTAGAGACGTCTCTATGGGCATCGCTGCAACACCCGAAGCCAGCCCAGTCGCTGCCAAAACTCGAAAATTGGCGCGCACTTGAGATAACGAAAACAGCAGCTCTTGTAGCACCCACAGCCAGCGAAATTGCTGAAGGATCGTTAAATGCAGCACATGGAACATCACGCGCACAGCGACTCTGTAAGTATCGCTACCACCCCCTCAGTCAGTGAGATCGCTGAAAGAAGAGTGAGAGCTCCCAGCGTGAGGTCACGCACACAGCAGTGCCAGCGGCGTAAGGTGCCTATGCTACTATCCGGCGCCAGCTGCAAGGTGGAAACGGCAGACGCTCGAGTTCGCGCGTAGGCGGTTGTAATATGAGTTTGCGTTCCCGAAGGCGCAATATCAAAAATTGGCGAGCTCACAGTATGTCAATACTGCCTACCGCAAGCCGCATGGTTTCGTGCCAAAGAACCCGGTAAGTGTAGATACGCAGACCGGCGCGGTTCCTGTATACGGAGATTCTGAAGACACCTGATGCATGCGAGGACGGAGCCTGCTGACCTGAATTACGACCTGCGGATTCGGCGCGGCCGTGGGAGAGCAGCGGACAGTGGACGTACCAGTGGCCCGTGACCGGATGGTGGGCCAGCGGACTTCGCCCCCTCATCACCCCCGTGAAGGCAGCGGCGTGGATGTCAGCAGCTCGCGTCCGATGTACGGCCTGTACGCGGAGTCAGCTCAACGTGGGGGAGGCCGTCCTCGTTTTGGTCGCGGTGCCAGAGGCAAGGCCTACCAATCCGAGTACCAATCCGGAAGTGGCCTGAGCTACCGGTGAGGTGTTTGGCTCTGAGAACAGAGCCCGAACCCCGTTAGAAACAGCTCACAGACCACAAATCATGCCAGAAATCGCTCCTTCGCAAACTGTAGCAATGGCTTTAAACACTGCATGGGACTACGCGCATATGTATGCGACTGTCTTTCTTTGCCAACCTCGGAAAGAGACAAAGGAAACATCGACACTAAAGCTTTCCCCACGGTTTCATGCAAGGAGCCAGTGGGTATTAAATTTGGCCAACGAAAATAATATTGAAGTTTATGCCAGGTGACTATGAACTGCTCTTAGTTTGATTCCCTTAGCTAGGACTCACCATATACTTTGTTTACATATGTACGGGGGTGTTCTAAAAAACAACGGTAATCAAGGTCCCTGGAACATGTATAGTTTTCAGTAAACGCTTCATATGTACTAGAAAAATGTCTCGATTCGAGGAAATGTGTCTTTTTTTTTCGGAATGATTAGCAGTAGTTTACACGAAAAAAATCGCAAATCAGATGACGACAACTCTGTTTTGCCATTTCAAAAAGTTCCAGGTTGGGAGACATGTTGTTCACGCAATAATGCTTTTCGGGCGTAATTTTGCACTGAGATATTCTATGAAAATTGGCCTTAGATGAATTAAGTTAGGAAAAAATGGCAAACCTTGAGCTATGTGTAATGCGTTGCAAAAAAAGCCAATATACACCTTTAAACTGGGGCACAACCAAATGAGGTCTTGCCACTGAAATATTTGTTTTTATATTAATGCAGGTTACGTTCTTCATTTCAAGCAAAATTTGCAAAACTAGACAGCTAGGTAATTTCTGCCAACAGCATCAAAATCGGACAAAATCCAAATACATGGAAAAATGGAGAAATTGCACTCTATGTGAAAGTACATTATTTTCTATTCCTGCTAAATCTGTCTTGAAAATATTCCGTACTTCGGAAATATTAGGCACTCGAAAGATTTTGTATTTCATTCTTTAAATTATAAAAATATAAAACTAATTGGACGTCCTGAAAAACGTCAATTTTAAGTCATATATACTGGAATGAAAATATGAGTTGTTGCCCCTGTAAATAGTTTCTCTGTACTATGCAGGTCCTATTCTTCATTCCAGGCAAGCGCACAAGCTATACAATCGCACATTTTTTTTTCACGCTGCTTCAAGCCTCACCTTACGAAAACCATGGTAACCGCCGTTCAAGGGCACACCCTTCATGTATAGTCCCACCTGGTTACCCATGAGGTTCGAATAAATAAATAAATAACAATAAAAGACTAATTTCGGGAAGTTCGGAGAAACTGTTTATATAAATCTTCAGAAACTATCCTCATTATTTCATAAATGGCCGGATATAAAGAGAGTTTAATCAGAGAAGTGCTTATGGTGTTTGGTCTTCATATCGTGTATGCGCGCGTCGAATATATTTTCACCCATTTGTTCTGCCGCTGCCTTTGCTAGCTACCAACATGGGTTGATAAGAACATGTGCTCACTACAAGCCATCCACTCCTCACGCCATTCTGCAAAACGAGGGATAAACAAAACGACGGGTAAAAAAGCCGCAGTCGCGGTACTCCAGAGAGCAGGTATTAGCGTTGTCCAATAACGTGCACCCCAACACGACACGCGGCACTTAATCATTTTCAGCTTGTCAGCGTTGTCTTCTTCGCACTGGCGTCATTATCTCTGCCTGTGGGAGATCATCGACCTGATATTCTAAGATATAACTGACTCAGAGGAAGGGGGAGGGCCTCATCGCATAATATTCAGGGTTTGAGGCGAACCACAAGGATAATTTCTTAGCGTGTGTCAAGGCTTGATCTTGGGGCTTCGGGAAGGATAACTTCGTAGCTGAGACCGCCGATGATGCACAGAACTCAGTGAGGACGGAAGCATCGATTCAAAAGCTTTTCGTTAAGTACGCACCGCCGTATTGGATACCAAACCCACACAAGATCGCCCGTGTGATATTTAGCCTCGCGGGGCAGCAGGTTGTGGTGTCGCGCTGTCAGCGCATGCTGCTGACGAAGGCGGCACTTAGCGAGTCGGCGGGCTTTTTCGGCACGTCATATGGGTGATGGTCGCCATGGGACAGCACGACATGGAGTGCTGTGGTTGTTGGGTGGCTATAACAAGGCTAAACGGCGTCACATTGACCATTTCTTGAATGTCTGTATTACATGAATATAAAGTAAGACAGGCCTACATCCCATATTTGGTGATGAACGTCCACGTAGATAGAAATAATGTCTGTAATTTTTCTGTTTTAACGTTTTGTTAGTACGTTCGTTTGAGGATAGTTGGGAGTAGTCCTGGGCTTATCTGTGTGACTGAAATCAAGAATAGGGTGCATGAGCTCAGCAAGAACGGCAGCACCTCCTTCCGCAGTCCCAACCCGGGGACACCGTGGTGTAGAACGATTTGAAGTACCAAGACCTTTGTGGCTACAATGGTCCCAGAAAATTCATCCCGATTTGTTAACACGGCTATTATGAGGGCTCAATAGGTTTTAGGAAGCCGGGCAGCTTGCAACACGAAATCTCTTCCGCGCTGACAGTCATGGGATGTACAGAAGTAGTGTGTAATGTAATATCCTCGGAGAGACAAGTGCATAGAATTTGTATCGCATTCAAGCTAGTGTTCAATTGATTTAGTTGGTCGTGGCATGGGCCTAAAATTTTGTTTTGTAAGAGGCCTCTTCTGGAAAGGTATTTCGTCCCGTAGGAAGGGAGAGGATAAAGCACGCATGTATGCTGTAGCAACTGTGTCCCTAGCGCCTTGGATATAATCAGTTTTAGTTCGAAGATCGGCTTCGACACACTGTTACGCAGCGAAATCTACGTAGTTTTCTTAGTTGATGGAGTCATCTTCTCCCGCCTCGTCCGGGAAGCCTTTCTGGAGGACGGGAAAACCTGTCTGCACCAAAGTGCTTACGGCAGAATTTGTAGCTTACTGCGATGTCAAAAGAAACGTTTTTGCAGGTATGATCAGTGTAAACACATCAGTTCAGTTCAGTTCAGTGGTTCAGTCGTGTCCGACTCTTCCTGACCCCAATGGACCATGTCACGCCACGCTTTCCGGTCTCTCACTATCTTCCTAACATCCCATAACTTCATCTGCAGTGCCTCGAAGATGCCATCTAAACATCGCGTTCGCTGCCTACCCCTTCTCCGGCGACCCTCAACCTTTCCCAACATCAAATCTTTCTCCAGCGACTCCTCTCTTCTCATCAGATGACACATACTGTACAATAAAATTGTTCAAACTTGTATTACTGGCTGCCTATGTATATTTCGTGTTGACAATCATAGAGGCCATATTGGTATACTGAATTTAGTATGCCCACCTCACCTCTTCAACAGCTCTTCAACAAGCGAACATATTTTGTAAATTCTGTGATGTCGCTTCATAAAGCACACGGTTATGTGACGTCATTTATTTCTATTTCGTGTTGCAGGGAGATTCTGGAGGCCCAGTCACCACATTGGCAAAAAACGGCAAGTCTGTACAGGTCGGTGTAGTGTCTTGGATAGCTTTTTGCCAAAAGAATGCCCGGAACAGCGGTTTCACCAAAGTGCCGACATACATGTCATGGATTAAATCAATCGTGACGGCATATGAAGCTGAGTAGGAATAAAGTTATCACTATTCTCAACCACAGCGCCTTCAATCGAAAGAATGTGCTGACACAGTTATAATGAACGCTTTCTTTGATCCTCGCGATTCTGTTTGCATACATTACAACTACGAGTGCGCCATAGCAATTAGAGGAATTGTTTTGCACCACTCTACAATTGAGGTATTCAGTGCAGCATCCGTGAAAGGAAACAGAAAGTATAAAGAATGAGCGGTATAGGCTTTCGCCTAGGTGTTTTTGTTTTACGATCCTCTATGCTGTTGTTTCTAGTTAGCTTTGAATTAATGCAAAAAGTGCGTAACTGCGCCTGCGTCTACTGAATAGCTGAAATGGCGAATGTCACTTTACATGTTTGTTTCCCAAAAATGCATCGTCATTGTCATTCACACTATAATCTTCGCTATCGCTACTATTGAGTATCCACCAAATCCACCACCCATGTCATCGCTAATAGCATCATTATTATTTTCATAACGACAGCGTAATTGGTAATGGTACTTATATCGTTATCACTTACTGCATCGTTCTTTTGACCGCTGCTATCACCCGCACGCCAGACCAGGAGTACTGCGACCGGTTTTGCACGAGCCCGAGGTGGAATGATTTGAATCATGAGCTATTTCTTACTGTTCTTCGGAAATTTTCCAATCAAATAAAGATAAAAAAAGAGCCCGGGTGTAGAGTAGTCGTTCGTGCGCTTTACTAGGGATCGAAGTAATAGCGGTTCGATTCTGGTTGGAGACAGAATATTTTTGGACATTTCTTGCGAGCCGCTCCTAAAATTGCTTTCTCCATAAACTGCATTATTCTCATGCAAAGGTGGAGGAGCAAATAAGCTATAATTCTGTATCGAAGTGAGTAAGGCTCGGATGGTTGTGCTGAAAGGCAGAGATAAATTGTTAATAACGTTTGTACAAATGGTGCCGCACTGAATGTGTCTAAGCCATTCTTTTGAAGTCACCACACCAAGAAGAGTCCACTGAAATATTTAAAACTGCTAATTCCATGAAACCGCGTGATTGCCCTTTACAGTGCCCGTGACAAACAAAAAACATCAAACGTTTCTGGTAAGGAAATTTCAATTACTTAGGTATCTGATGTTCCCTGCATGAGTCATTTATTCATCTTGGAAGAAGGCAGCAGAGCAGGTGACAAAACAAAACAGAAAAAGCACACACAAACACAACGACAACGCTGCACTGACAACTATATTGATCACAACCCGCCCATCTCCCTTCACTTTACCTCTGCAGCTAACTCCTTCCTTATCTTTAACGTCCTGCTACGTGTCAACCGCATCTACTAGACCTCAACACATGTGCCAGTAGATTTCCATCTTCACCTGCCGGGCCCTTCTGCTTTCGCGCTGCATCGAGAAGAATGTCTTGGCTGATTGATTGATGACCCTCTTCGGAATTATCTCACTTCTCGGGGCAATGGAAGGAAGGTGATGACAATTTTACGCTCAGAGTTATGGAGACAAATTCACCTGTTGAATGAATTTCTGAAAGTGAGCGCCGCGGACGACAAATCGTAGAGACTATTTCTCTTCTACACGATTTTGCACTGAAAATATGCGGAATGTGTGGTTCCTTCCTTTGGTAAAGAATTGCTCCAAAAAGCGGCAGTGCGTTTCAGCGTGGGAAAATTCTGTAGTTACCGTTAGTAATGTACACTTATCTGCTTTTGTAACGGAAGTGTTGGAAAACGGACCTACGTTTGCTCTCCGCCCTAAGATTGACTCTGCAGGGAAGCTCGACATGTCGCAGCAAAAAATGATGAAGAAGAGCCCAGCCGAATTGTGGCTGAAGGGATTGACTTTTCAACCGTATAAACGGATCTGGAAGATGCAAATTGCGAATTGAACTTCACGAATTTGAAGCTATGCCTTTCGGATACAGGTGGTTTGGTTGCATTGAATTCCATCAACCACAAATAATAGACTCTGGCAGCCATAAATAAGAACTTTCGTAAAGTGCAACCTAAGGACCTAAAAGCTGCTAAGAGGAATGCGTTATGGATTTTCGAGGTAGCTGACCTGAGACAGCTTCACCTCAAAGTTAAGAATACGACGCAAGATATTTTGTCGGCGTTCTTTTGTGCAAAAACTCACAAACCCGATATACCGTTCCGCGCAATTTTGTAGAAGCACACACGTGGCAGATGCTAATCTCCGATACTTGGTCAAGCATCTCAGCCAAGCACATCTGGATGATCGTTTTAGAATAAAGAAAAGGAAGGAGTAAATATCTGAGATCAAGGGATATGATAAGAAGAGACTATCTTGATTTTCACTTGGCATTGAAGGCATGTACTATTCTATCTCACATGAAGACTTGTTGAAAGAATTACGAGAAACGTTTGAAGAGCAGGGTGCTATAGCTTTCCAGAATTCAGCCGGTGTGTTAGTGAATACCTTCGTGTAGTTGATTGGAGCCTATCTCAAATCAACTGTTGCTTCCCATGTGTATGTATAGGTTCCAGGGTTGCACCTGCACTGAGGGAATTATACCTCGCCGCATGTGACAGAAGGATTCAAACAGGTATGGAAAACAAAGCCTTTGTAAAGATTGTCCGATACGATGAAGACTTTTTGATGCTGTGTGATCTAGAGAAAGGAAAGGTGACAGATCAACTGAGACATAGCACTTGCTCTGTTTGAAGAAAGTTCTCCTAATCTAAGGTTCACCTTGGAGTTTCCAAAGGAAGGTGTCTTGTGTTTCCTGGAATTGAGTCTCGGATTCTTACCAGAGCAAGTATGTTGGACTTACCAGCCTAGATGGGATACGCAGTCTGTTCCATATACATCCCAGCATTCAAAGGCAGTAAACCGAGACGTTGCAAGGGCTACGCTGACGTCGGCTCTCAACATGTCCTGCCACCACCGTGTCGGAGAAAGTTTTTTTATGCCAGATCAAGAGTCTTGTGGAGGCAGGCTTTCCTGAGTATTTTTTGTGTAGCATAACAGAACGTCTTGTGCTGCCGAACCAAAAGAAGATTTTACTCAAAGAAATAGATTATAGTGGTACCATGGCTTAACCTAGAATTTGATGAAGATTGGGGCACAGACATGGCATCCGGGTTGCTCCAATGGCACCTAACAGAGCAAAAGGCATGTTTGCGCGGCTGAACAACCAGGAGGTTAAGTCTAGATGCAAACCGGCGCAGCAGAATAGGTACTCCAATTGTATTCAGGGGATTGTCTATCAGATTACCTTGCATTGTGGAAAGCAATACATTGAACAAACAGGAAGATGCGTTATTGACAGAATTAGAAAGCACGCTGTGGCAATGTAAGAGAAGTCCGACACTAACCACGTAGTGTACTGCAAAGATTGCTTTATTTGCAAAGAACAAAAAGGTTCTGTGACCTTCACAAGGTGAATGATTTAGGACAGGTAAGAAAGTTAAATTTTCGAAGCATGTGCAATAAGGAACTCGGGAGATCAAAGTGTTAGCGTGCATTTAGTTGTATTGTTGAAAAATGAACTGAATTTTTTACGCTTACTGCCAGGACGTTAAAGATAAGGAAGAAGGTAGCTCAGACGCAAAGTGAAGGGGGAAGATGTGCGGGTTCTGATCAATATAGTTGTCAGTGCAGCGGGGTCCTTGTCACTTGCTCTGTGGCCTTCTTCCAAGATGTGTAACTAACTAGCTCAATGTTCAACTCTCTTATTGATTCATCACTGAGGTTTTTGTTATGATTGTTATATGAGATAAAACAACATGCCGACAGCTGAATAAGGGGCGTTTTGTGTATATGCAGTAAAAATTTCATTTCATGCGTTAATAATTAGGCGCTGTTAACATATATTTTGCGCCGATGAACACCACACCGTCAGGCTGAAGTGGTTGTAGATCTACTGATTACAACGGCGGTCTGATCTGTTGCGCGGCCGGTTGTTTTATTATTCTCCATCTTCGGATCGGCCGCCAAAAATGAATAAAGTAACGAGCGAAGCTATAAAATATATAGTGCGGCTAGTTTAGCAATACTATTTCAAGAACAAGTATGTTTCACCTTCATGTCTAAGGGCAATATTAGATTATGAGGACAGGTTATTCGCACACAATGCTAAATGGCTGTTATGTATTATGTATTGAAGCTTAAGGGGAAATACGACAATTAGTAAAACTTCTGTGTATTCTTCTGAAAAGATATTTGCGAAGCAAAACGAAGGCTGAAAACTGCACATTTCGAAAGCAGAGAGGGCGAAGTCGTTCGAACAGCAAAGAATATGGAAATGTTGGCAGTAATAACTTCAGTGAAACCACAAGCCCCGGACGTGGTCCTTGAAGATCTCGAAATATGAAAGAAAAAAACATTAGCTGAGGGTTTCCTGCGCTTATACCGATTAAGGCATATTAAAGCGCAGTTTGTCATTGTTTTAATATGCGTTCATAAGTGATAAACCGGCAAGGGGATGCCAGTGCAAGTGCATGCTCCAAAGTGTTGGAATGTATCTCGCAGCACTGCACTACAGTACCTCTATCGCTCTTTCAATTATACCATCTTTTATTTTTGATAAGCGCTGCTGAAGGATCCAACAAGAGGTGTGAAAGATATGTTGCAGTTTCTTTCAAAGAAACCGATCTGCAATTTAGGAGTTTTTTTCAAAGAAACTGATCTGCAATTTAGGAAGAGCTTGCAAAGCACCCATTCATTGTGCAATAACGGTGGATGTTAAAGACGCTCAGATGGTCGAAATTTACGAAGCTCTCTACTACAGCTACTAGAAACTGGGTTGCTTTAGGAAGTTAGGCCCTGTACACTAAATTAACAAACCTAATATAAAATACATCAGTTGGTCTGATTCTGCGAAAAGTGCAGCATTTTCATCACCTGTGTGTGTGTACAGCAGCGTGAAGCAAACAAAACTTAGAGAATATTGCTAGGGCATGTAGTCCCTTGACATTCTTGCTCTCGCACTCATATAATTTATAATAGTCGCTTACCCTGGCTACAAGCGGCTGTCTATCTACCGGTAGCTGAATTCCTGCTGAGTCTGTCACATAACTTAAGGTCATCTCCTTTGAGACCGAGACAGCTCTGTCCACACATTCTAAGGGTGTCTGGGAGTGTGCGCATCAGTAGTGGCGCATCGCAAATAAAATATAATTATTAACGGGTGACACCTTTGCCACTCACTACCATCGACCACGGCCTTCACGATGGATCCTAAGCATTGACTTTTTAACTGCCCACGCGGCCCTGACTGATTTTCTCAATTGACCTTCTTCGTCTACACCTGCCTTTCTGCCCCAAAACACCGATGTCAAGCACCGCCTCCAAATCATCCAGTTTATCTTCGCCGCAAGCTCCTATGTATGCGTTTTTGGCCCCTTTGCCCGCACCTTCTGGCGCTACATCCGTCACTTGCCCAATGATCGATGTTGTTCTCCGTTGTAACGTCATACTCCTTCATATTGTGACTCCACCAGTAAGCGCAACTATCTTCCCGATTTTAACTTCTCTTAACTTCAGCCGCTAGACTGAAGTTTTACTTCATGGCATAGCGCTCGCTCACTTGTTTCCTTTCTCTAACTGCCACGGTGCTTCCCTTACACCTGTGTATCTGTCGGGGCAGCATATATTGTCTTCTTCCAATTCTAAACTCTTTTCTGTCTTGATAGCAGCGGATTTGCCTAATGACGAAGCCGGAGCTCTCTCTAACTTTTTGCTGTCGTACAGGTATAGATGTGATCTTGGGAAGCGAAAATTAGGCCAAACATCCGTTGTGACCCATCGCATAAATACGGGTGACGCAGAGCTCCACTCATACAGGTTCTTATCGTGTCTTTCTTGCTGAGCAGCCCATCACACAGAACGAGGTTGGCAAAATGCTGCCGAACAACATTACTAAGCCTTTCAGCAGTTCCTGGGCGTCTCCTGTGCTTCCCTAAATTAATAATCAAAGTCCTGCGATGCACAATAAACCTTTGGAAGGAGCTTACCAAATGTTCGAAGGTTTCCTGCAATATCACATGTAGAACACAGAGGGTTGGCTATACTTATTTTATGTAGGAAGTAGTGCGTATGTGAAGCATTCAAGCGAATGGATGCAGACAGTTACGATCGCATATGCTCAAATTGTCTTATGCAAATTGTCATATGAGCATATGCGATGGCATATGCTCAAATGTAGAGGCCGCTATTATTTGTCCAGATCACACCCCCAAAGAGCGCTGCAATCTCTCTTCATGAGAATGGAACTGAAATATTTCCTGATCAATTTTCACGTACCTTGTGTTGAAAACAGTTCAGCCAATTGGGCCGCTGCAATCAATAGCAGGGCCGACTGAGCAGTTTTCTCGAGTGGGCTTCTACCGTCTTGGGCCTTTTACCCCGTGGACTTCAGAAAACAAATGGATTGCTGTGGCGATTGAATATACCACCCGGTGTGAATAGCAAGAGGTGAAACCACCAGCTGCGCTTCCAACGTTTCAGACTTTCTTCTGCAAGACGTCATCTTGATACATTCTGCTCCTTGTCAACTGCTCACAAATCACGGCCTCTGATTCCTGTCTCAAGGGGTTCATGACATTATTTTCTTATGCACTACTCGTCGCTAGTTGAAAACTGCCTACCATCCACAAACGAACGGTCTTAACTGAGCGCCTTAATCGCACACTGACCGACATGCTGCAATATGTATCCGACGACCATGCTACCTGGCACGTATCTTCACCATTCGTAACATTCGCCTATAACTCCTAACGACATGATAACGTTGGATATTCTTCCTTCTATATAGTTTTTGGTCGCGACCCTTTACTCACATTTGACACCTTGTTGCCTTTTGATGACTCTTCCTTCAGTTCTGCTTTGGATGCCATTGCTCGTGCTGATGCCACCAGGCACATTGCTCGAGAGCGGCTAGGCGCGTCGCAGCGCTCTTAAAAGCTCTGTTACGACCTTCATCACCGTGACATTTGCCACCTTCTTGGCTCCCTCCTACACATTTAGCTCACGCCCCGCTGTATGACCATGTGCGAAAAACCCTTGCCTCGCTACGTGAGCTCTCATCGTGTCTTGCGGCGAGTCACCGATGTGAGCTACGAGATCACCCCTCTGCATCCCAAGTATCCTTCCACAACTCCTCATCCAGAAGTCGTGTATGTCGCCCGTTTAAATAATTATATTTGAGTTCACCTGCATAGTACGCACCATCACTGTGCTTCTCCTGCACGCGAGGCACTGTTCGAGACAACGTGCTGGGGTGGTGTGGTGAAAAAGACAACGCTAAAAGGAGGCTGGGTTAGGTCTTGTGCTGTGTCCGTGACAGTGAACTTCGGCGGTTACCTCCGTGTACTTTCCCTGTGTACGTTCCTCCACTGTTTGTTGTTCAGCCATTCCCGTCGTCAAAAAGTGCACAGATCTTAAATTCTCCTTGAACAGAGCCAACAATTTAAAAGCCCTCCTTCGCGCCGTTGACACTTGCCACTCGATAAACAATCTCCTACGACGTTAGGTCACTCGACGCTGGGGCACCACGAGGGTCATGCTTAACGAACTGCTCATGGACTCGCCCTCAACAAGTTCCTCTGCTGTGTACCTTGTTTTATTCACCCATACTAAGCAAGATACCCCTTAGACCGCACTAGTGGGCCGCTACACTGCGTCGGAATAGAGCAGCCACGATGGCCGCGTCGACGGCGATGCAGGCGATGATGTTGGTAACGGCCTCGGCCTCGCGAGAGGTGGCGGGAAGGTACTCTACCATGGAGAGTTTTACGGCTGTCGAATTGCCTCAGAGCACGCTCCGAAGTTGAAAGTCGCTTGCCGCAAGCGATGCCAAACACGTCCCTTTAAACGAGGACGCCTTTTCACTGGTAGCACGAGTTTTATGTTAGCGTTGCTATAATTCTCGATCTGCACGTTTTTCGTTTGCAGAAAGCAAGTAGCGTTAGTAACTACTTAGTTGCTACAATAGCGCGAAGGCCAAATGCGGCAGGTGCAGGGCCGATAGCGTACATGCGACTCATCCACAACACATAAAAAGCGTGCGCGGGGATTCCGCAAATTTTTCGACACGGTTGCGCGAAAAGCATGCGTATAACAACACTGCATTGTTCCTTGGACTTAGCATACCTGCCTTTTCTTTTTGCAGGTGTCATTGGAGTAACTGCCATCTAATAGAAAAATCCACTAAAAACATGTGCTGCCACAGCATCCCAAAAGTACGGAGAAAGCTGGAGGGTAGGAATTGTAACATCCGCCATCTGACGTTTCTTGCAGGATGCGTCGTATACATGCACTGGAAATTGCATATTTTAGCACGATGCGCCTCAACCGCATATTATACTAAAGTAGGTAATTATAAGGTAGTCAATTAGGGCGACTTCAAGGATGTGGCGTCACGCAACCAGAAGTAGAGCCAAAAAGGGGCATAGGTAGGGATTGGCGCGCAATTTAAAAGTACCAAAAACTAAAATGGGTAAACAAGAATCGGTCTCTCACACCTAACGAGTGCAGAGACTGGAGGAAATTAGAGACAAACCGATTCTTTCCAACGGGTCCCTCCCAATGGGGAGGGAGAGGAACATCCAAAGTTATGCACCAAATGAGGGATAATAGCCAATCAGGATCATCTGACTTGGGAATGCCCCGATTCTCCCGAGCATATTGATGGAATCAGAAAGAAAGAAACCTGGGATGCCCTCCTCTGGAGCCGTGCTTCGGAGCAGCAAGCTCAAGTGTTCATCTGGCATGGGACGCTTTGCGAAAGACGTCCCCCTGCGGGGTTCCCTCTACCTTGGAGGTCCCCTAGGGTCTTCCTGGGGGAGCGGAGGGGCATCTATATATTCGGCAATAAAGGTATCTTGGAATTTACCTTAGTAAGCATGTGACGTCACGAAAGGGGAAGTAGAGTCGAAAAAGGTCATAGGAAGGGAATGGGGCGCAATTTGAAAGTACCAAAGACTAAAATTTGTAAACAAGAAGTGAATCAAGCAACCAGAAGCAACCAACAGCAGCATCCGTACTTTCGCATTATTCTAATGCAGATGCTGCAGTGCTCTTTAATTTTTTCTGCAGCTCCACGTTAAAAGTAAATTTTCTCTTATTAACATTTACAACAAATCTGTTGCATAAAAACCAGCTTCTGAAAGTTTATAATGCTAGGTCTGTAATGTTTATCTATTCATTCGTTGATTCATGAGCACATAAACGGGCTGCGTCATGACCGTACATGAAAACAGAAAAGTGATTGTTCATTGCGGCAAATCTTTGAGACGCAGATACAATAAATCGGACTTATAAGCCTTGAGGCAGTGCCACAGAGACTGGTTAAAAAACCGGTTCTCACACTGGTACATTGGACCATTAGGCGGCTGCTGTAGATGTAACTTCTAGAGAAGGCTGCCATCTCCAAATTTATAATTAACTATCTTTGTGACTAAGCTATCGTGATCTATGGTGTTCAAAGCTTTCTTATTGTGCGACAATACTCTGAGCACTATTTTATTATTGTTTACCGCTGTTGTGTAAGCGCCGTGACACGGCTGCAGGCAACAGTGGAACCGGAAAGCACGTTCCCCATAATGGACAGAAAACTTGCAAGCTTGCTGGTGAAGACGCTTGGTGCATCAAGCTAGGGTCACATTACCACTGTGGCACTCTCTTACTGCCTTTCGTGCAATTATATCCTCCTGCTTCCCCTGTGTCTCGAGAAAGGTCTCAATTTCAACACTGATACGTACAAAAAGGGCATACTCACCACAAATCTCGCAACGCAGATAGATTTTCAAGAGCTGATGACAAGATCATACTGATGCGTCCGAACAGGGCATACATACCACAAGTCTCGAAACGCAGAGAGATTTTCACGAGCTGGTGACAAATTGTATCTGAGAGTGCTCTAAAGAAACTGTATTCGGCTGACTTACACCAGCAAAAAAAAAGCCAAGCGATTCGGTTTAGACGATAACAGCAAACGTGGTCGCCGATTGTCGAACAGAGAATGCCCGTTTCATTCGCAAGCGCTCAACTTAAAAGCACGGTGAAGAAGCATCTAGAAAAAATGCAAACGCTGGTGAGGACAACCTTCGTGAGGTGCATCTTCTGACATTTGGTCGCAAGGATAAATACATCTCCGACGTCTGAAAACTTTGCCGTGGAAACGAATTGTCTTGCTTTTGTTGATATGGCAGTATTCTGCAGTGAAGTTCATAACTAAAACCTGACCTTGTAATTTCTGGAAAGGCCGATATCTCTTGCGATGCCCATTGCTTGAGCAAATGGATGTTGCCCTCGACGAGGCCTTAGGTGATTTAGGCATCCCCGGTACAACCGGATACTACGAAGCTTGATCGGAGTGATAGGCTCGATTGTTCGTTAATGATGTTCAGAGTACGAGATGCTTCGTTGTTACCGTAACAAATCTGGCGTTGTGCGCCGAATGCTTGATCAGCTTTCTGCGAATGTCCATGAGCGTCAAACGTTCATTCAGAAATTCTATGCCCAAAATTACGTCACGGGAGCACCGGTGCAGGACCGCAGAAATGGTAGGATAAGTTCGTCGATTCACATTTACTATTGCGGTGTATCGTCCTGACGGCGTAATAAGGCTGCCCGCAACGGTGCAGAACAGCGGGCAATCCGAAGCGGTCATACCTTTTTTCACCTTTGAGGCTAACGTTGTACTGATGACTGAATAGCCGGCTTCGGTGTTAACTTGGTGTGTTGCTGTACGACAGTACGTCCTCGCATTGAGCGTGCGCTTGGAGTCCGACATCGGCTCCGTCGTGTACTGAAATCGCGACCTGGGCACACCATTATCATTTCGTTGGTCGGCGAACTAGTTTAAGGTCTGGTCGCGTCGTCATCGTTGATGTCGTCTGCAGCGGTGGTGTAAATGTGGATATTTTTTTAGTTTGCTGCACAGCAACCTCAACTTCCAGAGTTGCTGCATTTACTTTCCCCGGTGGGGGCTAAATGATCTCCCTTTTACGAGACTGCGGCCTGGTGACGCATATCTGAGCAGTACAGACGGCGTGCTGACTTTTCCCTGCGCAGGTCTGCCAAATGCCATCAAAAGCGCCGCCATGAATGTCTCCTAATCCTCAACAGAAGTCTGATGATTGTTTTAAGATTCAGCCAAACTCCTGAAAAGCAAAGTGGACTTGCCACAGTTACGCAGCGTTCTTTGAGCCATAAAATCCTTTCAGACGGTTGAAGAGGTCCATCCACTGAATTCTTCCGCGTCTTGACTGGGCAGTCATTGAAATATGGGTGCTCGCGGGGATGCCCCAAGAATAGAGGGGGTTTTCGTTCCTCAGGCATCTTCGAGGATATCCACGTTGACGGCATTCAGTACCTCCGACAGATGTCGCGTGGCAGTCAGAAGGCTGATGAGAAGAAATGAAGTCTGGGAGTACACTAAAAAAAATCTTTATTGGGCTGACTTTCGGCCACAAAATAAATGATTGAAATGACCGTTGTACTCATCAGCGCTTAATTCAAAGGGGGCGAAGAAATATCTAGGTAAAAGCTCAGTGACTAGCATAACCTGCAGCATTGTAGAAACGCATCGCGAGGCTAGAATCCTTCGAGATACATCTCGAAGCATCTTCCGCACAAAGGAAATGATAAAGGTGCATCTCTAGACAACAAGCATGAACAATCAAAACGGAGTACATAATCAATCCCAGTGCACCATCACTGAGTTAAGGTCACATGGCAGAGACTGTTATAAACACAACAAAACGAGATTCGAATGGTTCGCGGAACTAGTCAGCACCTGTAATAAGTTTGCGTGTCACTGAAGCCGAGCCTGGCTCACGAAACCTGGCACAAACAAATCTGCAACCAACCAATCCGGGTTTATATACCGCTCGGGCGGAGGGAGCTGGCTTTTCTCGACTTCATTTGATTGGCAACTTTTCTCTCATTGGTTTACCACCTTTTTGCTCGAAACGATACCTCCTTAATAATAATAATAATAGGTTCACAGGAAGGGAAATGCGCTGTTTCTGTCATAATTGTTTCTGCGGACACTTAAACCACGCCGTAAGGGAATTGAGGAATGTGAGAGAGAACGTAGATAGAGAAAAAGAGGAGCCGTAGCGGAGGGCTACGGAGCAATTTCGACCACTCGGGGTTCTTCAACGGCCACTGACATCGCACAGCACACGGACGCCTCTTCGTTTCGCCTCCATCGAAACGCAGCCGCCGCGGTCGGGATCGAACACTGGTACTCCGGCACTGTAGTCGGGCATTTTATTACTGCACTACCCCGGCGGGGCAAGATATCTAATTTTAGCCTTACATTTAGCCAAAAAAAAAAAAAAAACTACTTGAAATACACAGCAGATCGGCATCGGGGAACGCACGGGCCATGGGTGAAAGGATGTCTAAGAGAAGGGGGCGCTGGCATCACGCATGCGCACGCACTCGTCGTGGCCTATTCCACGAAGAAGAGAACAATGGCTGAGATGCAACCTCGGAACATCAGCGACAACCCATTTTCACCCCTTGGCAGCGGTCGCCCGACGACGCGGAGTCCAGTTTTAAGGAGAAAGCTGCTCACGGTGGGAACCTGCTTTGGCTGCGCGTGTGGCGTCTCCTTGACAGCGGTCATCGGTGCCATGGTCTGGTTTGCTGTACACCACTCTATAAGGTGGGACAACCCGAGCGACAGAAATTTGTCGTTCTGCTGTTCAAAAGAGGCAGCGAAGCTATTCGCTGTCATCGACAAAAACGAGCCGCCCTGCACAAATTTCTACGGGTACGTCTGCAAGAAAGCCGTCGAGCAAGGCTTCGTCAAGCTCGACGTGATGAGCGACGTGATGGTGAGCAATTATTGCGCAGATAAAGTAATTTTACGTTCAGAAAGTGATCAACTATAGGCAGCATGAAACATGGCAGCCACGCCACTTATAGCGGAGTTTTTAACTACGTCGGGAGTCGAGCCAGCGGTCGTCAGTTCGCCGTCAGTTGCTATGCAGTCTCGTCATGAGGGCGTTTTCCAACGCCGTTTACATCGTTGCACAGACAGCATCATCCTCATCATCAGTCTGACTATAGCCACTTCAGGGCGAAGACCTCTCCCATATTCCTCCAATTAGCCCGGTCCTGTGCTAGCTGGATTCACTTGATCATGTCATCCACCAACCTAACTTCCTTTCACACCCTGCTACGATTTCTCCCTCTTGGAATACAGTTTGGTACCCTAAGCGACCATCGGTTATCCTTTCTTTGCACTAGATGTCCTGCCCAGGGCCATTTCTTCCTGCTTTTTTAGCTATAATGTCAGTAAGTCGACTCATGTCTCGGACCCATACTGTACGCTTCGCATCTCGTAACGTTACCCTCATCATTTATCGCTTCGTGGCGCCCTGCGTTGTCCTTAACTTAAATAGAACCCTCTGCGTTAGCCTCCACGTTTTAGCTTCATAGTTGAGCACAGGTAAGATGCAGCTGTTGTATACTTTCCTCTTGGACGATACCGGTGAGCTCTGTGTCAAAATATGCGAGGGCTTGCGGAATGTGCTCTATCACAATCCTATTCTCCTTGTTATTTATCTTTCATGGTCTGAATCTGCCGTTACTACCTGTCCTAAGCAGACATATTCGCCTACTTTTCCCGTGCTTCGCTGCCTAATGTAAAGTACTGTTCCTTCCCGAGGCTGCCGAACATTACCTTAGTGGTTATAGTTTGTGGGATGTAATGTCCTAAAGTTACTCAGGCTATGCGAGACGCCGTAGTGGAGGACTCCGGAAATTTCGACCACCTGGGGTTCTTTAACGTGCACTGACAACGCACAGCACACGAGCGCCTTTCTTTTCGCCTCCATCGAAAAGCGGCCGCCGAGGCCGGGATTCGATCCCGCTTTCTTGGGGACAGTAGTCGAGCGCTGTAACCACTACGCCAAACCGGGGGGTCGAACATTACCTTTGACTTCTGCATATTGCCTTTCAAGCCTACCTTTCTACTTTTACTGATGACCTAGACAGGAAAAGCAGAAAGGTAGGCTTGAAAATCAACATGCCGAATATTACTTTATTCTTCGGGATATTGATTTTCAAGCCTACCTTTCTACTTTTCCTGTCTAGGTCATCAATCATTATTTGCAGTTCATCGCCTTGGTTGCTTAGCAAGGCAATGTCATCAGCAAATCGCAGAGTATTGAGATATTCTCTATCTACACTTATCCCTAACTGCTTCTATTCCAAGTGTCTGAATACTTCCTCTAAGCAGGGTGTGAATAGTACTGAGGAGATCGTGTCTCCTTGCCTAACATCTTTCTCTATCGGAATTTGTTACTTTCTTTATGCAGAACTATAGATGCTCTAGAGAAAACGTCCGCTACAATGTCACTGCGACACAAACTTCTGGGCATCTCCAATAATACGGTTTCTTGTGGTAAATGTTCAAACTAATAAAAGGCGCTCTGGAGATTGTATTTACTCGTCCTAGATTATCGAGCAAAAAGACTGTAGCACACTTATCCGGGTATTTAGCATTAACAAGTTGCGTCTTATTCCATACTATTATTTCAGTATGGGAACATGTGAAGAAATGTAGGGGTGTGACAACGATATTTTAACTTTTGTCACCATTTGCGATGAGGTACAAGCAACGCACTAAGTAGGTTGTCGTGTCATCTTGTAATAGTTCACCTGTGTAGTACTGTGCAGAATATTATTGCGGCGCAGAATGTTTAGTAATTTCATAGATGAAGTAAAGCTGGATATGTAAAGCGTCAGATATGAAATTTAAAGATAAAAAATCAACTGCTTTAAGGGCATATTTTACATGCACCTAATCGCCTATACGCGGTGCATGCTGTTAGTCGTGTCTGTAAATAATTTTAGGCTTGCACCGAAACACTTCAGCTTTACGAGAGGCAGACTATATCGAAGGTTATAGGCTCTCGCCTTATCATGTTTTACATATAAAACGGCACACGTTGTAAAACGCGCCGTCGTCATAATTTAATCTGTCATTGCAGCTAATCTTATCAGGGGGCCGCTCGAAACATAACAGCTCTTAATTAGGCATTGTCTATGCAAATCAGGACGCGATTGCACTGTCCGGTGTGGTTCGCATTCCGTATACAGTGGGTCGACCTTTACTCAGAATGAATCAGTCAGCCTTCATGGTTTATGCACAGCAGGTCTCTCTCTAAGCCCTTATGTCCTGCTATCGAAATCCACCCCACTCAAACCAAAATGAATAGTAATTTACGCTCAGTTGTTTACTTTCGTTTGAGAGAATTTAATGCAATCTTGAGTATGATGACAAATTCCAAGGGAATTTGATGTCATTCAGAGCATTTCGACCTATTTGTGAATTTATGTGTTCCATCGGTCTTTTTGTCTCGCTGCCGACGAAGACGATGACACTTCAGAATATTCTGCGACGCGGGAGCTTTGACGACAAGGTTTGAAGTGGTGTGAATTCAGCCGATGAAGTAATATTTAAACAACTGATACTAGCATGAATTTACGAGCGGCGCACACTGCCTGACTGGGTCGAGGCGCGCCAGTTTGCCCTCATGAAATGTACTCAAAATCAAAGGCAGATAAATAAAAACACAAAAAGAAGAACAACTGCAAATTCATCTTTTGAAATAATTAATCACCCGGCGAAGCATACCCACAGTGAAGCTGGGCTCGAAGTTGCAGCTGGTCATTAGGTCTGGTTTGTAGGGGGCGCCTGAGGCGTGCAATCATTTAACGTCTCACAAACAGCGTCATCAGTTTGGTTTGGTTTGTGTAGTTTAAAGTCCCAAGGCGACTAAGGCTACGAGAGACAGCGTAGTGGCGCACTCCGGAATTTGTCACTACCAAGTATTCTTTAACTCGCACTGAGATCACACAGTACACCGGCATCTTGCTTTTTGACCCGATGGGAAAAGCGGCCGCCGAGGCCGGGATTCGATCCCGCTGGCTAGGGCACAATACTCGAGCGCCGCAATAATCGCGCCATTCCTGCGGGGATGCGACACCAGTGTTTTAAGGCGAAAATGTTTCCAGGCTCATGGAACAAAATCCCGTGCACGAGAACTGTGTGCAAGGTTAGTGCGCCTGATCTTTGCGCGAGATCTGTCATATTCCCCGAGATTCCGCGACATGTGTTCTTGTCTAGCGTTCGTGCTATCTGCAATCCCACATCTTGCTCGCCAATTTACGCTACGCCATAGGAGCGATGGTGTACCATTCAAACTCGTACTTGCCAGAGAAAGTGTGACATCAGATACTTCGCCTTTTCTTTCTTTTAAACCAATTATAATTATATGTAGCACTGCAAAGAAAGCCGATAAAAGCCAACGATGAGAAGCAAATAATAGGAAGGAAAGGGTAGGCTTTCGCCGTTCTCCTCTTAACAGACATCTAAGAGAACCTCTGATTTTGAGCTTCAATACTAAGGATTACGTTATATTTATGCCTGATGCCACCGTAGAAGAGCAGAAAAAAATCTCCGCCGTCAATGTTTGCAATTTTTGCAGCTAAGGGGGCGCCGCAGCGACCCGTATCCCGAAAGTGTTTTAAAAAACGACCCCTAGGTGGCTGTGAGTGGCGCTGCAATAGGACGCGGCATGCCACAGGGTGCTGTTCTATCACTCTTACTTTTCAATATTGCATTAATAAAACTTCAAGCCCAGATAAATCAGGTATCACATCTGCGGTACGTCTTCTACGTGGATGACATCAAAATTTAGATCACGACCTATTCCACCGCGGAAATCGAGGGCCGCCTTCAAGAGGCAGTAACCATTCTTCGCGAAAGAACGGTCGTCATTCACGGGGAACGCTCGACCTACCACCCACGCTCTTTCGGACACTCGGACGGTCTAATTTATGACCTCCTGGCCCCTTCGAAAAGGACGCCGCTCGACCCCCTGGGTCGCGCCAGGCGCTCGCCGTTCCTGGAAGGCGCCCCTCATTGATTTATTTATAGGAAGGGAAAGGCGCGGTAACTGTCTCACTTGTTTTTCTGTGGACACCGCAATCGCGCCGTAAGGGAAGGGAGTAAGACGGGAGTGGGACACAGTGGCGAGTAGTCGCTAAACGAACTTGGTGCGAAACGGACGCGTTTAAATGTGCTCCCTTTTCTATTACCTGTAAATTCAGTTGTTGTTTGTTCAATTGTTTGCTTTTCTTCCTAACGACAAAGTATTAACGAACGATTAGACATATCAGACAACCATCGTGCAAGCCTACGCCGCTAATTGCAGACTCGCGCCCCCGAAAAGTTGGAGTTGCTGGTACTACACATTGAACGAGAACATTTTGGGCGCAAAGCCGCCTGGTTGGATTCTTGAAACAAACGTTTGAGAAACACCATCACCAAAAAAATATTTATTAAACCCGGCGTTTCAATACTAACTCGGTCCCTTCCTCAGAGGCGATTGAAGTGCGAAGGCCGCAGTAGCAAGCAGCGGCCTTTGCTTCTCCTTTCAAACACGTTGCGGAGTCCAATTGTGTACGCAGAGGGTAGCGTCCCCGGTTTCCCAATCACTGCTGTTGCTGTAAGCCGGATGAATGAAGACTAGACGTGCCGTCTTTTAAAAGGATTGGTTTCCGCGGCAAGACCGCTCACCCGCTCAAAGGCGATTTTGTGGTCGACGCAAAGTGGCTTGCTTTCTGAGTTCATTTGCCGGCCCTGGCTTTGTTTACAAATTCTCGAGCTCCGAGTGCTCGGCCTCATATATCGGCAAAGGAAAAAAACCTTTGTCATCCTAAATTGTAACACAAAAATTATCTCCGGCAAATAAAATCAGAAAGTAACTCCCTCGCCAAGCACTGCGAACGCGCAGACCACATAATCGCCTTTGAGGAGGTGAGCGTCGTTGCCGCATCTACTCGAGTAGACGACTCATGTGTCTACGTTCGGAAAATAAATGATTTGGAAAGTAAGTGGCATGAAAGTTTCTAACGGCGTCTCGATAGTCGTTGCCCGTCAAATATAAAGTAGGCAGGCATATTTGTATTTTGCAGAGTTGTACTGCTGAAAGAGGCCACAGATGCTAGTCATAATGTGCGAGCACTTTCCAAATGCGCTTCATCCCATTCTTATCCTCTTATTTCCTTTTCATGGTCCGAATCTGTGCTTACTATCTCTTCTTAGTTTTCATATTTCAGAACATTACCGTGTTCTTTTATATATTAATCTTTACGCCTACCTCTCTTCTTCTCCTGCCTAGGCCAACAATCGTTAGTTGCAACTGCTACCCTGAATTATTTAAGAAGGCAATGTAATCAGCGAATCGCAGATTACTCAGATATTATCCATCGACCCTGATGCCTAACTGCTCCAATTCCATGTATTTCACTACACCCTCTCCGCAAGCTGTAAATAGTACTGGGGAGATTGTGTCTTCTTGCATAATGCTTTCCTTAATTGGAATTTTATAAATTTCTTTATGCAGAACTGTGGTTATTGTGGAGCTACGTTTAGTCTGCTGTCGTCTTACCGCTTCCAGGACAGGAATTTTTTTGCTCTTGCAACGAAAGACGCCTCCAGAAAGAGGAAGCATCTATGTCTTCTCACGCCCATTTTTAGAGTGTCACCTGCGCTGAAGATAGGGTTGAGTCCTTTCTTTTTCGAAGTGGCGAAAACTTACAGCGACAATTCAGGCGACCGCTTTCTTGGTCGCTGCGCAAAGCTGAACTTGTCGCTTTTGTGAGGAGGGACAAAGGAAGCAACCATGTCTCCTCCCGGACATCCCTCATGCGTCCCCTTCGTGGGATACGGATTTGAATCGTTTTGTCTTTCACAGTGGCAATGAAACAAATTAGACATTATTATGCGATTGCTCATATTAAGTGTGGGCGTGAGGAGCCCGCCTGAGCCGTTTGAGGCAGACAGGCTACCCCCCTCACACATGAAATAGAAAAGCGAAAACTTTACAACGCCACCTTTCGTCTGTGCGTGTCTGGTATCCCCTTTTATTGTAAAGGAATTTCACAAGAGGAGGCAAAGGCATGTGGCATGGAAGTGGAAAGGAGACTTTGAACACTAATAGGGTGAGGGCCCTCTAAGTGGAGAGAGTAAGGATTTTTTTTATTTTTGATGACTTTGTCTTGTCAGAGGGACACTGGGTCCGGGCTGAGCTCAACCCATAATGTAGTGCCCGCCTTGCTCGAAATTTTTTGATTGGTTAACTCCCACAATGGGGCGGCCAACAAACATGACCACCCCTATCTCTGTCTATCAGTGAATTCAAAGCGAAGGTGCCCGAATAGATGTCAGTCTATGTGGAGGTTCCGCGCTCAGCACATAAGTCTACATGCGCCTTGTCTAACTGAAACGCTCAATCGATAAGTAAGGTCCTGTAGGCAGTATCTCTTTGTGAGGTAGTTTGTTTTTCGGTTACAGTTCCTTTTGTCTGTTAGGCGTTGCATCTCGAATTTGCAGTTCACTGCTGTATTTCAGTAAATACTGTTAATATATTTCTTCATCTTCTTCAACATCGCCTCTTGCTTCAACACCGCCGAGTTACCACATTTGGAGAGGCTTGAACCCCTCTCCAAAGAGAAATACCCAACCCTTTGAAAATTACTGGCATGATAGATAACTTCCAGCACTTTCACATATGGCTCACCCACAGCTTTATCCCGGAAAGCCTGCAAGACAGCTGAGGTTTTAAACTACGTCAAATGCTTTCTCACATTTAATGAATGCAATATATAGAAGCTGTGTATATTCTGAGCATTCTTTCTTTTTGCAAGGGCATAAATTTTAAATCGCCGAGAATTGGCTTATGTCACAAAATGTGTCATGACGGATGGGCAATATTTCAATTCGATAGCATAAATCCCCCTTTTGGAAAATGCGCATTGTGCTAGGTTGGAGTCGTAAGAAAAATTACAAGCCTAGCGCTGGTTGGCGGTTGTTAGGGCGCACAATGGCCGGACACTGGTGTGTCGGATGTTGTGGTTTGTCACGACAGCATATAACTTCGACGAGATGGTCGAGGTTACCAAATATGTTAGCTAGCTATACCTGCGAACGCTAAATGCACCGTGTCTGACACGTGATTTAAAGGTCCCGGTGGCCTCAGTCCTACCCATTTAATAAAAATCCTACCCATTTAATAAAAATGGGTAGGATTGAGGCAACCGGGACTCTTAAATCACGTGTCAGACACGGTGCATTTAGAGTTCGCTGGTATAGCTGTAGAGCTTTGCCAAAGCAGGGCTTCACAATTGTGCCTGGTGGTTCATCACTGACAATATGGAAGAACAAAGCTCTGTGCTGAAAAGTATTTAAAAATAAAACAATTGGGGGCAAAGTTTAAATTATTCGCGAGCAAAATGCGTGGAAGCGGATGTGGATATTTAGGGGAGCACCAGGTCGAAGCGTTTATATGTATTGCGCAACACCCTAAAGTAAGAACTTATTCTGCTAATAATTTTTGCTGCGTAATGCATTTCTTGAGCCCATCCTTATCCTTAAACTACGGTGCTAGGAAAGCAGGAGCATAATACATTTCGAATTCGTCTCCTTTATGGACTTGCAAAAATAACGAAGTGAAATAGCGCTCGCGCCTAACCTGCAGCGACATTGGAGAATTTTGTGCACTTTATGAACAGGGGTGGTCAAAAGTTCTAAGGCCACAGGGTCTGCTTCTGAGCAGTATAGTCAGGCGGCTACGACGGCCCCAAATTTCAAAATTCATGTGGAGGGTAGAAGAAGCATTATTCTAACCTCTGATATTATTTATAACTTTAATGGGATTTCACGTGTCAGAATATGCTAACCAGAAGCAAATCCTTCGGCCTGGGAACTTTTGACCCTCTGTACCTTTGTGTGTTTCACTTGATCTCTTTTCTCTCACTGCATTGCTCATGTACTATTTTTTTTTTCAGTCGGATATCGCTGGCGATATCATGAAAGGAACCAACAACTATGGGAGTGAGGCTGCAGCAGCACTGCACTCTCTGTACACGTCGTGCATCCAGGAGATATGGCAGCACGAGACGTTGATAAGGGACGTCACGGCAGCTGTGCTGGAAATCGCGAATGTTACACGTCGCATGAGCGGTGCAGACCTTCTCCGTTTGGCAGTCACTGTCAACAGGCGATACGGCCTGACGTTCGTCTTTGAGATACGTACGTACGCCAGCGTCGCAACGCAACTCACGTTCATACGAAGAAATTACCGGCTCGGTGACTACTGGGAGTCCTGTGATGCTTCTTGTTACGTCCATGCGTTCTCCATCCTAAACGGGCATTTCGGCACCAACTACACTGAACAGGACATCGAAAATTGGGAAGAAAGATTTCTCGTAACGCATTCGAGATATTCACCCTTGTCCTGGACAGAGATAAGAGAAGTATTCGGGGGTCTGGAAGCCGCGCAGCTCAAATCGATTTTTCTGGAATTATTTATTGACGTGGACAGCTTCAAAACACTAAACGTGGTGTCTAAAGCCAGCTTTCTGAGAGATATTCGGCGTTTGACTAACGAAAGCAACCAGCCTCTATCGGTGTTCTTCAAGGTGGTCCTTCTTGTTCTGGATGCTATGCGCTACATTCAAGACGGCAAACGTCTGAATTCGCCAACACTCAGTAGCGAGATGATCTGCAACAATCACGTGTACTATAGAGCCCAGCTATGGCGCGTTGCGTACGTGGCAGCCCTCGCAACTCCCACCAAGGACGACCAACTGCACAATATCTTCGAGGCCACGCGAAAGATGATTTCTAACTATGCCCTCTACAGGAAGCTGATGGCGGCCGGAAACGACACGGAACACTTCCTGGCCGTGATGAAAAACTTCTCCCTCATGCTGCCTGGAGATTTGATATTCCGTGAGCCGGCCGTGCCGCTGATGTCTAAACAGGGTTTCGTCCGGAACTTGTTCTTGGCACTGAACTACGAGTTTGACTCTGAAATGCAGAAAGCACGCAGAGGCATGCCCCCGCTGCGAGACGATGCCAAGGTCGAAATGAAGCAGCGCATGTTTTTTATAAACGAAACGACTCTGTACGTGTCATCACTTGGATATGGTTGGCTGAGTTCTGGAACTACAGACCCAATGCTTACTGATGCAACAGTGTTCGTGCCTAGCCTGGCTGTCCTGCTGTCGGAAAACATTTTCAACAGGAATGTCTGGTCTGAAAGGACGAAGATGGCACTGAATTATTACAGGTAAGGCGCGATGTAAAGAAATTTGCCTTCCGCGTCTGGATTTTCCGCTAGCTGCTGCTTTTTTCTGTCAGATGGAATGTAAAGCATAGGTCCATCCTAAGATGATGCACAATCAATAATAACTGGGGATTATATCGTATCGGAGGCGATAAATTCATCAGCCCCTATCTGCACAAGCTGCTTTTGAACTATTGTTTATGAAGCAATGGCTCAACAAGGGAAAATATCATTATTGTAGTTCTTGCATCTTTGAAGCATGTTTAGCCACACGCGATTGTAGTATACGGTAATCTATTGCTGGGAAGGCAATCGAGTACCCTGTTTCATGAGCTGTCGACTAAAAGACGTTTTTCTGAGCCTGTTCTGTTAATTTTGAGTAATTTCGCAGCGCAGTCTCCAGGAGATTGTTTATTGGCCTAAAGAGTTGCTCCTATAGCGACAAATAATCGATGTTCGTATTCCATGCCAGGAAGCTACAAAAAGCGAGTGCATAAATAAACTTGTTAGACAACGTATTGATTCTATCCCACACAGCCTAAAGGTCGCTCGCTACGGTTGGGCTGCATGTCACAAGAGTTGTACTGTCTTGTGTGTGGGCATCTCAAGCTTAGTGCCCCAAAACATAAATACAAAGCATGGTGTTCAAGCCACCAAAATGTGCCTTATATCTGTTTGATAGTAATTATCACGCACATTAGGTTTTTCACACGCTCCATTGCAACAAGCGTAATTGAATTTGTGGATACCCTGACGGAAAGCGATCGTTTTCTATGCCTTTATTGGTATTTGGTTTTCTTTTGCAACCTCTTGAAAGAGTTCAAATGTATGAAGTATATGTGCTATATGTAGTGTTGGCTGACCGTGGTGAGTCATTGGTTGACAGATTGATTAGAAAGTATGATTAGTGATTGAAACGGGCGTGGCGTAGAGAAGTAACCACTTGCGTGTATTCTTGAATATGAACATTTGTAATAACCTGCCTCTTCATGGTGGCCGAGTGGATGTGGTGCTCAAAATCGGCGACCAATGATCTGGGATCTCGCGGCGGCCGCGTTTCAAGGAGGCGAAAAGAAAGGCGCCCGTGGGATGCGTGTTCGCAGCTCACATTAAAAATACCAAAGCGGTCAAAGTTTCTGAAGTTCCCGTCTAACCTGAGTCGCCGTGGGAATTTAAACACCGTGGACAATATCAAACCAACGTGGAATGACTTGCAGTGGATACTAGTCCGACAACATAGTCTACCACTTTTCTACATGCGGGGGCATTTTTTGATTTGGTTTGGATTGGTTTGTGGGGTTTAACAACCCAAAGCGACTCAGGCTATGAGAGACGCCGTAGCGAAGGACTCCGGAAATTTCGCCCACCTGGGGTCCTTTACCGTGCACTGATGTCGCAAGCACATGGGCACCTTCCTTTTCGCCTGCATCGAAAAGCGGCCGCCGAGGCCGGGATTCAATCCCGCATCCTTGGGAATAGTAGTCGATCGTCGTAACCATTGCGCCACCCCGGCGGGGTGGCGCAATGGTGGCGCATTGGCGTCGGGCACCACCATAGCGTCTTTTCGCTATGGTGGTGCCCGACGATCAGGAAGAGTTCGTAGGACAAATGCCTGCAAGGCGGATAATAACGCTTGGTATAACGTTACTATATGGTTCAAGCTAAGTCTGGAAGCCATATTGCGAACGCTAGAGGGGGAAGTGGCACCTTAAGTGTGCAGAGTAAGCGAGCGGCGCTATGTCAGCAGGTGCCGAGATTTGTAAATATGGGCTGGGCTTGAGTTGTTCCATAAAGCCAAAGAAAGATAATTAAACATCAGTGTCGTTTAATAACCAGCAAAGAAGCAGATGTGAATAATGCAGAACCAGAGAGGAACAAGTGAAGAAATGAGTGCGCACGCTATCTCGTGTACTTTCGAATATTTGTATGGTCGAATAAACAGCAATGTGGCTATGTTCAATGCAGAACGGAATTCGATGACGTTATATACCAAGGAAAAGAAAGATATTTGGATATAAAAGGCTCTGGTGAGAGCAGGAATATCACGGCCTGGTGCTCTTCAGGCGTCAAAGCATAAGTCGGAGAGTTTCAATTGAGGGAAATTCAGTTGATGTGTCAGTTAACCGTACCACTCGGGTATATAAGTACTGTCAATGCCACGCATCGACTGGAGTTGCCAGCGGCAGTGTGCGACGACCCCCTGACGGGCCAATGAATCTATAGCTGCCGGCGCTGCCCCGAGTGACGCGTTTCATGAGTCTACAGGCACCCCTCGCGAGCGTCTGAGTTTGAAATGCGCCTTAAATAGCTTAACTCGTTTACGCCATAGCGCAAAGGGGATATGCGTATATTATTTTCTGAAGTTTGATTTGGTTTGTGGGGTTTAACGTAACAAAGCGACTCAGGCTATGAGAGACGCCGTAGTGGAGGGCTCCGGAAATTCAGTTCAGTTCAGTTCAGTTTATTACCTTAAGGACCCCCGTGGGGGTATTACATAAGGGGGTATTACAAATTTCGACCACCAGTGGTTCCTTAACGAGCACTGACATCGTACAGCAAACAGGCGCCTTGGTTTTCGCCGCTAGCAATAAGCGGCCGCTGAGGCCGGGATTTGATCCCGCGTCCTTGGGAAGAATAGTCGAGCGCCGTAACCACTGCGCCACCCCGGCGGGGCCTTTTTTTTAATGATGATATGACAGTCATCTGCCATCCGCAAAATTTTAATAGAATATTCCACGCATCTGTAAATTAAAAAAAATATTTCTTAAATCTTTATCGATCAGTTGCTCTGATGCCATCCATTGCTTTTCTTCTGGTATTCGTCAAAACTGCCATAATTCATATAAAAGTTGTCTTGAGACGAAAAAGAACTTAAATATATTAAATTATTGGTGTCATCACTGAAAAGCTTAGATTCAGCACTGAGCGCTATTTAGTGAAGTAATTTTCAGATTTCAAGTCTGATTTCACGTTCGTGTACTGCAACAACAATCCGCAATAATGTACTACGAGTCCATTTTGAAAAAGTGCACCATACATAGCCATGACGCCGACATGCTAACAGTACGTGCCAGCTACTTACACATCACGTCCGATGCAGGAAGTGCCTGACTACCACGTCTGGCCCAACGGTCTATGACTTCCAGGTTCCAGTAGTGGATGCGTACAAGCATGGAATGCGAGTCGCCGCTCTTGTAGGGGCTGCAGGCACCGGCACTGCTGAGACCAACACACCAGCGTCTGCGAGGCCCAGCTGGTACACAGTGCAGGACGCCTGGAGCCTCTTCCGGATGTCTGAAGCGCAATTTTTCTACGCTCGCGTCGCCTACTACCACTGCGACTCTTTTCACGATGTATTATTGAATGAGATCTTCAAGGACAATGCTGATTTTTCTATAGCATTCCAGTGCCCGCGCACCAATGACAAGGAGAAAAAGGACTGCACGAACTTTATTGCTCAAAATAGTGATTTAAACATTGTGTAAATGGGCCGCTGTGAAGGTGCTCCACTCATTTTTTAGTTCTATCATTTTTAATAACGCCTTTTACGTTGTTTTGTAAATGTTCTGGGCATGCTTCTCCAACGCGTTACTTTCTAGGAGGGGAGCTTGGACAATCAGATACCTAGAAACATAAATTATTGTATTCGCCGATGATTCCCGAATATTAGTTTTCACAACATATAGCAAGAGTTTACTTTTGAATTGTTTGTCCCTCTTTTCTAACAAAAGTATTAACGTTAGATTTTGTGTCAAAAGGTTTATTTTATTGTAAGAAATCTAACTCTGGTTTAGACTGTAAGGTTGAACAAGGCTGCGGTTACAAAACATGAGCTGAAACGACGGAACTTACATTGTGTGATTTATAGAGCAGCTTATACAGCATCGATGCTTCAGCGAACATATTTGGTATGACGCTAGCACTACATACATTTCTTGCCTTCAAGATACCTCCTTGAGATTGATGCTTAGTCTGCGTCGTGCTAAGGTGTCGCTCGTCTTTTAACGCTAATAACGTTGCCTAATACCCGGCCTATTAAAGCCAACCTTCGGCCTTCGTTGAAGTCTCAAGTCATGCTGATGTTCCTGCTGCTTCTGGAACTGCACTTCCACTTCATAGTGTCTGTTAAGACTGCCTAGAAGTGCCTCCTTACTATGGAGCATTTGGTTCTGAAGTAAAATTGGCCAGGTAGCGAGTCGTTTGTTATTGTGAATCATGAAAGAAGAAAATGGTGAGATAACTTCACTGGGATAATTTGTCTACCTTTCTGCGTAGTGTCTGCTGCGCAATACAAGTGTGACTAAAACTCCACGACCTAATGCTGTACCTGCACGTCTGCTATTAGGATGTTTCCTTTGCACGACGCCCGACTGTATAATGTCGCTCTGCCGGCTGACAGCTGCTGATTACGGCTTTCAGTATAGCGAGGCCGCAAATAATTTTATGAGCAGCAATTCCTGCTGTGCCGGAATTCGCACATGGTCAGGGGCCAAGCGCTGGGCCATTTCCCTTCTTTAAAGTACAAGAATATATTTATATCATTTTGTTTATTAGCCAATTGCTCTCCTATTACAGGAATGAAACATACTAAAGTCGTGACAGTGCTTCTCTGTGCTGTGCCTGCATTACCGATGCCAAAAAATTGGACCAAGTGAGCTTTATGTCTTTAAAGCGATAGGAAAGGGACGCGTTTCCTTAAACAGAAACTGTTTTGTTCAACCTTCGCCTTCAGAGTTGATGCGATACCACCTTTAATATTGTTGGTTGGTTGGTTTGTGGGGTTTAACGTCCCAAAGCAACTCAGGCTATGAGAGACGCCGCAGTGGAGGACTCCGGAAATTTCGACCACCTGGGGTTCTTTAACGTGCACTGACTTCGCACAGCACACGGACGCCTTGCTTTTCGCCTCCATCGAAAAGCTGCCGCCGAGGCCGGGATTCGATCCCGCGTCCTTGGGAACAGTAGTCGAGCGCCGTAACCACTGCGCCACCCCGGTGGGGTACCTTTAATATTGTCTCTGTCTTCAGAGAACTCGGAAAAGAAAGTTTTGCTACACTAGGTAGGGTCGCGATTCGAGTTCTTAACTTCACTTTAAAATGAATTCGATAAGTACAGCGCCTTCCCTTTCTTATAAGCCAAGTTAAAATATAAACAAAGGCTGAGCTACGCAAGGCAGAGCCCAGCTTCGCGTGAATGATAACTTGCCCTTCAAGTGACCTTGACAGATACGGCGCCTTTCCTTTCTCATCACCTAGTTACAAAAGCGAAACCCCACTACGCTGGGTAGAGTCGGCCCTAATAAAATTGGTGGTGGCTTAGCTTGGCTATGCCAGGATATACGTACCGAGAGGTATGTTTATGAGGCTCCGCTTATTGTGATTATTGCATCTTTATTAATGAAGACTGTGATGAACGGACGCCGAGTCGAGCTGCACGGAATCAAGTGTTTAATGGAGGAATGCCGCTGAAATAGCTATGGCGAATGCCATCTGGAGATAACAAACACAGCCACAATACCCTGGCGTATGCTCTCTTGAAATACATCGATGACACAGAGCGCGCGCGCGCGCACACAAACACACACACACACACACACACACACACACACACACACACACACACACACACACACACACACACACACACACACACACACACACACACACACACACACACACACACACACACACACACACACACACACACACACACACACACACACACACACACACACACACACACACACACACACACACACACACACACACACACACACACACACACACACACACACACACACACACACACACACACACACACACACACACACACACACACACACACACACACACACACACACACACACACACACACACACACACACACACACACACACACACACACTTCCCTCTTAGTCATCAATGCCGTACCTCAGCTGTCTGCACCCCAGTTTCGTGCCATACTGTTATCCAACAAACAATACAGCTTTTCCGCCACCTCTGTCCTGTCCTTCAAAACACAATTATAGAAATTGATCATACCTACCAAAGCTTGCAGTTCCATTTTGTTCTTGGGAGCCGGAGCCTGGTGGATGGCGTCGACCTTGACCTTCGATGGGTAGATGCCTTTAGAGTCAATCCGAGGCTCCGACAATTCAGGGCTCTTTTTGAAAAACTCGCACATCCCTGATTGAACTCTGAACCCCGTTTTGGACAGGCGGCGGAAGACTTCGACCAATATTCTTTCATGTTCTTCAATAGACTCGCTGGCGATCAAGATGTCATGTAGATATGAAGCGACTTGCCGCATTCCGGCCAACACCGTGTTCATGGTTCTTTGAAAAACCCCTGGGGCCATGCAGACGCCGAACGGCAACCGACAGACTTTGTACAGTTCCCGTACGGTGGTAATTGTGATTGATTAAAACTTTAATTTCCACCGATTTAGGAGGCACCCTACTCCCCGCTCGTGGCACGTAGGCCTGAGGAACGGGGACTGGAACCTACGCGACTAAGGACTGGCGAATATACATTGGTTATTGCGGCCTCAGCCGCCAGAGGGACGGATTTTGCTGGTCAGCGGGGATGTCGCTTCGCAGCAGGGTTACCCAGGCTTTTCTACATTTAATGTTGTCCCTAGCGCCAGGAGATTTAGGACATTCCTAAAGTATATGGTCGAGGGTCTCTCTTGCTTCGCACGCTTTACATTTATCATTTTTTGTCTCATCTATCTGGGTGTGAAACAACCAGAGACAAGGTTTGGGAAATTTCCGGCTTGTAATCGCCGCCAGGCTATGATCTCTCTATTATTTAAGCTAGGATCCGATGGCGGCGTCAGACGCCTTCCTAATCTATAATTTTCGATTATTTCTTTATAGGTTTGCAAACGTTCGTTCATCGCCTGGCAGTCGGGCGGCTCCGCGTTTGCCCGGAAGTAGAGAGCTCGGGCTAAATCATGGGCCACCTCGTTGCCGGGGACGGACGTGTGTACTGGGACCCAAATTAGGGTGATTTTGCGATCAATTTTAGCTGGAGCTGTTAGAATTCGGGCAGCTTCTTGTGAGACCCTGCCTTTTCCGATATTCCAGAGAGCAGTTTTACTGTCGCTAAGAACCAATCTAGCCTTCGTTCCGACGCAAGCGAGCGCTATTGCGACCCCTTCAGCCGTGGTGGCGGGACGACTGGTGCGCCGCTACCATCGACTACCGCGGCGACCGCCGCCCCTGATCGGTCGCTTGCAGCGTCTACGTAGGCAAACCAGTGCTTCTCCTCTTTTCTTCCGTCTCTCCTTGTGGTATTCTGGGTACATGTTGGGGGGGGGGGGGGGGGAGAGGACGGACAATGATGTTCTCGCGACATTGTGGCGGTAGGGCAATCTTGTTGGCTGTGCTCCTATCTATTTTTCGACCCACCCATTCCAAAGTGGTTCGACCTGTTCTCGACCTATTTAATATCAAATGTTGGGCGATTCTCACTGCTTCAGCAAGTTCCGTCCAGCTATTATGCGCTCCCATTTCTATCAGGCATTCCGTAGTAGAGGGGATAGGTAGACCCAGCGCCCTCTTGACGCAACGCCTGATGAGTGCGTCTATCGTATCTTTTTCGTTGGTCCTGATGTTGAGGAACGGTGTGGCATAGCATATTCGGCTTATTATGTACGCCTACATCAGTCTCAAGTGACTTCTCTCTTTGAGGCCTCTGCCTTTCAATGCAATCCTCCTAAATATCCGTTACTTGCGTCGCGTAGGTAGTGAGGTTTTTCATCGTTCCGTCGGTATACTCGTCCTATTGAATAAAAAGTCCGAGGATTCTGATTTGCTGGACTTTTGGTACGGTTTTGCAGTCGATCTTAATTGCTACGTTAAAGTCGCCCTTGCACCTCATTGATTTTGGGTTATATATGAAAAGTTTGGATTTTTGCGGAGAGCACGCAAGACCCCTGACGGCCGCGTAGGACGAAATGGTGTCCGCTGCCGCCTGTAGACGTTCTTCTATGCTGCCGTCGCTGCCATTGTTCATACAGAGACTAACGTCGTCCGCGTAAATGCTGAACTTTAGAGCGGTGGGAAGGTCTCTCATCACCACGTTAAAAAGAAAGGGTTTGAGCACCGAGCTTTGCGGCGTTCCTTTACTTCTCAGGTGGACAGGGGGGGATTCTAGGTCCTGAAACTTTACATTCAACGTCCTCTTTGTCAGGAAATTCATTACGTAACTATATGTCCTCTCGCCGACTCTTAATTCCTGCAGTCCCGCGAGAATCACCTGGTGTTTTACGTTGTCTAATGCTTTTGTTAGATCTAATGCTACAATTACCTTCGCGTCTTTGGATTTCGAGTCAAGTATGGTATGTTGTAATCGGAGCATTACGTCCTGTATGCACAGGCTCGGTCGGAACCCGACAATCTCGTGCGGCCACAGGTCGTTTTTCTCCATGAAATTAGTAAGCCTTGTTTGGATTATGCGTTCCATAAGGTTTCCAATGCATGAGGTTAGAGAAATAGGTCTGAGGTTTTCCAATTTCGGTGGTTTGCCAGGTTTTGGAATTAGCACAACGTTGGCAGTTTTCCACTGCTGGGGAAGACAACCGCTACTCCATACTTCTTGCATGTAGTTGGCGAGTGCCGTTACGGAAGCGTCGTCTAGGTTTAACTCCGCCGTTGCGTCATCGGCCCACAGTTGCTGAAAGGCTTGTGTCAGATCCAGCTTAGAGAAAGAACGCCCCCTTCTTAACCTAGCAAAAGTTTCTTTGCTTGAGGGAAGTGGGTACACATTACTTTTGATTGCCTGGTTCACAGTGCTTCAATAATCCCCGCATATTCTGAGAGAGCTGTTTTTGTTCCGCCCCACAACGATTGGCGTTGCCCAGTCAGAATATTGCATGGGTTACAGAATTCCCAGTTCCACCAAGGGATTTAACTCTGTCACGACTTCATCCCTTATGACAAACAGAACGCTACGACAATTCAGGAACTTCGCTTGTGCCCCCTGCAGTTTTCAATATGTATGCGGGGTAGGGCAACGCGGGGCGTGATTCCGTTCCCTCAAAGGTATGGATGGATGGAATATAGGAGCGTCCCCTTTGAAACGGGGTGGTAGCAGTAGCTATCATGCTCATTTTTCTCGCGATATCTTAATTATTGATTTAGAATGGTTAACTAAACCATCATTCTATTTAATAAATTTTGTTCCTACATTCCTAACGTTATGTCACTTCTCTGCTTTTAAGCCACCAATCTTCCAGTCGTTTTTTGCTAGTTTCCACCGCCGGTTTATTCACCCGGCCACTGTTATCTCTAAACACCAGAGCTTCAGGGACAGTGATTGCGCCTGCACCAAGTTCCGGATGGATACCATTACATTCGAGTATAATATGGTCAATTGTTTCACTGGAGTATCCACATACAGCACATGCGTCATCTCCATTGTTAAATTTCTTTTTGTAGCTGCGTGTTCCAAGGCACCCTGATCCAGCTTCAAAAACTAGGGTACGCCCTCTTGAGTTATCAAAGAAATCTTCCTTCCTGATATGCATTTTCCACTTTCGGTATAATTGCACACTCTGTTTCTTTTCCATCGAATTTATCCAATTTTTACCTTCTGTGTTTTTCACCTGTTGCTCAATGCCCTTTATTTCTCCGTCCTTGTTACTAGCATACTTACTAGTTAGTTTCCTTGTTCTTTTCCTCCATTGTGAGTCAACGCTTTTTAGGTGCAGGTATTTAAATACTTTAGCTGCCCATCTATTACTGTCCAATTTCCTCAGACGTTCCTCATATAATATTTTACTCTGAGCTTCCCGTACTTCGAAAGATGCCCAGCCCATATCTCACTGTACCGCGTCATTTGTAGTTTTGCCGTTGGCACCTAGTGCTAATCGTCCAACGGATCTCTGATTTGTTTCTAATGTCGACTGTACCTCTGATTTTAGGCACAAAACCGCATTTCCGAAAGTAAGTCCGGACACCATATTCCTTTCCAAATACCCCTCAAAACCTAATACCTGTTGTATCCCAACAATGCCCTATGATTCATTTTCCGGGCATTCCTTCGCCCTTTGGCCTTAAGTTATTGCTCATGCTTTCCAATGTATGCCAATCCTTCGTTTACCCATACCCCCAGGTATTTATATTCTGCTACTCTAGGTATTTCAAGGCCTTGTATTTTAAGACCCTGATCAGTTGAGCCGTTGAAAATCATCAGACCCGACTTAACTGCGCTGAAACTGAAGCCCTTCGTCTCCGCAATACTTAACTAGAGCTTGCAATTCTTCCAGACTCTCAGCTAGCAACACAATATAGTCTGCATACATCAAACCGGAGAGGCGCTGCTCTACCGCCTTTCCACCTAATCTATACAGTTCGTTGCAGGGGATCCTCCGGGCAGCGTCACCTGGCGACAGATAGCGGAAATATTGTAGAAATGAATAATAGCGGGTGTAAAGCATGCTGAACTTATTGCTTCAGTAGCGCAATGGAGTCTAATGGTAATTCTTTTAACAGTTCATTGTAGCACATCCCAAAAATAGACGCCCTCCCAACAGTGCAGAAATACATGGTCTATTGTCTCTGGCTGTTTACATATTAAGCAAAGTGAACCTCATGGCAGATAAAAGCCCTTGCTTTCAAAAAACGTTTGTACCAATAATGTTCCTCTATGTAACTTAAAGAAAAACGTCTTTACCCCAGGAGAAACTGGCATTCTTTTGACACGCTTCAGTACGTCTTGACCTAGACGGCCGCTATACAAGGCTCTGTACAAAGGAACAGAGAAGAAGTCGTCACAAACAGCTTTATATAGGTTCTTCTTTTTCACTGAACTTAAGTATTCTGTCGAGAAGCGAGCTGACAGAATTCGAACACTGCTGACAACCTCTTTGAAAAAACTAGAAAGACGCCCTGGCATGCTTTCCGTGGCAACAACGAAATTTGGCAACGCCCGCGCGAGCCTCACTTGGCACACAGTGCGCAAAAAGGGGTCGGTAACGTCGCGAAAGAAAGTAAATCTGTTGACAAGCTGGCGCACGAATAAGTGAGCAAGCCCGAGACCTCCGTCTTTAATTGGCCGGAACAGGTTATCCCGACTACATCTTTTCCAGCTTGATGGCCATACAAACACAGCAAAGATTCGGTGTAGCTTTTGAACACTCAACCTAGAACAATGAAGTGCTTGCATGATGTACCACACCTTGGCAACAAAAAAGAGATTACACACAGTGGCTCGTGCAAAGGTAGACAGCGGCACGCCTTTCCACTTGTCAGCCTTCTCCCGTATTTCCTGAACTTGGCTTGCTCTCTTCATAGAATTCTAGAGGTACGCCCATATACTTCACGGGTGTTGTAACCCACGTAACGTCGGCAAAAAAGTCAGGCGTTGATGTCCACGCCCCGTGCCAGAAGCCAAGACACTTTCCCCACTTTACTGGACTTCCTGTGGTCGCACTAAAATCTTTCACAACTTCAACTGCGGCGCGACTACTTTCTTTGTTCGCACAAAACACTGCCACATTATCAGCGTACGCCAAAAGTTTAACCTCAGACATGTACAGTTGAAAGCCCTAAACAGATGAATTTTGCATAATAGACAGGCATAAAGTTTCGATATAAATGCAGAATAGAAGAGGGCTGAGGGCACAACCCTGACATACCGAACGCCGCACATTAGATTCCTGCCAACAGAAAATAATGACGGGATTCCACTTGATACGGTTATGCTAATAGGCCTGCACAGTCTATGGCGGTTCAGAATGGCGGGTTTTCACTGTGACCCTGACGCCCGCCCTGCAAGGGTCTACTTTCGCGAGAGTATACACGTATTGGTTGAAATGCACAAATTGAAGACCACTGTGCCAGACTGGATTTCAAGAGTCGAGCCATTATGCGTGCTGAAGGAATTTTAACTTGACAAAGGCGACTCGTATGAGCCTGCCGGCTCCTGTATTAACAGTGTCATGCTTGTGGTAACCGCTCTGCTGTGAGCATTCTGTTTGTAGCGCGATTTTGTTGGTGATGACCGGCAATAAAGAAAAAAAAATTCAGTAGCGCAATGGATTGATACTACTTACCTCAGCACTAAGCGCGTAAGACAGATGTTCGAATCCTGTAATCTTTTTTTCAGTTATGTTTTTAAGGCAGCGTTATGAAAAAACTACTAAGCTCATTCCAGGGGAGTGGTCCCCTTTAGGTTACAATAAGTAGTGTTTTTATTTCTTAACAGCCGCAAAATCAGCTGTGAACAGAGCCACGAGGTGATGGCATGACAATGGTGACACAAATCAATTCCCCTTCCCCGTAATGATTTCCTGCCTTTAGTGATTATATGTTACCTTTAGGTTGCGTTCAGAGACACCTTTTGGTAACTATCGCCATTTAACCCGCTCAGAGGCATTCAGTCAGGAGAAAGAAGTTGCGGGACCCAACTGTTGAGGAGACGGAATTACGCAGCGCGGGGCAGCATCTCACTAAACACATCCTGAAATTTTTTTTTCGTCCGACGTGGATGCTGTGAAGACCAGTTAGATTGATTTTCAACGGCAGGAACCAATCCAGACCCAGCAAAGTGTTTCCCTCATTCTTCAGTACACGTATCAGCAACTAAATTCTCTGCCTTTGAATTTCACGGGAACGGACGCTTTTCCCAGCACGTCGAGACCTTCCTTTGTCCAGGTCACGAGTTGTGTGCTGCAATCTTCCAGCTAGATCTGTTTGGCTACTTGCAGCTTTTGAAAACGTTTTACACTTATAATCGATCTGCCAGCTCCAGAATCTTCTTATGACGCCCTTCCCAATCTCAAAAGCGATGACGTAGTTTGGCGTCCCTCTTTTTACTTTAGCTGATGCTGAACTCTTTTTGTAGTTTTATTTTTGATTGATTTATTTATAGGAAGCGAAAGGCGCGGTAACTGTCTCACTCGTTTTCTGCGGACACCTCAACAGAGCCGTAAGGGAATGGAGGAAGAAGGGAGTGAAAGTGGAAAGAGAGAAAGAGGAGCCGTAATGGAGGTCTGCAGAGTAATTTCGACCACCTGGGGATATTTAACGTGCGCTGACATCGCACAACACACGAACGCCTCTTCGTAAGGCAGCCGCCGAGGTCGGGTTCGAACCCAGGTACTCCGGCACAGTAGTCGGGAGTTTTACCACTGCACCACCCCGTCGGTGGCGTTCCATTCTTTACTTGGCTAGGCGTTCCACTTTTTATTGCGAAAGCAATACTGCTAGCACATTTCTGCTCTCGGGGGAGGTGGTGGTGGTGAAAAACTTTATTTAGTGGAGCCGCGAAATACTCGTTACAAGGGCTGGGCCGGCTCCTGATCACGGGTGGTGGCCAGCAGGCAGTGCCTGACGGCGACCGCTTCAGCTCAGGCGACCAGTCTCCTTTGTGGAGCCGGTTCTGAGCTGGAGACCGCGATCTCCCAAGCCTCGTTGTCCGTAAGGCGCCATTCGGCCGGTGGTTGAAACTCCGGGCATCTGAACATATGTTCGAATGTAGCTCTCGGGGCCTCGCAGAGGGAACATACGGACTGATGAGTAGAGGGGGAGAAGAGTGCCAGCAGTGCTGGGGAGGGAAAGGTGCGGGCTTGAAGGTGTCTCCATGTTATTTGTTGTGGTTTAGTTAAGGAGGGGTGTGGGGGAGGGTAGTGAAGTCTTTCAGACCGGTAGTGTAGTGTAATGTCGTTGTAGGTGATCAGCCGATCTCTGGCACTGCCTAGGTCCTCGGTATCTGTTGCTCGGTCGACGTATGCTCGAGCAGCAGAATTGGCCGCTTCGTTACCGGGGTTGCCGGAATGGGCTGGTACCCAGACAAGGTCTATGGGTCGGGGTGTTTGAACGTTGGTAGTTAAGATTTTGTGAGAGGCAGCATGTAGCTGGCCTCGGGCGAAATTTTGTATGGCAGTTTTAGAATCGCTGAGGATAAGGGTGGCATTGGAAGAGACTATCGCGATGGCTATAGCGGATTCTTCCGCTTCTACGGACGTTCGGGTAATGATAGAGGCTGATGTGATGTGTTCGAAGCGGCTGGATACCGCGCATATCGCATAAGCTGAGCGGTGTGGATATTCTGCGGCGTCCACGTAGACCATGTCGGGTTCGTTCGCATGTGCTATGTGTAGAGCACGTGCTCTCGCTTTCCGTCTGGCCTGGTTATGAAGGGGATGCATGTTTTTCGGAAGTGGCTGGACAGTGAGGTGATCGCGGACTGTCTTTGGAACTGCATAAGTTTCTACCGGAGGGGCATCTAACGGTCTAAGTTGGAGAAAGGAAAGAATGTGGCGACCAGTTGGGGTAGTGGAGAGCCGTCCTAGTTGGGCGATGCGGTGGGCTTCCACCAGTTCGCTGAGGGTGTTATGAACTCCCATGCCTAAGAGTCGATAGGTTGGGGTGCGCTTAGGTAAGCCGCGAGCTGCCTTATAAGCGTGTCTGATGAGAGCATCCACCTTGTCGGTCTCTGTTTTTGTTAGATATAATAAATATGGAATCGAGTAAAGAATACGGCTTATAATAAATGCTGTACTAAGCGTCTAAGGTCATGCTCGCGCATTCCACAGTGCTTGTTGGCTATACGTTTGATTAGGCGGGTGATCTGATGTGTTGTGTTAGTCAGTCTGGAGAGTGTATCCGTGTTAAGGCCGTTGTCTTGTATGAACATACCTAGTATTCGAAGTTTGTGAACTTGTGGTACTGGCTGACCATCTACGGTGATGAGCATAGGGGGTTGGGGGTGTTTCCGCGGGCTTGGGTGGAGTATCAGGAGCTCGGATTTGGTGGAGGAACATGCAAGGCCTATTGAAGCTGCGCATCTTGACAACATGTCTGCCCCCTCCTGAAGAGTTTCTTCCATGCTACCTACATTCCCAGTGGTGGTCCACAGGGTGATATCATCTGCATATAGAGAATGGGAGAGGTTTGGGATCTGTGACAGCTTTTTAGCCATGGGGATGAGTGTGATGTTAAATAAAAAGGGGGAAAGGACTGATCCCTGCGGGGTGCCTCTATTACCGAGGGTAAAAGTGGGGGATTTTAGGGGACCGAACCGAATTTCTGCTGTGCGATCCCGGAGAAATGCTGAAATGTAGGCATGTGTTCGGTTTCCCACATTCAGAGTGGATAGTGCATCCAATATAGAGGAGTGATAGACATTGTCAAATGCCTTTTGCAAGTCTAGAGCCAGCAATGCTCTTGTGCGTTTGCAGTGTCGGGGATGGAGAATTTCTTCTGATATCTGTAGCATGACATCTTGGGTGCATAGGTGGCTGCGGAAACCCAGCATTGTGTGAGGAAAAAGGTCGCGGGTTTGCATGTGTGTATGTAGCCGATTCAAGACAACGTGTTCAAAAAGTTTACCAAGACATGAAGTTAGCGAAATGGGCCTAAGGTTTGAAAGAGTGAGCGGTTTGCCGGGTTTAGGTATAAAGGTAACCTGAGCGTGTGTCCATTCTGAGGGAAGCGTTCCCTCTTGCCAGTGTTTGTTAAAGAGTTCTGTTATTGCCTGGATGGAGTTTTCATCGAGGTTTCTAAGTGTTTTGTTCGTGACCTGATCGGCTCCTGGAGCAGACGTAGTGCGGAGTTGGAGCATGGCTGCTCCGACTTCATACTTTGTGATGTCTTCGTCTAGCTCATGGTTTTGGGTTCCAAGGTACTGTGGTAAGGGTGTCTTCGGTGTGGTTGTGAGGTATGTATCTTTTAATGATTGAATAATGTTGGCGTTGTCCATGTCTATGCCATGGATAAGACGCGTCACATTTTTCTGCTGTACATTCTTGGTGTGATCGGGTTCAAGAAGGCATCGTAGCAACCGCCACGTGTCCTTAAGTCCTAGGTTTCCAGCAAGGCGGTCGCATACTTGACCCCATTGCTGGTGACTAAGCTGTGCCGCGTGCGTCTCCATTTCCCTTATGAGAGCGGAGATGCGGAGCTTCAGGGCGCGATTGTGTTTGATTTTAAGCCATCGCTTCTGTAAGCTCGAGTGAGCTTCCCACATATGGAGTAATCGGCTGTCAATCACCTCCGAGGATTGTGTGCACGGCATTTTCGATGTGGCCATGTTCACGTCCTTGTTGAGGTTAGCCAGCCAATTTGTAAGGTGGTCTATCTGCTTCGGGGCCGCGGCACGAAGATCGCGAAAGCGATCCCAGTTGGTGATTTTGAGTTTCCTCTTTACACGGGGGGTTATGGAGGATAGTGAGAAAGAGGTCTCAATTATATAGTGATCGCTACCAAGAGAGGTTTGCGTGTTTGTCCAATAGCATTGTGTTATGTTTTTCGTGAGTGTAAGATCGGGGGTGGTGTTGTTCTGTACACTGTTGCCGATGCGCGTGTACTGTTGTGTATCATTGACAAGGGTTATGCCCTCATTTTGGAGAAGTGTCCAGAGTCGGGCGCCTTTACTGCAAGTCGTTGTGTATCCCCATGTGATATGGCGGGCATTAAAGTCTCCTGCAACTATCAATGGTTGGTTAGCGCTGATTTGAAGGGCTTTTTTCATGGCCGCCATTAGAGGAGCAGTTTTTCCTTTCGGGGGCTGTAGATATTCAGAATGAATAGACTCGTTCCTTTCCGCTCTTTGGGAAGCAGCTCTATAAAATGGAAGTCGATATCTGCAACGTCCATGTTATGATCAGTTGCTGTGTAGTTGCGGTGAACCAGCGTCGCCACTCTGTACTGAGTATAGTTTGTTGGTGTATGAGGAGTGTAATTGAGCAGTTTTACAGGGGAGTTTGTTTCCTGGAGTGCGATTACCACTGGTGTTTCATCGGCCGGAAGGGATTGAATGTAGAGCTGCAGATTACTACGCTTGGAACGAAAGCCTCTGCAGTTCCACTGCCACACCTTAATGTCCTGTCGACGTCCTGCCATCTTGGGGCTGAGAATCGGGTGGGATCATTTGAGATACTGTGGTAGAGAGTAGCTTTTCTAGAGCAGTTTGAATCTGGATCTGTTGCTGCTGCATCTGCTGCTCGAGCATCGCTATCCGCGCGTCTACTCCAGCTGCCCATGCGTTCGTGCTGGTGGTCATAGGTTCAAATTTTTCCGCAAGCTTCTCTTCGAGTAAAGCTATGGAGGCGACCAGATCAGGCTTTTGGGAGTCGACCGATGTAGGAATGTCTTGGTGAGGTGCCTTCCGTTTGGCGGGTGTGTGAGTTTTAGTAGTAGATGCTGTGTTGTTGCATGTGGGAGGAGGAGGCGGAAGTGGGGTGGAACGACCTGGGAGGGGAGTTGAAGAACTTTCCATTCCCTCTGCGGGGGAGAGCCTGTGAATTAGCGTTTGCATTTGCTGAGTGAGCTTTGCAATATGATCATTGAGTTTTTTTATTTGATCATTCTGTTGCTGAATTTGCTTGCCCTGAGTTTCTAGCTTTTCTTTAAGTTGCTTATTTTCTCGGACAAGGGAGGAAGATCGTGGGCCCCAGCTCACCTTATTTTCCGGCGGAGGCTGGTCGGTCAGGGGCGGGAAAGATGGCGAGCGGTTCCTGGCGTTGGTGGAAGCGGCGGACGCGGCGGACCGGGAGCGGACGCGGTTAGTGGAACTCGTCCGGTGCTTGCTTCGGGATTGCCGGGTTGTTTGCTCGGCATCTGCACCAGCTGTCGAGCGTGTCAGTCTCTTGTTGCCCGGTCTGTTGAATCGCTCCGAGCAATCGCGGGAGCCCGTAAAATGGGGGCAGCCGCATAGAATGCACTGGGGTGGACACGTTGGAGGGTCGGTCGGTACATGGGTCTCCCCACATCGTTGGCATAAGTCCTTTTTGGGTGCCGTGCACACGTCGCTGCGATGTCCCGGACGACGGCAGTTGAAGCAGGCTTCTGCTTTGGCGATGAATGGATGGCAGTGGTAGACCGCTCCATAGAAGCGCAGCTGTTTAGGTACTGATTTGGTATTTATGAAGGTGACCAGAATTGATTTGGTGTGGCCGAGTCGGCGTGCATCGGTGATGAGATAGGAGGGGCTTTGGTTGAACGTTTTTAGCTCTGTAAAAATTTCTTCAGATGTCTGGTCGTAGATAGCATTATAAATGATGCCTCGAATGGCGTTGTCCGGAGGAGCGATATACGTTTTCATTGGGTAGACTTGGTCGATTATCTTTATAGATTCTAGTTGCACATATCTGCGGGCACGGTCTTCGGCTGGCGTGCTGATAGTGAATGAATTGTGCCTGGGGTTGATTCGGATGGCGTCTTGTGTTCGCACTGCGTCTATCGGTAGCTGCAGAACGCGGGTGACTAGAGACAGTATATAGCCCCCGTTGTGTTTACTTAGGTCGAGGCCTCCACCGGGGCGGAACACGATTTTAAGGTCTCGTGTCGGGAGCTTGGGCAACGGTGGCGGACGCTTTAGAACGGTGGAAGACTTGCCTTGCGTGGGCTGCGTTGGTGTGGCTGTGCCGGCCGGGGGCTGATGAGTCGAGCTCGTGGGGGCTTGCTGGGCAGAGAGGACATCGGGGTGAGCCATACGTCGAGCCTCCATGGCTCGGTCCCATCTTGATGCAGTATCAGTAGTCCCATCTTCAGTGCGCACCATGCCGCTGTTGGTGGGCCGTGAAGTCGGGGGAGTGAAGGGTTAGGCCTAGACCTAATGTGGCGGTGGCCGGCTCCCAGAGCAATCTCAAAGTTTATCCGCAAATTCGGGAAGACGGACCCGAAGAGAGGGTGGACAGGTGCTTAACACCTTCATGCGTCGATTGCGGCTATTCGAAACATGAACAGTCAAGGATTCCGCACTCACAGTCGAAAATTGGAGGAGCTGATGCGAACACCAAGCGTCCGTGTCAAGCTCCAAGCCAAGAATCCAGACCGGAGTGGCTCCGCTTGCTCGGGGGAGGTCGTTCATTCGCTTCGTGACATCACGCTGTCATGTGGCGCACGACCACGAGACAGCGTGACGTCATGACCAGAGGAGAGCAGGGGCCCCAACTCGTCTATACGGCTTCAGTGAACTAGAATATATATATTCTATTTCACTGTACTTTGGCCGTAGTCGGTTCTTCGCTCGGCGTGGCGGCTACCACGTGACAGCGAACGTCACGACCAGGAGAGCAGGCGCCCAGTTATGTTTGCGGGCTTTGCACAGATGCGAGACTCCGAAGGGGCGACCAAGGTCAAGGGGCAGCTTGACGCGGGCTGATTTATGACGGTCGCGCAGACGAGCGCTTCTCGGAAGTGAGCCCAGAACACACGGCAGCGGGCGACGCCGCCGGCTCTCTCCGCCCCGTGCTGCGAGGGAAGCAGAACAGTGCAGTTAGAGCGCACTGAGAGGACTGAGCGCAATTTAATGAAGTAATTTTGTAGTTTCAAGACTGCCAGTACGTTTATTGAAACAACAATCAGAAACAGTGTACTTCGAACCCATGTTACAGTTTGCGGAACATACATAAACGCGAAACAGACATGCGAACAGTACGTGCCAGCAAATCATACAACGCTTCAAATGCAGGGCCTGCGCGATGAACACATCCTCCGCAACGCTTCAAGAATATCAGCATCGATTTGTGGAGGTGTACAAGCATGGGCTGCGTGTCGCCGCTCTTGTCGGGGCTGCAGGCACTGGCACTGCTGAGGCCATCACACCGGTATCTGCAAGACCTAGCTGGTACACCGTGCAGAGTGCCTGGAGCCTCTTCCGGATGTCCGAAGCGCAATTTTTCTACGCTCGCTTTGCCTACTATCATTGCGCCGTTTTAGATGGAACAGTATTGAATGAGGTTGTCAAGACAAATGATGATTTTTCTACAGCGTTCCAGTGTCCACGCAGCAAGCAAATGGACAATCAAGACGACTGCCTTAATGTTATTGCCCGAAATCATGATTTCAGAATGATGTAAATAGGCCGCTTCATATGTGCTTCCCTCGTTTTTAGTTCTCCCACGTTATTGGTGGGGCCATTTAAGTTATTGTGTGCATGTTTTGGACATGCTTTTCCTCTACTTTGCTTTCTTTGAATGGAGCTTGGACAATCAGGTACATCGACACATATTATCTTGGTACTTTTTTTCATTTCTTACGCGGTTGTTCCCTTATATTAGCTTTTACAACTAATAGCAAGAGTTTGCATTTTGGATTATGTATTCTGTGTTCTAACAACAGTATATATCCCGTCACAACGGTATTGGTCGCATAAGATTGGTGACAGCGTGCTTTTATTTTAGGAATATAACTCTAGTGTAGAATGAAAGGCTGCATAACTATGCGATTATAAATTTAGAGCAGAAAAAAAAACGGAACTTATCTTGTGTCATTTATAGAGAAGAGTATACAGTATCTATGCTTCAGCGAAGGAATTTGGTATAATGCTACCAATATGTAGATTGCCAGCCTCCAGGATGTTCACTTGAAATTGATGTTTGGTGGGCTGAGTGCAGAGGTGTCGCGCGTCTGGGCACACCAATAAAATTGCTCCTTACTCGTGCAATATGCTTCATTATGGCTACCCGTCCATCATCGTTGAAGTCGCAAAACATGGTGGGTTTCCTGCATGGTCAAGAACTGAGATCATACTCCGCAATCGCAGGTATGGCTACAAAGAAATGCCCCGTTAGTATGAAACATATGGCTCCGATGAATAACTGGCCACATAGCAAGTTGTCTTTTCTGTACCTTTAAAGACGAAAGCGCTTATAAAACACGATTGGGATCATTGACCTAAAAGCTGTACGTGGTGACAAAAGATGCAAATAGACGAAAAGGTGGGTTAGATGGAACAGCGAATTTCAAGGACGGGCCCAACAGAAGGCACAAATTCGGGACCAATTCCGCCTCCAGGAAGCCATCGAGATTTCAGTCTGGGGCGGGGCTCAAGGATCAGGAATTTCCCAGCCTGCCATCCAGGGAGGACCCGCGACTACCGAAGGCGGGATCCGAAAAATCGGTAAGCTTTCCTAGCGAGGTCTTCTAGGCTAGCCCAGGAGCACTAGCGCTGAGGAATGAAAATCCAGAGTTGAAAGGGAAGGAAAACAAGAGGCAGAACTGAAAAGGCAAGGCACGGAAATTGCGGAGTTAAGAAAGATGATAGCATAATTAGTAAACAAGCCGAGGCCGGTAGTGCTTCCCGCGCAAGCGGTAGCACAAAACCCACCCGAGGCAAAACCGGTGATAGAAGATGCAGAGGATGAGAAAATGGACACGGAGGTGGTTGACCCCCTTCGATGAAACAAAAGCCTGGCGAGACCGACCCCCGTGTGACGCTGAAAAGGAAGCTAACGAGCCTTTATATTTTGCTTCCGGAAAACCTGGAAACGCAGATGCAGGAAGCGAATGTAAGGTTAAAAGCTCTAGGAGACATTAAGGGTTCAATGGACCAGATTCTAGCGGCTATAAACGGCCTCACCGAGAGGATGGCGAAAATGAAGCGCGTAGTTTTTGGTGATAAAATGAGAAAGAGAACGCCGCCATTTGGGAACGGAATTGCCGTGGGTACCGACAGAAACGAGTGCTATTACAGCAGCACGTGGTACATGTAGAAGACAGACTCATTGCTATAACGCTGCAAAAAGAATGGAGGAAACCAGGCCAAACTGGCCGGCTACCAATACTTCTGTAACGATAGGGGTGAAAAATGCACAGTGGCCACGCTGGTCAAAAATAATATAACAACCCTTAGCACTACGTGAGCACTGCAGACTTAGAAGCGGTTATGATAGAAGTGATTACGGCACCGTAGAAAGCAAAAAGCATATTTTTGCTTAGTATCTACAGCAACCCGAAGCAGAGCAAAACGAAATTCAGAGCGATGTTTCGAAAAGCCATCGAAGTAGCTGGGCCAAGCACAGCAAAAATGCAGTGAGGAACTTTGGGAAATGAAAATTCTAGGAAGAGGCCAAAAGCGTTCTATCGGCCTCGCTTCGAGGCCTGTACAACGTAACATGGAGATAATATGGATTCGAGCGCTCGAGTCTATTTCAGGAATTGAGGCTGCAAACGAGCGTGCCCGAGCTCTCTATCACCGGGTGGCTGTAGAGCAGCCTTCTCGCATAGGCATGAAAGATAGCTTGATTTCATACAACGAGATCACAAACATTGTAAGGTGAGCAGAAGGGCTATCCGCCACCCGACCGATCTCTCGGAAACGATGGGGCAATTGCATGAAGATTACAAGGGGGAAAATATATAAGCCCCTTCTAGGTATACGTGGCAATCTCTAAATGAGAAATACCAATGTTGCATAACGTGCGGGGTGAGGGGCACTCTCAAGCACGTAATTTGGGAATGCGCTGACAGCCTGAGTACTGAGCAAAAGATAAAAGATAGAGAGGCCTGAAGACCTTGCTGCGGAGCCAGATCCCTGCTCAACAGCAACAAGCCATCCGCCTGGCGGCTGAGGCCGTGAAGCGACCATGTATCCTCGCCAGATTTAAGTTCGCGAGGCTCCTGAGTAGGGCTCCCTTAGGCTTGCGTGCCGAGGGGTCCAAAAAGGACTTTCATTTTTGCGAAAATAAAACGTTTTGACGGTGATGATGATGACCTTTTTAGTCTATGTGGTGCTGTTCATGTGTAAAAAAAACACATGACAACCATCTTCTGAGTCGCCGCGAGACTATAAAACATTTTTCGTCAGGCTGATCATATTCTCAGCCGATGGAGTGCTAAATGGCAGATTCTCATCACTTCACACTGCAGAGCTTGTGGCATGATCATTTCCTCAATGTTCTACAATATTTGAATCATCCATAAAGAGGTCTGAGCTTGAAGCATCATCACTTCGCCTGCTGCCTGTTCACAAGCTGCTGCTCCCTGATGATTATCAGACTTGCGCAGAAATGGTGCTGGTGGATCTGCAGGTGGCACGGTTCTACTAGTGCAAGCGTCGGTGGCACACTTCTACTAGTGCGAGAGTCGTTGACGCGGACTCCGATTCTCCGATGCATGGTTGCTTCGGGCGGTAACAAGGGTGGCAGGGTGCGAACGTCGAGTAACAATGTTTCACTATGTGATAGTTTCCTGTCCCCATGTTCTAAGCGTGACAACACAGATTCGACCGCCTGCCGCGGAATACCGAGCTCTTGCAAGATCACCCGGTATTCTTTGTTGAAGATGCTTTACTTGAGCCTTTTTTGCGCTCTAGACGAAACACAAAGCTCAGCGGTGAGGGACGAGGACCGAAAGAGGTGCACGAATGGACAACAGATATATGTGGCCCGCACCTCTACACCACAAAAACACAACGGGCGCGCGCTCGGAACCACGTTGGAAGAAAGAGGTAAATCGAAGGCGCCGTGCGGAGTCGAAGCGGCCAGTTAGTGTGGGCGTCAATGCACTATATTGCTCCGTACGGGGCGGCCCCCAAAGACAGCGCCGGTGCTGAAGGTGGCTTGTTTCTGAATATGGCACTTCCATTTCGAAGCATGTGATGCTCGCTTGCATGAAACTATTTTTTTTTGCATTCCACGCAACAAATATATTCGTAATTATATCCCGATGCAGCCGTCTCCTTCACGCTTGGCTAAATTACATTGTATGCTTTAACAGCATGAGAAGCTGCTTATATAACCGTACTGAGCTGAGAACATAAAGAAGTTGCGGATTGACGCTGCATTCACGCGCATATTGTGTTACGGCACATGTTAACGGTGTAATATTTTCAGAGTTTTAAATTTGATGTTATATACATAAATTTATATTATGTTATATAATTTGATGTTATATGCATATATACGTGCTCGTCGGTCGCCGGACAAAGAATGCTCGTCACACTCGTCAACGCTCAATTTAAACGCTGCACAGAACAATCTAGATAACGTCGCAAACAGTTACCAGCACGGGCTGGAACATTGTGGAAAGACACCCGAGTGGCCGGAACCTTCGAGACAGATCTCGGTGCATCTTGCGCTACAAAAAAACTGATAAAGGTGTGACTCGCGACAGCGAGCATTAACAAACAAAGATTACGGAGCTGGTCCGCGGTCCAGAGTCAGAGTGATAAGCCTGTATGCCGGCGGCTGTTAAAAAACAACAAATACAGTTTTCAAGGTTTCGCGGCATTACTCCCCCCTTATAAAAACATCGCCTCGATGTTCCAAAACAAAGAAACTTAAACATAAACACTGCAAAGTTTAAACACCACAGATTCTTTAACGCGCGTAATATGGCTTCAGTCGTAAATGTACAATTTCTGTGCGTGCGCGTCGCTGTTGTGATGCTGACGTTCCGTCGGGAATGACTTCATAGTCCAGTGGTCCGACGCGGCGAAGGATTTTGTATGGCCCAAAGTATCGGCGCAACAACTTTTCACTTAATCCGAGACGGCGAATTGGTGTCCAAACCCACACTTGGTCTCCTGGATTGTACTCTGCGTGGCGTCGTCGTAAATTGTATAGTTGGCTGTCGGTGCGCTCTTGGTCTTTAATACGCAGCCGTGCGAGTCGTCGGGCTTCCTCTGCACGCTGCAGGTAGGCGGCGATGTCAATGTTGTCTTCGGTGGTTACGTGCGGCAGTGTCTGCTTGCACTCTGGTCGTGTTGTCGTCGATGTCGTCGTGTGGAGCGGCGATAAAATACCTGCGTCGTCGTTAGTGGTCGTCGGCGGCGGAGGATCTAGTCTTTTCGCCGTTGAGCAACCTCACCTCCAAAGGTTGCTGCCTTTAGTTTCCCCAGCAGCTAGGAGACCATCCTTGCACGTACCCGCGGTCCGGGGACGCAAATCGGGCATTGTACGGTGATGGGGAGCGTGGCAGACGTCTTGGTGACGAGTGCTCTCCGCTGCGCAGGAAGTTATTCATTTCCTGTGGTCGCTCGCCAGGACGTGGTCGTAGAGCGTGGACTGCAAATCCGCGGAGACCGATTCGTCGGTACGGGCAGTGTCGCAGAATGTGGCCGGCCTAACCGCAGTGGAAGCATAATGGCCGGTTGTTCGCTGTCCTCCATGCGTCGCACTTCCTGGGGCTTGTTGGTCGTTGGTAGGCTTGGCGGGCGGGGGCCAAGGGGCGGTTTTCAGGAACAGGACGGTAACGGCGAGGGCTCGGAAAGTCATCACGCCGGGCCGGAGGGCGACGTAATGCACCAGCGTAGTTCATCGCTGTCGCCTCTTGTGCTGGAACAGTCGCAGCCGTCGCTTGGGGAATGCCCAGTGCCTGCTGGACTTCTACACGGACGACGTCCGCGAGCGTCGCCACCTGCGGTTGTTGTGATGATGGCATCATTCGGCGGAGCTCCTCTCGCACAATCTCCCGGATGAGGTCCCGAAGGTTCTCTCCGCTTGTAAGTGCGCTGGGGTAGTGCCTTGAGTAGTTCGGTTGAAGTGGTCGCTCGTAGTGGCGCATCCGGTTGTCCAACGTCTTCTCGATGGTCGATGCTTCACTTTCAAATTCTTCCACAGTTCTCGACGGGTTCCGGACAAGCCCAGCAAAAAGCGACTCTTTAACGCCTAGCATTAGTTGATTTCACTCTTTCCCCTTAGGTCATGTTAGGGTCGGCGCCTTTGCAACAGGCGTTTCATCTCCTCTACGTAGGCCAGGACGGGCTCGTTTGGTAGTTGAATCCTTGGTTGGAGGAGGGCCTGAGCTTTTTCTTTTAAGACAGAACTTGTAAAGGCCATCAAGAACTGTGCTTCGAGTATCTCCCAATCCTTGAAAGAAGTTTCGTGATTTTCAAACAAACCTCGGGCATGTCCTTGATGAACAAAGTAGACCTGCCTGAGTTTCGCAGCGTCGTTCCAACCGTTGAATTCTGCCACACGGTCGAAAAGGTCCATCCAGTCTCCCGCATCTTCATCCAGTCGTCCATGGAAGCAGGGGGCTCACGGGGTTGGACGAAAACAACCGGTGCTGTAGGCTGGGCCATTGTCAGCGTCGATGCCTTCCGAGATCGAATGGGGTCAGGCAGCAGACCGTGTTCGGGTTGTAGGCCTTAAAGTCGGCGGCTGGCTCGGTGACCTGTAGGCTGGTTTTCCAGGGCGACAGGAACAAGGCTTGGGTCTTCGCTTGAAGGATCAAACGCAGCACCTCCACCAGATGTCACGTAGTCGCGACAAGGCCGTACACGCCAAAAGAAGACACAGGCGTGATGGTACTAAAATAACTTTATTGGAGCTGACTTGCGCCCGCAAAAGAACTAAGCAACTCGGCGGCGGCGACAGCAACAAACGCGCTCGTCGGTCGTCGGACAAAGAACTCCCGTCACACTCGGCAACGTTCAATTTAAACGCTGCACAGAACAATGTAGATAACGTCGCAAACAGCTACCAGCACGGGCTGGAACATTGTGGAAAGACTCCCGAGTGGCCGGAACCTTCGAGACAGATCTCGGTGCATCTTGCGCTACAACAAAACTGATAAAGTTGTCACTCGCGACATCGAGCCTTAACAAGCAAAGGTTACGGAAGTGACACGCTGTCCAGAATCAGAGTGATAGGCCTGTATGCCGGCGGCTGTAAAAAAACAATACTCTTTTGAAAGTTTCGCGGCATTACTCCCCCTTAAAAAAACATTGCCTCGATCTTCCAAAACAAAAAACATAAACATAAACACTGCAAAGTTTAAACACCACAGATTCTTTACCGCGCGTAATATGGCTTCAGTCGTACAACATTACAATTTCTGGGCGTGCACGTTGCCGTTGTGATGCTGACATTCCGTCGGGAATGACTTCATAGTCCAGTGGTTCGACGCGGCGAAGGATTTTGTATGGCCCAAAGTATCGACGCAACAACTTTTCACTTAATCCGCGACGGCGAATTGGTGTCCAAGCCCACACTTGGTCTCCTGGATTGTACTCTGCGCGACGTCGTCGTAAATTGTACCTTCGGCTGTCGGTGCGCTGTTGGTCTTTAATACGCAGCCGTGCGAGTCGTCGGGCTTCATATGCACGCTGCAGGTAGGCGGCGGCGTCAAGGTTGTCTTCGCTGGTTACGTGCGGCAGCATTGCGTCGAGCGTCGTCGTGGGCTCCCTGCCGTACACAAGCTTAAACGGAGTCGCTCTGGTCGTCTCCTGGACTGCCGTGTTATACGCGAAGATCACGTACGGCAAGATGGCGTCCAAGGTTTTTGTGTTCAGCGTCGACGTACATAGCGATCATGTCCCCGATCGTTTTGCTCAGGCGCTCCGTAAGGCCATTGGTCTGGGGATGGTACGCAGTTGTTCGTCCATGGCTTGTGTGACTGTATTCCAGGATGGCTTGCATCAACTCTTCCGTAAACGCCGTTCCCCTGTCTGTGATGAGCACTTCTGGGGCGCCACGTCGCAAGAGAATTTGCTCGACAACAAATGTGGCCACTTCTGCCGCGGTACCATTTGGTAGTGTTCTTGCTTCGGCGTAACGGGTAAGGTAGTCAGAGGCCACGATGATCCACTTGTTACCCATAGACGAAGATGGAAAGGGGCCGAAGAGATCCATCCCAATTTGTTGAAAGGGCAGGATTGGGGGTGGAATCGGGATTAGTAGTCCTGCTGGTCCCTTCGGCGGTGTCTTGCGTCGTTGGCACTCACGACACGTCTTCACGTAGTGGGCAACTTCAGCAGGCAGTCGCGGCCAGTAATACTTCTACTGGATTCGACGCAACGTGCGCGCAAATCCGAGGTGACCTGCTGTGGGCTCATCGTGCAACGCCTGCAGAATTTCTTGCCGAAGGGTTTTAGGCCCTACGAAAAGCAGCGCAGTCTTGTTGGGCTCGAAGTTCTTCACGAGGAGAGCATTGCTTAACGGGAAGGATGATAAATGTCGCCTGAACACCCCAGGAGGGGAAGCGGTCTTTCCTCCCAAGTAATCGGCTAGAGCTTTCAGCTCAAGGTCTGATCGCGGTTGTTCTGCGAAACTGCTGGCGCTTACCGGTCCCAAAAAGGCGTCGTCGTCATCGTCCTTCGGGGGAGCATCGACGGGAGCGCGGGATAAGCAGTCTGCGTCGAAATGCTTCCGGCCCGACTTATAGACTACAGTCATGTCAAATTCTTGAAGTCGTAGGCTCCATCTGGCAAGGCGGCCGGAAGGATCTTTCAAATTAGCCAACCAGCAGAGCGCGTGATCGTCACTTACCACCTTGAATGGTCGGCCGTATAGGTATGAACGAAACTTAGAAGTGGCCCAGATGATTGCAAGGCACTCCTTCTCGGTCGTCGAGTAATTGACTTCGGCTTTTGTGAGGGGCCTGCTAGCGTAGGCGATTACTTTCTCCTGTTCGGCACTCTTCTGGACGAGAACGGCTCCTAGGCCCACACTGCTCGCGTCGGTGTGAATTTCGGCCTCGGCGTTTTCATCAAAGTGGCCAAGTACAGGAGGGCATTGCAGGCGGCGCTTAAGTTCATAGAAGGCTTCTCCTTGCGGCGCTTCTCATTTAAAAGGTTAGTCAGCCTTTGTAAGCTGCGTCAACGGTTCGGCGATCCGCGAAACGTTTCTGACAAATCGTCAATAATAAGCGCACAGCCCAAAAAATCGGCGCACAGCTTTCTTGTCGGCAGGCGGTAGGAATTGTGCGATTGCCGCTGTTTTCTCCGGGTCTGGGCGAATACCGTCCTTGCTAACGATGTGACCTAGGAACCGGAAATCTTCGTAGGCGAAGTGACACTTCTGTGCTTTTAGCGTTAGTCCCGATGACTTGATGGCTTCCAGCACTGTCTGTAGTCGTTTTAGGTGGTCTTCAAAGTTTGACGAGAAGACAACAACGTCGTCCAAATATACCAAACAAATTTGTTACTTCAAGCCTGCCAGGACTGTGTCCATTACTCTTCGAAACGTGGCTGGTGCGGAGCAGAGGCCAAATGGCATCTCCTTGAAGTCATAAAGGCTGTCTGGTGTGATGAATGCGGTCTTCTCTCGATCTCTTTCTTCGACCTCAATTTGCCAATATCCGCTCTTCAGGTCCATCGATGAGAAGTACCTTGCATTGCAGAGCCGGTCGAGAGTGTCGTCGATGCGGGGAAGCGGGTAGACATCCTTCTTCGTTATGCTATTCAAGCGGCGCTAATCAACGCAGAAGCGAAGTGTGCTGTCTTTCTTCTTCGCCAAAACGACTGGTGCCGCCCGGGGCTGGTCGATGGCTGGATTACGTCATCACGCAGCATTTCCTCAACTTGATCGCGAATGGCCTGCCGTTCTCGCGGCGATACACGACATAGCCTACTTTAAAGGAGGCTGTGTACACGATAAGGGCTTTGGCGCAGAGATCGGTCGTGTTTGTCCGTTATAATGTGGTGCTTGGCCAGTGGTGTTTGTCGTACCTTCGTAGATGACGAGAAGCACTCCCTGTGGTTTCGAAGAAGACTGCGAATCTGGTTTTTCCTTCTGTGGGTCAATACTGGGTTGATATCAAATGTGGGCTGACGGAATTGGCCCGGTGCGTCTACCAGTGGTTGGTCGTGGAGGGCGAATACGTCTTTGGGGTCCCCTAATTCGTCGAGAAAAGCGATGGTTGTGCCCTTGTTAAGATGCCGGTATTCTTCAGTGAAGTTTTTACCAGCACCTGAGCTTGTCCTTTCCGGAATTTCGCGATGCCTCTTGCGATGCCGATACCTCGTTCCAAGAGCCATTCGATATTTCCTTCGATGATGCCTTCAGCGGTTTCGATGTCTGTGCTACCTACGCTGACGGCGACGCTTGATCGGGGCGGCACGGTCAATTCTCCGTCGAGGACGTTTAGAGCGACGTGTTGCGTCGAAGTCGTCGTAGCAGGTATGGCTTTGTCTGCAGAGAGCTTGATGAGCTTGGACCAGAGGTCGATGATAGCCCTATTTTCATTTAGGATGTCCATGCCTAAAATCACGTCGCGGGAACACGGCTGCAAGACCACAAAGCTGGTGGGGTAAGTATGTCCACTTACGGTTATTCTTGCAGTACATCGTCCCGATGGAGTAATCAGTTCGCCCCCTGCGGTGCGAATCAGCGGGCCATCCCAAGCGGTTGTAACTTTCCTGAGATGGGAGGCTAACTGTCCACTGATGACTGAATAGTCAGCTAGGGTGTCTACAAGGGCAGTGACTCTGCGACCGTAGATATGAACTTCAAGGTCACTTGTTCGCGCCCTCGCATTGCACGTGGGCCTTAGTGTCCGATCTCGGCTCAGTCGTTTCTTCAGGTCATGGCCGGGGCATACTGTTGTTACTTCGCTAGACGGCGGTGTTTGCTTGCACTCTGGCCGTGTTGTCGATGTCGTCTTGTGGAGCGGCGATGAAATGGTTGCGTCGTCGTTAGTGGTCGTCGGCGGCGGAGGATCTTCGTCTTTTCGCCGTTGAGCAACCTCACCTCTAAAGGTTGCTGCCTTTAGTTTCCCCTACGGGGTCTAGGAGACCGTCCTTGCAAGTAACCGCGGCCCTGCAACGCAAATCGGGCATTGTACGGTGATGGGGAGCGTGACAGACGCCTTGGCGACGAGTGCTCTCCGCTGCACAGGAAGTCGTTGATTTCCTGTGGTCGCTCGCCAAGACTAGGTCGTGGGGCGTCGACAGCGAAACCACGGAGGCCGATCCGCCTGTACGGGCAGTGACGGAGGATGTGTCCTGCCTCATCACAATGGAAGCAGAGTGGTCAGTTGTTTGCTGTCCTCCAGGCTTCGCACTTTCCGGGGCTTGGGGGTCGTTGGTAGGCTTGGCGGGCGAGGACCAATGGTCGCCTTTCGGAAGCAGGACGGTAGCGTCGAGGGCTTCGGCGGTCGCGTCGGTGTACAGGACGACATAATGCAGCTGCATAGTCCATCGCTGCTGATTCATGCTCTGGAGCCGTCGGAGTCGCCGCTTTAGAAACGCCCAGCGCCTGCTGAACTTCTTCACGGACGACGTCCGCGAGCGTCGCCACCTGGGGTTGTTGAGATGATGGTAGCATTCGGCGGAGCTCCTCTCGCATGATCTCCCGGGTGAGGTCCCGAAGGTTCTCTCCGCTTGCAGATGCGTTAGGGTAGTGGATTGAGCAGTCCGGCTGAAGTGGTCGTTTGTAGTGGAGCATCCGGGTGGCCAACGTCTTCTCGATAGTAGATGCCTCCGTTTCAAATTCCGCCACGGTTTTTGGCGGATTTCGAGCAAGACTTGCAAAAAGCGATTCTTTGACGCCTCGCATTAAAAATTTGACTCTCTCACCTTCGGTCATGTTAGAGTCGGCGGGGCGAAAGAGGCGCTTCATCTCCTCAACGTATGCCAGGACAGGCTCGTCAGTAAGTTGAAGTCTTGACTGAAGGAGGGCCTGGGCTCTTTCCTCTCGGACGATGCTTGAAAAGGCAGTCAAAAACGCTTCCTTGAAAATCTCCCAATCCTTCACAGCTGCCACATGATTTTCGTACCGAACTCGGGCATGTCATTGAAGAGCAAAGTAGACCTGCCTGAAATTCGCAGCGTCGTTCCAGCCGTTGAATTCTGCCACACGGTCGAAAAGGTCCATCCAGTCTCCAGCATCTTCATCCGGTCGTCCATGGAAGCAGAGGGGCTCACATGTTGGACGAAAACAACCGGTGCTGTAGTAGTGGGCCAATGTCGGCGTCGATGCCTTCCGAGGTCGAATGGGGTCAGGCAGCAGACCATGTTCGGGTTGTAGGCCTTGAAGTCGGCGGCTGGCTCGGTGACCTGTAGGCTGGTCTTCCAGGGCGACAGGAACACGGCTTGGGTCTTTGCTTGAAGGATCAAAGGCCGCACCTCCACTAGATGTCACGTAGGGGTGACAAGGTCGACGACACAAATGAAGGGTCGGGGATTGCACTGAAGAAACTCTTTATTGGGCTGACTTGCGCCCGCAAAAGAACTAACTCGGCGGCAGCGATAGCAACAAACGAGCTCGTCGTTTGTCGGGCAAAGAATGCTCGTCACACTCGGCAACGCTCAATTTAAAGGCTGCACAGAACAATCTAGATAACTTCGCAAACAGCTACCAGCACGGGCTGGAACAGTGTGGAAAGACACCCGAGTGGCCGGAACCTTCGAGACAGATCTCGGTGCATCTTGCGCTACAACAAAACTGATAAAGGTGTGACTCGCGACCTCGAGCATTAACAAACAAAGATTACGGAACTGATACGCGGTCCTGAATCAGAGTTATAAGCCTGTATGCCGACGGCAGTAAAAAAACAACAAATACTGTTTTGAAGGTTATTACAGGGGGAGGAGGACAACTGAAAGAAAACATGTGTTAAATAAACTTGAAAAAAAAACCTAAAACAGTTGAGCAGAGTTGCTAAAAGCAAGAAAGTAACTTTTTTGTCCCCTCCCAATAAACTTTGACTTTTCTATAGTAAACCACTCTGAAAATGTTCTTACTCATTTCCTGCCACTGATTCCCAGTACTATTAGAACCAGCAGCTACTAGTAACAGTGGCTGATGGAATGTGTAGCAGCTAGGTTTCTGCTGTGAGCTGTAGATATTCCAGCATTGGTGCATTGTTTTTATGGGGTATTTTTGGGTTAGGAATCATGTTACAGCAGCTAGCTTGGACCATACAACCAAAACAATTATAAGGAATGGTTTTAGTCCATGAATCATGCTCTATTATTACCTATGCCTACATAAGTTCTGATTTATTTATTTATTTATAGGAAGGGAAAGGCGCGGTAACTGCCTCACTTGATTTCTGTGGACACCGCAACGGCGCCGTAAGGGAAGGGACGAAGGTGGGAGTGAAAGTGGAAAGAGAGAAAGAGGAGCCGTAGTGGAGGGCTACGGAGCAATTTCGACCACCTGGGGATCTTTAACGTGCGCTAACATCTACATAAGCTCTGCAGTTCGCATGACCACCCTTTAGTCTGAGACTATGGTACTGCCGCAGGTGTGCTCCAGCTCCAAATCAGATGGCACCATGAAGTTAGCTGCACAGAAAAGGACTTCTTCCGTAAATTATGCTAGCAACACCATGCTACTATTATTTACATTTTAAAAGCAGCCACTCTTGAACCACGCATGTGGTGAGAATCCACACGGGATAAGGTCAAGTGTAATATAGTCGAGTCTAATTATAACAAATGAGTTTATAATGAACGCTCACCTATTACGAACAAGGGTGGAGCTACCGTCAAAATGTGCATTAGGGCTACGAAACAGTCTCACAATAAATGAACAACCGACCCAATACCACTCAATTATAATGAAAAGAAAGGAAAAGCCTGGTGACCCACCAAACCACTGCAATCATGATGATATTCGTCATGATGACGTCACATCCGGCTTGGGCGTCACCATATGATGACGTCACAGTCACACTATTTTCAAGGCACTATATACTACATCACTGATGACGTCGCCATTAATTTCAAGGTACGAAATAAAAAACTACTGATGATGTCAACCTTTATTTAAAGGTACGACATACTACACCACTGAGGACGTAATTAATCTAAAGAGTTACGAACTGACTGACGCGATTGTGGCCGAAAGCATAAGCGATGACAGCACTTCACTTCATAATTGAAACTACATAACCTCTACTAGAGAAATGCGAAAGCGTGAAAATTGTTGCGGCACTGTTTGCGACACTAGACGCTTGACTGTTTTCATTTCTTTGATATTTTGAATTAATACACCTTGTTCTCTTCAATTTATTTTTCCAGTAATTTTTATATTTCTTGTGTCGCGGAATAGCCAAACAAGATTGAAGGGAGCCCAGTGATTTGGTGGGGCACAACGACCGGTTTCGTTTCTTTCCCGCAGAACAGGCCGAGTATTGGAAATCCAGACGTTGTCAGACAGGGAAAAAGGCCTTTTAATGTCCTCTTGGCACTTGCTCTGACTGTTCGCCTGATTCGAGTAATAAAAAGGCACGGCCACGATAAATGTTAACGGGCTCTTCCAACTATAACAGCACAAAGGCCGACTTCGTGCGAATGTGACAGAAAGCAGCTCGCTCGCATGGGAAGCGTCTATGAAATTTGAAGGAGGTGCACGCAGGGCAAAAGTTGGAGTGGTATTCACTGCCATCTGCATGCTAATAATAATAATAACAATAGTATTGAGTTAATAGGAAAGGAAAGGTGCAGTATCAGTCACACTTCTATGGACACCTGACCCGCACCATAATGAAAGGGAGAAAGATAGGACTGAAAGCGGAAGGAAAGTGGTGTCTTAGTGGTTGTTGTTGTAGCTGTAGGAAGAAGGAAAAGAAAATGCACGGACCTGCTACTGGCTGTGTAGCTGAGCCACCGATTGACTTATAGGAAAGGAAAGGGGCGGTAACTGTCCCTCAACCACGCTGTAAGGGAAGAGAGGAAGGTGGGAGTGAAAATGGAAAGAGAAAGAGGAGCCGTAGTGGAGGGCTACGGAGTAATTTCGACCACATGGGGATCTACGCCTCTTCGTTTCGCCTCCATCGAAACGCTGCCGCCGATGTTGGGTTCGAACCCGGGTAGTCCGGCACAGTGGTCGGGCGTCTTACCACTGCGCCACCCCGGCGGGGCAGCTGAGCCACCTCCGCTGCCTTATGCGGACAGAACAGAGAAAGTAGAGAAGATAGGAAAAGAGGAGGGAGAGAAAGACGCAAGCCGCAACAGCCGTCGTCCACCACCTAAGCGGTGGCGGGTGCAATGACGGCCCACAACCGATAAAAATTCGGTGGTGGGCAAGCCCCCGCCGCAAGCGGCGTGGACCTAGGTTGGGACTAGCGTCCCAACCCCGTAGGGCCAGGAACAACCACCCTTCACCACCTCGTCCACTTTTCGACGGCATTTCGAATTTCGACCACTGGTCGATCTTTAACGTGCACTAACATCGCACAGTATACGGACGCCACTTCCTTTCGGCTCCATCGAAGCGCAGCCGCCGGCGGTCGGGATCGATCCCGGGTAGCCCGGCGTAGTAGCCAGGCCTCTTACCACTGCACCACAACAGCGGCGTTCTGCATGCTATGTTCTTGTTTTCCTAAATATCTTCTGAAGATAAATATGAACGGACTGGTGAGGGCAACAAGGGATGACACCATAATATCAGCGGCTCTAACGTGATACAAGCTGGGCGTTAGCCGCAAACCCTTTCAGCTATATATTTCAGGAATCATTGTGAAAAGCTAGACTAGCGGCTTGTGGTGCGGGGAGTAAAGTAAGTAAGCTGCATCCAGAAACTTATTGTCGCTGTATTTTAGCACACTTTCCATAAGGATACAAGAATGCAAGACAGAACATTCATTTTCCGTCCCCCTAGACTGGCGATCTATAACTCGTGCGCTACTGCCTAGTGTACTGTCGCGTAGTTTAGTTTAGACCGTGTAGAACTGTTTCTTCACCCTTTTTTTGTAGGATCTGTATATATCCGCTCTCATCCGGAAACAACTTTTTCCTTTCACTTGGTATTCTTTTTTCATAAGCTTCAGCGCTAACACCGCCAGCAGAGTTTTTAACTGAGGTTAACGCTATAACAATATTATATTGTTTTTTATTTATTTCTGAATAAGCCTAGCTTTGCTATAATCTTTCAGCTGTAAACGAATGCCTGCCACCTGTGCTTTCTTTGAGCACCGAACATCGCCTCTTTTAAGCGAATGCTTTACTGCGCCATGCTCCGCGAGTTTCGCCGGCTCGGTTTATTTGACCTTCAGTGACCTGCAGCCGTCCAGAGTTGCGCTCACTCGACCATTTAAATAGCCACGTCAGTCGCTGGGGTTGTTTCGCTACTACAGCTGCAATCGCCATGCATGATCCCTCCCGCTTTAAAACCGCGTGACTCATTGCACCCTTTACCACGTTTTGAAAAGGAGCGGACCACTCGCCTAGTTAGCATAATGAATCGTCAGCTTCGCTATGTATGTATTCGCTGGGATAGCTTTAGGGCTACTATGGCGCGCGCTGATCAGTAGCAGAGGGAAAATTCATGCAGCAGGCACCTTCTTCGACGCTGCTTAGCGCGCACGAAAACTTCCCTTACCGAATTTGTAGACCCACATACGGGTTCAGTCGAAAACAAGGCGGACGCTGTTCAGAAAGCAGCATTGGCAGCTCTATTCAGCTCAATATCAGGCTCCAGCTCCAAGCACAGCTACTTTCTCCGAAAGACCCTCCAATCCTGTTCTCACTTATCAGGGGCCTCTTTGGATTTGAATGAACTTGAAGCAGCGCTTATGCCCTTACATAGAAACCGAAGCAAAAAATTTGGATGGCATGACTACTGTACTATACTTCAAGTTCTGGCGGCAGCCGAGGAAGCCTTCCACCGCTCTTAATAACAGGTTCCTTTGTGAGGGAACGTTTTCACTCAAAGGAACGGCTGATTACTTTCCTCTGCAAGGTTGCGACGAGACGCACAAATTAAGAGCCTGGCGTCCAGTCACGCTCCTGACTGTCGACTACAAACTGCCTGTCCTCTCGGTTAACTTTGTTCCTTCCAGATATTACACCTCATTATGGGGCGTGTTGTGTTCCAGGTCGCTCAACCGAAGTCGACGGTTTTTCTCTCATGGGCCTCTTCTTTTGGGCTCAAAACAGAAATATTTCGGGTATTCTATGTTCCTTTGATCAGGAAAAGGCATTCGATGTGGGTGGTTAGCTATTCAAACTTATTTTAAGTTCTGGAGTAAGCTGGTTTAGACTAATTTCCAGTGCATAGTCAGAGTTCTATATTCGAGGTAGGTTTCAGCCACCAATGTGTTAGGTCGTAGCTCGAAGGCTTTCAACAGGGGCCGTGGAGTCCGTCAGGAATGGCCCCAATCTCCTGCTCTCTATGTGTCCGCGTTGGAATCTCTTACAACGGCTCTCTTGGGACAGACGGGTAGCTCGTTTTCGCTTACCACAAGGTGCTCCCCAAGCTCCCATTTTGCCTATGCAGATGTCCAAACCATTGTCGTCCAGGATGAGGCATCTGTCTCCTCAGTTCTGGATACCATGGAGATGTACTGTTGGGCAAGTGGAGTTCAATCAATAGGTCTCACAGTTTCATCCTCTATGTTGGTTGTGTAGAATCCAATCCTCGGCCTACTCCCGGTCTTCCCGTAAATGCTGAAGCCCGTCTCCTTGGTTTGCACTTCAATCGGGAAGGTCTCTTAGGTAGAAATTTGTAGCTTTCGTGCACACTCATGGCACGGACCACTATCACACGGTCCCTCCTGTACTGGTTGTTGATCCATGTCGCTAGCAGAATACCTCTTTCGGCACGGACGAGGCTCTTACTGGAGCGGATCCTTTTCCGTTTCTTCTGAGGCGGAGTTCCGAACACAGTCGAAAGGTCTGTGATAAAGCTGGCTAGAGATAGGAGAGGCCTCTGCATTCTAACCTGGGCATCGAAGCCCCGGCCTTCCTCCTCAAGTAAACCCTAGTGGCTCTGAGCTCGGCTTGCCTCTCACTCGAAGCCTGACTTCGTATTTTTTGAGCACTCCATTCCGCCTCTTTTCCCAGACCACGCATTCTGATTGCGTGCCACGTTCGGACTCTCCGTCCCCCTTTTACGCCCAGGCATCCAGCTGCCTTGAGCATGTCTGTAATGCTGCGGCGAACATGTGGTTTCGGTTCTTCTCAAGAAATTGGTTATATGCCCCTCAGTCCAAGCCTTCCTCCTCACCTCAGGTAGCATGAGTTCGTTAATGTTATGCCCAGCCAGCGGTACGTCTCGGCAGTCGTTTTGGAATGCAAGCAGAGCATCCCTCATGCATCGCTTCGCCAAGGAAGTCCTCCCCATTAAAGCTCCAGCATTTACACCAGCCAACTGGCGATCAACTTGTCCCTTTCTTGGCAGTAGAGAGGACACTGTCCGCATGTTTTCGAAGTGCCTTATCTCTGAAGTGCTTCTTTGTCATGTAGGTGACCTCTTCCAGCTTCCGGGTATACCGTGCGGTGCCGGAATCCTTTGCAAGGCGAAGCTTTTAAACAGTTCATCCTCCTGCTCATGAAGTGCACGTACCAAGTTTGCCTGCCACTTGTGAGGCCGCATACAGCAGCAAAGTTCCGGACCTCCATGACGTAACTGCAGAGGTACGGAATAGGTCTGAATCTACTTGCAGGGGGACGTCGCATCCTCGATAAGCTGAGATTCTCGGAGATTTAGAGTAATTCCACTTCACGAAACGGTCGTCCTTGGTTGCACTTGTTCTGTGGTCATAAAAGTGTAACGATTTGTTGGCTCTATGCCACTATGGTGCGCGGGCCATCTTCACGTTTGGTGCAAACCACTCCTGTGGGAGCATGGCGCCGCTGCTCCCTCGTCCGGGTGGGCCCTCACATTGAACTCAAAATGCTTATCAGACTCCACTAGGCCCTGTGGCGACTGTCAGAGATGTTGAATGGAGAATATTGGGCTGAGGAGTTTTGTGAGACTCCGCAGCATGGCACTCTCGGGTGTCAAATCCCCCATCCCATCTGGCAATGGTAGTTGGGCATCTCGGAAAGTCCGCCTAGGACATTGTAACGCCATGCTTTGACCTAGTGTGACTAGATTTAGAGTTAAGCCTTCACCAATTTTAGAGAGCAGCTCTTTGGCACTCTTCTCGCGTTTGGCGTTGTCGTCTCCATTGGCGTCACCGATGGCCAAGTAATCTGGTGACGTCATCGGTCATGACTTCATGACAGGATGTGATGCCTTCATGATGTCACATCCGGCCATGTCTAATAACCGGGAGCCCAATGATGTCATATCTGGTAATGACGTCATACCTGTTGTCACCAGGAGATTCACGCATGTACTGTTGCTCCCAATCTTGGGACTGACTTACCGAAAGCCTCCGACAACGTCAGGCAGGCGGAGATTCTCAGCTGTCTCTAGGAGCTCGGAGTGGGATTCAGAACATATAACTACATAAGAGGCTTCTTAATAGACAGAACAGTCTACATTAAATTCCAAGACATTGAGTCTCCCACAATGCAGCTAGGAAACAGGGGCACACCGCAGGGATCGGTGTTTTCCTCATTCCTCTTCAATGTGGCAGTGAGGGGAAACGCTAAGCAACATTGAGAGGTTCAAATTTCGCATATACACGGACGACATCAATCTCTAGATAAACCAGCGGAGTGATGCGAGCATAGAGAGTCGACTGCAGGTAGCGGCAGACACAGTAGTAGAATACGCGGCTTGTAGCGGGCTTTCGTGCTCACCGCTCAAACCAGAACTACTAGTTTACAACTTCTAAATCGTTGAAATGCAAGCAAATCAGAGAATTCGATATAAAAGTGGAAGGAATGTCCGTACCAAAGGTTGATCAAATACGAATCCCAGGGCTACACATTCAAGAGATTGGATACAACGAGGAAATACTAAAGAAACTGGAAGGCTAAGCCACGCAAGTCCTAGGCATATTCAGGAGAATAACAATGAAGGGCCGAGGCTTAAAAGAAAGGAGCTTGATCTGACTTATACAGGCATATGCCATCAGCCGCATAAGCTACTCTACGCCATATTTAAACCTTAGAGCAGTGGAATAAGAAAATTAGAAGCACTCATTAGACGATGCAAAACGAGGGCTCTGGGCCTACTAATGAGTACATCCACAGAGATGTTGCTCGCTATGGGGGTGCACAATACGTATGGAGAAATAGCAGAAACAGTCAGTGTCGCTCCTCGAAAGGCCAAGCCAGACAACTACTGGAAGAACGATTTTAAATATGGTAGGCCAACAGACAGACAGAGGGATGCAACAAAAGTCGAGCATCCCACAGATATACCGAGAAAAGATAACCATCTCCCCTCTTCCTCGACACATGCACCCCATATGCAACGCGGAAATGAGGCAAAAAAGAGCAGAAGCACTCAAAAAGTGCTTCGAACCACTGGACGGCAAGGCAGTCGCATACGTATCGGCCCCAGTATTGGCAGCCACTATCAGAAGCCGCAAGTCCGAAACGGCTGAAGAAGTTGCGGCAGCGCTCGCTTGCGTATGAACGCAAGCAAAATTCATAATTAGTGACAACAAAACAGTCATCTACAATTACGCAAATAACAGGATCGCACCAGAAGCGGTGAGAATCCTGAACGGAAAACAGCTCAATAGAAAAGTCAGTGTTGCGAACTTGCAGGGTCGCAGCGGAGCACTAGAGCAAGATGACCAGCGTGGCAGGCTTCTCATTCTGAACAGCCCGTGCTCGGAGCGCAAGCACGGCACGGGCGCCGCGCAGCAGCCCCCCCCCCCCCCCCCCCCTTTGCAGCAGCCAAGATGAGGCGGGTGGACTTCAGCAAGCTTTGAAGGAAGAGCTGTCTCAACAGTGCGCCATTCGAGTCGGCGGTGCTTTCACCCAGGAGCTGCCGCATGCTAGTGAGTAGCTTGGAGGGGCGGCGGTCTTCAAGCTCTTCGTGGGTGAGCAGCTGCTGGAGGAGCGCACTCTCGGACGCCGTGGTGCGGTTCAGAAGGCCCTGCTTCAGTCGCTAGTACGATGCATCGCCCAAGGGTCCAGCGATAATGTCCGCCACCTCTTGAGCCACTTCAGGAGGCAGGTTGGAATGTAAACGACGAACCGAGATGCCTCCGAGGTGATGTGGTGCCGATGGAAGATGGCTTCCACTTCGGCGACCGAGATCTGTGGACACTTGGGCCAGAACGTTGGTATGCGGAGCTGAGAGCTGCGACGTCCCGTTGGCGCAAGGTAGTGTCAGGCGGAAGGTCGCCTGATGGCGGTAGGTTGCTGGGGTCTGTCATTTATTAGGCCAGAGTTACGTCAATGTTGCGAAATTGCAGTGTCGCAGCGGAGCACCACAGCTAGAAGACCAGTGTGGCAAACTTCTCATTCATAGCAGCCCGTGCCGTGCTTGCGCTCCGAGCACACGGTCTACATCTTTATTTTCCTCTAACATGGGCTGGTAACGCTGATCTCAGCGCCTCCGATTTATAGCATCAGCGGGCGCTAATCAGCATAATATGAATTATATGGTAAAGAGGCGGCATACGAGTTAGCTGAGATCTCTACTTCCGGTTAACCGTGGAGCCGCCTGATCGCCAGAATATGAACAAACATCTATTAAATTACACAGAAATAGTCGAAAATTATAAACACAGCAGAAACCTGGTGCCACCACTAGATAAGCGGCTGAGCAACGAAGAGGCGACCGCATGGCGACGTCTATAGACAGGGAATTGCATCCACCCGGTCTGGGCCTATCACGTCCAGAAAGATGAGCGACACGACGATAAATGTAAGTAATGTGGGGAGAGAGGGATAATCGGCAACGTAATTTGGGAATGCGCTAGCTTCCCAGGGGCTAAGACAAAATTACTTAGTAGAGAAGCCTGGGAAATTCTTCTGCGGAGCAAGGGCCCAACTCTGTAGAAACAAGCCATCCGCCTGGCGGAAGAGGCCGCAAGGAACCAACACCTCTTTGCCTGCCTCTAATCGCAGAGGTCCCGGCCGCGTATTTGGGTTTGCTCGGTACGGTGGCCCCGCAAGGGACAAAACGACAGAAGAGACGAAGAAAGCGGGCTGTTCCAACTAGCATCTACCGCCCCAGGAGCCGAGCAGCCTAGCGATTAGCGGTGCATGCTTTTTCAATGGGCTTCATGTTGGACGCGGCACTAGCTTAAGAAAGCCTATACTACTACTACTACTACTACTACTACTACTACTACTACTACTACTAATACTGCTACTATTACTACTACTACTACTACTAATAATAATACTACTACTATTACTACTACTACTATTATTAATATTATTATTATTATTATTATTATTATTATTATTATTATTATTATTATTAGTAGTAGTAGTAGTAGTAGTAGTAGTAATAGTAGTATTATTATTATTATTATTATTATTAGTAGTAGTAGTATTAGTAGTAGTATTAGTAGTAGTAGTAGTAGTAGTAGTAGTAGTATAGAGGAAGACTCGTTTCACTACGTTGGCACTGAATTGTCTGTAGGTAACGGCCAAAATAACTGGCTAAATATTATCTTCGCAGTTTTAATTAATAATGATAATAATAATAATTGGTTCACAGGAAGGAAAGGCGCAGTATCTGTCACACTTGTGTCTGTGGACACCAAGGGATGAAGGTGTCCACAGACACAAGGGAGGAAGAGCGAAAGAGGAACCGTAGCGCAGGGCTACGGAGTAGTTCAGGTGTCCACAGACACAAGTGTGACAGATACTGCGCCTTTCCCTTCCTGTGAACCAATTAATATTATTATTATTGTTAATTAGAACTGTGAAGATAATATTTAGCCAGTTAGTTCGGCCGTTAACTAGACAATTCAGTCCCAACTTCGTGAAACGAGTCTTCCTCTATACTACTACTATTACTAATGATAATATTATAATATTAATGATAATAATAATTCGCAGAGAAATATTACTGTGTATTACTATTATTATTATTTAGTAGTAGTAGTAGTAGTAGTAGTAGTAGTAGTAGTAGTAGTAGTAGTAGTAGTAGTAGTAGTAGTAGTAGTATTATAGGCTCTCTCAAGCTAGTGCCGCGTCCAACGTGACGCCCATTGAAAAAGCATGCGCCGCTAATCGCTAGGCTGCTCGGTTCCTGGGGGCGGTAGATGCTAGTCGGAACAGCCCGTTTTCTTCGTCTCTTCTGTTGCTTTGACCCTTGCGGAGCCACCGTACCAAGCAAACCCAAATACGCGTCCCGGCCCCCGTCTCCTAGGCCTGCGTGCCGGGGGCGGGGAGTAGGGGGGCTCCATTCTTCTGGAAAGAAAAGTTGTTCACACACGCATGTACGAAGCTGATCCCACCAGGCGTTCGATCCAGACTTCCCTGCTGTGCTTTCACTTGGAGCTTCCTTGTTATTGTTCTTGTGGCTGTAGGAAGAAGGAAAAGAAAATGCACGGGACTTCTACTGGCTCTGTAGCTGACCCACCTCCGCTGCCTCGTGCGGATAGAAGAGAGAAAGTAGAGAAGGAAGAACAGAAGAGGGAGAGAAACACACGCAGCGTAACAGCCGTCGTCCACCGCAAGCGGTGGCGGTTGCAATGACCGCCTACAACAGACAAAACTTCTGTGGCAGGATAGTCCCCGCCGCGAGCGGTGTTGGCCTACCAGTCCCAGCCCCGAAGGGCCAGGAACAGCCACCCTTCACCACTTTGGAGCTCCTTCAATCGCCGCACCGCAGAGCATATAGAAATGGGCGCAGTACAGCAGGCATCAGCAGCGTTTGAAAGTGGTTGACATCAAAGAAAGGCGCAGTATCTGTCACAATTCTGCGCGGACACCTTAACCTAGCTGTAAAGAACAAGAGAAAGGTGGCAGTGCAAAAAAGTGAGGAATAGGTGCCGTAGTTGAAGGCTTCGAACTAGCACAAAACTTCCTGCATTACATCCAAGTGCTGTTAGTTGGGTTGGGTTGTAGGGTTTAACATCCCAAAATGAAGCAGGCTATGGGAGACGCCGTAGTAGAGGACTCCGGAAATTTTGACCACCTGGGATCTTTAACGCGCACTGATATTGCACAGCACACAGTCGCCTTGCTTTTCGCCTCCATCGAAAAGCGGTTGCCGAGGGCGGGATTCGATCCCGTGTCCTCGGGAACTGTAGTCGAGCACCGTAACCACTGCGCCACCCCGGCAGGGCAGGAACTGATAGTAGAGTGACAACTTGTTTTAATTTTTCACACATCTTTCTCCAAGAAGAACTGTTAGTGAAGTGTTCCTTCAAGGAATATGTGTGAAAAATTAAAAAAACGTTTTCTGTAATTGTACATACATGTTTTGTTAGAAGCCTTTGCCAAAATCGCCGAAAAGCTGAAACAGCTGATAAGCGGCGTTCAAACTTTGCAATCGTCGGCAATTTTTTTACTTCCCTCTTTTATCGTTCTTTTCACCCTGTCTTTTGTTTGCCTTTGATGTGATACCAATTTTCCTAGACTAGCGCACATCCTTTGTGTCCACCCTTTGTAAAAGGGCAGGCCACCACTACGTCATCATCATAATCACCGCAGGTTGTTTCAACAGGCGCTGCGTATCAAACATCGCCGTCTTCATCTTCATGTCCAGGTTTCCAGGCAGAAGCGCACTATGCATTGCCGCAGACGATCACGCCTCGTGGAGGAATGTGCAATAAACATCGTCGTCTCCATAAAGTTCCGTCTGCGCCGCTCCTTCATTTACCGCTTGTGTGTCCACAGTATGCCCTTCGTCCTCGTCTACATACGCGATAAGTTACTTGTTTCGGATCTTGTACCGTCAAGAAGCCAAGCACTTCACGTTAGTTGTCATTCACCCTAAGCAAATACGCCATACACATACGCCAGCTCTCTAAAAGACATGCTGGTGAGTCCATGAAATAACGAGACGCCTGGCATAACTATTGCTGAGAAGCTCTTCAAGAGCGAACGCTAGCTAAGACCAAAGCGGCGGTATAGTGACAGCGGGAGCGGTGGATGGCTAAGACTCATGCAACCTGTTTCGAGGATAGTTCAGCATTTACAATTGGCTATAATATTACACTGAAATGGCGCATAAATGGCAGGCGATCGAAATACGGTTTGATTGATTGATATGTTTTTGACCGCATCAGGATCCCTAACTAAAAGCTAACTGGTATTCAAAAGAGAACTTTTTTTTTGTAAATTGCAAGTATCAAAATGATTTATGTAAACAATTTGTGTGAAGCTGTCAAGCAAAACACACAATTCAGACATTGCTTCCATTCATTATCCTTATGTAAATCACAGATATATACTCACAAAAGCAAAAATGCATGAATGGAGAACGACATAGTCTCTTCGTAATTGAGCCCGTGAAACGAAACTATACAGAATCTCAAAAATATGTTCATTCTCAATCCTTTAGCTACATGTTTTCTTCAACCATACGTGAAAATTATAATTTGCTTTTTTGTAAATGGTTGGTTGTTATAAACAGCCCCGTGTACGTATTTAGCCTTTGGGAGATGGAAAGTTTCATTCACATATCTACAAAAGGATTCTTAAAGGTGTACTGAATACAGGTAAATGTAGTGGGTTTTTAAGGCTATTCTTTACTTTTAGTAGTTTTATGAAAACTTAATAAAGTTAGTGGTAGTATCTTCATCGTAACCAGAGAATCCGAGTGAAATTTGTAGGCCAACTGTGTATGAAATCTGATTGCCTTTTTTGTAATATCTTTACGGCTTCCTAATACGACCAATTAGAGCGACACTGTTATTTAACGGAGTATTCAACTGACATTCGAAAATTATTACATTGAAGGGTTTTATGAACAAAGGACTGACTATATATATAGAATGGAGAAACAGGTTGCGTCTAACTTGTTAGAAAGTGCCCAAGTATAGGGATTCCAGTGTAGGTTCTCATTCGGTCTTTTGGAGCTCTGACTTATTGATCATTTTTTATTAATGCTTACAAGTTAGAAAAATACCGGCTGCCTACATTATCTAATTCCTGGCTGCAATGTCACTAATTTATTAATAGACATATGAGCACATATAAAGGCAGTGTCATTAAGAACATGTGAGGAGAAAAGTGATCGCTCAATAGCTGGAAATCGTTGATATGCAGGGAGAATGAAATCGAACCTAGAATTTTGACCTGAGGCACGCCCACAGCGACTAGTTTGATAAAGCTGACAGCAGCCAGTTGGATGATTTGGCGGGTCTATAGGTAACAGCTAAAATATGTTAAGGTAACGTGTCGAAATCCAATTTGACATTGCGATCGATACGGTGACAAATACTTTTTCAATGTCCAAATAAATACAAGCCCCATTTAAAGCAGTGAAGCAGAGGACAATGGCGGAGATGGAACCTCGGAGATGGAACCTCGATGGAAGATCATTTTCGCCCCTTGGAAATGGTCACCCGATTTCCCTGATTCCAGTCTTGCGGTGTAAGATGCTGAAGGTAGGCTGTCGTCAGCTCGCTGTGTGTTCCTAAACTGTTGCATAATAATAATAATTATTATTATTATTATTGGTTCACAGGAAGGGAAAGGCGCCATATTCATCACACTTGCTCTGTGGACACCTGAACCGCGCCGTAAAGTAAGGGAGGAAGGTGGGAGTGAAGGTGGAAAGAGGTGCCGTAGTTGAGGGCTACGGAGTAATTTCGACCACCTGGGGATCTTTAACGTGCGCTGACATCGCACAGCACACGGACTCCACTTCGTTTCGCCTCCATTGAAACACAAGCCGCCGCGGTCAGGTTCGAACTCATGAACTCCGGCACAGTAGTCGGGTGTCTTACCACTGCACCACCCCGGCGGGGCCGAAACTGTTACATCGTGAATTCGTTTTCCATGCTGTGTCATCGCTGCATCAAGTAGAGGCGGCGTCGATTGCATAAACATCAGCTGCCAACTCGCTGTGGCACAAACGTCAGAACAGCTAATTATAATTCACTCAGCGGGAAATTAAAGCCGCATTATTTTGCACGCTTGTTTTGTGGAAATCTCTACCGCGCCATAGGGAAGGAAGGAAGGTGGGACTGAAAGCGGAAAGAGAAAGAGTAGCCATAGTGGAGGGTTCTGGAGTAATCTCATCCCCCTGCAGATCAGTAACGTGCATTGACGTCGCACAGCACACGGATGATTCTTCGTGTCGCCACCATCTAAATACAGCCGGCGGCTGTAGAGATCGACCCGAGTACTCTGACATGGACGTCGGGCATCTTAACTACTGCTGCTCTATCGCGGCCGTGCTCATGGCATCTCCAGGAATAAGTTTAAGTTGAAAGTCTTTCTGAGCTCATGGAAAGAAATCCCGTGCGCGATGTTTATGCGCGAGATCTGTCATATTCAGCGAGATTCCACGAAATGTACACTTGTATAGCGTTTCTGCCATCTGCAATAGAGCATATACAGCATATAGCAATCAACCACTTCGTCCAGAACATTATTCGTTTTCAAAATTGCCTGAAGGTGAACAGATGGTGGTACTCACAAATGGGACTTTGATGAGCGGCTTCTGAACTACACCAGAGCTCTCGTAAGGTGTCAGAATAAGTTGCTTGCCTTTTCGCTTACACAGAACCACGGCTGAACGTAGGCCTCGACTCCATACACACAGGCCCGCGCCGCCGCCACCACCACTTTGTCGGTTAGGCTACCATACCTCACTCAGTGCCTAATTGTACAGCTTTTGTCCTTGCAAGAGAACGTATGCAGCTGAAAGATGGGTATCAGAGCGAGCAGAAAGTAAATAAGCCACGCGCAGCACATTCAGGCGAGAGGGAGATCAGGTACGAGCAGGCGAGTGAAACAAAGTTACGAAGAAAAAAACGCCTTGCGTGGAGAGGTGTGGGCGTCCACTTCTGGGAGAAAGGGCCAAGCCTGGAAGAAAAGATGCGAAGGCGACACTCGGGAGGGAAACCTACTGAAAGAGGGCAAAAGCACAGAAAATGCCTCGTTGGCCGTTCACAGCCAGACGTCAAGTAACGGAAGGTTCTCGTGCGATTTTAGGAGCGAAAAGCGCGGCTTTGACGTTATTGTCGTTTAGGTGTCTCCAAACACAACCAAGGTGTGGGCGGCATTGTGCTGTGATCTTTGTAGGTTAAAGCTGTCATAAAAATGTCTACATGAAACTCAGAAAATAAGTTTAGAGTTAAACTATACGAATGGGCATTGTGCAAAATGCATGCTATTTTACGATTGCATAGCAGGTGCAATGTGCACTGCCTTGAAGCGAGGTTTTGTGTGTGCATCATGTGGAATGCCTTTAATTGCACCGACGGTTTCTTGTGCATTATGAGATGGTTTGTACTACTGAATACAGTAGTTCTATCCGGCACTACGAAAGTGTAATATATAACGCTGCAGAGGAGGAATTGTGTTAATTGTTTTTTTCACTGTAGATAGTAGTACCGGAACTTTGGCAGAAAGCCTAGAACGTTTGAAATTTTGGCTGTTGTATTATGAACACAACATATCCCATGATAAATCGTCGTGCGATGTGACACCTATGCTTTAATACGAAAGTGGAGGTGCATATCTTTCTGAACCCGACTAAAAGCATGACCTCGGAATGATACGCACTGCGCGGTCTAAAAACAGAGTTTGTTTTTAAACAGCGAATTGGAAACGTTCCAGTTATGGAAAGAAGCAGTAACTTCAACTCTTGCTAAACGCTGCTCTTAAGAATAGCAGCCTTTTAAATATCTACCGAAATACCCTGAGTTAGCTTTTTCTGTTCATAAACCTCTAAAAAGAGCGGCGCTAGTGCGATAATAGTCGTTTCACTGGATAATATTTTCCTACATTCCCGTTCACCGGATTGTGTTGCTTTTCTTAGGTTATGCCACTCACGAAATTTAGATTCTTTGTAATTGTTTTCCTTTTTAACTCCTGGAAAATAGCAGGGGCATATATACTGGACGGTAGATAAGTTAATACCATCACCTCTTTATGAAGTGCAATGACCCTTAATGATTGCATGTTACTTGGCAAAATGCGCTTGTTGAAGCAAGAATTAAAATTAAAGTTCAAGAATAGTCGAAAAACATCAGATATATGACTAAACGGCTGCATCCAGGTAGCTATGTATGTCCTTCCACTTCCTATTATTGAGGCTTAAAAACCTTCGCTTAACTTAATTTAGGTCTACTCAGGAAAGGAAGGCACTAAAGGTGCTTGGCTGACCATGATATATCAGCAAGTAGAATCATGTACGCTCTACGCAATGGACGCAAATGAATCTTGAAAAATAAAACAGCTAGCATTTTTCCTGGCAATTTTTATTTAGTTATCAGCATGTAAAACTCCCAGGTATTTATTGATGGTAAATTATTGTTATAAGCTGTTTGCATTATTTATGACTTCGTTGCAGGACATCATTGTTATATATACTGCAGAAGTATACTCTCTATACTTCAACCAGGGATGATGTCACCTGATTTCTTCACGTCGTAGTCATCATCATCATAATCTTCGTCATCATCAGCCTCACTATACACACTGCAAGGCGAAGACCTCTCCCATATTCCTCCAATTAACCCGATGCACTTGACCCCTGCGAACCTCTTAACCTCATCCGCCCACCTAACTTTCCGCCGCCCACCGCTACGCTTTCATTCCCTTGGAATCCAGGGGCCGAATCCAGTGGCGGTTCCGTTCAGGAACCGTTCGCTTTGAGGATGACGTCAAATAAGCAAGAGCGAGGGAGGGGCTAGCGCGCCAAGAGGAAAATGGGAAAGACACCGGCCAATCGACGAGCGCGGCAGCATGCGTAGATTTGCGTCACGGCCTTTTTCGGGGCCATATACTAGTTAAAAAGTCGCTGCTGGCATGGAATAAATATAACAACTTTATAATAACGACTTATATTTAAATGCAAGTTTTATTATACCTGAAATAACTCAGTAAACAACTGTTGCAACCTTTTCTTGGTTCACGTTTTTTTGGCCGCTAGATGGGGTCGCATGCGTGTAATATGGCATCGTCTGCTGCTGCCTTGCGCGCGCGCGCGGTATTGCTCAAAACGTTTTGAACAAAAGCTCCGAAATGGCTCAAGCGGACCGCCGGCCTCTAGGCCCTCATGTTTCGGAACAGCAGCGCCTTATAATAGTTGAATTTATGGAGCAATGTCCATGCCTTGTGAAAGGTTAGTCGGCGCTGACGCCAGACGTTACCAAGGCGACGAAGGTGCAGTTGTGGCGCGAGGTCGCTGCTGCTCCGAACGTCGACGGGCCTGCAACAAAGACTGTCTAACAGTAGGGCAATTATATTTCTAGGGGCACCGGCGGCGGCCGTTTGCCGGGCCTTCGTGGCCGCATCCTCTCTCTTGTCGGCCGCTCAAGCGTGTTGGCTGTGTGCGACGACATTTATGACGAGGCATGTTTGAGCTTGAACAAAAAAAAAAGAATCCCGAAAGTGTACAATTCGCCCAATCCTCATTGTCCTCAACAGAATGAACAGCTGGCGTTTCCGCGATTGGCATTGAGCGGTATGATGAGAGAATATCTATTAAATTATCTGCTCCGAATAGTCATAGCGATATAAGTTCTCGGTGCTTTACAATCTGTTATATACCTTGAACATCTTGGATAATCTCAAGTTTCCTGGATCTATCCTTTGTGTGCTCCTTTTATTTTTGCTTAACTTCAGCACATGTTACTGTTTGAGATCATTCATGTTGAAATAAATGGTTCTTGAATCGCATTCCCAGTATTTGCTGCGGTATTTTTGTGCATTCAGGAGCGGAGTACCCCCCCGCTTTCACCTCCACAGTCTCTTGCGGGTGACACCTCAAGTCCCCAGCTGCAGCTTCATGCTTCTTGTGTCCGCAGCACCATTCACAGTCCCCAGCCTGCAGCGGAAGGTACGCCACGACTGCGATACCATCCGCCCCAGCGTATTTCGGTTGGGGATGAGCCAGGGACGAGTGGCTTGTCGCGTAAGTTCAACCTTGCGCATGACTGGTTAATGGTATCAAGGTTCTCTGCTGCATGTCAATGTGTATGCACTGCCCCGGGATGAGATCCGCACAGCAGCGATTAAGTACTGTAAGAATGTCTTTTCTGTGTATATTTTAGGGGCAGGCCAGCAGGAGAGGTGTACACCTTCCCGCAGGCCAGGGGCTGAGGACTACCTACCAGGCATTGCGGCTGGCTGTGAGAAGTCCTTGGAGCTGGCGGCTGCGATCAAGAGTGTATGTGCATGTTTTGCTGCTTCTTATATCGTCATTACAAAAGAACTACTGGGAAAGAGCTTACACTGTAAGAGGCAACATCTAATGCGGAATGTACAAAAACCAATGAGGAACTAACAGGAATGTTGGCTTGACTGCAGCCTGGCACCCAGCGTGGCTCATGTTAGGCACCAATATTAACAACACATTTGCTAGAAATGCACCGATGTGCTTTGCTGACACCCGCAGATCAAAGAAACTCAGGGAGATAAAATTTATTCATGGCTGCATGCTGCTGTGCCCCTAGCTCAAGTGCTGTCATTGTGATTTAAACTCCACAAATGAAATAAAGATCAAGACAATAAAAGTAAACGTCACAAATTCTTGGTGATGACAATTATCTCAACAAAAAAACACTATTCATTGCTATATTTCCCCTTTAGCAAGCTCTTCCATTCTTGAAGTTATGTTCTTCAATAAAGCAGGGAGATATTTTCTGGCAAAGTAAAAAAGATTACTAATAAGCACTTCATCTCTTATGTTAGATTGTGCAAGGTGTTTGTTATATCTGCGCCCTTTTCCTGTGTGTGTACAGATTACTACTATCGTGAAGTGCATAACACGCACCTTAGCATTTCTTCTCTCCCGTACCCTGAAATGCATTGAGGAGGGGCTGGGCCGGAGTAATTCTGACAACAGGACACATGAGCAATGCACTATACACTTGTCAATGAATTGTCTGGCATTGAACTTATCTGCGGTAGGTATAAAAGAATCCAGAAAAAGCGAGATATCAGTATGTTCACGTAAGAAAATGCTTGCTGTGTGTTTAACTGCTGCCACTTTATTCAAGTTGCAATGCACGTTAAGATTTCAGGTGACTTTGGGGTTACGACATATTGAGGCGTCACTTGACTACATATGTACATGATAGGTTTTTCTTGCATAGAATGATCCATTTCAATTTTAGATGGGCACCTTAGAAAATGTGGAGAGTAACATGCAGCACCGAAGCATTGGAAAACGTTTTCACTGCTTGTGGTTGTGGACTAGCATATCGGTGACATGATTTCGGCTTCCTTTTGTTAACAGGAACTGTAGCAACTGAAGGATGCAATGGCATCAATTACTGCAAGCAGCACGCAACTGGCAGAGACAGCTTCAGTTCAGTCTGCTGCCCTACATCGCTTGGCTGCTGTAGCAGAGGCGAAAGCCGACTGCCATGCCCGTCAGGCAACTTCTCTAGAAAGAAAGGTGGCCATTACAGATCAGCAGCTGAATACTGAGACTGCATCGCAGGTACGCCTTATTGCTGCAGCTGGGCGGCAATTTTAGTGGGGCAACTAATACTGCAGCTCTTACAGAGGCTTTCTCCAGCTTCCAGTGGTTCAGCTGCACCTCCAGGAGGGCAGACTCAGTAGTTGCCTTGCCAAAGTTCTTTTCATTATATCATTTTGTTGTCTATGTTATTGAAGAGAGTATAAATATTTTTTAGATCTGGTATCCAAGAGACCACTTTTTCTTAATTTTACCTTATAAGCCTCGTTTCACTTTCTTATGAAGCACTGATAATTTAACCAAGCTGAAACACTCATAATTTAGTATTAGTGTGTGCTTGGGATGACTTTTCTGGTTTACACTGTTTTTACATGTACTCCAGACGGTATTCTGGCATATTTTAGTAATGTGTCATTATTATTGATTGCGTTTCATTATTTTACTTTAGTATTTACTTACACTTCACTGTTGCACAAGTCAAACCACTGTGATAACTTTGTAATGATGTATTTGTGTAGTGGGGGATAATTACACGTTCGCATCCACTAAAGCGGAGCCAAGCAGCTTTCACAGAAACTCCATCGAAATATTTGCCCTGGTGCAGCTCGTGTTCATGCGATAATGTCAACATTGACAGGAAGCCATGTTTGTGCAATAAGAACAACACTAATCATCTTTATTTATTTTTATGCACAATAGTACAATACACGGGCATACCCGGCAATGCCAGACAGCGATATGGGAGGCAATACATACTGACTGTGAGCAGCTAAATCCGGTATGTATGTAAAATGTAGGTTTCTTTACAAAACGGAAAACTGCCTCTGCATATTTTCTTCTCGAGGAAGTGCTTTGGTGGAACACATTAGACATGCAGTTGTATCCATTCCAGCAAACAAAGCCAAGTGGGGTGTTGCAAAGCACATCAGAATCAAAGTGTGCATTTAAATACTTGACACATGAAATATACTACATCTTGTTCTACGTCTCACAGACAGCACTGCTCCATCATTTGTATGACTTTACGTTACTGTTACATGTAATTCACACTGTCTGCGTTTAATGGGCTGCAAGCAGACTTAATCAGTGTTACCTGTCATATATTCCAACTGCTCACGGATAGACGTCCTATGTATAGCTCGCTGCCTCCTTTATAAGGGAGCCACGTCCCGCATTGTCCTTTTTGCTATGACATTACAAGCTCTGATATTTTTTGTGCAATGTTCAGCTCAATCCTCTGAGTTTGTTACAGCTGATTTGTTCTTTGGCCCCATTTATTTATCAATCGAAAAGTTCAGAATGAGAAAATAATGTTTGTTGGAAACGTTTTCCACTGGATGGTGTAAAAGAAGCCCGTATGGCAATGAAGCTTAATGAATACCAACAGCCACAACGCATGCAACAGAAGCAGTATGTTCTAATTTCAGTAACCTTTATCTGTGCCAATATAGATAGACAACGACAGGAGGTAAAGCTCAGCCGAGCTTGAGAAGCTTTTGGGCCCATTTGAGGTTATAACAGTGGCAAGAATAAGGCAGCTACGTTTATATGTATGCAAGTATCAAATAATATGTCCACACGTAATCGTACCATAAAATACTTATGATAAAGGAAATAAGGGCTATAGACATGATGATAAAAAACCAGTGGATGACTTGTGTATTGACCAAGGTGATGGATAAACGCTAATAAATTACTGGTATGTTAAATGCCTTTATTCTAAGTTTTCAATATACGGTTTGTGTATGTATAGTTCCATTTTTTGTATTAACAGTTTCAGATCCACAGAATAAAAGTTTGGACTCGGAGAGGCCTTTGAAAGCATTGTTATTACACAAAATATTGAAAGGATTGAACTGTAACACACTAAAATGCAGCTGTTTGGACAGTCGTTCAAATGCATGCAAAAGGTTTCGTTCAGCTTTATACATGACATGAAATAGGTCTCACTCTGCTACCTTGCTGAAAAAAACAATAAAAAACATGTACATCATGATGATACACTGGAATAAACATAGTGGTGCCTCAATAACCTGACACCTTATGATCCCAGTAGTTGAGAAACCTGCATAGTTAGGAAATATTTTACTGTTTGCATGAACCGCTTGCAAACGAAACCACCAATAATGTGCCTATTTCAGCAGGGGATGTAATTAACTGAAGATTATAAAACTCTCTCAACAAATGTAACGTGATAACTCATTTTGAGTAGGGGATTTTAAAAAGGAGGTCCGCTAAGCAAGCAACGTATACCTTATACTTTACCTTATACGGTACACTTTCGCTGCTGTTATCCTCGTTTGACTCTGTTTTGGGTACTCCTAATGACTTCCTATGCTGTTTGTTTTGTTACTGGGATTTGGTTTACCTGTTATAATTTTTTTCTTGCCTCAGCTTTAATTTTGTGTGACTGCTTGTGCTGTTTTTTCCACCATTCATCCTTTTTTCTATTAGCAGCACGTGCCTTCCCGTGATTTTTGGGATGTGTGCTTGTTTATGCCTTCTGTGATAAATGTATGCGTGGGCTAAACATTCTTGTGTCGATGCATTGTTTACTTTCTCATGTGATTCCCTGCCTCTGCCGTTTTCAGTAAAATTTCAGTGGTAATGGCAATCCTGCCATTCGTGTGTTCCTCTCCTTTCCCTGCTTTTTGCACTGATTCCAGATAACGTACAATGAAGAGCGATTTACTGACCGATTCATTCATTCAGTCACTTTATATGGACGACACGAAGTGTGAGTAATTTTCGGGCGTCCACACACTCTCTGTCTGGACAACAAAACGGAAGGAAATGCACGGAGGCCATTACGGCTCAGGATTTTCGTCTCAATAACATGGATACAAATGAGAAAAACAAATCTCGACTACCCCCTAATGAAATGCTTTTTCTGCATTTTCAGTGCATCCAACTAGAGGAAAACAATTAGAAACTGCAAATGACTAAGAGATGGCCCTTTTCTTCTGTGGATTTACAGTATGAAGTTGCCTAACCAAAGCACTGTATTTCTGTATATATGGCATGACTGGCTGCGAAGAAAATGTTCTCTGCAGCTTGTGCAAACTAGAAAGCCAGTTCAGCAGCTTTCCGGCAACTCAGTGCTGACGCCATGTAGTAGCAGTCTATGTGCTGCGTTAAGAGTTGTAGTACAAGTTGTGTCAGTCATCCATGAGACACCACCAAGGCACCCTTGGTGCCACTAGAGGCATCAAGTTGCACCACAATACTTTTAGCATAATGTTCACCAAGGTAATGAGCTTGTAGTTCACAGATTTATAAATAATTTCAGCTTCACTGGCCCTTCCTATGAACAAAACCAAACCTCAATCAGGTTGCTTTAAAAATATTTTTCGTTCCTGCTACATTAATTGTGTAATAGGGCGTTTATTGACGCTCAGATGGAGAGCTGTGAGGACAGGACCTTGCAGCGTACTTCTTCTTCGTCGCACAACGCACAGGTGTATGTCGATGGCGATGACTATCACAGTACATTTTCCCCCCGGGTAAAAAAAGGAGCCATCCTGGCGACTTATGGCGCGGAAAGCACAGCGGGGTCATAGAATGGCTTCAATCGGTTCACGTGAACTGTTTCACGACCACGGCGACGCAAGTCCGCAGAGGGCGTGACGGGCTCAACTACGTAGTTGACTGCAGATGTTTGCTGGAGGACCCTATATGGCCCGTGGTAGCGAGCAAGAAACTTCTTTGAAAGGCCAGGGGTTGTGGAGGGCACCCAGAGCCACACCAGTGTGTCCGGGAGATATGGCGAAGCTTCGCCGGTATCACGGAGGTATTTTTGTTGCCACTGATTTTCTGTTGTGAGAGAGCGGGCGAGCTGACGGCATTCTTCTGCGTACGTGACGGCATCGGATAGCGGGGAAGATTCGGAAACGTCAGGGCGGTAGAGAAAAAGTGTGTCCATAGTACAGGGTGGCTCGCGCCCATAAAGGAGAAAGAATGGAGAGAATCCAGTAGTGGCCTGTGTCGCGGTGTTATATGCGTAAGTAACAAACGGTAGAACTTGGTCCCAATTGGAATGGTCGGTGTTCACGTACATAGCCAGCATGTCACCGAGAGTGCGGTTAAAACGTTCTGTCAGTCCATTCGTCTGAGGGTGGTACGAGGTAGCGGTGCGGTGTATGATGCGGCATTCTTTCAGGAGAGCCTCAAGAGCGTCTGATAAGAAAACGCGTCCGCGGTCACTGAGCAGTTCGCGAGGGGCACCATGGCGAAGAACCAGGTTTTTCAGAATAAAGGCAGCCACGTCCAATTACAATTGGCGGAGGTGCCGGAAACGATTCCACCCAAACTGGAACTGCGAAGCCGTACACTACCCTCTACGACCGCCATGCAAGACATTTCGACGCTGCCGGCCGTTCCACCCACGATCATGTGTGCTGGCGTCGTGCGCCAGCGTGACCCTTGCCTGTTCAGCGGCACGGCCGATCAAGATGTCGACAACTGGCTGTCATCCTATGAAAGAGTAAGCACCTACAACAAGTGGGATGACTCATACAAGCTCAGTAACGTCATATTCTATCTGACGGACGTGGCGAACCTCTGGTTTCGCAACCATGAGGCTGACCTGTCATCTTGGTCGACATTTAAAAAGAATTTCGCGGAAGTGTTCGGCCGCCCGGCAGTGCGTAAGCTTCGTGCCGAACAACGTTTACACGATCGTGTTCAGCGCGCTGATGAGACCTTTACCAGCTACATAGAAGACGTCGTTGATCTCTGCAAACGAGTCGACTCGGCCATGCCGGAAGCAAACAAAATCCGCTACATCCTCGAGGGCATTTCTGAGGACGCCTTCCAGATGCTGGTAGCGAAAGATCCCACCAGCGTTAGTGAACTCGTGAAGCTTTGCCAGAGCTACGACGAGCTCCGCAAGCGGCGCGCTTCTAGGCGCCGCTCCAGTGTGTGCGACGAAGACGTATCTGCATTAGCCCTGGGTGGTTCGCCAACTTCTGAAGGGAGCCCGCTGAATCAAAAGATCAAAGATTTTATTCGTGAAGAGGTCGCACGTCAAATCTCACTCCTTCCCCATTTTCAAGACTCGGGCCGCCTCGTTCCTGAACTGGCTCCATCTTTGGCCCCTGCTATACGCCGTGTCGTGCAAGAACACGTCGCTGATGCCTTGCCGTCCAACCCCGTGGTGCCGCCTGTGACGGCACCTCTTACGTATGCCCAAGTAACGGCTAGGCCACCACCTTCGCCCACGTCTGGCTCCTATGTGCAGGTCCCTGCCTACCGTTCACCGCCGCATGCTGAGCCTTCGTTTCAAGCCCCACCCTCAAGGTTCCGCCCACATCCTATGAAACCTTGGCGTACTACGGACAACCTTCCGATTTGCTATGCCTGCGGTCGGCCGGGCCATGTTGCGCGCCTTTGTCGCCAGCGCCTCCAACCTTCACAGCCTGACATTCGATTTTACCCGTACGATACCGACTCACGCTCGCAAATGATTCCGCCCGGTTCTTAATTTGTCCCACAAGATCGCCAAACCTATACCACTCGTCGATCACATTCTCCTCGGCGCCGATCGCTTTCTCCAATGCTGCGACGTTCTACCAGCAAAGTTGAGGGAAACTAACAGTCGCAGTTCCGGGGGCAAGAACTGCGCTTGTTTCGAATTCCTCAAGTCCTCCATGCCGTCCCGCTAATGTTATCAAAGTTTCTGTAGAAGGCGCCACAGTTCTCGCTCTCGTCGATACCGGTGCAGCCGTCTCCGTCATCAGTGAAGCTCTCTGCCGTCGAATTCGCAAAGTGACCACTCCGATTTCCGACTTTTCGCTCCGCACCGCCTCATCACAGCACATTCACCCCTCCGCATCTTGCACAGCCCGTGTGCTCATTCAAGACGTCTTGTACCCCATCGAGTTTATTGTTCTGCCGAACTGCTCGCATGATATCATCCTCGGATACGATTTTCTATCGACTCATCAAGCCGTTATTGACTGTGCTCGTGCACAAATTGCCTTCGCCCCCCTCTGTGATGCCCCCTTCTGTGATACCCCTCCCCGCACTGCAAAACTTCTCGTCGCCCATGACACCGACATTCCTCCGTTCTCTGCTGCCCTCGTACCACTGTCTTGTGAGTGGGTAACTCCTTTGACTGCGATTTTTACACCTTCCGAAGCCACCTCCCGTCATCCCTGCCTCCTTTTTCCGTTCGCTGTTCTCGAAATTCAAGACGGCAAGAGTGCACTTTACGCCTTGAACCCATTTTCTTACCCAGCACCTCCACCAATTGTAATAGGGCGTTTATTGACGCTCAGATGGAGAGCTGTGAGGACAGGACCTTGCAGCGTACTTCTTCGTCGCACAACGCACAGGTGCATGTCGATGGCGATGACTATCACAGTACAATTGTTATGCACAACTTAACTTGCATTAAGACAGTTTTAATTGGAACCCAAGCTGTTGGTCTTAATCACAGGGTTGCCAGTAGAACGACAAAGACGCGTACACAAGAACAAGGAGGTAGACACAGACGGACGCTGCATGCACCAACTGGCACAAGAGCTAACATTATTGCAAGCTGTTGAGGCAGATGAGGCAGGAATGCAATTCAGAATATAAAATGCCTATAAATTATGCTACACAAAATACGCACGTATTTGCAGCTAAATAAACTAAAATATAATAAAAATAAACCACCATCCGTTCCTGGGCGTCCTGTGGTCGCTGGAGCGTTTGAGCAGCGGGCGCCTCGGGCACTTGTCGCTTGCCTCCGCTGCTCCAGTTCGGACAGCGTTTTCAGAAGCACTTCGATCATTTAGTTTGGTTCGATGACATGAACTATAACACAGCGATCAAAGCCACAAACACAGAAAAAGAAAAGGAAAAGGAAACAAGGTTTTACAGTGCCAACATGGGTGGCAGTTTTACTAAACACTTGGTCTCGTGGGAAGATTATTCGAGGCGCCGCGACAGGGAGCGGTGCGCATACTACACACATATTCGCAGTGCTCGCAAGTTCGCAGAGGAGTTCACAAGCTGCACCATATCATTTCAGAAAAGAGCAGACAGCCCGTTGACTGATTCCCAAACATCTTGGGTGGATATGTCCATAAGTATTTTGCTCGCTTATTACGAACCAGACATAAAATTCTAGAGTGGTTGAATTCAAACAGATCTTCAAAAGCTCAAGCACCGATCTCATATTTTGCCGAGCTTAATCTGTAAGGAGACTGCCTTTGTTAAGTCGTTAACAGAATTTGCACACTGCACATAAAAGTTCATCATGCAGTGCAAAGCAAGTCCACAATGAATGGGGATAGAAGCCAAAGCGAGAACAAAAGATATGACACCAAAACACAGGCGCCGACTAGCAACTGATATTTATTGACCCATCCATAATATACTAATTAGCCTGCCAGAATGCTCACTTGGAAATTCTTACATGTGGGCCGCCTTTACATTTTCCTTCACGTTTTCACTAATTCCACCTTCTCTATATTAAACACTAACCAGCCTAGCAATTTTCACTCTTCGCTACCAACGCTTTCATGTCCTGCAGAGTCCTGGAGGTGCACACTCATACTTGACTTAAATGCTGTAGAGAACCTAATATTTATTTTCTCCTTGAGTAACTTCGCACTTTCGCAATCAGTATCTTTTTTAAAATGGCATTGGGTGAAGATGAGCATGCTAAACATTTTACCTGGCTATCAGGAGGTTTCTTCAATGTCGCAAGTCTTTATTGCACATCTGGGTTTTGCATGTGGTTCTCATGAAAGCTAATGTACCAGCGCTGGCTGTTTTTTAATACCCTCATTGAGCGTGTAATTTATTTCATTTATTTTCTTCATGCTCAGTTGAAGCATCGACAAAATCTGTCACAAAGTTGCTACATGTACATATGTAAGATATGTGCCAGCTAATCCTAAACAATGTTTGAAAAATTAACTGGGGTTTAGCTTTAGTTAAACCCAGAGTGTTGCCTAAGCAATACTGCATGTCTAGAACAGTTTAGAACACTTACGTAACCTTTCGTAACCGTGTGGAACAAAAGTATCAATGTAAAGGAGGAGGAGGAGAAAACAACATTATTTAACGTACTATTAGTCGTCGAGAATATCCTGCGACAGGGTCATCAAGGCCAACTGGTCTTTCATGTGGTCAAAGGCTAACCAGTCCCGCCACGTTAGAGGAATTTCAATGTAAATTATGTAGATCTCGAAAACAGCAAGTTACATCGTTTCCATAAACTAGTTTTTACATGATGTATTTTCGTAGTGCCCGAAAACAAAACCTCGGGCAATAAAATGCTTGATAGCGGCGCAACAACAAAGTTCTGCGACCCGTCTCGGATTAAAAAAAAAACGCTTTCCTTAAGGTGGTTCTCTCCAGTGAAGCTTTCAGTGCGTACTGGGCGAATTATTTCGGACGACAGCTGGACACGTGAGAGTGTTTTAGGGGGCCAATTAAAAAAGGAATGTTATGCGTAGTTAAAAAAAAAAACGTAGCTAGTAGGTTTTGCAGCAATCTGCATTTGCTTTTAAACTTCGTTCCTCAAGCCAATAAATGACAGTTAGTTACTTACTAAATATTTGCGTTTTGGTAATAAAAAGTAACAAAATAGGTTAGGTGACTTCAAACACCTATTCTATGCGTTCAGAAGTCAAGGCCGTGCAGTTTTCAGAGCCCCACATCTTAGTGTTCATTAGATCATAGGATTCATCTTAATGGCAAGTGTTTCATTTCGTTTTATTATTTCCTGGCAATATCAACAATTACGTTACCCCATAGATAACAATCGCTCGCTATTGTCGCTCCGTTGCCCTGGCTGCCGCTACAAACAAGGTTACCACAAATGGCGATTTCTGCTGGTCGCTCCAGAGCATGCTTTTTTGCCCCGGGTGACAATTTTGAATAGGATTTGAACCGGGACAGGTGGCGCGTATACCGCTGGTCGTCTGGAGCAACCAGGGGGCGCTCTAGCGCGACTCGCCGACCAAAATCGGATTTCGCCGGAAGTTCTAGCTGATGATTTCGTCCCTTCCGGAATTTTTTAGCTATTTTTAGCGGTTGTAGATATATCGGCAGAAGGACACTGGCATCACCGTTTTTTTTTTTTTTTGAAATTTATCAAAGTAAGTCTATTGAAAATCTTCTGCGGCGTTAAAATTATGCGAAAGCAAGTTGCAGAGGGCCACACTCACCCATATTTATCAACCGCACAATTTCACCTTTGGGCTGCAAATTCAACTTGCGGAACTGGCTCAGCATTACTTTCGCCGCGCAATCTGAACGTTCCGCTGGTCGAGCAGTTGTGATTCGCTCTGTGTCCGGTTTGGTTCCTGTATTCGGGTTCGGGCGCCGAGCTGCAATCTACCAGTGGAAATCGCCATACGTGAGCAATGCACAGGCCAGGAGGGTCAGTTATGCCCTTTACTGCTAAAGCATTTTATTGCCTCATCATCGCATCCTCTTATTTTGCTTCCCAGGACGTATCAATATGCCTGGGACCTATCAGTGCCTTTGAACGTCCGAGAACGTTCAGAGGCAGCTTGAGCAGGCTCCGAGGCACGGCTAAGGCTCGCGCTAACAGCAGGTTTCAACTCATAATGAGAACTCTTATTATTACCTTGTTCGGTTTTTATTCTTTATACTGAAATAACACAGCTATATTTGTTGCCGGTTGGCTATAAAAACAGCTTCTTTTCCAGTGGACCAAGATCAGCTACCCTTGCCGGCAATTCCTTATTATACACTTCCTTGATTGCTTTTACGACTTTAGGCAAAACGTCCGTATACATTTTTACGTTGAAGTCTTCCCAGATCCGCTGCGCTAATTTTGTATCTTTTTCAAATTTATCGAACCTGTTTGATTTGAAGAAGACGAAGCCTGGTGACGTAGTTGTGTTCAGCTCGAATGCAGTGATGAAAACAGAATCGTCTCTGAAAGCGAGTTCACCTGAAAAGAAAAGAATATATTAAGGGCAAGTCTTCAAATTAGAAGGTTATGCATTGCTTTTAATGAGCAGTTGGGATCGCTTAAAACATAAAAGGCTGCTAAACTTCCAAAGTCAAAGGTCAATGGTAGTTCACTGCACAGCAGGATCAAGCATTATTGCTACTTTGTGCAACGATAGGGCAAAATAGAAAAATAAAACAATACCCTGTATTCCTACGAAGGGCCCACACACCCGGACTCTGTGACCGGTTGCATGCCATGACGGCAACACGGACAGCTTGATGAGACGTCCCTCTGGGAACCCCTCCATTCTGTCCCCTGTTACCCACATGGCATTAGCACAGTGCAATACACAGCACAGAAGCCTGTCTCCTTAAACATTGCAAAAAAGCAGTTTCTTCAAATCCGTCTGTCTCTTTCGCAGATAATTCAGCTGCGCCATTACTTCCTGACCGATTTGATAAACTTGTATATCATTTATGGTGTATACCGAAACGACATTCTTGAAATGACTGTCTGTTTGGGTTCTGCGCCACGGCGGACCGGTCTCTAAGATCAGAGCTCCGAACCGAGCATGGTCTAACCGGTTTCAGTTTCACAACGGACAGGTCATTCAGGCTTAAGCACTATACAGAGCTAATATAAACCTCTTCCAGGTTTTTAAGGAGGGGCAACATCGGTATGAGATTGATACCGGACCCGTATGTTGTCATAAAAACCGATATAGCATGATGCGGGATTTTTAATCGTGCGGGATTGTTTTAGTGAGTAGCACTACTAGCCGCAATCACGGATTTCGCCGATGTCTGTCCGAAGCCGCTCACTCTCTTTGCGTGAACTTGAACTGGAAAAAGAGAAGGCGGCGACGCGCGCGTCGCGCGGCTCAGCACTGAGGAGGAGAAGCGGCCTCACAGCAGCAGCAGAAGCTGCTCTCTCTCTCTATCCATCTGTCTCTTCGTGAACTTGAAGAGGAGGAAGGGAAAGTGGTGATGCCCGCATCAATCGACTTAACGCTGAGGGGGCGGAGCGGCCTCATAGATGCACCCAGTGAGAGAGGGGCGTGTCGCGGGGGTGGCGGCGTGGTGGCCCTGACTGGGCAGCGTTGCGCAAGCCTGTGTTTCTCCGGAGTGAGCAGTCTTTTATCGCTCGCGTGTCCCTTACTGCACTAATTTTTTTTTCTGCCTAAAAAATTGCAGTTTGCTCCATTCATGATGCAAATGTGTGTATGAACCTCGGTTTTTAGAAAAACAATGCAGTTGCAATAATTTTGCGAAATGTATGATACGCCATGCAGTTAAGGGTTTTTTTTCGAAAATATAAAATTTCTCAAAAGTAGCTCTAACTGAATGAGATTTACATAACTGATCAAAAAACAGCAATTTCATGGCAAAAAAAAAATTAGAGTTTCAAACAGAGAGGATCTAATGAAATGAAGACTGTAGCACATATGGCACCCATCTACAACTGTGGTATTTTCTGCAAAGCTTTCTCAACGAAAAAACTTCGCGACGTTTTCCTTCCTCCTACTAACTAGAGAAGGGTGGATTTTTCCTTGACAGTCAGTAAGCTGTATAGAGATCTCTAGTGCACTTTCACTTTGACTACCACAGAATGTCCAATGAGCACAGAATCCAATGTTTTGGTCTGTTATACACTGTTATACTCCTACTTTGACTAAAATCAGTGTCTAATAAGGAAGGGGAAATAATCTGAACTCGAAAAAGCATGTAAAATCATTCGAGTACAAGGAATTTATTTCTTGCTTCTGCAATTATGAAACGCCATAAAGTGGCGAAAATGAGCCCTAACTGCATGGTGTATCATATCTGATACGCGAGTAAATAGCCTTGTCACAATGTAGTCTAAAGGATTATTGCGCAGATGATGCTGTTAACAGGCAAAATAAATACCAATAATATCCTAATAATTTTTTTCGAGCGAATCTGCTATTTCGATTGAAACAAATGTTCCCTCTACCTACCGAAGTTCTGCAAGAAAATAAAGAATATGCCACCTTGTTTCACATTTGGAATTAAAATAACTAAATAATTAAGCTTGAAGATTCAGTTACTGTGCACAAGAGTTCCAGACAGTACACACTGGGGTACAAAATATTCAAAATTTCTTTTCTTGCTATTAAAAAAAGGCAATTTACCGTATCATATATGATACAATATGGGTAAGGGGTCAACTTTGGTATCTCTCTCCTTGCACCAGTCACTGCTCAGCCTTCACGGATAGCAGACGTTCACGCGCGGGGCTCCCTAAATCTCGGCTCCGAGCTGCTGGCGCGTCGTGAAGCAGCTTGTCTCCGCGCCCTAAATGGCGCGGGCCTTCAAGTGCGTTCCCCTCTCTCTTTCTCTCTCCCTATGATTCCACCCAAGACCTTAAGGCTGTAGAGCAGTGCGCTGTAGCTACGTTGTGCCTGTTCTCTCATTTCTGAAGATGGTGCAAGGAAAGCTGAAGACGCGGCTGCGCCGCGCGTTTGCTTCGCTTCTCAATGGATGACGCCTGGCCGTCTGGCACTGTGGCGCTGAAGTACAACGGTCACGAAGACAGCGGTGACGTCACTCTACTAATTCTGATATTGCAACTAAACGGCGCAAGAGCCTCCTAAGAAAATGTAAAAGAAACCTATAGCAGGGGTAAGGAGTGCTACGCACCTACATCGCATTTGGTTAAATATGCAAATCGGCAGTATTTTAAAGAGATTCTCGCACATAAACATTCTGTGACTTACACTTGGTAGTTTTGCAGCCTGACTTCTCACGGAGGTAGATTAAAAGTAGAGCGGGGTTGTTTCCAAACGAATGCGGCTTGATTCGCGCTCTGACGGTGAAGTTCTGCACGATCTTTGCGCCGTACGAGAGAGCTCCACTGTAGTTGATCTCCATTCCAATAAGGTTGAAGTCACACCGGGCATTCAGCTGACGCACGAAGCGGTCGACTTGAACGCAACAGTCCTGCAAAATGCAGACCTATTTATCTCACCTTGTTACCAACATGCTTTTTTTTTATTGTTCTTGCAAAAGATAACAAATACTTATGCCTCCAGTTAGTGACAATTAATGGCAAATAGTTCAGAGCAATAGCTCTATAATATCCCTCCCTCAGTTTCTTCTTGTTTAAACGTCTCTCCGGTCCTCTCTCCGTGATATCCAAAAATGGAGGAGAAGTGCGCAACGCTGTAACCGATACATTCATTCATGTCAGCACAATTGGGTCTCGAACATGACGCATAAGCAGAGCGATGGCCGGCGGCTATTACGGCGCGCGTATACTTTTTAAATCTTTTAACAACCCTCTGAAATTTTTAACATGCCTCTGAAGTGATGGCTCGGCCGGAGTCATTTCGCAGATCTTAGCATTTTGTCTACTTACTTACGTCGCAACAAAAACCATCGGTCTCTCCACTGGAGCCAAAGATGAAGCGGGTTCACTTGGATTAGCTCAGCCTTAGAGTAAGTAGTGGCGCACCTACTTTGCCTTTGATTAACCACGAAAATGGGCTGTAATGGTTTGCCAACAATAACGGCTATCTCTGTTCTTCACCTTCGTTACGCCAGAAACTAAACAATGGAAAAACTACACATCTTTCGCAGAGATGACACTAATTTTTTCTTCGCTAAAACCTTTCTGCAACATCGGAATGCACAACATAGCTCAATAATGCAACACTCGAAAGGTTACCAGATATTTGAAACATATTTTGGATGCCCAGCGTCGCGGCATTATCTGAATATTCTCGACAGTTCCCTACTTTACACTTCAATGCTTGCAATGGCCGCATTGCTGGCGCCCTGACCGACTTTTTCCGAGCCTTCACTAAAACAGTTAATGCATCCTTCTGAATTAATTTTCCGAGCTGATTACAACAGCCTCGAGACCCTACTGCATTGACCGCTTATTGATACTGCAGTCTTATTTCATTGGCAAGCTGATACCGTATGATACTGCTCCACATATTCCTCGCGGAATCTGCATTTCGATCCAGACAAACCCAGCCCCGTCGGGGTGGCGCAGTGGTTACGGCGCTCGACCACTGTTCCCAAGGACGCGGGATCGAATCCCGGCCTCGGCGGCAGCTTTTCGATGGCGGTGAAAAGCAAGGCGTCAGTGTGCTGTACGGTGTCAGTGCACGTTAAAGAACCCCAGGTGGTCGAAATTTCCGGAGTCCTCCACTACGGCGTCTCTCATAGCCTCAGTTGCTTTGGGACGTTAAACCCAACAAACCAAACCAAACCAGACGAACCCAGGTGTATTGCGTGTACATACCTAAAGTTATTTGAAGCGATGGTCTGCATCTTGCGATTGTGTAGATCCACACCTTTGCAAAGGGGATCATGGAATGAAGGGTAAACCCGCCGGGCTATTTTTAAATGCTGAAATGTGTAGGTGTAGTTTAACAGTAAGACAGAGTGTTCCGCCACATCCGGGTTTGGAGCCCAGAGAAGAAACCTTCAATCTGAGATGCGTGCGCTCTTGTCGTCTGGACTGTCATGCTCACCATGTACCCCTGCTAAGCGTATGTGTAATTTTGTGGGTTAGCAATGAGCGCATCTAACTTCCGGAAGATGAATCACTAGCAGTTTTATCGTCTCTTCAAGAAATTAGTAGTTTTTGCAGCGTGTAGCCGGACAAGGACGAAAATGGAGGAACACGTAAGACGCATAGGTAAAACTATGGAAAGCCAACTAGCCCGACAGCTTGTCCTCTTCAAGAAATTGGTGTACTTGCTTTCCGAATCGGTAAGAACTTATTGCGAGGTGGTGCATGCTCCACTAAGGAATCGGCAATTCTTCCGCAACCATTGAATTGTGGCCAGTCAATGCTAGTAAATCTAGTCTTCAATTTTGGCGCTCAACTGCGACGCCCACTTTTCTCTGCTCGGGGCGTGCGTATCAACGCAGAATACATACATGCACTTGGCACAATGCTCTTCAATAGCATCGGCTCGGATTGTCTCATATTTAGCTGTAAAGGCCTAGCGATAGGAAATCGATCAGGTCTCGTCACCTGCCAGGGTAGTAGATGTCGGACAAAGACAGTTCGGTTTCCCAGGTACCCCAACAATGGCTTAAAATTGTTTTTCTGGCAGCTATTATGTTGTGCTTGCAATAATACAGAGCAGTTAGTTTACTAAGCATAAATACATGCTCGATATATTAACAAAAGGAAACAGTATGTGGACAAGTCCGATGAACAAATATCGGTTTCACACCCAAACAGTTTTTCTTTTCCAAATTTTATTCCTGCTTTATCAAGGCAAATCAGTATAACATGTTACAATGAAAAGCACAGAAAGTAAACAACCTTCCGTAAAACATATTCTGCATTATTACACTTCGACAGTAACTGTAAAATAAAAATGAGCATAATGAACACGGCCTGAAAAGTGCGCACAGAGCAGCACGAACTGTGACCTCCATTCATCGTTGAAAATAGGCGCTGAACAGAAGAATATAAGCTTTTTATGAATGAAGATGTCTGCTTCAGATGCTCAGCCGAAACAAGTATCGAATTTGGGTTTTTTAAAGGTAATAATTGCAACAAGAATATTGGCGTTTATCAGCACGCGTATATCTTCTAAATTTAGTCTTCTCGGAGCCAATAGTAGGCGCACAGGTCAGGCCTATTTTCTTCTTTTCCGCAGGGCATACATAGAAAACCATGTATAAAAAACTGAAGAAAATCGTGTACGAAATGAACGCGTCGACGTTACCTCTCTCACTGTGGGCTTCAGCCTAGCGTGCATGTCCAACAGCCTGCCTTCCGTGAGGTTGAAGCGGTACAAGGTACTGTTTTTCGGAGCCATCTCGTCGCGAACAGCGAAATAAGCTCCATCCAGTGGCAGGTTAGCAGGACCGATGGCATCAAGCAGCTTGGAAAGAACTCTTTGCTGTTCTTTGACGTTGCTAGCTCCGGCGTAACATTCACCTAGACAAAAAAAAATTGAAGTACGATCTAGCTTCCTCATAAGAGTACGCGCGATTGCAACTTTTACATCACATTTTAATTACGACAATAATTTTTATATTTTATTAAGCTGTTCTTTAAGGAAAGCGGCGGAGGATGACAGCGCAGTATCTCTCTCGCTTAGCGCTGCATACCTAATCTCGCAGAGGTACATAGTTCGCAGGTTAGAATCCCTATCGCGCAACAGCCTCCAACTAAACTTGCAGATGGCAGCTAAAGGGCAAGCCAAATGGTGTGACATCACTGAGCACTGCACAAGGAATGATGACGTTGCAATTTTGATACCAAATGAGGCCCACGTTTTCTCCGATATGGTTCAAAAGCCTTGCTTTTTGGGCTTGGTGGTGCATGAACATACAGATATTGTAGCGCAAAACAGGCAAGACACACGATAAGACCGAACAATACGAGCGCTAACTCCTTATCACAGCAGAGCACCTTGTCTTTTGGCAACGAGTAATATAAATTCTTAATGTCAACAGAGAAAGCATTAATGTTGCCACCAGGTACGTCTCGAACAAACACTATGATTTCGTCAGAATTCTTAACACCGAAAGGGTCGTCATTCCGTAAAATGTTTAAACTCTCTTGCAAACACATGGTAACAGTTTTCTGCCATGTGCCATTTTCAGATACGATAACCCTCAACGATTTTTCTGGTTTATGGGTTTTAACGCTGAAAAAAGCCTTGGCAAGCTTACTGAGGTTGAACTGGTTGCACATCTTGTTAGCTTTGGCTTTTGCTTTTAATATAGCCACATCGTCACACAAGTCAAAAACGAATAACACAGCCTCGCTGGCCTTAGAAGAGTACAGTTTAAAAGAGGAAACGGCAAAACCACCTTCTTTATCCCATGGAAGCACGGAAAGTCCATGTTCTCGTATGTAGTTCTCGACGCGCTTGAGAGGTAGCTTAGCGCTCTACGCCGGGTTGTTCTCGAGAAGGTAAAGGCAACCCACTCCAGTATTTCCTGTCAAGAAAACCCTATGGCCAATCTTCGGCTTCAGTTCAGTTCAGTTCAGGCATTCAGTCGTGTCCGACTCTTCGTGACCCTATGGACCATGTCACGCCACGCTTTCCGGTCTCTCACTATCTTCTTAACATCACATAGCTTCATCTGCAATGCCTCGAGAATGCCATCTAACCATCGCGTTCGCTTACCCCTGCATAAACTAAACTTTTCGCTTATATGACTTTTATTAGACCAGTACTAGAATATGCCAACACCGTTTGGTTTCCCCAGTCTCTTACTAACATTTCAAGGCTTGAAAGAATGCAGCATAAAGCACTAAGATTCATTCATAACAAATACCAAGCGATCAGATTCACCACCCGAACTGGCTGTAATATCCAGGCTCGAAGCGCTAACAGCAAGAGCAAAGTTCATGCGCTTAAAATTTCTATATCAGCTGCTGCATAACGCCTATCGACTTATCACGATATGTTTCATTATCACATAAGCGAGACCTAAGAAACCATCACGCGTTCACGCTAACCGAATTTCTATGTCACAGTGATGCACTTAAACATTCTTGCTTCCAGCTGGCAACAAGCGAGTGGAATTGCCTGCATCAATCTGTTACAAACGTTGATTCATTTTCAAGTTTTAGTTCCAAACTACAGGCCTAGGTTTGGGCTGAAATTATTCGGTTTTAAATTTCGCTTTCTGTTTTTCGTTCGCTTGTTTAACGCAGTGGATAGCCTGTTATCGCATTGTTTCCTTTTTGAACTTGTATGTGTTCGTTATTTGTGAGCTGTTTGCGCGAATTTAATACCACATTTTCTGATGTTTTTTTTGTGCTGTAAGAATTGCCTAATACACTAGTTCTGTCGAGCTGCTTTCATTCTTACCATTATCATTTTTTTTTCGATATTATGAATGTAATGTCCACCTGCTATGGTCCCAACTAAATAATGGCAGTATTGCAAATAAATAAAAAATAAACTCAACAGTTTATTTTCCTCGAGATGTTAAATCTACGTTCATTGTTGCAAAGAAAACGGTACACGGCTTCAACGATGCTGAACCGTGTACGGAGCGAAATATTTGGTTGCGGGCGGCCAAGCATTGCATCGAACACAACCAGCGTTCCGTTGAACGCATCAAAGTTCACCGGCGTTTTAGGTGGTGGTGGTAAAGACGTTTATTGCATCTAAACATATGGACACTTAAGCTCTGTTTTTAAGAGTGTGACGCGATAGCATAGGCTACCAGCCTGCATATAAAGCGCCGCTTTAACCAAGCCGTATAAAATTGCCTTAGTGGCCTATAGGGGTAACGTGGACGCCATTGTCCTGGCAGGCTGATTCTGACATACCGTCCCATGTGAATGGAGGGACCCGAGTTGGCAGTTCCTGCCACGTTGCCACGGTGCCATTTTAAAGTATTGTAAAGTAGACAAATCGTATGTAATGCTCTTCTGTAGGACATACGCAAACAAAAAGCACACCCTAACATTTACTCTCGACATTGCTGGAAATACCTGCTTTCAATTATAGTATTTTCACAGGAGACTTACTTATAGGAGTAAACTAGGCAATGAAAACGTTTTACTGCCTTCTTTTATTATCTTTTTGTACGCCCCTCTTAGTCGTGTCCGCACGGAATGGCTGATAGCTTTGACTATCAGGTACGCAGGCGTTTGGCTGCAAGCTTCCCTTGCTCAGTCATTACGGCTGTTGCTGAAGCACTCCTAAAGAAACGGGGATCCCGTCAAAAGGCGGCTGCTTCTGAACGCGCGAAAGCCAAACCGGAGGTGATGCCTAATGTTCATAAGGTGTGTCATAACCTCAAAAAAGTGGCCAGCAGACACAATGTGCCGCTTGTTTTCTGCGCGCCAAACAAGTTGACAATGCTTTTCTCCCGCATCTGCGGTGACGGCGAGCGCGGTTTGAAAAAGCAACATGAAGAAGCCTTTGTTAGATGTGCCATAGGAGTGGTGTACATGATTCCCTTGTCCTGTGAAAAATTCTACATCGGGCAGACAGGGAGTCGCCTCAATGGCCGTTTCAAGGAGTACTCTCAAAACTTAATGAAACAAGATAAGCTCGCGAACATAGTGAAGCATTTTATCGCACGCAAGTGCGTAACCGCTTTAAAGAAGCAAAAATTCTGGGCAGCAGTTTTAGGACGAAAGCAAGAGTTTTGCTCGAAGCTTCCACATAAAGATGAAAGCATACCATTGCGTTAGCGATCCCTCTGTAAACTTGTACTCTGCTGAGCGCGGTTTTCTGGAAATAATTCTATAACACATTTTACAAGGCCTTCTGTGGCTGGTCGTATGTGCGGTCCTCTCATATCTGTTTTCCTTCTTGGTTGTCACCTGTATCTGACAATAGCTACCTTTAAGAAAAACAGAGGCGATAAAACTATCCATATCTGTTATGTTAAATATAGCTGGCGCCGCCCTTGTGTGACATGTGACGTGACTGCTTATATAAATGTGGCTTGCAGACCAAATAAAATCAGTTGATAGTAGCGTTCTTTTGTGCCGTGTCCTCTCCCGTGGTTGTCGTTCGCGCTGTTTTGTTATCATGTAGGAATAACCAACTAGACTAGCACTATGGTTTATTGAAATATATAGGATTTATTTCATTTTAGTTATTGCCTACTATTAATCTTTGCATACTTGTGATATTATCTTGATGTTTCGTGCGTAATATATATGCTATTTACCTTTCCACCCTCGTAAAAGTTTAAAAAAGGAGTCGAGCATTTTTAATCCCATGTTCCTAGTTTTTCAAGATGATGCTTCAATTCCTGTCAAATTCGTCTTGTGGGGTCCTGCTACATTGCTCCGAGCTGCTATCGGAGACGAGGTTTTGTTGAAGAAACCAGATGAAGTGTACCTGACGCAAGCTTATTCTACTCTCTAAAGAATATAAACAGCATGTGAAATACTTTTGTCTCCTTTAACGATACAGTTTTTAATTCTTTGTTTGTCTCAGCCATCTCAATGCATGTTTTCGGATAAACTTTAAGGTGAGGTCTGCTAGAAGCACGAGCAGCTGAGGGACACCCAGTCCTTCCGAGTCTTTCCAACCAAAGAGCAGACGTGAAAATATCAAAAATTTCGCAAACACAGAATGAGAAATTATCGGAACCCAATTTTTACTAGACGGTTATTTCCGGGGACACGAGCTTCCTTCTCTGCTAGCTTTAAGAAGAAAGATGGCTTTTCGCTCTTCAAGGTATAAACATATCATCGAAAATTTTCATCTTACTTTGCAAGATCAGCGAGCCGTCACGAAAAAGTAATAGGAAACAGATATTTAACTCACTAGCTGCACAACAACCAGACATAAGGACTTCTCTTAGTCGCCTATATTTGCTATCCGAAGATAAGAAATGAACGGAACATGTCAAAATTTAACGACATTCCGAATTCCAAAATATACACTTGTCACTGTAACATGAAATAGTACATTTTATTGTTCCCAGTTTTATTTTCACAGACAGTACGCCACATTTCTAAAATGCTGCTATTCCTAACGCCATGCCCATCAAATAAATAGAAGAGAAAGAGGTTTCAGAAGGCTGTAAAATTTATGCTCTCCCCCGAAGCTTCTCAGCATTCAGCAGAGCGGCGTATGTCTTACCTGTCAGGACGAGTGCTGCAGCAACAAACCAAGCCTTCATTTCTGTAAAAAACCAGAACATTCAAGTGCGTGTCGACTTTTTGCCTTGTATATAAATTCACCTCTCTTTGAAAATGAAATATCCAGCATCTTGCTTTGTGGCGCGCATCTGAAGTTCGCTCTCAATTTATTACCATCAATTTATGGTTATGAGAGCGAGCCTTAAAAGGGATGAAGAAACGCAAATTTCGTGCTGTTCCGGTCCGAGATAAAAAGGTTCCTCTCCCCTACCTCATGGCCTCTAGAAGCAGTTCACATACAAAAAGCAAAATAAAGCCCAACAGTACCATGGCAGCAGCTATTCCTTCTGACATTTATATAGCGAATAAATCATCTTTAGGTTGCCAAATTACCCCAAGGTTGTGCTACAATCTCAACTGACTTGCCGGCCTCCTCTCTGCAATGTGCTATCAGTTGAAGCACGTTTACTGGCATTAAAAACTTACCTGGGCCGTAATTTGTGTTTTCCAAGCAACCAGACGGCAAAGATGCTCGCAGGAAGAAACGACCTATTCCCATGTGAAGGCCCTACTTAGAGCTTATCCTTTAATTTTACGTCCCAACCGTCGCAATCCATATTGCTTCTATTGTTCTCAATATTATCACTGATCGTCACGTGCAGTTCGTATGCTGTCACTGGAGAATCACCTGGATCTACACTTTCGGCATAGGCCCTAATGTACTGACCCATGTACTGCCCGATTAACCACATCCATTGTTTTCTCCAGAACAATTGTGTTCGATATCTAAGCGTATCGCTGTTCCACTGTTTGCTGGCCACAGCAAATCATAGATAGCGAATAAAATAATGCGAGATCACTTTCGTTCTCGGTGATCGAAATATTCCACAGGATACGCGTAGCTTGTGCAAAGTCGAGCCTCGAAATTTTTTAGTTAGTACTAAGGCCTGGAGTTTCGTAATTAGTTTCCCGTCACAATGTGAACACCGAAAATTGTGTCATACTTGCCCATTGTCGCCTGTGATCAGGGAAAGCAAGTTCAATATTTCGGGAATTTTGTTCGCTTCAGCGTAGGTTTGTTTAACTTACGTTTATCTTATATCTTACAATGCTTTTGTTAAAAACGGCTACTTAGTATACGCCACTGCAGTATGCACTGTTTATAATGTCGTTTTTATTTTTAAAATTTTTATACTTGCGAGCCATCCTTGAAAAAACAATTTCGAATGCTCAGAGAAATACAGTACAGTAAACACGACAAACCGCTCTACCAAAACTGCAAATCCCTGCGCTCAGAACAGCCCTAGACAGAAGCGTTCTACACTCTATCAAAAGTCAGATGGGAGTCTCTTTCTATGACAAACTGTAAATTTTAAAATGTAAAAAAAAAACACATAGAACATCGATTGCCTAATATTCCACTAAATTGCCTACACCAAGCGAAGCGATTGAGCTAAAAAGAAAGAGTAATAATATTCAACTGTTCATCTGGAAAAGGCACCTTCGTATTCACAGAAACACAGAAAGGAGTTCTCTAACGTTACCAATTCATAAAAAAGAACCTTGTCGTCCATTCACAAGAGTGGCACGAATTGTGATCCCCCGCTGAGAGATTATTTATCTAAAAAAGGAGGAGTTGAACGAAAACCCCATTTTGAGAATTTGGTTCTACACGGACTGGGCCCCAGGCACGGATCAGTTTCTATTAATTTGAGTGCAGCCCAAAAACAGGGCGATCTGCGGACTGAACAGAAGCTGGACTAGAAGGAGAACCGAAGACTATGACACAACCACGCATTGGCATATTTTTGAGTTCAAACTTGACAATCCTCTGGACTGGACAGGTTTCGTCAGCCTATAGCGTATGTTTTAACTAATCTTCCCTGCAATCGAAATTGACCGACCATTCACCGAGAAATCATCAAGAAATGACATGTTTTTACACGGTGTGTTCGGCGCCCACATAATTTGTCGTTCTGACATGGGAAGAACAGAAAATCTCACCGTTTTTTCCCAAGCTCCAAATGAAAAACACATCATTCTTAATATAATTTCAATACTTCCTCAAAATGGCCAAAAATTGGGCGTCTAGCTACGACCTTCAATGCGTTTTGTTATATAAAGGAATATTGATAGAAATATTTTCAGTTTCATTCAAACTTCCAAATAACAATTCTTTTTTAGAAAACTAGCGTATCTTCAAGGTAGAAAAATATTGCACATTAGATGAGTAGAACGAAGCCTTAGAAAACATATTCAAAATTTTGCCTCTTTCGCGGATTCATTTTGTTTTGTCTTTTGCTACAAAAAATCAATTTTTTTAATTTTTAAAGTACTTGTATGCAGCTCTTACATACAGCCTTGGCAAGAAATTCCACGTTCCTTAAGAATCTGAGAGCTACGCCGACGTATCCATCTTATGGCAAGTTCAGAGCTCTTTTGAAATGTTTATCTCCTTTATGTTAGCACTACACGCCCAAATCATAGCGCTGCTTTTCTATCATTAATAAATACTCTGACTTAATATCCAAGCAAACGTTTTCAAAATAAGTGAAGGGCCATCCCTCAGGCCACTTGAGGAAAAAAAATTACCAGATTCTTCTTTGGTAATTTGTAATTTGCGACATCCTCTTGTTGGCCTAAGATAAACTACTTCTCGAATCCCAAATTGCTTCTTCTGCCTATGGTGCATTTGCAACCTTTTTTAACGTACATAAACCCCATATACGACGTTTAGCGGACTTCCCTACCCGAGATTCTAATTATGCCCTGTTTAGACACTATCAAAGCACTCTTTTCGAAACGAGCTTTTCCTCAGAATACGTTGCACTTAGCAGCAATTTCGTTTTGTTTTCAGTGAGACATACAATGTTGTAGGTCACTCGTCTGGTGGTTGTTATTATAAGGCTATGCCGGACGTATTCAATCAGGATATATAGATTTATTGCTTATATCTAATATTTGAATATCTTTCTGAAAATCCTCTGCAAAAGTGCAGGAGTGGGTCCGTATTTATTGAACTCCCATTCAGGAAAATATTCGATATATCACACTCCGCGTAGTGCCCCTTCAACGCGTAGCCCCTCCTGATGCCATGCCTAAGATCACATTTCCCATACGAAGCCAGGTAGGATGAGCAACATTGGCGCCTGGGGTAAAGCTAAACCTGTAAACTGATCTACGAGGCGTGCCTAGAGTCCGATTGCAAGTGCCCTTCGTCAACGCAACACTGCTCATGGTAATTTTGAAGACGCCGAAAGCTGCACTCAAAAAATGCGCAAGCGGAAAAAACCGCACAGTGCACCCCGTGTTTCTCCTGGTTGTTCGCATGTGTGTATGTTTTGTGAAGTTTCGGCGCCTTTAAAATGACCGCGATCAGCTGCCAACTATCCCAAGAAGAAGTTCACTTAAGCAACACTGCTCTGGGCCGTAGTTCATGCACTGCGTGTGCGGTGAAGTCACCTTAGGCTAGCGAAGTCTGGCGGAGACTCTTGCGTGGACTATCTCGGTACTGAACGAGGAGAGGAAATCAAATGCGCCCTGTGTTCACTGCATTGTACAAAATAATAAAATTAGGCGTGTTAGTTAATAAATATAAATAAAATATAATACTAAGCAAACGAAATAAATTTTAGTTCTGGTTTCAGTCACAAGAAAACATGGGAGTCAGGTTCTCTAAGACGTTGAAAATATGAACGTGGCTTAAACCAGTACTAGGTCTTCTTCTGCACCGCTTCTCCCAAGTCTTATTTAGTTTTGATGCGTACTCGTATATTGTACAGTCCAACTTCAAGAAGTGCAAACGTGGTCGTGCGTTCGGCAATCAGTTCATGCTTTGTAGGTCTCTCGTAGGGTTCGGCAAAGAATTGATGTCATTGGGAAGCCATAATATGCATGAATTAGTGCCATAGGATGCATTAACTCTCAGTCGCCTTCTGGTGTAACCTGTGGGCATAAGGTTGATGAAAGTATTTCATAAATAGCATTTATGTTCAACATATTCATCGTCAATAAGATTGACGACTGGGCAAGTTGGTAAGGGTTCATATTTAACCAGCCAAAGGACGAGGCACAGGGAAGAAGAGGACAGGACAAGGCTGGACTAGCAACTGAATGTTTATTGAACGGAAGAAAAGCACGCACGCAACCCAACCGGGGGAATGGCAGGAAATTGGCCTGAGACCGTGAAGCACGTATCATAATTCTCCTTGTAGTACCGACGACAATAACGCTGTAATTAGTGATAATAAAAATCATGGCATTAGCAATAATACTGACGGCGCATTTAGCTGATAATAATAACGAGAGCAAACGTGATGCACCGTGGGCGTCAGCACCGCTTAGGCTTTCTCATTTCTGCAGTGTAGATTCCTTAGAGCTCTCAGAATTTTGTCTTCATGATTATTTTATTGTCGCAAAGACCGCAGCACAGAGGTCGATTACGCATGGTTTATCTATATATTGAAGTAGTGATTGCATAGCCATTTTACAGCTATTCGCGGAAAGGTCATAGGCCAACGAAAAACATGTGTTCATGTATTCATTGTATATTACAGTTGTCAAGCTCCTTTCTTGGGTTCGCTGCATAGTCGTCACCATAATTCGGAAACAATTTGTTTAGTGTTCATTTTCCGACCCTATAGGCGAATCCGGCTAACATACAGCAGCTACATACTTTTTTTGGATGGGGGCTAACTATTATTACGTTGTACAGTGCATAGTTCGTTCGGCCAAAAAATAACCGTCGGTGGAGGGATGGTGTTGGAAACAATGCGTGCGTGATCTCTTACCCAAAATTGTCACAAGATCGTTCTTTGCGTTTGCGAGGCATACAGTGTGGTGTCATACTCTTTCTCTTCCTATTTATCGTTCAGCCGCTTGTCCAATGAGAAGTTATTTTGTGGCAGGAATTCGATCGATCTCCTGACGTGTTCACGATATGAAAAAAAAAACAAGGACGAGAAGAAACAAACACGAGATGCACGAATGCTGCACTTCCAGCGCAATGTTATTCAGAAAAGCCCAAGCTTACGCAGAGCGCTTTTATCACCTCGCGCATTTCATTATCATTAAGAAATAATTATGGGGCGCATCAATTTGCACCGCGACATATGTTCCTCCAAACCAATGCCACTCATTATAGGTGTAGGTGTCCACCGAGAAGTGGCACACTTCGTTTCTGCTTCTCTTTCTGTTTATTTCTGGAAAAACGAAAGCAACTATACTGCAACGAAAAGGAACAGCCCATGCCGTACAACGTGTACTTTAAAATCAAAGCTTAGCGTCCTCAGATTATTTAATGTAAGATAATATGTCTTGTTTTTGTGCGCCCCATTTGTATTGAATTTGTGATTTCAATCTTTGATACTTGTAGCTCTGGCCCCTTCCCTGCGCCACATGCGTACACTACTCACTGCTTACAACTCTCAGCCCCGCCGTGGTGGTGCAGTGGTTAGGGCACTCAAATACTGTGCCCAAGGATGCGGGGTCGAATCCCGACCGCGGCAGCCGCATTTCGATGGAGGCGAGAAGGAAGGAGAAGGATGTCAGCGCACTTTAAAGAACAGAACGTGGTCGAAATTTCCGGTGCCCTCCACTGCGGCGTCTCTCATAGCCTCAGTCGCTTTGGAAAGTTAAACCCGAAAATAAACCAGACCAGCTTACAACGCTTTGCTGCCTGTCGTAAACTGGTGTTTCCTTTCTAGGCAGATGAACCATAATATATTTTCTGCATATGAATTCTAAACGCATTTATTGTTATTCCTGTTTACCTCATTGATCATGCATTGCAAATAATCACTTTAGCTAAAATAAAACAATATGATCAGGGAATTGTCGGAATTGAAAGTATTCTGAACTGGCTTTTTTCTCAACTATGCATTATACAAATTTTCGAACACCACCTTTACACAACCTTTATGCATTTTGGAAACACCAAGCCTTCCGGCACCACACCCTTTGTTATTATGTTCTTTCTTGGCACTGTAAAAGCACTGAAAAATGGACGTCCTTCTCCTTTATGCGCTTTACACATTTTACGCGCAAACTTGTCTCAAAAGGAACGCATAAAATGCGATATGTGTAGAGGGCCGACCGACGGCGTGCTACATCCAGGCATCCAGTACTCCATCCCGTCTTAGCAGGGTCATTTACTCTGCTCGTTGTCAGGCCGAGGTCCTGCATGAGCCGTGTCACGAAAGTAGACGATAAGCTTTGAGGCTTACAACATCGGATGCCGCAATCTTACAACAGCGGTACCGCCCGCAAGCGTGGCAAACAACGACGCTCTCGCTGTCTACTTCTCCCCTATCATCGCTAGGCCTCGAAGCCACATTGAACAGCATATTGTAATTGATCAGCGAAGAGTTATAGTAAATGACCGCTTCCATCATAAAACAGCCTTACCCTCAATCCCACAGTCATGTAGTAAATGAAATAGTTATATTCAGCGACGCCTTAGCAGAGGAGCTAGTGTTCAAGAACACGAGGACAGCACCGGTGGAAGCTACTATTTGGCTTAAGAAAAAACTCTTACTGTATAAGACAGGCATTCTCAAGAAGCATTCACTTCAGCAATTACTTTTTCGCTGGGTATCTTTTTTTGGCAAGGAAAAGGAATTATAGCATGCTTTTCTGACATTGCCTCAATATATTCCGTATCGATGGCTCGGACAGCTTGCGGAAGGCATGGCCGGCGCTGCAGGCACGGCGGTGTTTACAGCGGTGGTTGGAGGGCTGCCCACAGTGCTGCCATTAAACGATTTCAGCGCTCACGCCGAATGTGGATGTGCGGCCGAAGACTAAATCGCGATTCGCTACAATACGTGTTTTGTTTTTGTTTTTTTTTTGAAAATGCAGAGTACACTCATTGTAAGTCCGGTTGGTCTTTGAGCATGTGCGAACACCGTAAAGCGTATTGGCAGCTTATATCGGCGCCGGCACAGCAGCAGACGACGCGATGGTCGGTGTCGACCTGTGACGTCACAAAGCATTTCAACATGGCGATCACTGTCGGTGGGAGGAGCCTCGCGATCTCAACTGTTAGTCACTTATTTCGAAATAAAGAATCCGTCTATGGCGCTCAAATTTCTGAAATACAATAATGAGGTCCGTTGTTATCTGCTAGAGAATATATATATATATATATATATATATATATATATATATATATATATATATGCAGTAGGATACCTTTAAGTATGCCATCATCGCTTATCATCAACAAATGAAAATGTGCAATTAGCTACCAGGGCCTGCATTCCGGAACTGCTTGCTCATCGGAGCTTCAATGGGTACCATAGCCGGGACATGTTCATGTCATACTAGCTGATTCGGACTGGGTCGCTCCGTTGAAGAAGGAGTCATACGGCACGTATATCGTCCCTGCCACACTGGCCAGCCCAAATCACGATAACTTTTATATCTGCATGCGAGTAAAACATTCTAATGACTTATGGTTTTTACTTTATTTTTGCTTAACATAGCATTTATTTTACGTGTCAGTGAAGCTTCAACTACTTTCTGTCTAGTGGCTCTAAAGCAGCTACTCTTTTCGGCAGTTCAGTTTTGTAGATATCCTTGATTGCTTTCACTACCTTTGGCAAAACATGAGTGTATATCTTTACGCCGAAACTGTCCCAAATCCGCTGCGCTAATCTTGCGTCCTTCTCGAATTTGTCGAACTTAGTGGCGGATGTCGGCTTGAACTGTGCGAAGCTGGGTGAAGTAGTAGCGCCCAGTTCGAATGCGCTGACAAAAATGGAGTAATCACTGAAAGCAAAGGAACCTGAAAGAGGAAAGAATCGGCATACATATCATTATCGTGGAGAATGTTTTCCTTAAATCGGTTATCAAAAGCTCCCCCAAACTTTGCGTTAAAAATTATTGAAGACGAGAACAGTGACGTAACATTTTCTGAAATTATTTAATTCACAGGTAGCATTTCTGCCAAGAGCCTCTACAGACCACTCTCTCCTGCCTGGTATGGTATTGATGGGCGACATATGCAGCCTGCTACCAAGGAAAAAAAGTCTGGCACGTTTTTACACAGAACTGATCCCTCTCCATCCCAGCCTGCTGTTGGGAGAAGATCCACTGGTCTATGTTGAAAATGTTATCCATTTCCTAAAGGATGCAAAGCTCCTGAACAAACTTTAGGATCATGCGCCAGGAACAAGGTTTGTTTTTGTCTTATGCATAAGGGTTGGTATATATATGTATATTATATATACATATATAACAAACAAAAACAAACCTTGTTCCTGGCGCATGATAGCCTGAGTTGCTTATGCGCCAGAAAACGCAATACAATACAGTTAATTCTATATATGCGGTCCAGGTGATTTGTATCCCTTATGTCATCCAATGTAACAAGCAGTGTAGCTTCAGTTCTTTCATATTGTCTCCATTCTGTGGAGAAACATAGCCGCTCTCATCTAAATCTTGTAATTGAAAGGAAAAAATGACAAATGATTTGTGTTTAAGGTAGTTTAGAAAGCTAACTTGATGTCAACAGCCTGCAATGCTTGTCCCGCTAAAAGTTTTTCTCAACACCTTGCCAGAAGTGAACCACCTGAAAGCCTGACCTCTCGTGCGCTCAAGCACCCTGAAACAAGCCGATGGCTCTTTAAAGTGGCGTGGCTTAGTCTGCGCTATTTTGTCTCCTTCAGATTTTAGTAATTAAAAAAGACTAATTGGCTATCTTTATATATTGGCGAAAGAAGTCGCAAGAGATGTAAATCCTATTTTAAAAGATATTGGCCGAGGTTTACCCATGATTGTACCGAGTTGGACTAGCGGCTTATCTGTTGTCCTTAGATTTGCGTCGTCTATTTTTTTTAAACTCTTCCTCGGTCACTCTCCAGATATATGGCATGACGTTGTAGTGCAAACTTCAAATCTTTAATCACAAAAACTGAAACGATAATTAGGCGCACGTTTAGCTTCTGATTATTACTATTGATTGATATGGTTTTTATGTTTTTTAACTTCGGCTGCAATAATTGGTGGTGTTTCAAAATCTTCGTTACATTTAGCTGAGAGACCTAGCTGGTTTGAAATGCATGGCATTGGCTGGACTAGCTCAGTACAGTGCATATCATCAATTACTTTTGTCTTGAATTAGCTTTTGTTAACAGCCCCTCCGATGGTTGAAGGGTGGTGCTTCTAGAACAACCATTTTCTTTTCGTTTCTCTTATGCGAAATTCTACTTATCTCTGTTATCGTTTCTAGATATAATTGAATAAAGCCGGTTTACTAGGCTGCGCAGCCCGGATAATTTTCAAGTCACAAGGTCGTTAAGGCCAAAATCATAAGTTTCTACGTTTATAGGTCACGTAGTGAGAGGCATATTGGTAATGATTTATTTGATCACATCATAACGTAGGTATGAAATCATTGTTCCTTCCCAGCATGACCATTTTATTAACCTGATATCACCCTTATAGTGAATCTCATGCACCACTCATTCCATATAGAGAACTCTCAAAACTAAACATAAAAGGGGCAAAAATAATCTCGGTCACTTACACTTTGAACCGTTGCAAGGAAGATTTTCAGTTAGCCATACTATAAGTTTTGCGGGGTTGTTTCCAAACGAGTGCGGCTTGACTCTTGCGTTGACGGTGAAACACTGCACGACTTTTGCACCATACGAGAGGGCCCCTTTATATATTACCTCCATACCCACAAGGTTGAAATCACACCACACAGTAAGCTGTAGCGATACTCGTTGAATTTCAACCTGACAGTCCTGTAAAAATATTGATGTTATCGATTCACCACATCTAAATTCTATGAGCTTATTACTGCTATAAAGAAAATGCACCGAGTTTTAAAACCCTGGAAAGTCCTGTTTTATTCAGTTCTTTCTCGCTTGCCTAAACACTTTATATTTCATTCAAACTGCCTCGAAACCTATAATAAAAGGAATCTGCTGCAGGCCTTCTTTTATCTTATATGCATACATTGTTAGAATTTCATCATTTTCGGGAGTATTCAGTTAATTCTTTACCTTCAATTGTTACTCAACTTGAAGCGAGCAAATATCCTCCGCAGAAATTTTATTAGGACTATTTTCTTTTCATTTGTGTTCTGCAATTTCAGATGGAGCAATCAGCTCAGTGTTCCATCTATCTGGACAATTGTTTAGACACAAAAATATTTGGTGGTATGTATTGCTAGACCACCTCGCGATCTCGAAGATTCTCACTCACGTTATAAGAAATTCTCAATCGTTTTGAGGATTTTCTTACTGACAGCATAAAAAAGCGTTTCATTTCAATGCATTAATACTGGTATCGAAAAACGTTCACTTCCTTGATTCCTGGTTTGCAAAGCAATAACTTGTAAACCCGACCAATATGGTATTGTGTAAGTTAAAGGGACATGTACGCGTCAACGAGTCACACCGTCATTATTAAATAAATTAGCAAAGGCCTTTTTACAAATCCAGTTTCTTTAAAGGTTTACCTGCTATCAAGGTGGTAATAAAACAGTACACACTTGTGAGATCACAAAAAAAAGATCTCAAAATAAGAAAGCAAAAAACAGCAGCCACAGCAAAAGAACAAGTGACCACAATGCGCAAACCTTGGTGTTTCAGCGTAATGGTGAACAGCTTAAATGAATATAAAGGAAAAAAAATGGTTCCATAACAAAAAGATATTATTAACTGGTTCACAGAAAGGAAAGGTGCTCTATCTTTCACACTTGTTTTGTGAACACTTGAACCGCGCCTGATTAAAGATGACATTAATAGAAAAAAATCTTTGCTGAAAGCACATATGGTGATCAACCAATATTGACCAATTGATTATTTCACTCTGCAGCCTGCTTAAAATGCTGCTTTCTTAAAAAAGTGTGCCAATCCTTTTTTCTTTGCCGTGTTTTTGAGATTTCTACTTTCTAAGCGTTACTGATTCTCTTTCTAACAGCGTAGGCATTGCAAATGAAGAACAGTCTGTGATAGGCCATTACCAATTTCAGCCATTACCAGTACCTTGCTGACAGCAGGATTTAGCTTTTCGTGCATATTAAGCAGAAAGCCGTCCGTGAGGTTGAAACGGTACAGAGTACTCCCAGGTGGCTCATTCTCGTCGCGGATGGTGAAGTAAACATCATCCAACGGGAGACTATCAGGGCCAATTTTGCCCAGGAGCTGGGAACGGATGTCTTGTTCCTCGTTAGCCTTTCTCGACCCAGCGCAACCTTCAACAAAAGAACCTGAAAAGAACAGATTCAAGCCGCATTACTTAAAACTTCCTATGTCCTATTTCAAGTGGGCAGCTTATTTACCCCTCAAGTTACATATTCGTGCAAAGCCGATAGTAAGGCACCAAAACAGGCTGCAGTGCGCATGTCGACCGTACATCTTGTCTTTATACGCATTTCACACACTGTAGCATTCCAAACGCCGCAGCGCTGACACTAAGGGGATCTTGTTTTAGCCGCTACCTATTAAATATTTATCCTTCTAGTTATGAGCTTCATCAAAACCGCCATCTTCATTTCAATGAGTTGCCTGCCCAAAGCTAGCAGATCACTCACATAACTCGCCAGTACTCGATCTGAAATTTTATTGCCACAAGTTCCTAACACAAACTCGATACTTCGTTCTACACGAACCTCGCCTCCGCCGTTGCATGTACTACGTAGCAACGTAACACTGCAAAGGTGACAGTCCCTTGAACTTGTTCTTCACGTAACAAACTTTGTGCTGACTTCACCTAGAAACACACCCAGATTGTGTTCTTGAGTTTGTCTTTAGGAAGCAAGAGATGCCGACATAAGCATTTCATAACGAGCTGGGCAGTATATACCAACAATACACTTTCAAAATACCATTTTTACCTTAACGATCTTTCCATAATTTTACTGGCTGATATTCGTTTGTGCGAATAATCCGCAGCATTGCAGAAGATAAATCATTTATTTTTTTCCTGCAAAATTCTGAACCTACATTCGTTTCTGCAGAGGGAAATGGGAGCCTCATTTACAATTTTGAAGTAGAATAATCGAGCCACCGGGTTTTAAGATTTTAATGCTGAAGCAAGAAGCTCTTGTAGAATAATGCCGAAGAAAGCGCAGTCGGAGTTGCAAATCACCCAAAAGAGACAGAGAGAGAGAGAGAGAAAGACCCTTTAATGAAGAACAGAGATTTTAGCCAGCGTTTAAATTTTGCTGACATGCAACTCAGTGTAGGAAGGGGAATTGGGGAGGAAAAGTTGGAACAAGAATCGTCAGGATTATAAAATAAAGCTTTTCATATCTTGGTGGGCAAAGTCACGCGTCACAGCCGCATGACCTCACGCGGTAGATTAAAAGTGCCTACAACGCCCACGTTAATCCAAATGACCACGCGTGGATTGAAAACAAATAAAACATGACTTGCAATGTGTGACAAAGGCCGCTGCATTCCTCAAGTTATTTAATTTTGTAAAGTGATTGCATTTGCTTTAACGAACATTTTAAGATATACGTGGATATCGAACATGAGACCTTTCGTTTGAAAGCCACACAGGCTAACGACTTGCCAGTTCAAGGTATGCAGTTTTTATGCTTAGAATTGAGCGGTATTACTATGGAGTTGTGTGGACTTTATTGTAAAGTTGTGCTTTATTACTGCGCACTAGTCAGCGTGTGTGTAATCAAAGTCGACCTCAGGTAACTGTCGCACAATGTACAGTCATAAGCAAAAGTAGCATACAACACTCACCCAATGTCGACGCTCGAGTGAACTGCATCGAAATGCCATATAGATACAGTGAAAGCGATATATGCATGTGAATAAAACAGCGCACGGCCACTGTTGTCTCAATGCCAGATAGCTGTTGATAGATGAAATTGGAATGCTGGTTTCTCAAGCTCCGCAACCAGCAGGGTGTTGTATACTACTTTTGCTTACGACTGTGCACGAGCTCCACTAATGATTTCGTGAAAGTGAAAAAAAAAGGCAGCTCTTTCAAGTAAGAGGTGGTACACAGGGAAGCCTTGGTGTATTTTCTAGATAAGGGCGTAGGTAACAAGAATATGTGCTAGGTTTAGGCGCATGTGATATAGGCGGGGAGGAGGACAAAAAATTTACGTGGGGTCTCAACAATAATCGGGAAGACTCGGCACTTGATTATCACACCAGAGACCTTTTCCTGCAAGATATGGCAGGCCATCATGTAGGCTGATATTATACATGGGCTCGAAACGTTAGCAGCGTACATCAAATAAGCGACATTCAGCAGCTCCACAGAAGAAGCTGGCGGAACCTTAGCAACCTGTTCTTTTATGAAGGAGTGAGGTTCGGTTTTATGTTGGGAAAGGTTGAGGGTTACCGGAGAAGGGGTAGGCAGCGAACGCGATGGTTAGATGGCATCCTCAGGGCGCTACAGATGAAGTTATGTGATGTTAGGAAGCTAGTGACAGACCGTACAGCGTGGCGTAATATGGTTCATAGGACCAGGAAGAGTCAAACACGACTGAACAACTGAACTGAACTGGACTGTACTGAACTGAGGTTCGGTACTGAGTAACAGTGCCGGCGCAGAAAAAAGGTATGCAAGAATAACAGGCAGTAAATTCTCCCACAAAATTTTGAACTTTAAGAAGTGACTCCTGACTACGCGCAATATATCTCCAGAAGTGCTAATCTAATCTGAGAAATGGGATCTCTTGAAAGCCGGTCCGATGTGCTGAACGACACTGTCTGCGTATCTCGTGAAGGCTTGGCACATATTCATGACATCCGAAATGGTCCAAATGCTCTTGGCGATGAGCGACTGAAATTTTTTATCGCCAAAGTCTTCTCATCTGCATCGCGCATGGAAGGACTGCTGTGTTTGTAGATTTACAGACATCTGCGCATTCTTCATGTTACTGAGTTCCCGCTTGAGAGTTGGCCCGAACCCGTAAACGTTCTTCTTTGTGAGACCTGCTAACAACTGGACGACCAAAGGTCTCGAACGGTTAGTTTCGAGAGTTGGCCTGCTGATGCCTTCGGCTTTGTGATTATAAAACTACAGATTATGAAATAGTTCAAGAAAATGATGAGGTCAGTACGTTTACGGCATTGTCCTATTTTTGTAGGCGCCCACGAGCTCATGATATGCCAACAAGCACACACACCAATGTCTTAGGTGTCACTTAAGACGGCAGGTTCTCGCTGCTACGTGCACCGTAGAAGATAATATGGGAGAGTAAAAGGGCAGGAAATTTAACGCCGATCTCATGCACTCCAAAAATGAAAGGATTATTCGGAGAGATAATATAAAAACAAAATATAAAATACATTTTTTACGCAATTTCTTGCCTTCAATGTCTGTTGGCTCCCTTCTTATGTATGTCGTAACGAGGCCTCTCATTTTCCATGCATTTGTTTATCATCAATTTATAAGAGCTTCGAATCTGACAGCCTTGACATCATAGGCGTAGCGTAAGCGGGTTATCTGTGGAGGAACGAACAATCTTAAGGGTAAGTTGTATGCAACATAAATATCTAAGATTGGGGAATATTTACAACCGTCGCCGTAGCTAAGCGGTGAGCATCGGACGAAAACTTTGGTGTTTGCGAGTTGTCTTTTCATCTATTTGCTTGTTAATTATTTTCGCGTTTGAATAATAATTTCTATTCATTAAAAAACCTCCACTATATTTTGCATTCTCGCTGGCCGTTGGCTCCCTCTTTATACTGCGGCATATTTAAAAAGTTCTGAGAATGGATTCGCGAGTGTGGTGATACTTTTCCCCATTCTTACATAACAGGGCGCTGTAAAAACAAGATAAACAATAGGAGTCTTTGGAGAATTTTTTTATTTACTTATTTCTGCTACCTCTAGCAATTCTGAGAAAATCACCAAACAAAAACACAAGACCTTTTTTGCGCAAGTTCTCTGAAGATTTTTTTCATAGAACCTTCCTCAGAATGCGACTTCGAGCGTCAAAAAGTAACTAGTTTTTTTTAATAATAGAAGTTGCCGCATTACAATCATCACTGCCTATTTAACTTCAAGACACCCCAAACAAGAATTACATATTGCCGCGTGCCTCTCAGAACCGAGGATAAAGAAGACGAAGCAATGCCGCGTGCCTCTCAAAACCGGGAGAAAAGAGGACGAAGCTGAGTGTGTGAGACTGATCCGTTCAAGGGTTCCCGCCTTCTACTCGTTACATTTTCTAGTGGAGGTGCTGGGAGACTGCGCACGAGGCCAGCAAATAATTCTTGTTTCACCCCGCGCATTAGGAGGCGGATTTTCGTCTCCGCAGATATATTTGGGTCCGCAAGCCTAAAAAGGCGGATCATGTCCTCGTAGTACATGCCAACTCTTTCGTTCGGGGCTTGGCAGCGAGATCGCAGTGCCGACTCCCCGCGCTCTCTTCGGTCGTTGGCGGTGTAGGTTGCCAACAGTTGGCGACGAAAGAGGTCTCATGATAGTAGCGTCGTTTCGTGGTATACGACCCACGTCCACGCCGAGTCTTCGAGAGCAAAGTACACATTGTGCAGCTTCCTTTGCTCATCCCAGCCGTTGTAGTTGGCGACCCGTTCGAATTGGTCTAGTCAGTCCTCAGCGTCCTCGTAAACCTCACTATGGAAGGACGGTGGCTTCGAGACTGGAGGACGACGAACTGGGGTGAACTGTCTCCGTTAGCCACAATGTTCGTGTTCGATCTATGCATATAGTGGTCAAAGGCGTCCAGGACAATGGCCTGAACTCTGGCGACTGACCGCGGAGGCGGCGGCTGGTACTGCGGTGGCCTGGTGTTAAATCCGTGGTGACTCTCGGTTGCCCTTGAGGGGCGGAGCTCAGCAAAAGGGAATCGTACCCGGCTGCTCCACAATGCCGCGTGCCTCACGAAACCGAGGACAAAGACGAAGCAATGTCGCGTGCCTCTCGAAACCGGGAGAGAAGAGGACGAAGCTGAGTGCATGAGACTGATCCGTTCAGGGGTTCTCGCCTTGTACTCGTTACAATATGAAGGTACTTATTACCAGGAGATATCACAGAGAGGAAAAAAATTGGTATGTACCAGGTTAAAGGGGCTTGTATCAGGTTAAAGCAAAGCAGTTTTTTCTATAACGCAACGAAACAAGACACAGTTACTCATGAGTTGCTGCTTCGATACAGGAGTATGAGGTGAATAGAAAAGCCAATAAGTGTGCGGTAGCACCATATAGCGCTTTTTGCACCTTTCCCATCTTTCCACAAAGAAATATATTGTATGATATACAAGGTTTATTTTATGCAGAATCACTTGCGGATCCAAGACGTGCATTTTGAGCATACGTGTAGCAAAAGAACGAGTACCAACAGCTCTTAAGTTAGGATGCGGATGCGTATTTGTATCCCAGAATTCTAGGCAGAGGCTGAAATCTTACCTTTCCGGACAAGTGCAGCGACAATAAAGCAAATATTCATCTCTGGAAAAAAGAAGTTGCAAATCATGTTTTGGGACGTCACGCTTTGTTGATAAACATTATAATACAGTACAATACGTCATTATTTTTTTTAGAACGGACTGATACTATACTTGGGATAAAAGGCTACCAAAACATTTGACTAGGCCCAAGAGACCATTTACTGGCAGCCGCATCATGGAAGCAATGGAACTCTCACTAATGTCGATATTAAACGCAAGATTATGATAGATACGAGTAATGTTCATTTCACATATTTCAACCAGCAATCAATTAAAATAAACGCGTTACAGAACAATGAAAATCGTATACGACGCAAGATAAGCAAAATACATAAATCATAAGTGGACAAGTAGGAATTGTAATTATTTACTGTTATGCCCTCTGTATGACCGTATTTGTTAAGTTGTTAGTAGGTTATGGATTAGTGACTGGTGTATTTATAAAATTTGCGCAAATCAGGAATAGGCCAAGCATCAGCATTTTTTTTTCGTTCCTTCGTTAATAATTCATTGCTCTAAATATGCCAGAGATGTTAATAGATTTATGACTTCACTTAAAGAACAATAAATTGATTGTAATAAATGACATTCGTATAGCTTGCCAACATGTAATATTGTAGCATGCGCTGACGATCAAGACGAAGAATAAATTATTTATACGCATTTTTTCTGTATTTTTTTCACGCGTTCAATGTCTGCAATGTATTGCATAATTTATTTATCTCTGTATGACAGACGATTTACTTAAATTAGTCTTGGGGGTCTTCACGAAACTAGACTGCAATACCTGAGATAAGAGTTAAATAAAGCATGGTATATTTCTAGCTTTATCAATGGTGGATGTATTCTATGACAGTGGGATATAAGGCGCGAGGACATACCATGACGCCACCTCTCGGTAGCGCCCACCGAGAGGTGGCGCTACCGTAAGTGGAATAACGCACGTTGAACTGCTCCTGTGGGATACTTTCCTAGGCAGTTCAGTTGCGCACGAGCATTACGTTCATTTATTTATTTAATATACACCTCCGTCTGCGCCTGTATAAGAGCTTACTTGGAGGTATAAGACCCACACATCATTTACTTGCGTCATCAGGACCACAGGCACGAAGTTGAAATGAAGCGAATCGCAGTGATTGCAAAAAGTAGAGGCACTCTGATGCACGCGATTGAGGAGGGGTGTTGTAGACCATGGTGGACAAACATGAGTGTCTATACTCCGTCTATTAAACTGATGAACAAAATATTGAATTCTTGTCCAGAGGAGTATCAATAAGTTCTGTTTTGTCACATCAAGATGTAGCACAAAGAGATTTTTTTTTCGACCCTACTTATCTTGTCACTCCCTTAAACACAAGTGTCCTTCTTTCATTTATTTGGGTCTCTTTTTGTGCTGACGTTACTCTAGCAATAGCTGACGTTATTTCTGTATCAAAACATTGCTCTTTGCTACAAGTTAATCAGCACCTAACGATTGTTGCAACATTATATGCGAATCATAACATGCTGCTCTCGGTTAGACCGCTCTCTTTTTAGCGCTGCTGAAATTTGTCGCATTGATGGAATAGGACCGCCTAGCCTTCGCCTTATTTTATCTGAAGTTATGAGAACTCGACGCCTTCGGCAGAATTGGTGGCTCATACAAGCACCTTTCACATAGCGTATACCAGTGGGGCCATGATGTGCCTATCTGGGCAACATTGGCGACACTTTGAAGCGGCCATTAGGCGAGAAGTAAAAACTTTAATTGTAGATGCCTTGAAATCTGATATGACCTAATATGGCAGAGAAAACGTTGTAAGCATAAATGGTCACCAACCTTCCAGAAACATACTTTGTGTCTGTCGGAATAAAAGTATTTATTCGCTTTTCAAAAATACCCAGATAGCGTCATCAGTTTTCGTTATGCGGATATCACTTATTTCGGTTGCCCATTAAACAGACGACACAGATTTTTGCTCAGTTCTGATCGAACCAGGGGAGTGCATTATCCAGACGGAAAATGATTGACGCTAACGTACAATCTGAGTGCCATATTTCAGCGCTATTAATTGCACAGTTTTGCCCAGCGGCAGCCTTTTACGCCTCTAGTTTTAAATAACAAAGCGTGGTTGTAGGCATGTTGATAAACCACCATAAGGGACAAAACGGCACTGCGCCCTATTCAGTCTCATATTTTCAGATCATATAGGCTCCTTTTGTCTTCCCTACCACCGCCCCGCTTGTAATCACTTTTGTTCGGTACGATCGCGCGACTAGCGTTGAAACAGTCGTCATATCACACAAAATTATAACGCGGAAATTTCTATACCTAAATCACGAAACAATTTACTGATACAAAACCCAATTTTGAATAGAAAATAAATATTATTCAACATTTAAGGCAAGCGTTTCGTGATGCCTAAGAGCGCAAAGCTTGAAGAGGTTTGCTATTGGTTCATAACGAGTGTGGTTGTTATGCCAGAGGTCCTCGCCAAATATTACCAAGTTCTAAGTAAGGCGGCGTCTCCAAGGGCCGTGAACCCAGTTCAGGGTTGTTGAAAGTCACATTTTTTGTTGTGTTTTGCTACCTAAAACTAAATTTCTGCAACAATTAATAGCTTTTTAATTATCGCCCTGAGCAAAAAATCGTGAATGCTTAAGTTGTGGAACACCTCGGAAAACGTGGGTTTCGGCAAACTAGGGTTTATGCACATCATTTTGTTTCGCCTACAGGAAACAATAATTCCCGCAAATAAATAGTCTTCCATATCACAGGGGCCACATTCCAAAGGCTCAAGGCACGTCTCGGATTACAATTTCCTGTTTCTTCCCAGTTCTGTCTCCGATGAAGGTTTATTGGTGCAGTGGGCAAGGTGATCACATAAGAGCTTTCTTCGAAAGCCACTTCATAAAGTTATGTACACTGTGGCTTCGATGGTAAGAACGCAGCAAGCCGTTTTTTGAGATACACAACTTATGCAATCAAGCCAATAAATAAAATTTTGCAACTTAGTTTTATCGAAATAATTAACATAATTAACATTGGCAAACGACACAACAGAGCCAACAAAGGTAGGCGAGTCTTGATAGCTTTCATTCCAGTTCACTAGAGCTCAGGTACACAGCATGTTAAACCTTTGGTAAGTAATAACATAGGACGCTTGGGGTGCCCATAAAGCAACTCAACTGAAACAATCACATGTTAGCAAAGGGTCCTAGAATTGGCCGAAAGTATAATAAAATCCCAAATACATGTCCACATGTAACTTCACGGAGTACATAGTTCTCTTTAGACTAAGGAAGAACTTGGGACGCCTGATAATCTATTTTGAAAAGGGCGCCAGTAAAATCTCAATTTTGTTATAATTCTGATCCTTACTAAAATTGACTGAGTAATTGACATTAATTCGTCATGCAGCATCCTACGTTAGGTGAGTGATGGTCGCGTTCAGAAATGGAAGCCTCTTTACCGGCGGGTAACCTTATATTTCAACACAATTCGCATCAATATTAATTTTGTGTGTTGCGGAGATGGTTTCAGCAGCTAGGTAAAAAACGTCAATGTATTGGTCCCAGTTATAAATCAGATGTGTTAAGGAGTAGGTAAGTCTGGTTATTATTATTTCCATAAGAAGCATGTCTTTTGTGCCCGCTTAAGACGCACAACTCTTTGCAGACATAGCCACCTACGAATGTCACGAGTTTTGTTAGGTAATGCTTTATCCCATACTATATCACTGTTCTGACATCATTCTGTAGACCTACGAAATTAGTACACAACCCTGATATTCAGCAGTACGCAGTACTCTGCTTGCATGATTATTTTATGAAGAGTTTCTCTTTTCTCCACTTAAATGATCGCTTCTAAGTTTTTGAAATGTAATTTCCAGGCAGAAGTATGTTCGGATTTTTTTACTTGTAAAAAAGCCATTTATGTTTCTCACGGTAAACACAAACGGCTGGCAGCTGCGTATCTAACCTAATTAGGGTGCCCAATAACATGGCGGACAAAAATGAAACAATTGAGAGAAACATCTGCAGATCGCACATTACCTTCGGTACAAAGTCTTTTGCCATCTCATTTCACCTAAGAACTTCCGACTTATCTTAGGTCTTTTCCAATATGTATGCTATTTCGTAAAAGTTTCATTGCAATGTTAGGCTGCTTTACTGCAACAGTAGTTCTGGCACACTAGGAGATTCACCTTCTTGCGTCACTGTGGAAAAGTAAAATGAAGAAAGTTGCGCTTTAAGCAGTTTTTACTTTACCTATTCACTATGTACTACGTGCTGTTCCAGGCGCGGAAACTGTTGCTGAATACTCACTTTAGTTTCCAAATAGTGTGCTTTTTGTAGACCCTTCCTTGAGCACAAGAAGACTGCAGAGACGAATATGTATATATACCACTTTTTAAGCAACGGAACAGTAAAGAATTCGACAAAACGTCTACGTCAACGTATGTGGAGCCGGCAATAAGCACACCAAGCAAAGGATCTACATGAATGCACTAGGATCGGGGCAGTTACAGCTTTTGTGAACAAGCCTACGTCTACGCCCATTATACTGGCATGAAATTGAATTTGACACTCTAATGCCTCCACACTATATCTAAATTATACCTAGAGCAGATCAGTGAGCGTTTTCAACACGAAGATGAATCGGTCCGACTCGCAGCTGGAGTATCCTGAAGATTTTTGAAAACAAAGCAAATTACAAAATCTATGTATCTTTCACTACCGATCATCTCACAAAAACCAAAAGATGCTGCTACCGCATTAATAATAAAGAAATGTAGTCGTGACGGTTCTTGTCACAATAGGACAACATGCAGACACCTGCGCTATGGTAGTTATAATAAATCACACACGCTGCTCAAACGCTGTGACGTCGCTGACTGCCCTTACTCCGGTCATCATACATACCTAAAACAGCCTTCCTCGAACTAAAATACCCTCAGCCGAGTTAAAGGTTTCCTAACAAGAAATTCCGAAGGATTGAAATACGTCTTTATTAAGTGTCATTCACGTCCCTTTTTTATTTTTGGAGCATCCGTGTGAATGTTTGACTGCATCGCGTTTGCGACTTTCATGGCGAATTGTAATTTGGTCGCCGCCGGCACGCCATCCTATAAGGTGTGTTGCTCGAGCTCTCCGCAATAAATTCCTCGATGTTTGGCAAAGGAGGAGACATGGTCGTGCGGTCATGCATTCCTCGAAGTCCTATGAACTTCTTTGTGTAAAACTCACAGCATTACTGGAACTCTTATTATATTTAGAAAGCGCCCTATTGTCTCTTAGCTCACAGCTTAACCTGGCTTGTAAAACCAGGAAGCGTTCAGTGCTATATGTCAGGTTGTGGACCAGAATATGTGCGCCGCTCAATTGCTTCTTTGAATACGGCGAAAATACGACGCGATGCTTTTGCTACGTCAGTATGTGATGCGTTTGCAGCGTTGCTTCTTGGAGAATTTGTTCATGACAGGGTTGCAAACTCAGCAGAGTCCCTTGCCTGTTTAGGTAGTGTGTGCGTTTGGTTCTGTTGCCACCTTCGATATTTCTGCTTTCGACTTGCTTCTCTGCCTAGTTTTTTTACTCGGTGCATGCGAGTGGAGGTGTCCACATAACAGTCCGAATAACATAGAATTCCACCTTAATTTTGTGACAATGCTGCTAAGCGTAGCATTACTACATTCGCATTCTCCGGGCCATCCGAACCACATACCGCGATTATCCCTAAGAACCATAGGGTGACATTGTCCTGTATAATGTTCTCAAAGTGACGCGAACTGCAACGTTCATGTAATGACGCATATAGATTGCCCTTATTTCAGCCAATTCTTTTGCGTGAAGCGGACCGTTTTTTGTGTGATATATTTGTGTGATATATAATATGCTCGAATGCTCAGTATTCCCTGTGAAGCGGATTCTTGGCGCTTTTAATTCAGTCCAGCTGTGAGATGCCGAAACTAATTCCATGCATGCATTATGACAAATGTGTAAATGTGACGACCCGCTCAAATAATAGCGCTCCACATTTGCTTCTTTCTAAACATCCGAATGGAACTATAGCGAAAAAAATAAAGCTAGAATTTTCGCAATACACTGCACTTAGCGTTAAAAGCTTTTGTCTTTGAACGCATCTAAAAACGGCCTACATAAAACACGAAAACACCCAGAGAACAGGACGGACCGTCCGTCCTGTTCTCTCTTTATAGAAAGGAAAACAATGCAACAGACAAACACCAAAGCAGAGAACCGCAAGAAGAGCGCTCACTCACAACTTAGTTTCCGCAATGCAGGAACACAATATATCGAAAGGTGACCACCTTATCAACAAGTGTAGAACTCATAAACACGTGTTGCTACGTAGGATGAAGGCATGCAAAATCCCTTTCATGCAGAAAAATGGCCGGTTTGCTAACCCACAACCTTGTTTTTTTATTCATGTAGTAGACCTCCGTTATCTCACGTGTTAAACGGGCCGGGTGCTTGTGCAGGATATCACAAAAGTTTCAAGGAAGGGTAACAAGATTCGCAGTCACGAACGTGGTCAACTCGATTAGTAGACTTGATAGCGTCCAAGATATTCGCATCCTCTTTCAAACGTGTATTAATGCACCACCCCGTCTGCCCGATGTACACTTGTCCACATGATATTGGGATTTTATATACCATAGTTTCAGCGCATGACACGTACTTTCATGCTTAACTATACCTTTTTAGGTGCTCAGCCTTTATTTCCAAAATAGCTCAAACCCTTTTAGGCTTATAGGTGCACAAAAAACAACCCCTGTGACATACTTTTTTGCCACATTTTTAAGATTGTGTGATATAGCCCATCCGGTATACGTATGAAACGCTACTTAACTGAGCCGTAAGAATTCTTCTTCAACTCTTAGCAGAAGCAGCCACATCTCGTTATCTCAAAGCCCCGGTGGGCTGCATTCCCATTTCAAAAGTGGTTGCCAAGTTCGCTGTTGCTACCAACTGGCCACGTCATGTAGTCCTGTGACGTCAAACAAAGCACCAGCCAATCAGTACACGGTCATGTCTTCTGCCAACCACCATTTGCAATACTAGGAGGGGTTGTACACTTGCGAAATAAATGATTGAAAAACGGGGCCAACTTGGAGTGTATGATTTTCCCGCTACATATCTGCTTGCTTGCATTACAAGAGCAACTTGGCTCAAAGGCTGTCGTATTAGCAAAAACAAATATCTTTAAATTATATTCAAGAACTTGTCCTTAAATACCAACCGTCTTCTGGCAGTAGACTACTGGAACGCAAGGGTCGGTGTATTAAGGTTAGATAGCTTATTGTTACGGGTTCAAAGACGACGCAGCTGGCAGCAGCCAGGGACGGTTCGCGTACCTGGCCCACCACAACTAAAACTATATTTCATCATAGTATCATGTCGGCCTCTTTTCTCAGTTTTGCACCGCATTTCACCCTGTTGAAGGGAAGCCCAACCTTTTGACTCCTGCCATGAAGAATTGGCGCTATTCATTTCCCTGGGTCAGGCCGAGTGCCCTTGAATATCTGCCTTCGGCTAAACCGGCCAAGCCTAACCTGATCTGACTTGCTTACCCCTTCCCTTGCACCGTTCCCAGCTCGACCCCTACGACGAAACGATGTGACGATGACACGATCACGACGAAGAGGCCGCAGAACGTCAGGAAGAATCATTGGCGTAACTACACCAAGTCAACAAGACGCAAGACAGTGCCCTCTTAACCACGCTGTAAGAGAAACTTTAAATGAACGAACGCACCGTGTCCACCACACAGTAACAAAGTTGAAACTTTGTACCCTTTTCTTTCCCACGCCTCTACGGCCAATACAGGCCAGGAAGCTTTATAACCACGAAACATTTTCCAGTCTTCAAGTAGAAAGTTCTGCTGTCGACACCGTGCATGCAACGTGCTTTTTTCGCGCTAGCTAAGTGCCTTTTTACTTTGATCTGTTTATCACAATTTTTTGTTATGTGCTGATGCTTAATCTGGCAAGGGATGTCTACTTCGGTCGTGTAGAAAAAGTAGTCCTTAATGCAAAAGAACCTGAAAATCTGCTAACCTAAAACATAAAAAATAAAATAGATTCCATAACAGAAGCCCACATCTATACAGACTCCTTAGCCGCCATAAAACAACTGAAGAATGTGACAAAGACTCTATGTGGAACCCAGGAAATCTACGCACTCAATACAAAAACAAAGATACGCATCCAGATACATTGGACACAAGACGATGCTGAGAACGCTGAGCAGGGAAAAGTTGACCACCTCACACACGAATATCCAAACACTAATGCGCCCCCACCAGGCTCCCTTTTGATGCCCGCTACGCTGTTGCCATCTTAGCATCCTCTTACAAGAAAAGTACACGTACCCTTATTCCCCCGTGTAGGAGGTCTCGTTTAGAAGGATAAGAGCTGGTGCGGCCCTTACCCCTTCGGTAACATGCCGATGGGAATCGCAAGCAGACATCGGACCAACCACATGCCCGAAGGGTTCCACACCAGCTGCAGAAGTGGATGTTCGCCACCTGCTGTGTATTTGTGCAGGGTCATCGGCATCAAGGACACAGATTCTCCACGAAGTGGGACTAACCACAACAAGGGAAGAAGACTTCTCTAACTGGCTCACCGACAACGACAAGAGTGGCATCCTGCTCCGGTTCCTTACCGAAAATAATTTACAAGAGTTTCTATAATATGCTTTATGGCAAGCTTGCGTAAAAAAAAAGCATCCAAACAACTCACTCGGAATACCAGACATGTGATGCTAAAATGTCTCCTTTGTGGCTGCAAAAGAAGAGAATCGCTTAGAGTTACGGCATCACGCGATTACATATAAAACCATCACCTTAAAAGCGATAGACTATGCCTGTTAAACCCTATTAAATTACATAACTAAGACTTGGGATGCAGTTTATTAAGCACGTGTTCTCGTTCGTTCGCCGCGCAGAGCGGCCCATGAAATAGAGGAAGTTTTACTCTGTCCTCCTCTTTACTGCTGAGGACGAATTTCGTCCTCTACATAAGGACTACCTTTAACTAGTTTGTTTAACTAACAAGAACCAAAAGTGTTAAATCCGACTTTATTTCTTTAGACGGTGTATTTTCGCATAGCACCGCAGTGGAACATTCAGTGCAGGTAAAACATTCAGTCGAAAAATGCCAAACGCATTACTCTTAGACACGGCGTCGCAGTGTTCACGTACGTCGCATTCACTGCATTCCTTGTTGTAAAGGAGTGAGCTTCTTGTTATCCAGTGACAGTCAATTTTTTGAGTTTCATATTAAGGGATGGTTGGAAATGAGACTAGCGAAAAGGAAGTTGAAGTGCTGTCGGGCATAAATGCCACAAAACTTTAGCAACATCTAAAAGCGCAGCCACATAACAAAAAGGTTATATTACATTCACTAGTGAAGCCTAACAATCGAAAGCCAGATCTCTCGTTTTGAACGCATTTTTTAATATCAAAATAAAGAGCGCTCTTTGAATTTTAAGGCAAGAACTGATAGCATCGGATGGTTTTGAGAACTTACTTCTTTAAACATCCTCAATACCGGCAAACCAATTTTTTCTTCAGATCTTAAACTACTTTTCCTGTATTCTTCCTTCTCTCTCTGTATTCTGCCTCAGAACGTGAAGCTTATTCTGTTTTTTTTTTTAATCAAAATTGTACTTTTATTAACAGAACAAATCGTTGTATTCAATAACTCCCGCTATTGGCGGAAGAATAACAAAGAGAAATAGAGGGGAAATGAGGGTACTCATTATAATACATGAAGGAAAGAGCCAACAGTCGGCGAGGCCAAGGAAAGCATTGGGGATTGTACATTATCTTTATTTTTTATTTTTGACTTCTATAATCGCATAAATTAGTAATGTTGTCTGTTTAGAGGAAAGGTAATTAAACACAAAGTAGAAGGAAAAACAACGTGCCGATGGTAGGAACCAAACCCACGACCTCAACCTCAACCTTCACCTCAACCATAGCGGTGGACGTGGAATGTCCTGTGTTACGGCCAGCGTCACGTAGAACGTGATCAAAAGCAAGCGCGAAAGCTGTGCTAGAACCCTGTTACGCTACCTATGACTAAAGACTGCCAGAACCGAGACCCCGTATGCTACAAGCAGATAAATGAAGGGGAAATGAGGGTAAAGTAGAGTTCTAGGCTAGTTGGTAGTACATGATAAGTGGGAAGCTTAGCGCGGAACAGACAAGGACAAGAGAGGCACACAGGACGAGCGCTCGTCCTGTGTGCCTCTCTTGTCCTTGTCTGTTCCGCGCTAAGCCTCCCACTTATCATTAAATGAGCGTACTCGTTATGATACATGAAGGAAAGAAGCCAACAGTCGGCAAGGCCAAGGAAAGCATGGGGGATTGTACTTTGTCTTTTTTTTAATTTTTACTTCGATAATCCCATAAATTAGTAATTTAATCTGTTTAGGGGAAAGATAAAAAAACACAAAGTCGAAGAAAAAACAACGTGCCGATGGTGGGAACCGAACCCACGACCTCCGAATAACGCGTCCGGTGCTCTTCCGACTGAGCTATATCGGCTGCTGTCCCCCCTGCTACTTGCTGGTGGGACAGCGGCCGACGTAGCTCAGTTGGAAGAGCCCCGGAAGCGATATTCGGAGGTCGTGGGTTCGGTTCCCACCATCGGCACGTTGTTTTTTTTCTACTTTGTGTTTTTTTATTTTTCCCCTAAACAGATTACATTAATAATTTATGTGATTATCAAAGTAAAAATTAAAAAAAAAGACAAAGTACAATCCCCAATGCTTTCCTTGGCCTCCCGACTGTTGGCTTCTTTGCTTCAGGAGCAATAGAGTAGAATGTGAGATAACTTTCTGAAACTGCATACATGCTGTAATGAACATAGCTTTAAATAAGGAATAATGCCGCCAACCCAAGGCTCTTATAGGGCTCTTTATATTGCACTGGCATTGAGCAGCTCACTGGCGTCGTTTGCATTTTCGGTTCAGTCCAAATGCCGCGCCAACCCCATCGTTCAATCCAAAAACGTTTAGCTAAACAGCCAAAATATATATCCATTAACTCACATCAGTGGGAAAGAAAATGGGAGAGCAAATTTAATTTCGTATCACACAAGAACAGCTAAAGCATTGGCTGTGGTTTAGCTCTGGTTAAACCTGGTTGTGTTGCGGAAGCAAAGGGCTGCTTGGCTACGCTTATAATCCGCTTTGTGGTAGCTTGGCTGTGCTTCGGTTTATCGATGTAGACAGGCAAAGTATAGCTTATGTAGCTTGTTTATTAATCTCAATGAATACGCTCGTGTGGTCGGTAGAGTAGTGTGACTTTTGTCTCTACTTCGTCGATTTTGCATGTTGTCTCTGGTGTAGATCTTTCTAGCACCACATCCAAGCCAACATTCATGTTTGGTAGGTCTATGCTCTGCAGAAGAGGACTCACTAGTCAATATTCACCACGCTTCGGAATATTCCTAATGTGGTATATTACAGACTTTTTATTCAAGTACGTATATCTTTAATAATGCTGTCTTATTAGTAACCCTCGCTGAAAGCTCCCATTTATATTTGGCCGCAGCTCTTAAAATGCTGCTTGGACAAGCACTGGTGTTTTAGGAACATTAGCCTAACATGCCTGATGTATTCTTGCTTTGTTCAAAGTTCGATTACTTCTCAAGCATGCACTCAGCTTACTCAGCTTACTTGTGCATTCATTAATCCGCCTGTGGTTACTTTTACAAACACATTTTATATAATTTGATCGGTTTGTTTTATCTAGCCGTGCACCGCTAAGACCCCCTAGAACAAACTGAGAGGCGTACACAAGCTTCCCCACACAGTGGCTGCCGTCTGCTATGCTCTCTACATATACCCGGGTATTCTCTTGACCCTCGCCTGCGACCGATAAGGACTCAATTATGACGGATAGAAAGAGTTACTAAAGAGCAGGTTAGCAGCTGTTTGTTTTGGAGTTACGCGCGTCGGCTTTTTCGCTGCTGACAAGTGCGTTACGTTTGGTTCATTGATGCCAAACCTCCAGCAGTAATGTATAAATTGCTGTCGTCGGCCCGGAATTTCTTTGTAGCTCCCGGCGAGCAATAACAAAGCTTCCAATTATCCTGCATAGCTACAGGTTGGAGTCCGTAGAGCATGCAGTTAGTTTGAACCAGAGGACATTAGAGAGGTGATAGTCAAAGTCACTGCAGATGCCACTACGTTTAAACGGATTGAAATATGTGCACAGGCATGAACATGAAAATGAACCCAGACGCACGTGTTTATATGAGAGATGCTAACAGCGTCTCTATTAAAAGCAACAAAAAGAAAGAAATTTTTTATTCCCTATTTTCATTGTATCGAAAATATTCCTGGCTTGCATAATTTGTTCTTTGTTTTGAACCCTATGAGCGAACTTTCGGCGCATGCTAAAGAACCATGGCAGCAATTTAACTGTGTTTAACCACATTTAATGGGATATACCTCAGGACAGAGTGCTTTGCGGGATCTCCTTATCTGTCTCGTTCCCGGTTCACTCTGAGCGTATACCTCTTTCCTTCTTTCGGTGTTTCTCCAACTCATATCGATTGCTGTCTTTCACATTTCTTGACCAATTCTTCTCCCCGATGAGCTTTGTCCGCTTGATCCGATTCTTTTTCTTCTTTTGCGATACCTCCGGCTTGCAAGATTTGTCTGACGGCCCCGTTTCCTCCTGGAGAAGCAACGCTCAGCTGCATCTTTCATCAAATAATTCAAATCATAATAAACTGGCCTGACTTAGTCGTAAACGGTTGGCAGTGGGACCAGCTGCTTGAATTTTGCATTGAGTAGATAACACAGGAATTTAACCACGAACCACGCTTTCTCAACTCTGGCTTGAAAATACGAATAGTATAGCTCACACCGTCCTTCTTAGAAATTATTCCTTGTTATACTCACGTTAATACAGGTCGTTCTACGTCTGCCACTAAGTACAAGGATGGCGTTAGAGAATACTGTCAAGCTTCAGTTGCACGACACACAAGCTTGGTGCAATGTATAAAATTGGGCAGCCGCCACTTTGAACCATTTCCAAAGCACTTTCGCGTAATTCTGAGGCTGCGGGTTCGGACCTCGCTAATACTATAATGCGGTATTTTTTACGTTTTAATAAAAACCTGTGAGTCACAAAACAAATACAGTAGTAATGCCCCGCCGACAAAATAAATTATTACAAAAATTGAACCATTTCCTAACCCTCCTCTTGCTTTCGCTGACTGCTGGCTTCTGTCATATTGCCACACCGCTGCCTAGAATACCGCTGCCCATCTTCTGGCGCCACCAAGTGGCCGAATGGCTTAGCGCGTGGCTGAGCGTTGTCCTCGTCTATCTCGGGCTTCGCTTCATTAAAAAGGGCCAGCTCGGTTGTTCTTCTGTTTGCTACGTGTGTTGGTTACATTTGGTGGATTGTGCAGGATAAGATCCCAGGTACGTTTCCCCCAAAGACGTCAGTGACGCTGCCCATCGACGCTCGGATGCCAATTCCGTCCATAAAGAGAGCCGTTGCCTCCGAGGCCTAGAACTTGCGTTCGAACCACTAACCACACCGCTGCCAGCCATGACACCTAGGACGGGCAGTCAGAAAAGTCAGCATTCCAGCAACGTCCCACCGTATGTCCGTGCACCTCGATCACCGCCATCATTCCACGGTAATCGGTTCGAGGTTGTCGAAGACTGGTTGACCAGTTCTGACCATGTGGCCACATTCAACCAATGGGATGACAAGCAGAAGCTACTGAATGTGTACTCCGCGCTGCAAGATTCGGCCGAGACGTGGTTTGAGAACCACGAGGCATCGTTTGTCAACTGGGCAGTCTTTCGCCGTGAGTTGTTCACAGCATTCAGCTCCATTGCGCGCAAAGAAAACGCACAGTTTGTAATTTGTTCGAGGTCTCAGCAGTCAAATTAGAGCGTGGCTATGTTTGTCGAGGATATGACGCGACTTTTCAATCGGGCCGACCCTACCATGTCCGAGGCAACAAACGTACGGTACCATATGCGCGGGGTGAAGGAAAAGTTCGCTGGCCTCATTCGCGACCCTCCAAGAACTGTCTCAGATTTCGCGAGAGAAGCTAACAGGAACGTTCCACCCAAAAAGGCCCTCAGACAAGAGTAGCGGCCACACCCTACTGTGCGTCCGTGCCAGCAGCCAGGGACGAGGCATTGCGGGAGCTTGTTAGGAGCATTGTCTGCGAAGAGCTGCAGAACCTCCACTTGGATGCGCCACCTGCAAGGAATTATTCTACTGGGGACGTCTTTCGTGATGAAATCTGGCGAACGGTGCAGCCACAACCAGCACCACAACTGGAATCATGCATTATGACGTATAGTGATGTTCTACGCCGACCTACCCCCGAGCCACATTCATTCCATCCCGTTGCCGGACCACCGCCTCGCTGCCTCCACCCCGTCGAGCAGCAACAAGATCTGCGGCCTGTCGAGCCGCAGCAAGACCAGCGTCCCGCTATCAGCAAGGCGCAGGTGTGGCGCACGATCAACAGACGGCCGCTCTGTATCACTGCGGCGAGCCTGGCCACATTCTTCGCGATTGCCCATACCGGACACTAAGTTTAAGATGATTTCCACCGAACGCGCCTCGACCTCGCAATGGCGAACTACCACAGGAGATTGAGGAATACCTGGCTGCTAACGAGATGCACCCGACTTTAACGCAACGGCAGTCGCGATCGTCATCCCCGAGGCATTTTGCGACACCCAGGATACTCCTCCTCTGGGCAATTCAGATGCTTGTCCCTTCAGCGATAAAACTAAACACGGCGACCTCCGGGGGGGGGGGGGGGGGGGAGCCCGCCGCTACGTCTGAGATTAAACAGCCTCCACCCGACGATCTGACGCGACGGTCCGAGCGGCGACGACCCGATTCGACGAACTTACCGATGTGCTGCGAACGCATTGTTTCCAGAAAAATGTTTGTAATCGCCGACAGTTCTGATGTGACCGCACTTGTGGTTACCGGCGCCGGAGTTTCCCTCGTGAGCAGCTACCTAGCCACGGCACTCCGTAAGGTTCTGACAGACCTTCGGGAGCAGCTCATGATTTCGCTTTCAACCAAGCGAGCCGTTGATAGTAGCACGGACTTAAGGAAAACGATGTTGCGCGTCTCTGAGGACCACATAACAATCCCTCCTCGGGCGAGCAAGTTCGTCATAGTCGAATGTGATCACAGCACCCACACGCGTGGCATTATCGAGGCTAACATGTCACTGCGTCTCACTCGACAAGTTTGTGTAGCTTGGGGCCTTGTCGAACTTGTCCGTGGGCAAGCCGAAGTGCTAGTGACTAACTTCACGTGTAAACCCCAACAATTGACAACGAAGACGACGGTCGCTTATCTTGAAGAACTTGGAAAATGTACAAGCCAGTACGCTTTATCGAACACGTCAGACCTCGACATTGCGACGTCTACAGCCATTCAGACCGTTTGAACCCACACCTCTTGCCTAGAGAGAAACGCTGCATAGAGAATCTTGTCAATTTGTTCCGCGATTGTTTTGCATCAACATCCAAGGTCCGACAGACACATCTGATGAAGCATCGAATTATAGTTGCTGACGACCAACGTCCACTATGTCAGCGTTCATACCGGGCGTCTTCTGTATAACGTGACGCCATCCGCCGCAAAATAACAGAAATGCTCCAAGATGACGTTATCCAACCGTCGACGAGCGCCTGGGCTTCGCCTGTTGTCCTCGTCGCGAAGAAGGATGGAATCTTGAGGTTCTGCGTGGATTATAGACACCTCAACAATGTCACAAAAAAAGAATGCCTACCCCCTGCCGCGCATAGCGGACTCCCTCGATCGCCTTCGCCATGCCGCTTACTTTTCGGCACTTCACCTCCGCAGCGGATATTGGCAAATAGAGGTTGATAAGCGAGACCGTGAGAATACCGCTTTTATTACGTTGGATGGTTTGTATGAGATTAAAGTGCTCCCGTTTGGGCTGTGCTCGACCCCTGCCACATTTCAAAGAATCATGGACGCCGTACTCTCTGGCCTGAAGTCGAAGTCATTCCTCGTATACCTCGGCAACGTTGTGATTTTCTCGGACACGTTCGACGAGCACCTGAAACGTGTGCGCGCTGTTTTCTAGGCCATCGGTTCTGCCGTTCTCTCCCTAAAACCCGAAAATTGCCACTTTGCTTTTAATGAGCTAAACTTTTTCGGCCACATTGTCAGCGCTCGAGGTGTTAGCCAAGACCCAGAAAAGACGGCCGCTGTCGCTTCATTCTCCAAACCAGATGATAAACAAAGCTTGCGTCGATTTCTCGGCCTCTGCGCGTACTCTCGTCGCTTTGTTCCCAATTTCTTAAAGATCGCTGAGCCTCTGACCAGCCTAACAAAAGACGCCAAACCGTTCGTTTGGGGCTCGACCAGGAAAAAGCCTTCACGGAACACAAGTCCCGTCTCCAATGTACGCCTATACTTGGCCACTTCGACGAAGAGGTCGATACGGAACTGCACACGGATGCCAGTAACGTTGGCCTCAGTGCGGTCCTTGTTCAGTGGCAGGACGGTGCAGAACGCGTCATTGCTTAATCCAGTCGCTCTTTGTCCCGTTCCGAAGTTATTCAACTACGGAAAAGGAGTGCCTCGCTGTTGTGTGGGAAATCATGAAATTTCGTCCGTACCTGTGCGGTCGTCCGTTTCGTGTCGTGAGCGACCATCACTCACTGTGTTGGCTCGCAAGCCTGAAAAAAGCCTCGAAAAAGCCTGCGGTCGCAAGAATTTGAAGTTACTATCGTGCACAAGTCTGGCAAGAAACGCAGTGATGCTGACTGTCTGTCCCGCGCCCCTACTCCCTGCCACACGGACGGCTCCGACGACGATTCCGCTTTCGTCGACGTTGTCACGACGTTCACCTTAGGCCAAAAGCATTGGACCGATTCTGAACTTTTGCCGCTCATCGAATACCTTGAAGGAACCGTGTTATCTACTCCTCAGCTCTTGAGGCACGGACTGTCGTCATTTTGCTTGCGCGATGGTGTGCTCTACAAGAAGAACTATGGTCCGTCAGAAACGGTTTATCTGTTTGTAGTACCCACAACGCTTCATGGCGAAGTTTTTCGTGCGTGCCACAACGACCTTCCTTCCGGCCATCTCGACTTTTCTCGCACATTGGCACGGATACGCCGAAAGTGCTACTGGCCTAGGCTAGCTGCCGTTGCGTACCGCTACGTCCGTACTTCCCGTGTTTGCCAACGCCGGAAGACACCGCCAGTTATTCCAGCTGGGCTCCTGCAGCCTATTGATCCCCCGAAATGCCCATTTCAGCAGGTCGGCATTGACTTATTCGGCCAAATCCCGAAGTCCTCCATAGGTAACAGGCATATAGCGGTTGCCACTGACCACCTCAGCCGCTACTGTGAGACCAAGGCCATTCACCGTGGTACCGCAAAGGAAGTTGCTCATTTCTTCATACACAAGATTGTACTCCGTCACGGTGCCCCAACAGTCGTCTTAACTGACAGGGGAACCTCGTTTAAGTTGGCACTCACGAGCGAGCTCCTTCGACTCAGTGGCACCATCCACCGCAAGACAACTGCCTATCATCCTCAAACTAATGGATCAACTGAGCGGCTTAACAGGACAATTGCCGATATGATTTCTATGTATGTAGACGACGATCCAGGAAACTGGGACCGAATTCTGCCGTACATCACATTCGCATACAACACTGCGCTCCAGGAAACTACACGCTTCACTCCATTTCATTTGGTTGAAGGACGCGAACCTTTGACTATGCTGGATGCCATGCTTCTTCCGGATTCTGCTCCCTCCACTGTCGTGGGGGCTGACCAAATTATTCGTGACAACAAAACACACGTGAGCTTGGTTGAGAGCAAATTAAAATAATATTGCATTGTCATATCTCTTGGGTGAAACAATTATTCAACCAATATAGTATGACCCACAGAAGAGGCTCCCGCTAGCTACATCATTAATTGTGCAAGTCTCGTAAAGAAACACACTTATGTAAAGACTGGACACTCAAGCCGTTTCGCGGTTGTGGTGATGAAACGGCCGAGCACACTTGAGCATTCGGCGGCTGAGAGCGAGCGAAATCCGCAAGAAATCCCGGCGGAAATCCAGTTCGGTCCGAGATCAAATCTCGCCAATTTCCATCAGGCAATACGATATAGTGAGGAAGTTGGGTCGACGTGGCCCGCAGCGTCAACTGGTAGCGTCCCTCAGGGGCAAACATGGCCACGGCGTGCTCGCAATTGGCAACTGTAACGGCAACAGCCTAAATGTTTATCGACGCTGTTACGCTATGCCGTGTGCTGTAAGACAAGCGTCACTCCGAACACAAAAACAATCTGTTGAAGAATGACATTTGTAATCACGTGGACGCTGCCCTTGGTATGAGCGGTAAGTATGCCCCTTTTGTTTACTATGTCTGTAAATAACACTTTGAAGCCATCTTGTCATAATACGTGGATCAGATGTGCCATGATTTAGTTAAGAATCAAATCATAATGCGGTTTCTCTTCTGAACTTATCGTAGCTGTTTAGCTGTATGTTTTTCATGGCGTACGTAGCTCCACTCGAGCGATCAGTTGAGTGTGAACGGGAGCTCGCCGTCGGAGCAGCGACGGCGGCAGTGTGTGTTCGCTCCTAAGTGTGAACGAAGGAGCGTATCGGCGGCAGCGGATTTCTCTCGCTCGCGCCGCCATATGCTCAAGTGTGAACGAGCCACAATCTGACTAGCCGCTGGCAGCATAGCGATGTGTACTCCCATTTCAGCGCTTACTATTATAATATTTGTTTTCTGCTGCGAACTGCCGCAGACGTAAGGCCTTATTATGGTGCTTCTAAAGCGCAGAATTATCTAGGCGATGAACTGAGACTTTCGTGTTATCTCCGCGCAGTGTTCAAGCCACCGGGCGCGCAATTATCATTTTCCTACCATTACCAGCCGAGGCTGGTAGTGCCTCCTGCGCAAGCGGTAGCACAAAACCCACCCGAGGCAAAATCGGTGATAGAAGATGCAGAGGATGAGAAAATGGACATGGAGGTGGTTGACCTCCTTCGATGAAACAAAAGCCAGGCGAGGCCGACCCCCTTGTGACGCTGAAAAGGAACCTAACGACGCTTTATATTTTGCTTCCGGAAAACCTGGAAACGCAGGTGCAGGAAGCGAATGTAAGGTTAAAAGCTCTAGGAGACATTAAGGGTTCAATGTACCAGATTCTAGCGGCTATAAACAGCCTCACAGAGAGGATAGCGAAATTTAAGCGTAGTTTTTGGTGATAATGGACAGGAATCAAAATTAGAAAGAGAACGCCGCCATTTGGCAATGGAATTGCCGTGGGTACCGACAGAAACGAGTGCTATTACAGCAGCACTTGGTACATGTAGAATACAGACCAATTGCTATAACGCTGCAAAAAAATGGAGGAAACCAGGCCAAACTGGCCGGCTACCAATGCTACTGTAGCGATAGGGGTGAAAAATGCACAGTGGCCACGCTGGTCAAAAATAATATAACAACACTTAGCACGACGTGAGCACTGCAGATATAGAAGCGGTTATGATAGAAGTGATTACGGGACCATAGAAAGCAAAAAGCATATTTCTGCTTAATATCTACAGCATCCCGAAGCAGAGGAAAATGAAATTCAGAACGATGTTTCGAAAAGCCGTCGATGTAGCTGGGCCAAGCGCGTTGGTTATAGTGGGGGACAGCAAAAATGCAGTGAAGAACTTTGGGAAATGAAAATTCTAGGAAGAGGCCAAAAGCGTTCTATCGGCCTCGCTTCGAGGCCTGTACAACGTAACATGGAGATAATATGGATTCGAGCGCTCGAGTCTATTTCAGGAATTGAGGCTGCAAACGAGCGTGCCCGAGCTCTCTATCACCGGGTGGCTGTAGAGCAGCCTTCTCGCATAGGCATGAAAGATAGCTTGATTTCATACAACGAGATCACAGAACATTATAAGGTGAGCAGAAGGGCTATCCGCCGCCCGAGCGCTCCCTCGGAAACGAGGGGGCAATTGCATGAAGATTACAAGGGGGAAATTATATAAGCCCCTTCTAGGTATACATGGCAATCTCTAAATAGGAGAAAGACCAATATTGCATAACGTGCGGGGGGAGGGGCACTCTTGACCACGTAATTTGGGAATGTGCTGACAGCCTGAGTGCCGAGCAAAAGATAAAAGATAGAGAGGCCTGAAGACCTTGCTGCGGAGCCAGATCCCTGCTCAACAGCAACAAGCCATCCACCTGGCGGCTGAGGCCGTGAAGCGACAATGTATCCTTGCCAGATTTAAGTTCGCGAGGCTCCTGAGTAGGGCTCCTTTAGGCTTGCGTGCCGGGGGGTCCAAAAAGGACTTTCATTTCTGCGAAAATAAAACGTTTTGATGGTGATGATGATGACCTTCTTAGTCGGTGTGGTGCTGTTCATGTGTCAAAAAAACGCATGACGGATACTGCACATTTCCTTTGCTGTAAACCAATTATTTATAAAGAATTATGAAAAAACCGGAATTGAAAACGGGGCGTTACAAAGGTTCAACAAGGTTGTTTGCAAGGCTAGTTTGTATAGCATCATAACGTTTTTAAGCGCTCAGGCGTACACACGCTAGGGAAGTGGACGGGACAAAATGAGAAGCGGACTGGACAAACGCGGACGGGACAAAGTGTTTTTCCCGTCCACTTCTCTCGAGTCTGTCTGCCTCGGCGCATCCAAAAGTTGTGGTGTTACAAAGGCTATCGCTGCTTAACACTGGAAGTTTTCGCTCAATCACTATGTTGCCGCCACGCTTAAATGCTCACAAATTTCGACCCAAAAGCCGTCGTCGACGTCATAACCCTCAAGAAGATATTTGCAGGTATAAAACCGGTTTGCAAGGGTAATATTGGGATCATTTTACATAATAGATTTGGATTTTTTAGATACTTGCGTCAGTCGTCCATCGCTAGTGGTGTCCAGAATGAGTTGTATTTTGTTAGGCAGCTCCTTGCCACCCGTTGCTGCGTTTCATGGCGTCGCCGTGGGCGTGGCCCTTCGTAACCAGTTGCATAAATAAGTAAATAAATCGTGCCTCTACTGCGAATCAAACCTGCATACCTTGGATCTCTAGTAAAGCGCCTTAACCAACTACACCATAACCGAGATTGTGAAATTAATATCGTAATTGTCTTTGTCTACTGTGAGGATCACAGTAGCAATGACAATATCGCTGCAATTTGTGATAATGATGATGAGGGTATCATAAATGATAAAAACGGAGCATTTATTGATAATGATAATGAGAGCAAACTTGATGCACCGTGTGCGTCATTAACGCTTGCGTTCTCGCATTTCTGCAATGTAAATTTCACAGTGCTCTCGGAATTTTAAAGTGCAGCTCTTTGGCGCCCGTTCCTGCGTTTCGCAATATCGCCGTCGGCGTCCCCGTTGTCCTTCGTAACCAGCTCCGGAGCCGGAGGGTTTCGCGTGGTCCTGCCCTGTGGGTGCTGTAAATGAGGACCAAGTTGGTACAGCGGAAAGAGAATGGTACTATGTTAAGATGTGAACGTGACAAGATGGTGGATGTGATTTAATTTTGTAATCAGGTAGTGCCAATAACAATAATTGGTTTGTAGAAAAGGATAGGTGCACTGTATGTTAAGCCTGTTCTGTCCTAAGCAGCATATGACTATAGTTCATTTTAGGACCTGAGAGACCAAAATCGGTCTCTTGAAGACCCCGCATTTTCATTGTACTCCCAGCCTTGGCTTAGCTATCTTTAGATGTTGGCGTCATTGGACCAATGCCCCAGATGTGTTCTCAGCTTTGGCTCAGCCGTGTTTAGAAATGGGCTGCATTGGACCATTTTCTCCAATGTTCTTGCATCCTTGTATAAGCCAGTTTTAGAAGATGGCATTACTGGACCAGTGTATCGAGTGTACCCTCTGTCCTGTCTCTGTCATTTTTAGAAGATGGCCATATTGCACCAGTTTTTCGGACAATCTCTCTCCCTTGGATCTGCCATTTTTTGAAGTAGGCAATAGTGGATAAGCTTCTGAAATGTTTTCCCTGCCTTTGATTACCAATTTTCATAAGACGTCGTTATTGGACCAGCTTATCGAATGTACCTCCTGTCTTGGTGCTGCCATTTTCAGAATATGGCAATAATGAACCAGTTTCAGGGACATTCTGCTTGCCTTGGGTCTGCCATTTTTTGAAGTTGGCAATAGTGGACCATTTTTTTCAAATGTTTTCCCTGCCTTGATTTAGCCACTTTTAGAAGATGGCATTTTGGACCAATTTATTGGATCTAATCCCTGCCATGACGCTGCATTTTTAGAACATGGCAATAATGGACCCGTTCTGCGAACATTCTCCCTGCTTTGAGTCTGCGTTTTTTTTTTAAGTTGGCAATAGTAGACCAGTTTCTGGAATGTTTTCCCTGCACTGACTGTGCCATTTTTGGACGATGAATGTACTAGTCAAGTTTCTGCAAGCGCTGTGCGAAGTAGGCCGCGCCACGTTAAAATGTTTACTACAGCGGAAGATCGCTTGTGGTCTTTCGACTTTTTTTTACTCTACGAGATAGGCGCGGTATTAATTTTCATGTCATACGCAAGAGACTGCAACTAGTTTAATATATACCTGTATATCAACAGCGTTAAGTGCCGTAATTGTCCATAAAAAGGATACGTCGATCCGTACCTATTCGATACTCGGCAAAAGTAGGCGGACGTCAACACAAGGTAATGCAGCTGAAGTAACGTATGTCATCATTCCGCTTCTTATCTCGTCGCTTAATTCCCGCGCATACCTGACGCCCAGTCTTCGATACTGTATTGTAGGAGAGTTGTGCACGGAGAGCACTGCTGTTACGTACGCGCGCGCTGGCGGTAAGCGAAGCAAAGTGCGCATACCAGTAGAGACAAGCATCACATTCTTGAGCCATTCGAAATAAAGCGTCACCTCAATCTGCTGCACTGTACGTCAAAGACCGAGCGGCGGCACAGCACAGAAAGTTGTGATCTGTGTATACCATATGCTAATTCTTTATGTGCAGACTTAAGAATTAGATGCCGCTTATTTAATCTTTTAGATTCTATCCTAACGCCATGAAAAAAGGAACGCCAAATCTCCTAGATGAGTTCGGCGATGACCAGCAGGGGGTGGTGCAAAACATTTATATCAGATACAATTACAGGAGGTTACGCACGAGCTGACCCTGAGCAGGCCTTCGAGGCCTGTCGAGGCGAAGACGCGCTGCATCGTAATGCATTCAATTGTGCAGCCGTTAGCGCGAATGATCGATCTGTGTTCCATACGAACAGCAGTTTTTCTGTGTGACGTTTTTGCTTACAACGATAAGCTTAAACGCTCGTAGGTTCAACGTAGCACGAATCCATCGAACGGCGCCACACAGCCGTCGTCAAACTTCGGTAAATCATATGTTTGCATATGAATAGCCAGGCGTAAATGCTACAGTGCAACGCTGTTGTCCAGTGACCTGTGCAAAGCAGTGCATACAAACAGAAGGCACACTGTATTTCATGCTAGTGCACAGCCCAGACTGACAATTGGTAGCACACTCGAAGATAGAAGTATTCGCGCATCGGACACCAATCATCCCATTCCGCGCAGTCTGTAGACACAAGAAAAACAGTGGCTAGATTTAGCCACCGTGCAACTCACCTTTGAGCGGTAGTGTCAACTTGGATTTGCCCTAGTTAGGACCAGTAGTGGATTGAAGCACATTAGTGCAGCATCGTATCTGTCGCACCGAATCTATGCGAAAGCCTGAATTGATATGTCAGATACGCCAAACTTTAAAAACTGACGTACTCAGGGAAAACCATTAGGCCAGTGCAACGTATTTTTAATCACAACACCAAAATACAGCGGTATCTGAAAAAAAAATGAACCGGATCCTTCCGATGGACCTGTACCCATAATCTCTTTTAACACAGTTTTTTTCAGTAGAAATGCACACAGTTGCATCGCACGCATGCGAGTACCTCCTTTTGATTGCTTCTTATTCCTTTAAGAAATCTGACCTCATGCAATTATTTAAGCGATTGTGATATGTGACTGATCAGCAGTCACAGAAGAATAATTTGCATGCAGGCTTGATAGAACTTCGCCAAACTGGCTAAATTTCATTTTCCACAAATTCAGTCACATATATTTCTACAAATTAATTGCCTCCACAACTGATTTTCTGGTTCAAATTTAAATAACTAGGTATAAAAACATGTTATAAAAGTGACTATATTATGCCTTTAAATTTGCTGTTTGGTCGTGTACTTAGGGATCGCCAATTGTGGTACTTGGACGTTTTTGTGAGTAGTTCTATGAAATTAACAAAACTGCACAAGAAAACATAACTTCGGTGCCAAGATGACATAGTTAAGGCGTGTCGAAATTAGAAAGGGGTTAACGCTATAGCATTACATAATTTGTACTAATTGCTCCTTGATGCAACAGCTGACCACAACCTTATACAAGAAAAGAGACATTGGCTTATGACGAAGCAAAACCAAATTAAGTGGCCATTCCGCCACACCTTCGTAGCTCTTGCGAAAGCTAACTAATGTGCTACACCTTCTTTGCTATCACCTAATGCTTAAATCTGCTCCTTTAGACGAGTAAGGATGGAATTTCTAAGCTATTTAGGGTAACTAACTACCATTGAATAATCAAAAGGAAAACATCTCTATAGATGTGTCATTTATTGCTCCCACGTTGCAATGCTCATAATACGATTAAGACTACACAAAATGAAAAGTCCGCAAGTATTCCATTGCCAGTATGCCATTGTATTCTTCTAGCTTTGAGGTTGCAATATTGAATGTAAACAACATCATTTCAGACGTGGCAGGAGGAGATAGAACGTAGATTTGAATACCAGGTGACTTCCACCAACATGTGCAGCTGAGGAAAGAATATTATGAATATTTCTTTGGGATTCACATTCTTGTTCCTATCACGTGCAAGCAGAAAAGCGAACAAGAACCTGCAATATGCCACATACAAATAATGTTTTCAAGGTACAGATCACAATATTTTCACCACAGAACAGTTCACTTCATCTGAAACTGATAACTCGCAGTCATTAACTTGTGGTTTAATCGTTGCGGCGCAGGAAATTGTACACGGTGCACAATCAATTTGCCTACCTATGGCATTGACAGATGCCTCAAAGCAGCCAATAAAGTGCGTTATAAAATTAAAATATATATGCTTCCCGTAAAATTGCTTGCTCCCAAGTCCTATGCCGAGATACACACGGGGTACTTCGCTTGATATTCGTCAACATTAAGCACGTAGAACCCCTTGTTGCTCAAAAAAAGAATGGATACTAATTTGAAAAGTGTACAGTGGCTGCACGCTATACAGCAGTTTAATTGTATTCACTTTATCCGTCAGATCTGGAACAAGGCACTTTAGAAAGCTCACAACACACCTGCGCCAATGAATGTTTACCAAGCTGTATTATATTATAAGGGGTGTTCATGTATCTTATTCGACTCAAGTAGGTTAGGTATCGAATAACTTGACAAAAGTGTATAGGGGCGTATACTTGTCATTTTTGTAATGAGTGTGAGTTTTCACTTCAGATGAGAAATGTTTCGCTGCAATTAGCCCATGAACACCTATCAATGTTTTCATTTTCATTGTAACACTGTTGTCTTGGTAGGAAAATATATTCACAGAAGAGACTGAATGTCTGTGTTCCTTCGTTGAAATGAGTTTATGAAATTTGAATTTCTCTTACTGCGAGGGTAATTAAATGTACTGCATACTTTTATTTAAAACTCGCTTTCACCATACAACAAATTTCAGACTGAATTGCTAAATATGATAGCCTGAACCAAATGATAGTTGTGAAATATTATAAGCACCACTGGCTCATGGCAAGTATAGCATTTGTGACCATTCACTTCCGCAAAAAGGCACTATGGTGATTACATGGACTAACAGCCACAGAAATAAATAAAAGGAAGTTAGTGTGGACATACATCTGCAAAGTGGCACGCAGAGGCTTATTGAAACACCTGTTGCTGTCAACAGATCCTCACTGACATTCAGGGACCAACAGTGATAGATTAATGAAACAGGGGGTCCTAGGCTAAAGAGGATGTTACCCCCTTTCTCCCGTGTTGGTCCTTCCTTACTACCATACTACACTTCTGCAATATACCTCGTTTCATTCTAACTGCCCGAACATAAAAAACAAAATGTGATCACTGTGATTAGTGAAAAAGTGGTGCGTTCGCAGCACAGAATACAAGCGCCATAATCAACATTCAGGCATAGCAGTAACAAATACCATTTTATTCTATTCTGGGACTCCCTCTGGACACTGATTATTTTCCTCCTCTAGAGTTGCAGAAAAGATCGCAAGGAGCTTCGTGAGACATATGTTGGGCAATAGAAATGGTGGCGGTGGAGATTTTCCTTATGGGCTCTCTTATCCCAACTGCATATTTTTTTTTTGTTTTCCACCACCACAGGATAGAGGAATCGACAGGACACAGTCTCCAATACTATAAACAATTGGTTCAGATCATCATCATTATCATCATCATCAGCCTGACTACACCCACTGCAGGGCGAAGGCCTCTCCCATATTTCTCCACTTAACCCGGTTCTGTGCTAGCTGCATCCGCTTGACCCCTGCGAACTTCTTAATCTCATCCGCCCACCTAACTTTCTGCCGCCGCCTGCTCTGCTTTCCTTCCCTTGGAATCCAGTTTGTTACCCTAAGCGACCATCGGTTATCCTCTCTTCGCACTACATGTCGTGCTTATGTCCATTTCTTCTTAATGTCCACTAGAATGTCGGTAACTTGAGTTATTTCTCTGACCCACATCACGTGAAAGGAACTAGCTTCGAGAGTGGTGGGGAATTCATATTTTTCAGCTCAACATGATCTCACCAACTGGTAAATTATTAAGGCCCATTAGGTGTGGGCTCTATCTCCTCATTCTGGCTTTTCTCATCTCCAAAACCTGTTGCTTATAAGTTTCATTGCTTGTTGGCTCTATATATGGAGCAAGTAAGAATGGGCCCCCTCCGCCTACCCTCGCAGATGAGGCCCTGGGCTGCAGCCTCTACCTTAATCGAACGCAGCTGACCAACACAGTTATGAGGCATCTTTTCCTATAATTATGGATATTATATTTAAATAACTTTATCACATGGTCAGGTAATGATACCAACAAGTGGGCAAGTTGCCCAGACATAGTAGCAACCGAGGCAGCATAACAGCACAAGGCCTAGAAGACATTTACAGTACAGAGTTCGTCTTCTAATATCCTCTAGGCTCCTGATATTGCGCTGCTTCACTTGAAACTAGTCAGGTAATGAAATGAGATGTGGAATGATGCAAGAACACAGTAGGAATGGATACCCCAAGACTATGCCAATTGCGTAACACCAAGCGTCTATGCCCCTGCAGTTTGCATAAGCAGCCCAGGAATGGTGCCAATAATAAATTGCATTATATAAACTATACTGTTTTCCAATTAGATCATCATGTTCAAACGCATGTCTTAAGCTTTATTGTGTACTAATGTTTGCACCTCTGCACTCATATATAATATTATTTCCATTCGCAGTTGCTCACTTCAGGGTATTGCACTAAAATGCAACCTTACATGAGATATTTAAGTCATTTCATTTTTAATAAAAGATTGCCATACAAAAGAACTTTCAAAAATATGCTGTTAATATAATATTTTCTGCATTAATTGAGTCGATATTCATTGCAGCATCTTTCACGAAATCGATAACCTTGAAGATATCATATCTCGTATCGTGGGTTCCGTACCAATATGCTAAAACGTTCACAAAGAACGCTTAGCTTTAAAGCACGTTTTACATGCAAGACCAGCGCACTTTCTCGCTCAGGCCAGAAATTTCAGCAAGCTAAATATTGGCCGGTCATTTTTAGCTTGTATTATATATTGGTATTTATTGCAGTTGTGTAACTCCTCTTGATCTCCTCTTGTAACTTCTCTTATGTGTAGCCGTGAGATTTCAATTGGTGTCCTGAATAAACCGCTGCAATCTGGAAAGATGCAAGTCTTGAGATTCTCTTTACTCACGTCAACAATGAAAACAGCACTATGAAAAAGCAGCCACCCACTTTCACATGCTGCTCAACTTTTGCAAATGTCCATGTGCTCTGCCTTGCTTCTGACATCCTGCGGCTAAGCTGTGTCAGTTGTTTATTGGTAGTTCTGAGCATTTTCGTAATCTTTCCTAAGTAACCATCGAAAGGCAAAGGCACTGCATTCGTCTACAGGCCCATGCTCAAGACATTGATCTGCCAAGTGCACCAAACTGTGTACATTGTACACCAGCTGCTTCATCCCAAGAAGCCTAACAAACTAAAGAACAAAATATATTAGCAGATCTCGGGCAAAGCTGTTCAGAACTACTTTATATTCAGGTGGAGCCAGTATTTGCAAATCCACATGTAGGTGTAGGAATTGTTCTTACCTCTCTTTGGGCAGGGGAGATTGGAGAACTACATGCCCTAGGTAGAGCAGAAATGTTGTGAAATCAGTGCCTTGCCAACGGTCCATTTCCTCTGTACTTCTGGGTGTTTGCTGAAAGAATTTTTGAAAAGTTTAAGCCGTGTCTCGCAACCTGTTGTTCAGCTTATTCCGCTCATCTATGCTCAGTCGTGCAGCGTGCCCTTGAGTGACCCAATTTTTTAGCAGCTGCCGCATTGCTATCAGGCAGGCAATGTGCATGTATTCTGTAGGAAAGAATGCTACCATGTCAATGTTCAACTTCGTGAAAGGGGAAACACCAGTGTAGTGCCGTTTATCTTCCTGCGAACGAAATGATGCATCACTTTGCTGTGATGAATGGAGGTCTTGAAATGTTAGTCTGTTTTCCATAAAGCGGTCCTTTTGGCTGAATCTTTCACAAGCATGGCAGCCTCCGTGTACTATATTTGCATTTACAAAGCTCTTTGCTGGAACATCGCAGATCACAGCTGTCAGTGGCACAGTGGTACAGTGGTACTAGTCCCTTTCAGAAATAAAGCACTGCTGCTAAGGCTGTACACTTCTAGAAATGGGGCCAGAAATTTCTCCAGACAAGGTTTCTTCCCTGCACAACAGAAAACACTAACTCTGGGTTCTTGCGGTTTTTTATGCGGCAAATTATTGGCCACAAACCAATCTGGCTGCTTTTATGCAAAATCCGGCCATCTATTTTGGCATGCAACCTGATGTTCTCGGGCACAGGTCTATTCCAAATCGCTTGCGGGATGCATTTGGCAGGGCCGAAATGAACAAAGCTGTCATTGTGCTCCAGCTATGCTCTCCACTGCATCCGCAACACGTTTCTTGCATTGTTTGGGAGCTCCGGAATCCCGCGACGAAGGCAGAAGTCGAGCATATCATTGAGCAAAGCGTGCGTGATGTTGTGCTTGCTAGTTATGACAACCGACTCCTGAGTCGCTGCGAGACTATAAAATTTTTTTCATCACGCTGACCATATTCTCAGCCGATGGATTGCTAAACGGCAGATTCTCATCACTTCACTCTGTGAAGCTTGTGGCATGATCATTCCTTGAATGTTCTTCAATATATAAATCATCTATAGAGAGATCTGAGCTTGAAGCATCATCACTTCGCCTGCTGACTGTGCACGAAGTGCTGCTCCCTGATGATTATCAGACTCGCACAGAAATGGTGCTGGTGGATCTGCAGGTGGCACGGTTCTACTAGTGCAAGCGTCGGTGGCACGCTTCTACTAGTGCAAGCGTCGTTGGCGGAGACTCCGATTCTCCGATGCGTTGTTGATTCGGGCGCTAACAGGGGGGGGGGGGGGGCCAGGATGCTAACATCGAGTCACAATGCTTCCCTCTGTGGTAGTTTCCTGTCCCCATGTTCTGAACTTGACAACACAGATTCGACCGCCTGCCGCGGAATTCCGAGCTCTTGCAAGATCACCCGGTATTTTTTGTTGACGATGCGGTACCTGAGCCTTTTTGCGCTCATGACGAAACGCGAAGCTCAGCGGTGAGGGACAAGGATCGAAAGAGGTGCACAAAAGGACAACAGCATGCATGAAGAAGACAGAGTCGGCCATCTCTTAAAAGGAATAGCGGAAGATGTTTACAGTTTCCCGATTAGCAAAGAGAGCCTTAGCACCACCGCCGACATTATAAAATACTGCAGAACATTTGAAGCTCTCAAGCTGCGTCGATTCACCCCTGAATTCCGAAGACTGGCCAATATAACCTCTGTAGCCAGTGTTGAAGCATGTTCTCAACTTCCAATGGCTGATATGATACGAGAAATTGATCGTGAGGAACTGTCCAGGTGCAGGGACACCATCTGCCGTTAAGAATATCTGCGGCACAGTAGTGCTCCGCAGACAGATGTCGCCGCCTTTTCCACTCCGTGGTACAGCCTAGAGGCGCTTCGGATATGGACGATCGTAACAACTCTGCATAAAGTTAGGTCCATCGGCCGACAGTAAGGAGGTCCGTCTACCCTAGAGATGTGGTTCGTCAGCAGCGAGAGCCTGGCTAGAACCAACGTCGCGACTTTGTTAGTCAGGACTCTTATGCTGATTGCTGGCGCCCTCAACCTGTGTGTTACAGGTGTGGCATTTAAGGGCACCTCGCTAGATATTGCCGCCGCCGCTTCACTGCTCAAGACTACCGACCACCGGCGAACATTCACGGACGACTGCACACTTAACAGCAGCGATCCCCGATTATGTCCGCTTGGGACACCTACCATTCGACTTATTTGCGAAGTTCCTCACCTGCATCTGATCGCAGTGTGACGCCGCCACCCCTGCGCCACCGGCGGTCACCTTCCCCGCGACGTCGTTCTTCCCCTCCGTCTTCGGGAACTAAGAGGCGCGGCCGATGGAGGTGAAGCCGCCGACGAGTCGATGACGTGCATACCGGTGTTTGTGCTAAAGAACAAAATGGAAGTGTTTATTGATGGTGTGAGAACAATGGCTCTTGTGGGCACTGGAGCTACAGTATTTGTTATTAGTTTGAGTTTTAAGAACTGTTTAGGCAGGAAAGTAATGTTTATTGGTGACCGTGCAGCGTCATTCCGTGGCGTTGGCGGTGAATCATTGCTGCCTTTTTAGTGCGTGCTGTGCGAAAGTTGCGATTGGTGGCCTAGGGTTTCGAACTGAATTCACAGTGTTGCCTTGCCTCGTTCCATGCATGAAGTAATTCTAGGTATAGACTTTTTGTAACAGTGTGGTGCAGCGATAGACTGCCGTAGTGGACAGATCTGGCTGAATACTGCGCTGATGTCATCGCCTGTAGAAACCTCGTCACTCGATTTAGGAGCGTTTTCTGTGTCTCAAGATACAGTTGTACCTGCGGTGTTCAAAGAATTCATTCAAGTTATGTTATCCACAAATTTGTGCAAGGATTCCGACCCCGTAGTGGAACATACAACACTTGCCTGTGAAAAGAGGAGTGTCTTGGTGCCCGGTTGATTAGTTCCAGTAACCAGAGGCCACACCTTGCTGTGTACTGAAAACTATTCAGACGAGCCAGCCATGTTGCCTCGTGGCATGAGGCTCGCTCATTACGAGGAAAGTGTGTCGATTTCTGTGGCGGCACTAAGTAACTATGCACCTGAAAAGAAAACATCTCATTTGGCAGATACTCGAATCCAGGTAATGATAAATACATCTTTGGGAGCACAGGAGCACCGATTTTGGACTGACCTGCTTTTTAAGCATGTTACGATGTTCAATTTCGCCACAGATCATCAGCCACCGATTCCAAATTCTCGTATCCATCATTCGATTGATACTGGTATCTCTCGCCCGATCAGACAGAAGCCCTATCGAGTGTCTCCGACCGAACGTCTGCTTATTGACGAACAAGTTCCTTACATGCTCTAACTTGACGTTATGCAGGAATCTTCAAGTCATTGGGCGACTCCAGTTATCCTCGTTAGAAAGACAACACATGGCGTTTCTGTGTGGACTGTCGTCACCTTAACGCCGTAATCAAAAAAGATGTATATCCGCTTCCAGTGTATTGACTATGCAATTGACTGTCTTCATTCGACGTCATACTTCTCCTTTATAAACTTGAGATCTGGACACTGGCAGACACCGATGAACCCAAGCGACAAAGAAAAGACGGCATTTGTGGGACCCGGTGATCTGTATGAGTTCAACGTAATGCCCTTTTGATTGTGCAATGCGCCTGCCACGTTCGAACGATTCATGGATACCGTTCTGCGCTGACTCAAATGTAAAATTTGTTAGTGCTATTTGGATGACGTTGTGATCTTCGGCAAGACCTTTCATGCCATACACCATACACAATAGTCGCCTCGCCATCGTTCTTGACTGAATTGAGAGAGCAGGCCTCGTCCTCAATTCTAAGAAGTGCCACTTCGGCGGACGTCAAACAATTGTTCTTGGTCACTTGGTCGATAAGGATAGTGTTCGGCCTGATCCTCAAAAGATTTCGGCTGCAGCCAGCTTTACAGCACCGAAATGAATGAAGCAGCTTCGAAGCTTTTTAGGATTGTGTTCCTATTTTCGTCGATTTGTGCCCAGATTCGCTGACATCGCGTACCCATTCACGTGCCTTTTGCACAACGATACACCATTAAAGTGGACTGCTGACTGCGATTCTGCCTTCCGCCACATCAAATTCTTTCTGACATCAGGAGCTATCTTATGTCACTTCTGTCCTTCTGCCCCCATCGAAATTCACACCGACGCTAGCGGCGTGGGCGTTGGCGCTGTGCTCATCCAGCGTCATGGCACCGACCAGCACGTGATAGCTTACGCTAGTCGTTCGTTGAGCAAGGCGGAATGTAACTACACCGTTACTGAACAAGAGTGCCTCGCAGTGGCTTTTGCGGTGCAACGATTTAGTTCCGACCTATATGGCAATGTTTTTACCATCGTCACCGTCCACCCTTCCCTCTGTTGGCTCGTAAATCTTCGTAACCTTTGCAGCCGGCTCGCTCGATGGGCATTGCGGTTGCAAGAGTTTAACTTTACTGTGGGATACAAAAGCCGCCGTCAACATGCTGACGCTGACTGTCTGTTACGCTTGCCGCTTTCGTCAACTGGTACTGATGATGACAACTTTGATGACTACCTGGCGCCTATCTAGGCAATGTTTCCGGACCCTCAACTGTCCCAGACAGAACAACACAACGATTAGACTTCGGCACCGCTCTTCTCTGCCGTTCGTGATTCAACAGATGCGCGTTATTGCGTTCATGCCGGACTGCTTTACAAGAACAATTTCAACCCCTGAGGTGCACTCTTTCTTCTCGTCGTGCCGGAAAACCTCCGTATTCCCGTTCTTGAAATGATGCACGACGATGCCACCTAGGGCCACTTTGGTGTCGCCCGGACCCTTCATCGCACACAGGAACGATTTTACCGGCCGAAAAGGCCTCAAGCCATTCATCGCTATGTAGCCAGTTGTGTCAAATGCCCGTAGTACAAGCTCCCTACTTCTCGTCCAGCGGGACCACTGCACCCTACTGCGCCACCAACCGCACCCTTTTAGCAGGTGGGCATCGATCTCTTGGGTCCTTTTCCACGGTCTTCGAGCGGTAACCGGTGGATAGCGGTATGTGTTGACCATCTAACTCGATATTCAGGAACAGCCGCAATACCCTCAGCCACTGCTTATGAAGTATCCCAATTTCTTCTGCAATTTCTCGTCCTGTGCCATGGCCCTCCTCGAGTTCTGATCAGTGAGCTTGGGCCCCAATTTACAACTGAAGTTATCGAAGAACTCCTTTGTCAATGCGCCTGAGATTACCGTCATTCAACACCGTATCACCAGCAATCGAATAGACTTGTTGAACGAACCAACCGCACTCTGACCACTACGTTGGCGATGTACGTGGACTCTGATCACAAGAACTGGGATGACAACCTCCCTTTAATTACATACGCGTATAACACTGCACAGCATGAGACGACTGGCTACAGTTTGTTTTACCTCCTTTATTCTCGCATTCCCCGCAGCTGTCTTGATCCCATCCTTCCTTTCTTCCTCCACAACGAGCCTTCTATCGCCGCTGCTTTATGTCGAGCCGAAGAAGCTCGCCGCGTTGCCTGCCTCCATATCCTAGACTCACAGGAACATTAGAAGGAGCGTTATGACAACCGACGCCCATATGTCTCTGATGTGCCCGGTTATTTAGTGTTGCCGTGGACGCCGCTGCCCAAGCGTGGTTTAGACCAGAAGCTGCTGTTTCGCTATAGCGGCCCTTTTGTCGTTGTGGAGCGCCTTAGTGACGTGAACTATGTGACTTCCCGCCGCGCCGAAAGTGGCCGACGCTCACGCCGGACACAGGTGGTGCATGCGGCTCGGCTAAAAAGGTTCCATCCCAGCCACCTTCAATAAACTGTGTGAAGAACCTGTGTGAGATAAACTAAAGAAAGACGAAGAAGAAGAAAAGAAAACCTAGTTTGAAGAAAACAAGAAAGATTAGAATGTGGAGGGTGGCTCGAGGAGCGCGAGACACGAGGAGAGGAGAAGAGGCGAGCAAGGGACCCGATCTGTTGTCCACGGAGCTCGGAGCGGTCCTTGAAGCCCGAATACCACCATTGTTAACTAGATTACAATTCTTGACTGTCCAGACGTATCTATAAATATATGAATCAATTCCACCGCTCCCTATCAATTTTTTGTTGCGAGCCGGACTCCTTTTTTGGAATCGGATGGCCTCGGTTTCATACCACGCAGGTAATTCTAGTGCAAAATCTGTTACAACCTTTGCACGTAGTCCTTTCTAACATCCTTCCAACAAAAGTAAGTGCATCGTCGGTTCAAATTGTCTATGATGACATTTTCCCAAATAATGCAAAACACTTTTCACCTCACATTTTAAATGGATTCTTAGATCATTTACAAAGTCTTCCCGTTAGCATAATGATAGTAACTGATGCCTCTCAATGTAATGAAAAAGCCGGCGTTTGAATATACTGTCTGCTTTTAGACTTGGCTTTTTCAGCCCGTCTTCCGGATTTTACTCCAATTTTCCAGGCGGAGTTGCTGGCGGTGGTGCTTGCTCTGCGCAAACTAGACCCACCATACTCAACGATGGCTGTAATTAGAGACTCTTATTCCTTGTGCTTGTCGCTTTCTTCGAATATGGATTCGCTGATTTTAAACACCTTTCTTTCATTGCTCCCCTCACATTTTAGCCCCATACATATAGTGTGGGCACCAGGCCACAGTAATGTGACAGCCAATGAGATTGCTGATAGATTAGCTAAAGAATCTCTAAAAGGCCCTGTGCTGCCCATCCTCCCGGCAACAGCGAACATAACAGCAGCACGATTTCGGAGGCGTGCCTTATTAAGTACGCAGAATGGATCTGTTTTATCGTCTAAATTTCTATATGCACAGGTATGGTTTGGCGCTTTCTCCTGTCTGCGCATTCTGCGGGGAACCGGAAACAAAAGATCATTTCTTGATATTTTGCCGCCGTTTTACCATGATGAGAAAACGGTAATTAGAGAAGCCGTTACAACAGCTGGGTCTTAATTTGAGCAGCCAAATTGTATTATCGTTCGGCAGAAATTTGAAGAGCAAGATACTCACCTGCCTCAAGATTCCATAGTAGTGTACCTGGATGGAAGCCAGCAAGGCTGTAAAGCCTAAACGACAATCCACTGTTCACTGAGACTGTCCACGGAGACCTAGCCTGAATCAGACCACTACGTTTCAGCTTTCGGAACCACTTACATCTTTCTGCGCTGAGCTCGTGGCAGTTCAGGAGGCTCTCTGCTGCGTGGCTTCCATACCCATGCTCCCTACAGCCCACGTTTTCATCCGCACCGACGCACTTCAAGCATTACGTCTGCTCCGACGTGTCAGCCGCTGCCCTAAAATTTGCAAATACATCCACCAGCTTGAGGCGCGCATCCCACAGTCAATACGCATTGAGTGGGTCCCACGGGATCTGCTGCCTTCCCAAACTCAAGCTGATTTAGCAAACCGCCTCGTGAACCAAGACGCATCAATCAAACGGCTTCACGAAGTGGACGACGCTACCCTCCTTATAAGGTGACGTGAATGATGTGATGTCACAAAACCTGAAGTCGAGCCAAAAAATGACATGCGAAGGGATTGGCGCGCAATTCGAAAGTACCAAAGACTAAAGTAGTTGATTATAAGGCAGTCAATTAGGTTGACTTCAAGGATGTGGCGTCACGCAACCGGAAGTAGAGCCGAAAAAGGGCATAGGAAGGAATTGGCGCTTAATTTGAATGTGCGAAAAATAAAATAAACAAGAATCGGTCTCTCACACCTAAGTGTAGAGACTGGAGAAAATTAGAAACAAACAGATTCTTTCCAACTCATCTATTTGGGGAGGGGGAGGAATCTACAAAGTTATATACCAAATGCGGGATAATAGCCAATCAGAATAATCTCAATTGGGGATGCGCTGATTCTACCGAGCATATTAATGGAATCAGAGAGAAAGAAACCTGGGATGCCCTCCTCTGGAGCCGTGCTTCGAATTAGCAGGCTCGAGTGTTCCATCTGGCACGCGACGCTTTGCGAAAGATGTGCCCTTGCGGGGTTCCCTCTTCCTTGGAGGCTCCCAGGGTCTTCCTGAGGGAGCGGAGGGGCATCTAAATATACGGCAATAAAGTTATCTTGAACTTTAAGTAAACATTAAGTGAAAGAATGTGATGTAGAGGATGTGAGATCACGCAACGGGAAGTAGAGCCGAAAAAGAGGATAGGAAGGGAATGGCGCGCAATTTGACAGTACCAAAGAATAAAAAGGGTAAGCAAGAAGCGAATTAAGCAACTAGAAGCCACCAGAAGCAACCAACACTGGCATCGGTGCTTTCGCATTACTTCAATGCAGATTCTGCAGTGTTCTTTATTCTTTTCTACAGCTCCATGTTAAAAGTGAATTTTCTCTTATTATTATTTACAACAAATTTGTTACATGAAAGCCAGCTTCTGAAAGTTTATAATGCTAGATTTGTAATGTTTTTCTATTCATTTGTAGATTCATGATCACATAAACGGGCCGCGTCATGACCGTACATGGAAAGAGAAAAGTGATTGCTCATTGCAGCAAATCTTTGATACGCAGATACAATAAAATCGGACCTAGGAATGAGCCTTGAGGCAGGGCCACAGCGACTGGTTAAAAAACCGGTTCTTAGACCGGTAAATTAGGCCATTAGGCGGCTGCTGTATATGTAACTTCTAAAGAATGCTGCCACTTCCAAATTTATATTGAACTATTTTTCTGACTAAGCTATCGGGATTTATAATGTTCGAAGATTTTGTAATGTGCGAAAATATTCTAAGCACTATTTTATTATTGTTTAATGCGGTTGAGTAAGCGCCGTCACAGGGCTGCAGACAACAGGGGAACCGGGAAGCACGTCCCCGATAATGGACAGAAAACTTGGAAGCTTTCTGGGGAAGACGCTTGGTGCATCACGCTACGGTCATATTACCACTGTGGCACTCTCTAACTGCCTTTAGTGCAATTATATCCACCTGCTTCTTCTTTGCCCCGAAAAAGGTCTCAATACTGATACGTACAAACAGGGCATACTCACCACAAATCTCGAAACGCAGAGAGATTTTCACGAGCTGATGACAAGATCATACTTATGCGTCCGAACAGGGCATACTCACTGCATATCCTGAAAGGCAGAGAGATTTTCACAACCTGGTGACAAGATCGATTACAAGAAATTGTATCTGAGAGTGCTCTAAAGAAACTGTATTCGGCTGACTCACACTAGCAAAAAAACTAAGCGATTCGGCATAGGCGATAACAGCAAACGTGGTCGCTGAATGTCGAACAGAGAATGCCCGTCTCATTCGCAAGCGCTCAACGTAAAACCACGGTGAAGAAGCATCTAGAGAAAACCGCCAACGCTGGTAAGGACAACCTTCATGAGGTGCATCTTCTGACCTTTGGTCGGGAGGGGAAATACATCTCGCATGTCTGCTAACTTGTGGTGGAAACTAATCGTCTTGCCTTTGTTGATATGTCAGTGTTCGCCAGTGAAGTTCATTACCAAAACCTGACCTTGTCCATTTCTGGAAAGGGCGATATCTCTAGCGATGCCCATTGCTTGAACCAATAGCAAATGGGTGTTGCTCTCGTTGAGGCCTTGGGTGATTTAGGCATACCCGGCACCAATGGATACTACGAAGTTTTATCGGAGTGGTAGGTTCGATTCTTCGTTAATGATGTTCAGAGTACGAGATGCGTCGTTGTTACCGTACCAGATCTGGCGTTGTGCGCCGAATGCTTGATCAGCTTTCTGCGAATGTCCATGAGCGTCAAACGTTCATTCAGAAATTCTATGCCCAAAATTAACTCACAAGAGCACTGGTGCAGGACCGCAGGAATGGTAGGATATGTGCACCGATTCACATTTACTATTGCGGCGCATCGTCCTGACGGCGTAATAAGGCTGGCCACAACGGTGCAGAACAGCGGGCAATCCGAAGTGGTCATACCCTTTTTTCCCTTTGAGGCTAACGTTCTACTGATGACTGAATAGCCGGCTTCGGTGTTAACTTGGTGTGTTGCTGTACGACCGTACGTCATCGCATTGTACGCCCTCGCATTGGGCGTACGCTTTGGAGTCCGACATCGGCTCCATCGTGTACTGAAATCGCGACTGGGGCACACATTATCATTTCGTTGGACGGCGAATTAGTTTAAAGTCTGGTCGCGTCGTCATCGCTGGTGTCGTCTGCAGCGGCGGTGTAAATGTGGATATTTTTTTAGTTTGCTGCATAGCAACCTCAACTCTCAGAGTTGCTGCATTTACTTTCCCTTGCACGAAACTGCGGCCTGGTGACGCATATCGGAGCAGTACAGACGGCGTGCTGACTTTGCCCTGCGCAGGTCTGCCAAATGTCATCAAAAGCTCCGCCATGAATGTCTCCTAATCTTCAACACAAGTCCGATAATTGTTTTAAGATTCAAGCAAACTCCTGAAGAGCAAAGTGGACTTGCCACAGTTACGTAGCGTCGTTTCAGCCATAAATTCCTTTCAGACGGTTGAAGAGGTCCATCCACTGAATTCTTCCGCGTCTTGACTCGGCAGTCCTTGAAATATGGGGGCTCGCGGGGATGCCCCAATAAATAGAGGTGGTTTTTGTTCCTCAGGCATCTTCGAGGGTATCCCACTTTGACGGCATTCAGTACCTCCGACAGATGTTGCGTGCAAACAGAAGGCCGATGAGAAGAAATGAAGTCTGGGAGTACACTAAAAAAACTCTCTATTCTGCTGACTTGCGGCCACAAAAGAAATAAGTGATTGAAGTGACCGTTGTACTCATTAGCGCTTAATTCAAAGGCGGCGAAGAAAAATCTAGGTAAAAGCTCAGTGACTGGCATAACCTGCAGCATTGTGGAAACGCACGCGCGAGGCTCAAATCATTTGAGATACATCTCGAATCATCTTCCGCACAAAGGAAATGATAAAGGTGCATCTCTAGACAACAAGCATGAGAAAACAAAACGGAGTACATAATCGATCCCAGTGCACCATCACTGAGTTCAGGTCACATGGCAGAGGCTGTTATAAACACAAAAAAACGATATTCGAATGGTTGGCAGAAATACTCAGCACCTGTAATGCGTTTGCCCAACACCACCTAGAAGACTTAAGGCTCCCGCGCCGCCTCCTCGACCAAGCGCCTACGTCACCAAACTCAGATCGCCGCTCGGACGGACGGTGACAGCCTCTCCGAAAGTCCGCGTGGCGAGGGTAGGGAGCGAGGGGGCAACATGGACAAGCCGGACAAGAACTGCTATGAATGGCTCGCATTGGCTTCAGCGGTGACTTTCGCTACAACCAAAACAAATCATTTTTTAGTTTTTGGTATAATTAGAGCACAAATAATACCAAAGGCCGCAGTATTGAGCTATTCGGTTTTCATTCGATAGCTATATTCTTAAAGAATGGCACACAGCATCGTTTGGCGAAGTTAGACAGCCACATTTTCATGCGCCTCTAGCGGATTTTGTTTCACTTGTGCTGGCCACAGTGATCAGAGCTGCTTGCAGTCGTTTGCATCGGATGCCGCCAGTTCGGATAGCAGGCAGGATTGTGCGTCGTTTTTACGTCTGCAAGCTGCATATTTTTCATTTTGTGCTGTGGTTGTGCTCGTGAACAAATTGCTAGAATGCCGGGCTGCTGTTGCGCTCCCAATTACAAGTCCAACTATGCTGGAGAGTCGCGTGTGCGTGTGCACGTGTTTCCTTGTGACCCTGTGCGGCGAGCGGCATGGACAAGAGCGGTTCGCCGGAAGGATTTTACTCTTACGAAAAACAAAGTGGTAAGCTTTGGCTTATGAGTCGATTCGCGGCATTTTTATTAAAGCAATGTGCGTTTTTCCGGCTGAATGTATTCAGCAACAGCCGAATCGGGTTGCTTGCGTTGTCGGAGCCTGAAACGTGCTCATTGTTTTTGTAGTATCGAAAGCCGAACCGAGCCGTTTATTTTTCTGGTGGCATGAAACGTATTTGTACAGAATGTTTTTTTTTACATTTCAGCTTTGCGAGAAGCATTTTGTGGCAAGCGATTACGTGAAAACATCTAAGTACACAGATGCGAAGACGGGAAACTTTATTGAAGTGCCGCTGAAAGTCTCCAGGTTGAAGCCGGATGCTTTACCAAGTGTGTTCCCGAATTGTCCCCAGTACCTTTCACGCCAACATGCGTGCACTCGGGAGGCTCCGGAGGATAAAAGAAAACGTGTTGAGGACGAATCACTCCGCATTGCCATGGAAAAATCTCTGGAAGAAAAACAACAAGAAGACAAGCATAACAAAGTAACAAGCTTTTCTGAATTTCTTCATGCTCTGCCAAGCTTCATCACCTCGCCGTTTTGGTCTGTGATCACAATGGAGTCCAAAGTTCTATTCCTGGATTTGACTGTTGATCAGGGCGCCTCTGTACGTTCATCAGTGGTAGTTTGTGACATGTGTGTAGAAGTGTATTACGGGGAAACACGCATAGTGGACCTTCATGGTGTCAGTGTGCCTGCAATGTTGCAGGACTTAAGACAACTAAGTGACATCCTTCAGCATGTTGAGTCTCTGCGTAGTGCTCATTCTCCCAACAATGACCAGCGGGCTCGCCATCTGCTTGCAAATGTGGAGGAGCTGTTGGAAGAGTTAATATGCAATCATCAGCCCCAGTTACAAGAATGGCACCTCGAAGTCGTGAAGTTTATAAAATCCCAAGTAGACCTAATCCTCAACAACGCTGCACGATACTCGTCGGACCTGCTCGTATTTGCAAGCCTCCTTTACACCATTTCACCGCATGCATACAAATTCCTCAGAGGTTCACTGAAGGTAAAGTTGCCCCATCCAGAGACAATAAGACGTCTCTGCTCTGCTCAGCAAGTAAGCCCGGTCATAGAACAGCAAGGCTCCTGTTTCCTGTCATATGCTAAGAAAGTTGCTACCACATTGAAAGAGCATGAAAAGACAGTAACTTTAATGATGGATGAAATCCACATTCAGTCATACTTTGATTTTAAAGCTGGGTCAGTTGCCAGTGCAGCAGCCAATACTGCAAGCCCGGCAAAAACAGCGTTTGTCTTTATGACTCAGAGTCTGCTTTCAAATAACAAAAATGTGCATATTTTGCCAGTGGCTACAATTGATGCAAAATGTTTGCATGATTTTCTGCGAATGCTAGTCATGAAGCTTTCAGATACAGAATTTAAGGTAATTGCCATGATCTCTGACAATAATTTCATCAACAGAAAGACAATGTCATTGTTTTCAGACCCTCCGAGACTAAAGATAGTTTATCAGCATCCAGCTGAGAAATCACGACCTTTGTTTTTTGTCATAGACCCGGTCCACGTGTTGAAATGTGTCAGAAATAACTGGTTAAATCAACGCAATGCAGGAAGGTGCATGTACTTCCCAGATCCAAAAAGTACAGACCCCAAACCCAAAATCTTGGCAGCATCATTTAACACTTTATGTGAGCTGCATGAATCCGAACAAAATGAGTTTTTGAAGATTGCTCCAACATTGTCATTGAAGGCATTGAATCCTTCAAACATGGAGAGGCAAAATGTAAAGTTAGCACTGAGAACATTCAATTCATCAATGTGGCAGCACTTCATAATAGCAACATTCAGCATGCTGATGGTACGGCTCAGTATATCAGCATGGTGCTAACATGGTGGAATGTTGTCAACGTTAAAACTCCCCGAAAGGGCCAGCGGCTTTCAGACGACTTGCAAAAACCCATAACATCGACATCTTATCCCCAGTTAGAGTTTTTGGGAAAAATGTTGCAGTGGCTCGACTACTGGGAAAGTTTGAGGCACGATGCAGGACATTTAACAAAAGAAACTCACTCAGCTTTATGTCACACAACTCATGCGCTCCATGAGGTCGCTATCTACTGCCTTGAAGAACTTGGTATGCACTATGTTTTGCTAGGCAAATTTCAAACAGATTCCCTTGAAGATCGCTTTGGTCGGTACCGTCAGTTGTCTGGTGCCAACTATCATGTGTCAATTAGGCAGATTTACGAGTCCGAGACAAAGCTGCGGCTACAGAAAGTGCTCGAATTACCAGAAGTTGATATGGTGTGCGATGTTCCTCTCATTACCTCCAACTCATTGCTGAGCCAGTTTGATGTCGCAGTTTGGGACAGCGATTTTGAGAAGAAAGTGGCAAGGCTACCAGCTGTGACATATGTTGCCAATTACTGTGCTCATGCAGCTGTAAAGAAACTGTTGTGCCAGTCATGTAAAGAAAACCTGATAATGGATGATACAGAGATAGACATTGCTAGAAGTGTCCTTATTACCAGCATGACAAGAGGCGGGCTGAAGTTCCCACGAGAACTTGTTGTGAATGCTGTCCTTACCACAGAAATAGTGCTGGACAAGCTTAGGAGTCCACGCTTTGCAAAACAGTTCTTTGCACTTCCTAAGCAGAAAGAAGTGCTAGTGGCCCTTTTGCATGGCATCATCAATGATAATGATGACCTGGATGTTTGTGTGAATGGCCATACTCCTCAATAAGTCAAGCATTACATTTTGAGTGCAGCAGCAAACACTTTTTTGAACAACTTGTGCAAAGCAGCAAATAACAAGTTAGCAAGCGACAAGTTGTCTGCCACAAGGGCAAAGCGAAAACTTACAACTGTTAAAAGTTGAGGTGTCATTTGTGCAGTTTTGCGTCCACAATATTGTTTGTAAAAAAAATAACCTTTTCTCTCATCAATGTCAAATAAAATGTCCTTCATCCTACCTTCATTCTTAAGAAGCCTTCTGATGTTGTAATCTCTGTCTGTTCTGTGTCACGGAAACTCGTGCATGCCTGGATTTCTTTACTTGAAGCAATACTGTGTGCCAAAGCAGTAACGTGTATTCGCAGAAAATTTACTCTACCAACTTTTTTTTCCTGGCACTGACATGCATCGCATTTATGTGCACTTTTACCAAGAATGTGTTCTTGTACAAAGACGAGACTGTCAAGCATTGTATTTTTATTTATGTTCGACGAATTCTATAATAAATGATCCTGTATTGCTGCTAAGCAAAAATGCGTTTGTGCATTTTATGAGTGTTGATTTATTCCACTTTGAACTATTGACATTTTACTTTCATGTAATGTCAATTTTTTGCCATTTTTGTAACTTGCCTGATAGGGCTTTTGAAAGTAAAAAAAAAGCCCCGAAGTGTTAAATATATGTAATATAATCATGGCGGTAGCTTGAAACGTGAATAGCTTATTACTAGATCAAATAGAGTTTATGCACCACAGTGATGATAAAATTTTGCATCATTCGCTTCCAATCAGTCAGAAAACGGTTCTTATCTGTGTAAGCATGCAAACCGCCTCCTTAAGGCGCGAGGCTACAAACTGTGGTGAGAATTCCCGGCCAAGGTTCGTAAATAACTATAGACGCAGCATATTAGTTCCTACTGGTAACACGAGCGAGCGAATCTAATTTATTTCACGCCAACGTGCAGCTTATAGGGGGAGAGCGAGTGTAGTGAAGTCCACTTCCAGGACGATCTGACTTGCGTGATGTCACGCCGCCGTGTGGGGGCCTTCCTGCCACTGAAGCCGAGCCTGGCCAAAAAACCTGGCGCAAACAAATCTGCAACCAACCAATCCGGGTTGATATACCGCTCGGGCGGAGGGAGCTGGCTTTTCTCGACTTCATTTGATTGACAACTTTTCTCCATTGGTTTTCCACTCTTTTTCGCCAAAAGATACCTCCTTAATAATAATAATAATAATAATAATAATAATAATAATAATAATAATAGAAATAATAATAATTGGTTCACAGGAAGGGAAATGCGCAGTTTCTGTCATACTTGTATCTGTGGACACCTAAGCCGCGCCGTAAGGGAATTGAGGAAGGTGAGAGAGAAAGTAGATAGAGAAAAAGTGGAGCTGTAGTGGAGGGCTACGGAGTAGTTTCGACCACCTCTAGTTCTTTAACGTTGCGCTGACATCGCACAGCACACAGAAGCCTCTTCGTCTCGCCTCCATCGAGACGCAGCCACCGCCGTCGGGCTCGAACACGGGTACTCCGGCACAGTAGACGGGCATTTTATCACTGCACTACCCCGGCGGGGCAAGATATCTCCTTTTAGCCTTACATTTATAAAAAAACGTATCTGAAACACACGGCAGATCGGCATCGGGGAACGTACGGGTGAAATGATGTCTAAGAGAAGGGGGCGCTGGCATCACGCATGCGCACGCACTCCTCGTGGCCTAATGCACGAAGAAGAGAACAATGGCTGAGATGCAACCTCGGAACATCAGCGACAACCCACTTTCGCCCCTTGGCAGCGGTCGCCCGACGACGCGGAGTCCAGTTTTGCGGAGAAAGCTGCTCACGGTGGGAACCTGCTTTGGCTGCGCGTGTGGCGTCTCCTTGACAGCGGTCATCGGTGCCATGGTCTGGTTTGCTGTACACCACTCTATAAGGCGGGACAACCCGAGCGACACAAATTTGTCGTTCTGCTGTCCAAAAGAGGCAGCGAAGCTATTCGCTGTCATCGACAAAAACGAGCCGCCCTGCACAAATTTCTACGGGTACGTCTGCAAGAAAGCCGTCGAGCAAGGCTTCGTCAAGCTCGACGTGATGAGCGACGTGATGGTGAGCAATCATTGCGCAGATAAAGTAATTTTACGTTCAGAAAGTGGTCAACTATAGACAGCATGAAACATGGCGGCCACGCCACTTATAGCGAAGTTTTTAACTACATCGGCAGTCGAGCCGGCAGTCGTCAGTTCGCCGTCAGTTCTATGCAGTCTCGTCATGAGTGCGTTTTCCAACGCCGTTTACATCGTCGCACAGACAGCATCATCCTCATCATCAGTCTGACTATAGCCACTTCAGGGCGAAGGCCTCTCCCATATTCCTCCAATTAACCCGGTCCTGTGCTAGCTGGATCCACTTGATCATCTCATCCAACAACCTAACTTCCTGCCGCACCCTGCTACGATTTTCCCCTCTTCGAATACAGTTTGTTACCCTAAACGACCATGTTTATCCTTTCTTTTCACTACGTGTCCTGCCCAGGGCCATTTCTTCTTGATTTTTAGCTATAATGTCGGATCCATACTGTACGCTTCGCATCTCGTAACATTACCCTTGTCATTTATCGTTCCGTGGCCTCCTGCGTTGTCCTTAACCTAAATAGAACCCTCTGCGTTAGCCTCCACGTTTCAGCCTCATAGTTGAGTTCAGGTAAGATGCAACTTTTGTATACTTTCCTCTTTGACGATACCGGTGAGCTCTTCGTCAAAATATGCGAGGGCTTGCCAAATGTGCTCTATCACAATCTTATTCTCCTTGTCATTTCTCTTTCATGGTCAGAATCTGCTGTTACTACCTGTCCTAACCAAACATATTCGCCTACTTTTCCCGCGCTTCGCTGCCTAACGTAAACTACTCTTCCTTCCCGAGGCTGCCGAACATTACCTTAGTGGTTATGGTTTGTGGGATGTAATGTCCCAAAGTGACTCAGGTTATGAGAGACGCCGTTGTGGAGGACTACGGAAATTTCAACCACCTGGGGTTCTTTAACGCGCACTGACAACGCACAGCACATGAGCGCCTTGCTTTTCGCCTGCATCGAAAAGCGGCTGCCGAGGCCGGGATTCGATCCCGCTTCCTTGCGGACAGTAGTCGAGCGCTGTAACCACTGCGCCACTCCGGCGGGGTCGAACATTACATTAGTCTTCTGCATATTGGTTTTCAAGCCTACCTTTCTATTTTTACTGATGACATAGACAGGAAAAGTGGAAAGGTAGGCTTGAATATCAATATGCAGAACATTACCTTAGTCTTCGGCATATTGATTTTCAAGTCTACCTTTCTACTTTTTCTGTCTAGGTCATCAGTCAATTTTTGCAGTTCATCTCCTGAGTTACTTAGAAAGGCAATGCCATCAGTAAATCGCAGATTATTGAGATATTCTCTATCTACACGTATTCCTAACTGCTCCCATTCCAAGTGTCTGAATACTTCCTGTAAGCAAGCTGTGAACAGCACAGAGGAGATCGTGTCTCCTTGCCGAACACCTTTCTTTATCGGAATTTGATACATTCTTTATGCAGAATTATAGATGCTATAGACAAAACGTCCACTATAATGTCACTGCGATACAAACTTTTGGGTATCTCCAATAATAAGATTTGTCGTGGTAAATGTTCAAAACAATAGAAGACGCTCTGGAAATTGTATTTACTTGTCCCAGCTTATCGAGCAAAAAGACTGTAGCGCACTTATCTAGCTATTAAGCATTAAAAAGTTGCGTTTCATTCCATACTATTATTTCGGTATGGGAACATGTGAAAATATGTAGGGGCGTGATACTGATATTTTAACTCCTGTCACCACTCGCGATGAGGTAGAAGCAACACATTAAGTAGGTTACCGTGTCATCTTGTAATAGTTCATCGGTGTAGTAGTTCATGAATATTATTGCACCGCAGAATGTTTAGTAATTTCATAGACGAAGTAAAGCTGGATATGTAAAGCGTGATATATGAAATTTGAAGAAAAAAATCAAGGTGCTTTAAGGGTATATTTTACATGCACCTAATCGCCTATACGCGGTGCATGTTGTTAGTCGTCTCTGTAAATAATTTTAGGCTTACGCCGAAGCACTTCAGCTTTACGAGAGGCAGACTATACGAAGGATATAGGTGCTCGCCTTATCATGTTTTACATATAAAACTGCACACGTTGTAAAACGCGCCATGGTCATAATTTCATCTATCATTGCCGCTAATCCTATCAGGGGGCCGCTCGAACAATAACAGCGCTTAATTAGGCATTGTCTATGCAAATCAGGACGCGATTGCACTGTCCGGTGTGGTTCGCATTCCGTATACAGTGGGTCGACCTTTACTCAGAATGAATCAGTGAGCCTTCATGGTTTATGCACAGCAGGTCTCTCTCTAGGCCCTTATGTCCTGCTTTCGAAATCCACCCCACTCAAACCAAAATGAATAGTAATTTATGCTCAGTTGTTTACCTTCGTTTGAGAAAATTTAATGAAATCTTCAGTATGATGGCAAATTCCAAAGGAATTTGATGTCATTCCGGGCATTTTGGCCTCATTTGTGAATTTATATGTTCCATCGCAATTTTTTTCTCCCTGCCGACAAAGACGATGACACTGCAAAATATTCTGCGACGCGGGAGCCTTGACAATAAGTTTTAAAAGTGGTGTGAATTCAGCCGATGAAGTGATATTTAATCAACGGATAATAGCATGAATTTACGAGCGGCGCACACTGTCTGACTGGGACGAGGCGCGCCAGTTTGCCCTCATGAAATGTGCGCAAAAAGCAAAGGCAGAAAATTAAAAACACAAAAACAAGAACAACTGCAAATTCATCTTTTGAAATAATTAATCACCCGGCGAAGCATGCCCACAGTCAAGCTGGGCTCGAAGTTGCAGCTGGTCATTAGGTCTGGTTTGTAGGGGGCGCCTGAGGCGTGCAATCATTTAACGTCTCACTAACAGCGTCATCAGTTTGGTTTGGTTTGTGTAGTTTAACGTCCCAAAGCGACTCAGGCTACGAGAGACACCGTAGTGGCGCACTCCGGAATTTGTGACTACCAGGTATTCTTTAACTCGCTCTAAGATCGCGCAGTACAAGGGCGTCTTGCTTTTTGACCCCAATCGAAAAGCGGCCGCTGAGGCCGGGATTCGATCCCGCAGGCTAAGGCACAGTACTCGAGCGCCGCAACAATCGCGCCATTCCTGCGGGGATGCGACACCTGTGTTTTAAGGCGAAAATGTTTCCAGGCTCATGGAACAAAATCCCGTGCACGAGAACTGTGTGCAAGATTTGTGCGCCTGATCTTTGCGCGAGATCTGTCAGATTCTCCGAGATTCCGCGACATGTGTTCTTGTCTAGCGTTCGTGCTATCTGCAATCCCACATCTCGCTCGCCAAGTTACGCTGCGCCATAGGCGCGATGGTGTACCATTCAAACTCGTACTCGCCGGAGAAAGTGTGCCATCAGGTACTTCGCCTTTTCTTTCTTTTAAACCAATTATAATTATATGTAGCACTGCAAAGAAAGCCGATAAAAGCCAACGATGAGAAGCAAATGATAGGAAAGAAAGGCTGGGCTTTCGCCGTTCTCCTCTTAACAGACATCTAAGAGAATCTCTAATTTTGAGCTTCAATACTAAGGATTACGTTATATTTATCCGCCGTAGAAGAGCAGAAAAAATCTCCGCCGTCAACGTTTGCAATTCTTGCAGCTTCGGGGACGCCGCAGCGACCCGTATACCGAAAGTACTTCCAAAAACGTCCCCTAGGTGGCTGTGAGTGGCGCTCCAATAGGACGCGGCATGCCAAAGGGTGGTGTTCTATCACCCTTACTTTTCAATATTGCATTAATAAAACTCTAAGCACAGGTAAATCAGGTATCGCATCTGCGGTACGTCTTCTAAGCGGATGACATCACTATTTGCACCACGGCCTATTCCACCGCGGAAATCGAGGGCTGCCTTCAAGAGGCAGTAACCATCGTGAAAGCCTGCGCCGCTAATTGCAGTCTCGCGCCCCCGGAAAGTCGGAGTTGCTGGTACTACACATTGAACGAGAACATTTTGGGCGCTAAGCCACTTGGTTGGATTCTTGAAACAAACGTTTGAGAAACATCATCACCAAAAACATATTAATTAAAACCGGCGTTTCAAGACTAACTCGGTCCCTTCCTTAGAGGCGATTGAAGTGCGAGGCCAGCAGTAGCAAGCAGCGGCCTTTGCTTCCCCTTTCAAACGCGTGGTGGAGTCCAGTTGTGTACGGAGAGGGTAGCATCCCCTGTTTCCTATTCATTGCTGTTGCTCTAAGCCGGATGAATCAAGACTGGGCGTGCCGTCTTTTAAAAGGATTGGTTTCCGCGGCAAGGACGCTCACCTCCTCAAATGCGATTTTGTGGTCGACGCAAAGTTGCATTGCTTTCTGAGTTCATTTGCCGGCCCTGGCTTTGTTTACAAATTCTCGTGCTCCAAGTGCTCGGCCTCATATATCGGCAAAGGAAAAAAAAAACCTTTGTCATCCCAAATTGCAACATAAAAATGATCTCCAGCAAATGAAATCAGAAAGTAGCTCCCTCGCCGAGCACTGCGAACGCGCCGACCACAAAATCGCCTTTGAGGAGGTGAGCGTCGTTGCCGTATCTACTCGAGTAGACGACGCATGTGTCTGCGTTCGGAAACGAAATGATTTGGACAGTAAGTGGCATGAAATTTTCTAACGGCGTCTCGATAGTCGTTGCCCGTCGTTAAAACAAATATAAAGTAGGCAGGCATATTTGTATTTTGCAGAGTTGTACTGCTGAAAGAGGCCACAGCTGCTAGTCATAATGTGTAAGCACCTTCCAAATGCGCTTCACCCCATTCTTATCCTCTTATTTCCATTTCATGGTCTGAATCAGTGGTTACTACCTGTTCTTAGTTTCCATATTTAGAACATTACCTTGTTCTGTTATATATTAATCTTTACACCTGCCTCTCTGCTTCTCCTGCCTAGACCAACAATCGTTACTTGCAACTGCTACCCTGAATTATTTAAGAAGGCAATGTAATCAGCGAATTGCAGATTACTCAGATATTCTCCGTCGACCCTGATGCCTAACTGCTCCAATTCCATGTCTTTCAATACACCCTCTCCGCAAGCTGTAAATAGTACTGGGGAGATTGTGCCTCCTTGCCTTATGGTTTACTTAATTGAAATTTTATAAGTTTCTTTAACCAGAACTGTGGTTATTGTGGAGCTACGTTTAGTCTGCTGTCGTCTTACCGCTTCCAGGACACGACTTTTGTTGCTCTTGCAACGAAAGACGCCTCCACAAAGAGGACGCATCTGTGTCTTCTCGCGCCCATTTTTACAGTGTCACCTTCGCTGAAGATGGGGTTGAGTCCTTTCTTTTTCGATATGGAGAAAACCTGCAGCGACAATTCAGGCGACCGCTTTCTTGGTAGCTGCGGAACGCTGAACTTGTCGCTTTTGTGAGGAGGGACAGAGGAAGCAACCATGTCTCCCCCCGGACATCCCTCACGTATTCCCTGCGTGAGATACGGAATTGAACCGCTTTTTTTCTCTCACAGTGGCAACAAACAAATTAGACATGATTATCCGATTGCTCACATTAAGTGGGGCGTGAGGCGCCCGCCTGAGCCGTTTGAGGCAGACAGGCTACCCCCCTCACACATGAAATAGAAAAACAAAAACTTTACAATGACATCTTTCGTCTGTGCGTGTCTGGTATCCCCTTTTATTGTAAAAGAATTTCACAAGAGACAGGAGTGTGTAGGGGGCAAAGAAATGTGGCATGGAAGTGGGAAGGAGACTCATAACACTATAGGGATAGGGTGAGGGCCCTCTAAGTGGAGAGAGTAAGGATTCTTTTTATTTTTAATGGCTTTGTCTTGTCAGAGGGGCACTGGGTCCGGGCTGAGCCCAACCCTTAATGTAGTGCCCGCCTTGCTTGAACTTTCTTGATTGGTTAACTCCCACAATGGGGCGGCCAACAAACATGACCACCCCTATCTGTCTATCAATGAATTCAAAACGAAGGTGTCGGAATAGATGCTAGTCTATGTGGAGGCTCCGCGCTGAGCACGTAAGTCTACAAGTTCCTAGTCTTTAACTGAAACGCTCAGTCGATAAGTAAAGTACTGTAGGGAGTATCTCTGTGTGAGATAGTTTGTTTTTCGGTTACAGTTCCGTTTGTTTGGCGTTGCATCTCGAATTTGCAGTTTACCGTGGTATTTTTGTAAATGTTGTTAATATATTTCTTCTTCTGCATCGTCGCCCCTTGCTTCAATACCGCCGAATCACCACAGTTGAAGAGGCTTGAACCCTTCTCCAAAGAGAAAGACCATACCCTTTGAAACTTACTGGCATGATAGATAACTTCCAGCACTTTCACATATGGCTCACCCACACCCTTATCCCGGAAAGCCTGCCAGACAGCTGAGGTTTTGACTACGTCAAATGCTTTCTCATAGTAAATGAATGCAATGTTGTCACGTAGGGGTGACAAGGACGACGATACAAATAAAGGGTCGTTGATTGCACTGAAGAAACTCTTTATTGAGCTGACTTGCGTCCGCAAAAGAACTAAGCAACCCGCGGCGGCGATAGCAACAAACGTGCTCGTCGATCGTCGAACAAAGAATGCTCGTCACACTCGCCAACGCTCAATTTAAAGGCAGAACAATCTAGATAACGTCGCAAACAGCTACCAGCACGGGCTGGAACATTGTGGAAAGACACCCGAGTGGCCGGAACCTTCGAGACAGATCTCGGTGCATCTTGCGCTACAACAAAACTGATAAAGGTGTGACTCGCGATATCGAGCATTAACAAACAAAGATTACGGAACTGATACGCGGTCCAGAATCAGAGTGATAAGCCTGTATGCCGGCGGCAGTTAAAGAACAACCAATACTGTTTTGAAGGTTTCGCGGCAATATATAGAAGCTGTTTATATTCTGAGCATGTTTCGTTTTCCTGGGGCATAAAATTTAAAGCACCGAGAATTTGCTTATATCACAAAATGTGTCATGACTGCTGGGCAAAATTTCATTTCGATAGCATAAATCCCCCTTTTGGAAAATGCGCGTTGCGCTAAGTTGGAGTCGTAAGAAACATTACAAGCCTAGCGCTGGTGGCGGTTCTTAGGGAGGACAATGGCCGGACACTGGTGTGTTGAATGTTGTGGTTTGTCACGACAGCATATAATGTAGACGAGATGGTAGAAGTTACCAAATCTGTTAGCTAGCTATACCTGCGAACTCTAAATTTACCGTGTCTGACACGTGATTTAAGTGTCCCGGTGGCCTCAATCCTACCCATTTTAAATGGGTAGGATTGAGGCCACCGGGACCCTTAAATCACGTGCCAGACACGGTGCATTTAGAGTTCGCAGGTATAGCTGTAGAGCTTTGCCAAAGCAGGGCTTCACAACTGTGCCTGGTGGCGCATCACTGATAATATGAAAGAACAAAGCTCTGTGCTGAAAAGTATCTCAAAAATAAAACAATTAGGGACAAAGTTTAAGGAATTCGCGAGCAAAATGTGTGGAAGCGGATGACGATATGTAGGGGAGCACCAGGCCGAAGCGTTTATATGTATCGCGCCACACCCTAAAGTAAGGACTTATTCTGCTAATACTTTTTGCTGAGTAATGCATTTCTTGAGCCCATTCTGATCCTTAAACTACGGTGCTAGGAAAGCAGGAGCATAAGTACATTGTACTTCGTCTCTTTTATCGACTTGCAAATATAACGAACTGAAATAGCTCTCGCATCTAACCTGCAGCGACGCTGGAGAGTTTTGTACGCTATATGTACAGGGGTGGCCAAAAGTTCCAAGGCCGCAAGGTCTGCCTCTGAGCAGTATAGCCAGTTAGCTACGACGACCCCAAATCTCAAAATACATGTGGAGGGTAGAAGAAGCATTATTCTAACCTCTGAGATAATTTATAGCTTTAATGGGATCTCGCGTGTAAGAATATGGTTACCAGAATCAAAACCTTCGACCTGGGAACTTTTGACCCCCTGTACCTTTGTTTGTTTCAGTCGATCTCTTTTCTCTCACTGCATTGCTCATGTACTATTTTGTTTTCAGTCGGATATCGCTGGCGACATCATCAAAGGAACCAACAACTATGGGAGTGAGGCTGCATCAGCACTGCACGCTCTTTACACGTCGTGCATTCAGGAGATATGGCAGCAAGAGACGTTGATAAGGGACGTCACGGCAGCTGTGCTGGAAATCTCGAATACTACACGTCGCATGAGCGGTGCAGACCTCCTCCGTTTGGCAGTCGCTGTCAACAGGCGATACGGCCTGACGTTCGCCTTTGAGATACGTACGTCCGCCAGCGTTGCAACGCAACTCACGTTCATAAGAAGAAATTACCGGCCCCGTGACTACTGGGAGTCCTGTGATGCTTCTTGTTATATCCATGCTTTCTCCATCCTAAACGGGCATTTCGGCACCAACTACACTAAACAGGACATCGAAAATTGGGAAGAGAGGTTTCTCGTAACTCATTCGAGTTATTCACCCGTGTCATGGACAGAGATAAGAGAAGTATTCGGGGGTCTGGAAGCCGCGCAGCTCAAAGCAATATTTCTGGAATTATTTATTGACGTGGACAGCATCAAAACACTAAACGTGGTGTCTAAAGCCAGCTTTTTGAGAGATATTCGGCGCTTGACTAACGAAAGCAACCAGCCTCTATCGGTGTTCTACATGGTCGCCCTTCTTGTTCTGGATGCTATGCGCTACATTCAAGGGGGCAAACGTCTGAATTCGCCAACACTCAGTAGCGAGATGATCTGCAACGATCACGTGTACTATAGAGCCCAGCTATGGCGCGTTGCGTACGTGGCAGCTCTCGCAACTCCCACCAAGGACGACCAACTGCACAATATCTTCGAGGCCACGCGAAAGATTATTTCGAACTATGCCCTCTACAGGAAGCTGATGGCGGCCGGAAACGACACGGAACACTTCCTGGCCGCGATGAAAAACTTCTCCCTCATGCTGCCTGGAGATTTGATATTCCGTGAGCCAGCCGTGCCGCTGATGTCTAAACAGGGTTTCGTCCGGAACTTGTTCTTGGCACTGAACTACGAGTTTGACTCTGAAATGCAGAAAGCACGCAGAGGCATGCCCCCGCTGCGAGACGATGCCAAGGTCGAAATGAAGCAGCGCATGTTTTTTATAAACGAAACGACTCTGTACGTGTCATCACTTGGATATGGTTGGCTGAGTTCTGGAACTACAGACCCAATGCTTACTGATGCAACAGTGTTCGTGCCTAGCTTGGCTGTGCTGATATCGGAAAACATTCTCAACAGGAATGTCTGGTCTGAAAGGACGAAGATGGCACTGAATTATTACAGGTAAAGAGCAATGTAAAGAAATTTGCCTTCCGCGTCTGAATTTTCCGCTAGCTGCTACTTTTTTCTGTCAGATGAAATGTAAAGCATAGGTCCATCCTAAGATGATGGACAATCAATAATGACTGGCGATTATATGGTATCGGAGGCGATAAATTCATCAGCCCCTATCTGCTCAGGCTGCTTTTGAATGATTGTTTATGACGCAATTGCTCAACTAGGGAAAATATTATTGTAGTTCTTGCATCTTTGAAACATGTTTAGCCACACGCTATTGTAGTATACGGTAATCTATTGCTGCGAAGGCAATCGAGTGCCCTCCGTCATGAGCTGTCGACTAAAAGACGTTCTGCTGAGCCTGTTCTGTTATTTTTGTGTAATTTCGCAGCACAATCTCCAGGAGATTGTTTATTGGTATTAAAGAGTTTCTCCTATAGCGACTAATAATCGATGTTCGTATTCCATGCCAGGAAACTACAAAAAGCGAGTGCATAAATAAACTTGTTAGACAACGTATTGATTCTACCCCACACAGCTTAAAGGTCGCTCACTAGGGTTCGGCTGCATGTCGCAAGAGTTGTACTGTCTTGTGCGTGGGCATCTCATCCTTAGTGCCCCAAAACATAAATACAAAGCATGTTGTTCAAGCCGCAAAAGTGTGCCTTATATCTGTTTGATAGCAATTATCACGCATATTAGGATTTTCGCACGCCTCCTTGCAACAAGCGTAAGAGAATTTGTGCATACCCTGACGAAAAGCGATTGTTTTCTATGCCTTTATTGGTATTTGTGTTTCTTTTGCAATCTCTTGAAAGAGTTCAAATGTATGAGGTACATGTGATATATGTAGTGTTGGCTGACCGTGGTGAGTCATTGGTTGACAGATTGTTTAGAAAGTATGATTAGTTATTGAAACGGGCGTACTGTAGAGAAGTAACCACTTGCGTGTATTCTTGAATATGAACATTTGTAATAACCTGCCTCTTCATGGTGGCCCAGTGGTTGTGGTGCTCAAAATCTGTGACCAATGATCTGGGATCTTGCGGCGGCCGTGTTTCAAGGAGGCGAAAAGAAAGGCGCCCGTGGGATGCGTGTTCTCAGCTCACATTAAAAATACCGAAGTGGTCAAAGTTTGTGAAGCTCCCCACTACGTCGTCTAACCAGAGTCTCTGTGGCAATTTAAACACCGTGGACAAGATCACACCAACGTGAAATGACTTGCGGTGGATACTAGTCCGACAACGTCGTCTGCCATTTTTCTACGTGCGTAAAATAGTGTGGGGGCATTTTTTTATTTGTTTTGGTTTGGTTTGTGGGGTTTAACATCCCAAAGCGACTCAGGCTATGAGAGACGCCGTAGCGAAGGACTCCGGAAATTTCGCCCACCTGGGGTTCTTTACCGTGCACTGATGTCGCAAGCACATGGGCACCTTCCTTTTCGCCTCCATCGAAAAGCGGCCGCGAGGCCGGGATGGAGGGTAGATGGAGAGCACCTCAGTAATCTGCGATTTGCTGATGACATTGACTTGCTAAGCAACTCGGGGGATGAACTGCAAATAATGATTGATGACCTAGACAGGAAAAGTAGAAAGGTAGGCTTGAAAATCAATATGCAGAAGACTAAGGTAATGTTCAACAGCCTCGGGAAGGAACAGCAGTTTACATTAGGTAGCGAAATACTGGAAGTAGTAGGCGAATATGTCTACTTAGGACAGGTAGTAACCGCAGATCCGGACCACGAAAAGGAAATAAGAAGAAGAATACGGTTGGGATGGATCGCATTTGGCAAGCACTCGCAGATTATGACTAGCAGCTTACCGGTATCGCTCAAGAGGAAAGTATACAACAGTTGCATCTTGCCTGTACTCACCTATGGGGCTGAAACGTGGAGGCTAACCAAGAGAGTTCTACTTAAGTTGAGGACAACCCAGAGGGCTATGGAACGAAAAATGGTAGGGGTAACATTAAGAGATAGAAAGCGTGCAGAGTGGGTCAGAGAAATAACTCAAGTTACCGACATTCTAGTAGAAATTAAGAAGAAGAAATGGACATGGGCAGGACATGTAGTGCGAAGAGAGGATAACCGATGGTCGCTGAGGGTAACAAACCGGATTACAAGGGAAGGAAAGCGTAGCAGGGGGCGGCAGAAAGTTAGGTGGGCGGATGAGATTAAGAAGTTCGCAGGGGTCAAGTGGATGCAGCTAGCACAGAACCGGGTTAAGTGGAGAAATATGGGAGAGGCCTTCGCCCTGCAGTGGGAATAATCAGGCTGATGATGATGATGATGATGAGGCCGGGATTCAATCCCGCATCCTTGGGAATAGTAGTCGATCGTCGTAACCATTGCGCCACCCCGGCGGGGTAATAAATTAATAAACTTGCACTTCACCGGGAATCGAACCTCCATCCCTTTGCTCTCAGCCTAGCGCTTTACCAACTGCGCCACGGTTTGCGTCTTTTCGCTATGATGGTGCCCGACGATCAGGAAGAATTCGTAGGACAAATGCCTGCAAGGCGGATAATAACGCTTGGTATAACGTTACTATACGGTTCAAGCAAAGTCTGAAAGCCATATTGCGAACGCTAGAAAGGGAAGTGGCACCTTAAATGTGCAGAGGAAGCGAGAAGTGCTATGTCATCAGGTGCCGAGAGTTGTAAATATGGGCTGGGCTTGAGTTGTTCCATAAAGCCAAAGAAAAATAATTAAACATCAGTGTCGTTTAATAATAAGCAAAGAAGCAGATGTGAATAATGCAGAACTAGTGAGGAACAAGTGAAGAAATGAGTGCGCACACTATCTCGTGTACTTTCGAATATTTGTATGGTCGAATAAACAGCAATGTGGCTAAGTTCAATGCAGAACGTAAATAGATGACATTATACACTAAGGAAAAGGAAGATATTTGGCTATAAAAGGCTCCGGTGAGAGCAGGAATATTATGGCCTGGTGCTCTCAAGGCGTCAAAGCACCAGTCGGAGAGTTTCAATTGAGGGAAATTCAGTTGATGTGTCAGTACACCGTAACACTCGGGTATATAAGTGCTGTCAATTCCACGCATCGACTCGAGTTGCCAGCGGTAGTGTGCGACGACCCCTTGATGGGGCAATGAATCTATAGCTGCCGGCGCTGCCCCGAGTGACGCGTTTCATGAGTCTACAGGCACCCCTCGCGAGCGTCTGAATTTCAAACGTGCCTTAAATCGCCGAAATCGTTTAAGCCATAGCGCAAATGGGATATGCGTACATTATTTTCTTTTGATATGGTTTGAAGTTTCATTTGTTTTGTGGGGTTTAACGTAACAAAGCAACTCAGGCTATTAGAGACGCCGTGGTGGAGGGCTCCGGAAATGTCGACCACCAGGGGTTTCTTAACGAGCACAGACATCGTACAGCAAATAGGCGCCTTGCATTTCGCCGCTATCGATAAGCGGCCACTGAGGCCGGGATTTGATCCCACGTCCTTGGGAAGATTAGTCGAGCGCCGTAACCACTGCGCCACCCCGGTGGGGCCTGTTTGTTTTTTTAATGGTGATGTGACAGTCATCTACCAGCCGCAAAATTCTAATGGAGTACTCCATGCATCTGTAACTGTAAAAAAATATTTCTTAAATCTTTATCCATCAGTTGCTCCGATGCCATCCTTTACTTTTCTTCTGGTATTCGTCAAAACTGCCATAACTCATATATAAGTTGTCTTGAAACGAAAAAGAACTTAATATAAAATATTGGTCTCATCACTGAAAAGCTTCGATTCAGCACTGAACGCTATTTAGTGAAGTAATTTTCAGATTTCAAGTCTGATTTCAAGTTCGTGTACTGCAACATCAATCCGCAATAATGTATTACGAGTCCATTTTGAAATAAGCGCATCATACATAACAATGATGCAGGCATGCTAACAGTACGTGCCAGCTACTTACACAACACGTCTGATGCAGGAAGTGCCTGACAATCACATCTGGCTCAACGATCTATGACTTCCCGCTTCCAGTAGTGGATGCGTACAAGCATGGACTGCGAGTCGCCGCTCTTGTCGGGTCTGCAGGCACCGGCCCTGCTGAGACCAACACACCAGCGTCTGCGAGACCCAGCTGGTACACAGTGCAGGACGCCTGGAGCCTCTTCCGGATGTCTGAAGCGCAATTTTTCTACGCTCGCGTCGCCTACTACCACTGCGACTCTTTTCACGATGTATTTTTGAACGAGCTCTTCAAGGACAATGCTGATTTTTCTACAGCATTCCAGTGCCCTCGCACCAATGACATGGCGGGAAAAGACTGCACTAACTTTATTGCTCAAAATAGTGATTTAAGCATTATGTAAATAAGCCGTTGTATAAGTGCTCCACTCGTTTTTTGGTTGTTCCATTTTTAATAGTGCCTTGTGCGTTGTCTTGTGAATGTTCTGGGCATTCGTCTCCAGCACATTACTTTCTAGGAGGGAAACTTGGACAATCAGATACCTATAAACATAAATTATTGTATTCGCCGATGGTTCCCGAATATTAATTTTCCCAACATATAGCAAGAGTTTACTTTTGAATTGTCTGTCCCTCTTTTCTAACAAAAGTATATTTCTTGTCGCAAGCTTATTGGTCACGGCAGATTATGTGTCAAAAGTTTTCTTTTATTGTACGCAATCTGACTCTGGTGTAGAATGTAAGGTTGAGGAATGCTGCGGTTATAAAACATGGACAGAAAAGACGGAATTTAACGTTGTGTGACTAATAGAGCAGTTTATAAAGCATCAATGCTTCAGCGAACAAATTTGGCATGACGCTAGCACTATATAAAAATCTTGCCTCCAAGATACCTCCTTGAAACCGATGTTTGGTCTGAGGCGTGCTAAGGTATCGCGCGTCTTTTCCCGCCAGTAACATTGCCTATTACACGGGCAATAAGCTTAAAGCCAACCCTCGGCCTTCGTTGAAGGCCGACGGTTGGCTTTAAGTTTATTGTTGTCTGTTGTTAATTACCGACCCATTTCTCTGACTAGCGTGTGTTGTAAAACATTGAACATATAATTTACAGTGCAGTCATGAAACACCCTGACTCTCATGACTTCTTTATGCCAGTTCAGCATGGCTTTAGAATGGGCTTTTCCTGTACCACCCAGTTACTTGAGTTCAGTAATGATCTGTTGTCCTCTTTTGACCACGGATATCAAATTTATTGTGTATTTCTGGATTTTCAAAAAGCCTTTGATTCTGTACCTCATGTGCTATTGTTACTTATGTTCCCAAGTAGCACAAAGTGGGCTATGACATGGGGGCCCGCGTTGGGCCCGTGAGGGCAGCCCATACGGGCCCCATGCGGGATTTGCAACACGTACCCAGAGGGGCCCCGCATGGGCCGCCCAATTCTGCCGCTATCGGTCCCAATCTGTATCCGTGTGGGCAGCCCAAATAGGGCTGTCCGCATTCATCCCAGGTCGACGAATGTGGGCAGCACACCAGAATCATTAATGGGTCCCACATTTGTGCAGGCAATGCCATCCCATTGATCTAGGTTTTAATTTTTAAGTCGATTAATCTCTCTGATACCTGAATTATACAGGCGCGGGATTTGCGAAAGCCAGTCCGTTTCGGGCTGACCCACGTGCTGCCCTGATGGGCTGAATCTGGCATTTTCGGGGCTGCCCAAGTTATAATAATCATCAATTGCGAAACATTAAGCGCTATTTTTTTGCTTGTATGAGACACTCAGTAACATGAGAGAAATTTATTCCCAACACTACAATAATGTGAGCTGGCCCACATCAACCCCAGCATGTTGGTCTGAATATTTATTTTGGTAGTGCGTGTAGAATAGTAATGTCGCAAGAAACATTTGGAGGTCGTTCAGTGCATACTCGTAAAGAGGAACAGTTACTGTTGCATATTTTCTGTCGATTCTGCATAATTAACGTAGTTGTTAGAGTAAAAATTAGTAGTCTTTATTCATAGCATAGATATAATTAGGACAGTTATGTGTAACTTTCAGAAGAGGCAATTAGGAGCCGGTATAACATGATTTACATAAATAAAATGGCGCCTTAAAGATAGGGTGGCGACGTTTCAGAGCGGCAAGCCCGCCTACGGCCAATTTGGGGCCCACTGCGGTATTTCATGGGCCGCCCCAATTGGACTGATTTTGATTTTACCGCATGGACTACGAATATATGTTGCAGTTTGCCGCAAGTACCCCAATAAATACCTGTGTGGGCAGCATGGCGGTGTGGTCGCCTTCCAGCCCGGCCGCAAACCATGCGGGACCTATTCGGTTTTTGCGTGGGCAGCCCCAATCGGACTAGCCCGTCTTCTATTTGCTTTAGGCCCACATTTGCATCGCATCTGCCCTAAATGGCCCCGCAAGAGACCGATGCGGGCAGAAGTGGGAAGGAGCAATTGCCTGCCCCGCAAACGCCCACGCGGAAATTATCTAGGTTTTTGGTGGGCAGCCCTATTTGGGGCAGCCCAGGAATTTTCTGCATGAATTCCACATTTTCGTCTGACCTTCCCTCAAGTACCCCTCAAGGGTCCCATGTAGGCAATGTGCGGGCATACCCGTATTTAGCCCCACCGCGGCCCATGTGGGACCTATTCGGCTTTTGAATGGGCAGCCCCAATTAGATTAGCCCAGGCGTTTCCTACACAAAGCCCAAATTTCATTTGCATCGGCCCTAAAATTTCCCAAGCGGGACCCTTGAGGGCTAGATGTGGGAATATGTACTTAGTAAGCCCTTTCCACGCCTATATAATGCCCAGATGGAAAAAGCAGGGGCAGCCCAATTTGGGCTTGCCCGAATGATCCCTAAGGCGGGCCCTCGTGGGTGTAATTGTGGCTGCCCAAGTCCAACTTGCCCATACGGGCCCTCGGTGGGCCATGCAATGTGTGCTACTTGGGTTACGTTGTCTTGGTCTGCATCCCAATATCCTCGACTGGCTTCATTCATATCTCCAGGACCGCATGCAGCGTGTTGTAATTAACGGTTGTCACTCCGATTCCGTAAACGTCTCCTCAGGTGTGCCCCAGGGGTCTGTCCTTGGACACCTTCTTTTTGTCATTTTCATTATTGATATTGTTCTTGACCTCACCTGCCAAGTTCGGCTATATGCTGATGACTGTGTGCTTTACCATGTTGTGGAAAGTTCTTCTGACACATTAAAACTTCAGCGAGACTTAAATTTTATCCAGTACTGGTGCTCAAAATGGCAAATGTCTTTGAACATTTCAAAATGCAAACTTGTCTCGTTCACTCGTAAGCGTTCCCCTTTACCGACCTGCTACTCAATAAATAATGTTCCCCTGCAAAAAGTTTCTGAATATAAGTATCTCGGCTTATATTTCACCTCTAACCTTACGTGGACGGGACAAGTTGAGCATATTACATCGAAAGCCTGCAGAATGTTTAATTTTTGAAAGCGTAATTTCAGCAAAGCGCAATCAAATGTCAAGCAGCTCTTGTATTTCACTTACATAAGGCCAATTCTTGAATATGCATGCCCTGTATGGGATCCCCAGTTTATTTACTTATCAGACATACTCGAACGCGTACAAAATAATGCTCCCAGATTTGTGTCTAACAATTATAATTTTTCATCTAGAGTCACGTCTATTAAACATCATCTTGGTTGGGAATCTTTAGCTCACCGCAGAAAACATTTCAGACTGCAGATCATGTATCGCATTTATTATGGAAAGTTCAGCATTGACAAAGACCGGTACCTGCTTCAACCTCACTTTTTGTCTAGACGACTTGATCATCAGTGGAAGATCCGCGAAATAAAATGCCGGACAGATGTGTATAAAACCTCGTTTTTTCCACTGACGATCAATGAGTGGAACCGGCTGCCAGCTGGCATCACTGAGTGTTGCACTGAAATTTTATTTCGGGCTTTTTTATCGGATGTGTGACGTGGCGCCCAGTTCTCTTGCGTGTGTTTCCTTAATTACTTTGTTTTTGAGTGTTTTCATCACTTTGTTCGCCGCGCAGTTGCCCCCTTTAGATGCATGTTTTTCATTCTGCATTGTCACTTGTGTCGTGTTATTTTCTTCATTTTTTTGTATTTTATCTTTGGCGTTCCCAGCAAGATTACTTGTCATCTCCCCCCCTGCAATAATGCCTTCGGGCGCTGCAGGAACTTGTAATAAATAAATAAATAAATAAATATTACTACTATGCCTGAATTTGCACATGGTCAGGGGCAGAGCACTGGGCCATTTCGTGTCTTTAAAGTACATGAATATACATCATTTTTTTATTAGCCATTCGGGCTGCTATTACAGAGAAGAAACATACTGAAGCCGTGATAGGGCTTCTCTCTGCGGAGCCTGCATTACCGATGTGAAATAATTTGGACTAAGAGAGCTTTATGTCTTTAAAGCGATAGGAAAGGGATTCAGTTCATTTCAGTCATTTAGTCGTGTCCGACTCTTCTTGACCCCATGGAAAATATCACGCCGAGCTCTACGGTCTCTATCTTCCTAACATCACATAAATTCACCTGCAGTGCCTCAAGGATGCCATCTAACCATCACGTTCGCTGCCTACCCCTTCTCCGGTGACTCTCAACCTTTCCCAACATCAAATCTTTCCCCAGCGACTCCTCTCTTCTCATTAGATAACCAAAGTAGCTGACCTTTAACTTTAGAATTTGACCCTCCAATGAGCAGTAAGGGTTTATGGTCGACAAAATCGACTGATTTGAACTTCTGGCAGTCCAAAGAACTCTCAAGAGCCTCCTTCAGCACCACACAATTCAAACGCATCAATTCTTCGGCGGTCAGCCTTCTTTGCAGTCTAACTCTCGCATCCATATATCACAACTGGAAAGACCATAGCACGAGTTATACGGATCTTGGTTAGCAGACTTATGTTTCTGCTCTTTACTAGGCGGTGAAGGCTAGCCATGGCTCTCTTTCCAAGAAGCAGGCGTCTCCTAATTTCATGGCTGCAGTCTCCTTCCGGGGTAATCTTGGAGCCCAAGAAGAGAAAATCTGTCACAGCTTCCACTTATTGTCCCTTGATGCTTAAGGACTTGATAGGGCAAGACGCCATGATCTTTGTCTTTTTAATACTCAGTTTAAGCCCAAACTTCTCACTCTCTTCTTGTACACGCATCAGAAGTCTCTTCAGTTCCACTTCACTTTCTGTCATTAAAGTGGTATCATCCGCATATCTAAGGTTGTTTTTACGTTTTCCAGCAATCTTCACTCCAGCTGAAGACTCGTCCAGACCGGCCTTCCTCATGATGCACTCATCATATAGGTTAAATAGGCAGGGCGACAGTATGCAGCCTTGTCTCACTCTTTTCTCAATCGGAAACCAATCAGTAAGACCATGCACAGTTCTGACTGTGGCCTGTTGCCCTTCATACAGGTTCCTAAGGAGACAGATGAGATGAATTGGAACTCCCATCTCTTGGAGAGCTTGCCACAATCTGCCGTGATCTGCGCAGTCAAATGCTTTCGCATAATCAATAAAGCAGAAGTAGATGGGTTTCTGGAACTCTCTTGCTTTTTCCATCATCCAGCGAAGGTTGGCAATCTTGTCTTTAGTTCCTCTGCCATTGCGAAACTCCGCTTGGACGTCCGGAAGCTCCCGATTCACATACTGCTGCAGCCTACCTTGTAGGGTTTTCAACATCACCTTGCTAGCATGCGAAATAAACGCGATCGTGCGGTTGTTGGAACAATCTTTGGCACTGCCTTTCTTTGAATGGGGATGTAAACTGACCTCCTCCAATCCTGTGACTACTGCATCCTTTTCCCTAAAAATAAACTTTTGTTCAACCTTCGCCTTCATAGTTGATGCGATTACACCTTTAATATTTTCTCTTCATTTAGAGAATTTGAAATAGAAAGCTTCGCTACACGAGGTAGAGTCGCAATTTGAGTGCGTAACTTCGCCTTAAAATGAATTAAATAAATATAGCGCCTTCCCTTTCTTGTAAATCAATTTACAATATAAACGAAAGCTGTACTACGCAAGGCAGGGTCCAGCTTCGCGTGAATGATAGGTTGCCCTTCAAGTGACCTTGACAGATAAGGTGCCTTTTCTTTCTCATCACCTAGTTTACAAATGCGAAAGCCCCACTACGCTAGGTTATAGTGCCTAGAATATACTGACAGTATATTCTAGGCACTGTGGCTAGGTAGAGCCGGTCCTATGTAAAATGGTGGTTGCTTAGCTCGGCTATGCCTGGATATACGTACCCAGAGGTACGTATAACCGGGCATAGTATATTTATGTTTAAACATAGGTATGTTTATGTGGCGGCGCTTATTGTGATCATTGCATCTTTAGTAATAAAGACTCTAATAAACGGACACCGAATCGAGCCGGATGCAATCAACAAGCGTTTATTGGAAGAACGCCGCTGTTTATAGTTTTAGCCAGTCCCTTAGCTACGGCGAACGCCATCTGGTGATAACAAACACAGGCACAAAAACAGGGCGTATGCTCTCTTGAAACACACCGATGACACAGCGCGTGCGCACACACACACACACACGCACACACACACACACACACACACACACACACACACACTCACGCACACACACACACACACAAGCACACGCACAAAGCGTCTATACAGTATACCACATCCCTTCCCTCTTAGTCTTTGATGCCGTATCGTCGCACATGACGACGTTAGCGAAAGGAACGCCGGAGCAGCTGCGACGTCTCTGGCTCAGGATGTCCCTGTACTTGGCGTGACGCATCGGGCAGAACGAACGAGGGGTAGATCTCCTGGTCTGTAACCCGGGATTCAGAACGCAACGCTCTGCGAATGTTGTTCCTGTGACGTCGGTGCACTGCTCCGTCTGCAGTCTGCAGTTAGTACTTGACGTGACCTATCCGTCGCACAACGCGAGCCGGCCACCATCCCGGCCCTGACCGGAATGTCCGCATGTACACAGTCATCCGACTGGAAACAGCTTGGTGGTGGCTGCAATAAGCATTGTGACTCTCTCTCATCCGAGTGAAGGTTTGATAAGGCGGTCTTGAAATTTCGGCCAAGCATGACTTCAGCTGGCGATTTACCGGATTAGGAGTGCGGCGTAGAGTGCTGTGTGAACAGAAACCAAGAAACCTTGTATAACACGCTGCCCTGTTTCTGTTTCCGTAACGCACACTTCAGTTCACGGACCATACGCTCCGCCCTTCCATTGCTTGCCGGGTGGTAAGGAGCTGTATACACGTACCGTATACCATTTAGTTTCCGGAAAGACTGCATTTCTCAACTTGCAAAAGATGTGCCATTATCCAACACGACTAAGTCTGGTAGTCCATATGCAGCAAACATTTTTCGCAACCTCTCGATTACAGTACACGACTGAAGTGACGGCATCACTTCGAGTTCCACCCAGTTCGAAAGGGCGCCTACCACTACCGAGAAAAACACGCCCTAAATCGGGCCTGCAAAATCTACGTGGGTTCCACGGTCGTTCAGGTTTCGTCGAGAAAAGTGTTGCCGACTTTGGTTCAGTCTGCCTGTTATTCTGGCATGGCGTGCAGTGCCTGAAAATCTCGACAATCCCTTCTTCCTACTTCGGCCACCACACGTACGACCTAGTGATTGCCCTCGTGGCCATAATTCGTGGACGGTTAGCGTCCATAAGACTTAGAACTTTCGCCGGTAATGCCTCAGGAATCACTACCCGGCTTCCCCATAGTACGCAAATATTTTATGAGGACAACTCATTTTTTCTTATTCAATACGTTACCCGATCAAGGCTACCCGATCTCGTGGCCAGCCCTCAAGGATCCATTGCTTCACCTGTGATAGCTGGAGGTCACGCCGGGTGCATGTCGCCACTTTCATTGCATCTCACAGAAGGGTACTCGACAGCTTCGAGCAGGAGTATGTTTCCTGGCCCTTCTGTCTCTTGTTAGGTTAAAGGCCTCCGTAGCCTGCTTAGGCAAATATAACACGTGAATAACACATATCGGGCTAGTTGGTTGATCATCAGAAGGTGAAACAGCTCAAAACCACACACAGGACGAGGGAAGGTGAGACGAACACAGGCGCTGACTGATAATTAACGGTTATTGTTCTCACACCTCAGTAGATGTACAGCCGGCATCAAAAACAAGAACCAGAACACAGCCACATCGCAAACAGAGATCAAGCAGGAGCGCTATGATCGCCCAGGTCAGGTAGCAAAAGCAGCTCCTTATCTAGAAAGGCTATGGAAGGAATGCTCACACAGCGATTTTGCAAGCTCGCAATATGCTGTGCCTCGACAATTTTGCGCGTAAATGTGTCGCCACACCTGCGCAGGACACTTGTGTTACTCAAGTCGAGAGTGCAGAGGGTGTGCATAGACTTGCATGGAGCTGTAAAATTGCAGAATGCGAGTAGCATTTCGTCTGCCGGCTTCCTCGAACTGCCGGCTTCCTCGAACGTCTGCTTATTCGAGATCAACCTTAGCAGAGTGGAATGGTCGTTTTTATTCAGAAGAATGGTGTATGTATTGCTCCGGTTCTCAGGGACCTTTATTTGACAGTGAAAGATAGGGTGCTAAACAAGCCTTTTCAAGGCAGCAGTGAGAAGCAGATCTTTAGGTTTGTTGATGATTATCTTGGGATCCTGGATTGCGAACCTGAGGCCCTCCCTTCCGAAGCGTTCAAGGCTCTTTGTAATTTTTCACGCCTCCTGTACCCTTTGGTTGTCACCCACGAACTGCCTATCAGTGGCTTCATCAGGATTTTAGAATTAAGATTGTATTTTGGCGCCAATTGTACTGGGCTTTTGAACCTTGAGCCAACAAACCGCTTCTTCCCTTAGATTCTGCGGACTCGAAGTTAGCTAGGCGCAGCATCATTATTTCATGCTTCATCAATTCACTCAGTAAATCGTGCGACCATAGGCTGCGTGATAGGTTTCGAAACCAGACGCGCCGACGCATGCAGGCTGGATACCCGCAGATCATCTGTGGCCCAGAACTTGCTAAGAGAAAACGAGACACAAATGAGATATGAGTATAGGAAGATCGTTGTCATCCCTTACGCATATGGAATTTCTCACAATCTAAGAAAAATAGGAAGAGCTCATATTAATGTTCTTTTTTCCGCTCCGCACCGCTAGATCAGCCTATGCAAGCGTGTGAATGAATTGGGCCGAACAAGGATTGGTTGCAACGTAAAACATCGCGATTGGTTCGCTACTTGTACTGAGGGCGTAGTTTACTCGATTCCGTTGTCTTGTGGTCGTGCCTATGCAAACTGGTAGATCTGTCTTAATAAAAGATTATTAGAGCATAACTATAATGCGACAGAGCGGATATCAGGCCATCTTGGCATTCACTGCCTGGATCGTAAAGCATCACCCGGCTTGAGTAATACAAGGGTCCTGCGCAGTTGTGGCGACAAAATCACGCCAGAAATGATCGAGGCCCAGAATATTGCGAGCCTGCACAATCGCTGTGTAAGCATTCCTTCCATAGCCCCTCTAGATAAGTGGCTGCTTTTCCTATCGGGACATGGGCGATCATAGCGCTCCTGCTTGATCTCAGTTTATGATCTGGCTGTATTCTTTTTCTTTTTTGTGATGCTGACTGTATATACTGAGGTATCAGAACAATAAACCGTTAATTGTCAGTCAGCTCCTGTGTTCGTTTCACCTTTCTGCGTACTGAGTGTAGTTTTGCGCTGTCTTACCTCGTGCTGCATAGGCAGTATGCGTTTCCATGAACCTTGGGTTTCCTGTACTCAAGCACGTAGTCGTAGGCTGACAGCATTAGCGTCCACCGTAACATTGGGGGAGAAATGACCTCCGGAGTTTGCTTTTTCCACAGAAACATTCCTAGCAGGGGCTCGTGATCCGTGAGAATAAAAAAATTTCCGCCCATAAAAGTATTGGTGGAAATGTCGAATTCCAAAAACCATGGCGAGCCTCACAGTACATTTGAGCATAAATTCGCTCCGCCTTAGATAGGGATCTTGACGCTGCTCATTTCCAGGCTGCTCATTTTGCTTTGCTGTCGCGATGGGCCAGAACTGCTCCCACACCTACAGGTGATGCGTCGCATGACAACACAAACGGGGAATCTGTCTTTAAATGCACCAGCAACGAGTTAGATGTTAACGTAAGACTTGCAAACCCTTCCGTATGCTCTGCACCCAGTTCTGGGCAAGATACTTCGAAAAGTATCTTCGATACCGATAATCCACACCCCGAACAAATTTCATTTCCGATGCCGATACAAGATACAGGCTCGAAATCGAGTTTCCATACAGATACTCGGTACTGTATCGCCGATACTTCGATACATCACTGAAATCCTAACATAATAAAGGTGGTAATACGATTAGCGGCATTAGTTAATTTTACTCTGCTTTTTGCGATTTTTAGCACATTCCTATAGCGTAATTTTTCTGAAAGGGCCCAACGAATACGCCAGCAAGGAGTTATGGTTTAGGCAGCTGTCCTTGTCAGACCTTCACCTTGAATTGAAGCCATGGTTTCACACGATTTATTCCGCAAGAAGCTAGCGAAAGATTTCTTTAAACTAACGCTCTTCATGCCAACCGACGCGTGAGCACTTGGCTGTACATACACGTATACAGTCGTGCAACCTGCGTTCGTTTAGAGAACTGAGCAGTTGTATTGCCAATAGTGCTAGAAAATTTTTAAATTGTCAAAATCTAGAAGGAAAACAAGAAAAATAAAATGGCTGAACGTTATTCAGTCCGGCACGAGCGCGATGTGGGCGTGCTAATAGCGACAGAAATTAGAAAAGGCTCTCTACATACGCACACGAGCCCACCGTAGTGTTGTATTAGATGAAGATGCATTTTATCAGAGTGTAAGAGTGAACCATAGCCGCGTTGACTGAAGCATCCTGGAGGTAGTTAGGTAGAGGTTGTTATTTAGGTAGTTAGGAGGTAGAGGAAGTATGTTCCCTGTGCAGTTACAAAGAATGGGTTTGCTATCTGTGAAACGTCGTAACTGCCGGAACGTGGTTAGCCAACTGCAGCGTTGTGGACTGAGGTCTTAAATGCTTGTGTTCTCACCGCCAAGCAGAGCCGGCACGCGGAACCCAGAGGTATTGGGTTGCGCATAAGTTACGTCAATCGACAGCACACTGAGGTCACTGCTTGACGAGAATCAAACGCCACAGAGACGGGGGGCAGATAGAAAAGAGTGGGAAAAGTGGATACAGCAGTGTGCGTGATTTCTACTGCGTGCTCGCCTCGCGTTTCTACTTTGCTCATATCTCTCTGTGTTTTTTACCAAAAGGACAAAGCGCTAACGACACATTCACAAAAAAGAATACACGTGTATTCTTTCTTGTGAATGTGTCGTTAGCGCTTTGTCCTTTTGTTAAAAAATGCTGCACCAACTAGCCCAACAAAAAGTCCTTCTTCACTCTGTGTGTCTGTTAAAGGCTTAGCAGCTTCATGCTTAAAAGTAAAGCACCGCGTGAGCACCTACTTACCACTGCCTCCTTCAGTTTTAAAGAAAGGTAATCTGGAAATGTAGTTGATGCTGAGGGGCCTGGCATTTGTAGGGATCTCAGGCGGCACTACAAGCCGAGCTGTATCAGTGCCTGTACTACCAACGTAACAGCGAGCACCGTCAACGCAGTCTCACAGCGGTTTCAATAATTGAAGTTTTCTTTAGAATCGAGCATCTTCAAAATACATGATACTTTAAAAGTGTATTTTCAGCAAACGATACCTAATACCGATATACAAAATGTATCTAAGGACAGTATCGAAGATACATGTATCTTCATACTGCCCATGACTGTCTGCACCCATGCCATATTGTTATCAGCAAACAATACAGCTTTTCCACCACCTGTGTCCTGTCCTTCAAAAAATGATTATATAAATGTATCATGCCCGAAAAAGCTTACAGTTCCTTGTTTTTCTTGGGCGCCGGAGCTTGGTGGATGGCGTCGACCTTGACCTTCGATGGGTAGATGCCTTTAGAGTCAATCCAATGCTCCAAAAAATCAAGGCTCTCTGAAAAACTCCCATTTCCCGGCTTGAACTTTGAACCCCGTTTTGGACAGGCGGCTGAAGACTTCGACCAATATTCTTTCATGTTCTTCGATAGACTCGCTGGCGATCAAGATGTCATGTAGATGTGCAGCGACCTGCGGAATTCCGGCCAACACCCTGTCGGTGGTTCTTTGAAAAACCCCTGGGGCCACGGAGACGTCGAACGGCAACCGACAAACTTTGTACAGTTACCGCACGGTGGTAATTGTGATTGAATGAAACTTTAATTTCCACCGATTTAGGAGGCCCCCTACTCCCCGCTCCTGGCACGCAGGCCTGAGGAACGGAGGCTGGAACCTAGGCGACTAAAGACTGGCGAATATACATTGGTTACTCGCGGCCGCAGCCGCCAGGCGGACGGATTTTTGCTGGTCCGCAGGACGTGGCTTCGCAACAGGGTTACCCGGGCTTCTCTACATTTAATGTTACCCCTAGCGCCCGGAGATTTAGGGCATTCACGAAGTATATGGTCCAGGGTCCCTCTCGCTTCACAGGCTTTATATGTATCATTTCTTCTCTCATCTATCTGGGTGTGAAACAACCAGAGACAGGGCTTGGGACTTGTAGACAGGGCTTGGGACTTGGGTTTCCGACTTGTAATCGCCGCCAGGCTATGACCTCTTTATTATTTAAGCTAGGATCTGGTGGCGGCGCCAGACGTCTTCCTAATCTATAATTTTCGATTATTTCATTATAGGCTTGCAAACGTTCGTCCATCGCCTGGTAGTCGGGCGGCTCCGCGTGTCCCCGGAAGTAGAGAACTCGGGCTAAATCATGGGCCGCTTCGTTGCTGGGGACGGACTTGTGGGTTGGGACCCAAATTAGGGTGATTTTGCGATCGATTTTATCTGGAGCTGTTAGAATTCGGGTGGCTTCTTGCGAGACCCTGCCTTTTCCAATATTCCAGAGAACAGTTTTACTGTCGCTAAAAATCAATCTAGCCTTCGTTCCGACGCAAGCGAGCGCTATTGCGACCTCTTAAGCCGTGACTATGTTTTTGCTTCCGATGGTGGCGGGACGACTGGTGCGCCGCTACCATCGACTACCACGGCGACTGCCGCCCCTGATCGGCCACTTGCAGCGTCTACGTAGGCAACTTCTTTTACTCTGAATTTTTTTTGCTCTTTTAACCAGTGCTTCTGCTCTCTTCTTCTTTCTCTCCTTGTGGTATTCTGGGTGCATGTTGGGGGTGGAGAGGACGGACAATGACGTTCTCGCGACATTGTGGCGGTAGGGCAACCTTGTTGGCTGTGCCCCTATTTATGTTTTCAACCCACCCATTCCAAGATGGTTCGACCTGTGCTCGGTCTACTTAATCCCTCATGTTGGGCGATTCTCACCATTTCAGCAAGTTCCGTCCAGCTATTTGCGCTCCCATTCTATCAGGCCTTCCGTAGAAGAGGAGATGGGTAGACCCAGCGCCCTCTTGACGCAACGCCTGATGAGTGCGTCTATCTTATCTTTTTCGTTGGTCCTGATGTTGAGGAACGGTGTGGCATAGCATATTCGGCTTATTATGTATATGCCTGCATCAGTCTCAAGTGGCTTCTCTCTTTGAGGCCTCTGCCTTTGAATGCAATCCTCCTGAATATCCCTGTTACTTGCGTCGCGTAGGTAGTGAGGTTTTTTATCGTTCCGTCGTTATACCCGTCCTATTGAATAAAATGTCCGAGGATTCTGATTTGCTGGATTTTTGGTACGGTTTTGCAGTCGATCTTAATTTCTACGTTAAAGTCGCCCTTGCACCTCATTGATTTTGGATTATATATGAAAATTTTGGACTTTTGCGGAGAGCACGCAAGACCCCTTTTGGCCGCGTGGGACAAAATAGTGTCCGGCGCCGCCTGTAGGCGTTCCTCCATGCTGCCGTCGCTGCCATTGTTCATCCAGATATTAACGTCGCCCGCGTAAATGCTGAACTTTAGATCGGCGAGAAGGCCTCTCGTTACCACGTTAGAGAGAAAGGGGGAGAGCACCGAGCCTTGCGGCGTTCCTTTACTTCCCAGGTGGACAGTGGGGAATTCTAGGTTCTGAAACGTTACTTTCAACGTCCTGTTTGTCAGGAAATTCATTACGTAACTATATGTCCTCTCGCCGACTCCTTATTCCTGCAGTCCCGAGAGAATCGCCTGGTGTTTTACGTTGTCGAATGCTTTTGTTAGATCTACTGCTAGAATTACCTTCGTGTCTTTGGATTTCGAGTCAGTTATGTCATGTTGTAATCGGAGCATAACATCATGTGTGCACATGCCCGGTCGGAACCCGACAGTCTCGTACGGCCATAGGTCGTTTTTCTCCATGAAATTAGGAAGCCTTGTCTGAATTACGCGTTCCAAAGGCTTTCCAATGCATGAAGTTAGAGAAATAGGTCTGAGGTTTTTCAATTTCGGTGGCTTGCCAGGTTTTGGAATTAGCACAACGTTTGCATTTTTGCACTGCTGGGGAAGACGACCGCTACTGCATACTTCTTGCATGTAGTTGGTGAGTGCCGTTACGGAGCGTCGTCTAGGTTTAACTCCGCTGTTGCGTCATCGGCCCACAGTTGCTGAAAGGCTGGTGTCAGATCCAGCTTAGAGAAAGAACGCCCCCTTCTTAACCTAGCAAAAATTTCTGCATGTGGCAAGTGCGTACACATTACTTTTGACGGCCTGGTTCACAGTGCTTCTATAATCCCCGCGTATTCTGAGGAAGCTGTTTTTGTTCCGCACCACGACGATTGGCGTTGCCCAGTCAGAATATTGTATGGGTTACAGAATTCCCAGTTCCACCAAGAGATTTAACTCTGTCACGACTTCATCTCTCATGACAAACGGAACACTACGACAATTCAGGAACTTTGCTTGTGCGCCCTGCAGTTTTCAATATGTATGCGGGGTAGGGCAGTGCGGAGCAGCGTCTCACTAAACACACCGGGAAATTTTTCCAAAGTTTTTTTTTGGTCTGACGTGGACGCTGTGAAGACCAGTTAGATTGTTTTCCAACGGCTGGAACCAATCCCGGCCTAGCAAAGTGTTTCTATCATTCTTCAGTACAAGTAGCAGCAGCTAAATTCTCTGCCTTTGAATTTCACGTAGTTTGGCATCCCACATCTCTTTTTGGCATTCCCTTTTTGGCGTCCTACGTTTTACTCTGTTAATGCTAAACAACTCATTGTATTCGCTATTCAACAACTCTTCCATATCGTCCAGCTGCAATTGGACTTCCGCTTCATTTTTTGGGATACTTTTGCTAAGTGTCCTTTTCTACCGCAGCTGAAGCGTACAGAATCTTTGAATGTGCAACGCCATTCTGCATGAGCTCCACCACATCGGAAACAACGCCGCTGCCTTTCTGGTTGCCTGTACTCGGGCTACTTTTCCTACTTCCGCCGACAACTTCTGCTGGAATTCAGGTATGTGGCTAGATCTCCTAGCCACCATAATTCAGGCTCCTGTGCATAGCTCCTCGTTACGTTTTGCTGCTTCGGAGCCGTATCCGCCGTTTGTGCTAGCTCGCACGCCCTTCGAACGTCAGATTTGTTCTGCTAACAGCCGTTGTTGAATAATATTCTCAGCAATTGCAAAATTCAAACGGTCGCGCAACATTTCCTCCAATTGAAAGTTCGTGTCGCCAAATACGCCGTTCTCTGATAACTTGCGCAAAACAGTGACATAGCCACGCCCTCGCCGTCTTACTGGTCTCGCTTCGAAACGACGTACCTTGCGTATAGTTCAGACCGCTTCGGGTTGATATGCTGCTTCACTGCGTCGACGATGATTTGGTAATTCACGTTGGGCGGTCGCGAAGACTTGACGAGGGTTGCTACAAGAGAGTACGTCTCTGGCCCACAGCAACTGAGCAACAAAGCTCGCTTGCCCACATTCGTTGTGAGCTTGTTGGCTGCGCACGATAACTCAATGCGCTCGACATATTATAACCACGACCACTTGCCTTGTCAAATAGAAGGGAGGGTGCACTAGGTTCAGTCCTCCTGTGAGGGTACAAACCTCAACCAGCCACCATCATCATCCTGCGTCAACCCTAGGCCAGGCCTCGCACACCACAGGGGTGAGGGTGGTTGTTTCGGGGAACGGGCTTTTCCCAGCCACGGGGCTCATGCAGTATGGCTTGTTCCCACCGGGGCGGAGTCGCAGTGCCAGTGCACCACATCCGGGCCACCCTGACGGGTCAAAGCCTGACGCGAGCAAATCTTCTAACATCTGACTTCGATTCTTCCATTTTCTTATTTAAAAATTATCATGGGAAGGCCCCATTTTTCATAGAACTTTTTTTTGCCGAGCTGACGTCTTTACCGTTCAAGGTGGAACCACATCTTCTTTCTAATTTTCTTCTTCACCTCGAGGAGACAGGGTGTTTTCGTGCTGTAGACTGCTCAGCCTCTAGCGATCCAGGTTTGATATTTATTTCAACGAGAGTCAAGACAAACTGCATTTGGGCTTCGCAGGGTAGCGGGTTGAGATACCTGAAGGTGGCATATGATATTCGTGGCAGCTCAACCAGTTCTTTCAGGCGATCCAGGAGTGAGGCATGGAGAATACACACGAGAAAAATCTGTTCCGCAGTCTCCCGCACTCCACAGTAAGGACATGCATCGATGGATGCAGACAATGTTGGCACAAAGGCTCGGCGGCGGATGGATAAAATGCTGCGAGCGTAGCGCCAGATAAATGACGCGCTGAGAACAGACTCCCAAATGCTACTTCTGAAGGCCATGCCGCGAGCCAGCTGACGTTTGCATGGGTCAGACCGTGCCTCGTCGCCACTGTAATGAACGGACGCCGAGTCGAGCTGCACGGATTCAACAAGCGTTTAATGGAAGGAAGGTAGGACAAACATTATTTAGCCCTATATTACTTGGCGGGTTTTGGGACGTCTTCAGAGATGTCTCCTTGTTGAATCCACAAGAGTCTTCTCCGTCGATCTCGTCCACTTCTGCACAATGGTCGGTTGCCCTCAGTACAGGACTCCGCTGGGTACTGCCGCCCGTTGGGCTCGTTGTACCAGACCTTGCTGGTCTTCGCAGCGGTCGCTGGGCAGCAGAGTCTCTCATTGCTCCGCACTCGGGTTTCGAATTTTGGGGACCACATCTATGTTTTGACAGGCCCATGCGATGTGATATAGTGTTTATTTTTCATCGCACCGCGGACATATGTTTGCGTGTATGGTAGGATGCATTTTGTTTAGTATGTGTAGGTTTGGGTATGAGCCCGTCTGTAATTGTATCCGTATGACAGCTTCCTCTCTGGTGAGAGAACTGTGCAGTGGGAGATATCGCATTCTTCTTCCTCTATAGTTTTCTAGCATGGCTGAGTATGCCTTGGGTGCTGGCAATAGTACCGCGGACTCGTCGGATGCTCGGAAAGTAGTGTATGCTCGAGCTATCTTGTCGGCCCCTTGGTTCCTTGCCGCCCCCATGTGCCCCGGTACCCACATAAGTTTGTGTCTGGTCTTGTTTTCTTCGTGGTTTTTAATTTTGTCGCTCGCTTCAAGTAGTATACGGAGCACATGACGACGAATCCCACCATTAATGAAATTTCGACAGGCTGTTTGAAAGTCCGTGAGCATCGTTAGCGACTGCCCAGTTCTATAGCTCTCCGCCATCGCTAGAGCAACGGCTACTTCCTCGGCCTCTGCTACTGTGCGATGTCAGTGCACGTTAAAGAACCCCAGGTGGTCGAAATTTCCGGAGTCCTCCACTACGGCGTCTCTCATAGCCTGAGTTGCTTTGGGACGTTAAACCCTACAAACCAACCAACCAACCAAGTAGTATACGGAGCGCGTGACGACCAATCCCACCATTCATGAAATTTAGACAGGCAGTTTGAAAGTCCGTGAGTATCGTTAGCGACCGCCCAGTTCTATAGCTCTCCGCCACAGCTAGAGCAACGGCTACTTCCTCGGCCTCTGGTACTGTGCAGTGTCGGATAGAGGCGCTGGTCACTTCGTGTAGGGACGAATCGACCACCGTGGCCACTGCATTTTGTTGTGTCCTCCTCCCGAGGACGCGTCTGCATGCACGGTCGTGCCTTGAGGAGCGTATGTTTTTTGAATAAAATCGGCCCTTGCTTCTCTTCTACCTTGGTGGAGGTCAGGGTCCTTGTATATCGGGATTGGATCTATTTTGAGGGACTTGCGAAGTTCGTCGGGGATCGTTTTCGTCCTCGCTATTTCTTGCATCTGCTCACGGTATCCGAGTCTCTGCAAGAGCGCGCTTCCAGTCGTTGTCTGCAGCAGCCTGAGGTTTGCGACTCAAGCGGCGCCTCGCGCACTTCTTCGAATGTGTTTTGGAATCCAAGCGCCATGAGCTTTTCTGTGGACGTGTTTGCGCGGTAATCGGAGTGCCGTCTTATAGGCTTTGCGTATCATATCAAGGCATCCGCTTGCTGTATTTCACTCTTGTTGAGGCACTGGTAGGACAGGCTGTACCTAATTCGGCTCACTACCAGGTTTCCAACTAGTTTTAGTGTGTCCTCTTCGCGAATGCCAAGCCGCCTGCTGGTGATGCGGGTGATCATGCGTGTCACTTGTAGCGTTGTTGTTTTGAGCATGATAAAAGTGTGACTACTGCATTGGTTCGATTGAACCCACATACTTAAAATTCTTATTATTGTCTTTTTCGGGATGGGCACTCCTTCGAGGTAGATGTTGAGTTTCAGGTCCTCACTGGTTGGGACGGTCCGGTTTTGTTTGCCTCTCCACACTCGAATCAGTTCCGATTTCACGGTCGAGCATGCGAGTCCTCTTTCTTTGAAATATTTCTGTACACTGGAGGCCGCTTCCTGTAGTTTTTCTTCCTCCTCCCCGAGGGAACCAGTCCTCGTCTAAACTATTATGTCGTCTCCAAACATGATGTGCCTGATGCCTTCGATCTCCTCTAGTTTTCGTGCTAGACCTATCATAGCTATATTGAAGAGGATAGGTGAGATGACTGATCCTTGCGGTGTTTCTTTGTTTGGCGCGTGAATTTTGTTCGATCGAAGGTCTTCCATGCCGATGGTGGAAGTTCTATCTGACAGGAAGGCTTTGACGTACCCGTGGATTCAGCGTCCGCAGTCTAGGTCGTCTAGGCCTCTAAAGATCGCTTCGTATGCCGCTGAAATAGCTACAGCAAACGCCATCTGGTGATAACAAACTCGGCACAAACACCTGACGCATGCTCTCTTGAAACACACCGATCACACAGCGTGGGCACACACAGTCTACACAGTCTATCACAGGGACATTAGATATACACAACTTTATTCGCACCCGCCGGGGTGGCGTAGCAGTTAAGGCACTTGATTACTGTGCCCAAGGAAGCGGAATCGAATCCCGGCCTAGGCGGTTGCGTTTCGATGCAGGCGAAACGGAGTGGCGTCCGTGTGCTGTGCGATGTCAGTGCACGTAAAAAAAACCCCAGGTTGAAGAATTTCCGGAGTCCTCCACTATGCTATCTCTCATAGCCTGAGTCGCTTTGGGATGTTAAACCCCCAAAACCAGCCAAACCAACTTTAATTCATTTTTATTCACCGAGACAAAGACTGTCCGATGATATGTGAAGTTGCATGCAGCTGTCCGAGCCGCAAATGGACTTTCAAGAAGTATGATAGAGTGATCAGACATAGGACGAGGCTTCGATTCCTCTTCTGTTGGTTTCTGTTGACTGAAGACTTTCATCGGCTGCGGTCTCTGCTGCTCTCCTCGCCTTCGTACGCTCATTCTCTATTCGTTGAATAGCGAAGCACCAGGCGACAACATCCAGATCGGAATAGTTGCGGCGCTTTATCTCTGGCTGGACTCTCCATCTCTGCATCCGTGCTAGGAGGAGGAGGAAGAACATTTATTTCCGCCGAATATGGTGCAGCAGCCACCTACGAGTCCTCACGCAGGCGTCCGGGGAGGCAGTCTGTCACACCGCGGCCAGAGGACACCCGGCCTCGTCTAGGAGAAGAGGTCTTCAGCCTCGGCCGCCAGGCGGACGGCGAATCGCTGTGTTTTTTCGTCGGAGCTTCTTAGCGTGGTCTCCCATTCATCGCTAGTTTTAATCGCTTTGCGCCCTGGGGCACGAACGCATCTCCATATTATATGATCTAATGTTGCCACGTGGCCGCAAAATTTACAAATTTCGGTTTCTGCACCGTCGCTCTTCCGCCCTCTGGCACCCGTCCAACTCCTCCACAGGGGCGAAAAGAAATTTCGAGCTTGGAGTCTTCTCCAGTCGTACGATTCCTTTTTACTCAGGGATCTAACCGGTGGCGGATATATCCTCCGGTCTTTCTTCAAGTTGTCGGTTACATCCCTAAAGGTACCTATACATTCTTTAGTTTTAGATGTTGTGGAGGCGTCCGCAGCACCCCGAGGTAGCGAGGAGCGGGCGAGCATGTGGGCAGCCTCGTTGCCGGCGAGACCGGCGTGTGCTGGGGTCCAGATTATGGTCACGCTTTCGGCGAGAGACGACTCGTTCAGAAGTTTTGCAGCACGATTGCTGACTCTACCCTTGCTAAAATTTCTAACCGCCGCTTTGCTATCGCTGATGACGTGTTTCACGCCTGGTCGTGCAATGGCAATGGCTATTGCAATCTCCTCCGCCTCTACCGCCGGTAGAGGCGGAGGAGGTCGCTGCATATCTACATGACATCTTGATCGCCAGCGAGTCTATCGAAGAACATGAAAGAATATTGGTCGAAGTCTTCAGCCGCCTGTCCAAAACGGGGTTCAAAGTTCAAGCCGGGAAATGGGAGTTTTTCAGAGAGCCTTGATTTTTTGGAGCATTGGATTGACTCTAAAGGCATCTACCCATCGAAGGTCAAGGTCGACGCCATCCACCAAGCTCCGGCGCCCAAGAACAACAAGGAACTGTAAGCTTTTTCGGGCATGATCAATTTATATAATCGTTTTTTGAAGGACAGGACAGAGGTGGTGGAAAAGCTGTATTGTTTGCTGATAACAATATGGCATGGCTGCAGACAGTCATGGGCAGTATGAAGATACATGTATCTTCGATACTGTCCTTAGATACATTTTGTATATCGGTATTAGGTATCGTTTGCTGAAAATACATTTTTAAAGTATCATGTATTTTGAAGATGCTCGATTCTAAAGAAAACTTCAATTATTGAAACCGCTGTGAGACTGCGTTGACGGTGCTCGCTGTTACGGTGGTAGTACAGGCACTGATACAGCTCGGCTTGTAGTGCCGCCTGAGATCCCTACAAATGCCAGGCCCCTCAGCATCAACTACATTTCCAGATTACCTTTCTTTAAAACTGAAGGAGGCAGTGGTAAGTAGGTGCTCACGCGGTGCTTTACTTTTAAGCATGAAGCTGCTAAGCCTTTAACAGACACACAGAGTGAAGAAGGACTTTTTGTTGGGCTAGTTGGTGCAGCATTTTTTAACAAAAGGACAAAGCGCTAACGACACATTCACAAGAAAGAATACACGTGTATTCTTTTTTGTGAATGTGTCGTTAGCGCTTTGACCTTTTGGTAAAAAACACAGAGAGATATGAGCAAAGTAGAAACGCGAGGCGAGCACGCAGTAGAAATCACGCACACTGCTGTATCCACTTTTCCCACTCTTTTCTATCTGCCCCCCGTCTCTGTGGCGTTTGATTCTCGTCAAGCAGTGACCTCAGTGTGCTGTCGATTGACGTAACTTATGCACAACCCAATACCTCTGGGTTCCGCGTGCCGGCTCTGCTTGGCGGTGAGAACACAAGCATTTAAGACCTCAGTCCACAACGCTGCAGTTGGCTAACCACGTTCCGGCAGTTACGACGTTTCACAGATAGCAAACCCATTCTTTGTAACTGCACAGGGAACATACTTCCTCTACCTCCTAACTACCTAAATAACAACCTCTACCTAACTACCTCCAGGATGCTTCAGTCAACGCGGCTATGGTTCACTCTTACACTCTGATAAAATGCATCTTCATCTAATACAACACTACGGTGGGCTCGTGTGCGTATGTAGAGAGGCTTTTCTAATTTCTGTCGCTATTAGCACGCCCACATCGCGCTCGTGCCGGACTGAATAACGTTCAGCCATTTTATTTTTCTTGTTTTCCTTCTAGATTTTGACAATTTAAAAATTTTCTAGCACTATTGGCAATACAACTGCTCAGTTCTCTAAACGAACGCAGGTTGCACGACTGTATACGTGTATGTACAGCCAAGTGCTCACACGTCGGTTTGCATGAAGAGCGTTAGTTTAAAGAAATCTTTCGCTAGCTTCTTGCGGAATAAATCGTGTGAAACCATGGCTTCAATTCAAGGTGAAGGTCTGACAAGGACAGCTGCCTAAACCATAACTCCTTGCTGGCGTATTCGTTGGGCCCTTTCAGAAAAATTACGCTATAGGAATGTGCTAAAAATCGCAAAAAGCAGAGTAAAATTAACTAATGCCGCTAATCTTATTACCACCTTTATTATGTTAGGATTTCAGTGATGTATCGAAGTATCGGCGATACAGTACCGAGTATCTGTATGGAAACTCGATTTCGAGCCTGTATCTTGTATCGGCATCGGAAATGAAATTTGTTCGGGGTGTGGATTATCGGTATCGAAGATACTTTTCGAAGTATCTTGCCCAGAACTGGGTGCAGAGCATACGGAAGGGTTTGCAAGTCTTACGTTAACATCTAACTCGTTGCTGGTGCATTTAAAGACAGATTACCCGTTTGTGTTGTCATGCGACGCATCACCTGTAGGTGTGGGAGCAGTTCTGGCCCATCGCGACAGCAAAGCAAAATGAGCAGCCTGGAAATGAGCTGCGTCAAGATCCCTATCTAAGGCGGAGCGAATTTATGCTCAAATGTACTGTGAGGCTCGCCATGGTTTTTGGAATTCGACATTTCCACCAATACTTTTATGGGCGGAAATTTTTTTATTCTCACGGATCACGAGCCCCTGCTAGGAATGTTTCTGTGGAAAAAGCAAACTCCGGAGGTCATTTCTCCCCCAATGTTACGGTGGACGCTAATGCTGTCAGCCTACGACTACGTGCTTGAGTACAGGAAACCCAAGGTTCATGGAAACGCATACTGCCTATGCAGCAGGAGGTAAGACAGCGCAAAACTACACTCAGTACGCAGAAAGGTGAAACGAACACAGGAGCTGACTGACAATTAACGGTTTATTGTTCTGATACCTCAGTATATATACAGTCAGCATCACAAAAAAGAAAAAGAATACAGCCAGATCATAAACTGAGATCAAGCAGGAGCGCTATGATCGCCCATGTCCCGATAGGAAAAGCAGCCACTTATCTAGAGGGGATATGGAAGGAATGCTTACACAGCGATTGTGCAGGCTCGCAATATTCTGGGCCTCGATCATTTCTGGCGTGATTTTGTCGCCACAACTGCGCAGGACCTTTGTATTACTCAAGCCGGGTGATGCTTTACGATCCAGGCAGTGAATGCCAAGATGGCCTGATATCCGCTCTGTCGCATTATAGTTATGCTCTAATAATCTTTTATTAAGACAGATCTACCAGTTTGCATAGGCACGGCCACAAGACAACGGAATCGAGTAAACTACGCCCTCAGTACAAGTAGCGAACCAATCGCGATGTTTTACGTTGCAACCAATCCTTGTTCGGCCCAATTCATTCACACGCTTGCACAGGCTGATCAAGCGGTGCGGAGCGGAAAAAAGAACATTAATATGAGCTCTTCCTATTTTTCTTAGATTGTGAGAAATTCCATGTGCTTAAGGGATGACAACGATCTTCCTATACTCATATCTCATTTGTGTCTCGTTTTGTCTTAGCAAGTTCTGGGCCACAGATGATCTGCGGGTATCCAGCCTGCATGCGTCGGCGCGTCTGGTTTCGAAACCTATCATGCAGCCTATGGTCGCACGATTTACTGAGTGAATTGATGAAGCATGAATTAATGATGCTGCGCCTAGCTAACTTCGAGTCCGCAGAATCTAAGGGAAGAAGCGGTTTGTTGGCTCAAGGTTCTAAAGCCCAGTACAATTGGCGCCAAAATACAATCTTAATTCGAAAATCCTGATGAAGCCACTGATAGGCAGTTCGTGGGTGATAACCAAAGGGTACAGGACGCGTGAAAAATTACAAAGAGCCTTGAACGCTTCAGACGGGAGGGCCTCAGGTTCGCAATCCAGGATCCCAAGATAATCATCAACAAACCTAAAGATCTGCTTCTCACTGCTGCCTTGAAAAGGCTTGTTTAGCACCCCATCTTTCACTGTCAAATAAAGGTCCCTGAGAACCGGAGTAATACATACACCATTCTTCTGAATAAAAACGACCATTCCACTCTGCTAAGGTTGATCTCGAATAAGCAGACGTTCGAGGAAGCCGGCAGTTCGAGGAAGCCGGCAGACGAAATGCTACTCGCATTCTGCAATTTTACAGCTCCATGCAAGTCTATGCACACCCTCTGCACTCTCGACTTGAGTAACACAAGTGTCCTGCGCAGGTGTGGCGACACATTTACGCGCAAAATTGTCGAGGCACAGCATATTGCGAGCTTGCAAAATCGCTGTGTGAGCATTCCTTCCATAGCCTTTTTAGATAAGGAGCTGCTTTTGCTACCAGACCTGGGCGATCATAGCGCTCCTGCTTGATCTCTGTTTGCGATGTGGCTGTGTTCTGGTTCTTGTTTTTGATGCCGGCTGTACATCTACTGAGGTGTGAGAACAATAACCGTTAATTGTCAGTAAGCGCCTGTGTTCGTCTCACCTTCCCTCGTCCTGTGTGTGGTTTTGAGCTGTTTCACCTTCTGATGATCAACCAACTAGCCCGATATGTGTTATTCACGTGTTATATTTGCCTAAGCAGGCTACGGAGGCCTTTAACCTAACAAGAGACAGAAGGGCCAGGAAACATACTCCTGCTCGAAGCTGTCGAGTACCCTTCTGTCAGATGCAATGAAAGTGGCCACATGCACCCGGCGTGACCTCCAGCTATCACAGGTGAAGCAATGGATCCTTGAGGGCTGGCCACGAGATCGGGTAGCCTTGATCGGGTAACGTATTGAATAAGAAAAAATGAGTTGTCCTCATAAAATATTTGCGTACTATGGGGAAGCCGGGTAGTGATTCCTGAGGCATTGCCGGCGAAGGTTCTAAGTCTTATGGACGCTAACCGTCCACGAATTATGGCCACGAGGGCAATCACTAGGTCGTACGTGTGGTGGCCGAAGTAGGAAGAAGGGATTGTCGAGATTTTCAGGCACTGCACGCCATGCCAGAATAACAGGCAGACTGAACCAAAGTCGGCAACACTTTTCTCGACGAAACCTGAACGACCGTGGAACCCACGTAGATTTTGCAGGCCCGATTTAGGGCGTGTTTTTCTCGGTAGTGGTAGGCGCCCTTTCGAACTGGGTGGAACTCGAAGTGATGCCGTCACTTCAGTCGTTTACTGTAATCGAGAGGTTGCGAAAAATGTTTGCTGCATATGGACTACCAGACTTAGTCGTGTTGGATAATGGCACATCTTTTGCAAGTTGAGAAATGCAGTCTTTCTGGAAACTAAATGGTATACGGTACGTGTATACAGCTCCTTACCACCCGGCAAGCAATGGAAGGGCGGAGCGTATGGTCCGTGAACTGAAGTGTGCGTTACGGAAACAGAAACAGGGCAGCGTGTTATACAAGGTTTCTTGGTTTCTGTTCACACAGCACTCTACGCCGCACTCCTAATCCGGTAAATCGCCAGCTGAAGTCATGCTTGGCCGAAATTTCAAGACCGCCTTATCAAACCTTCACTCGGATGAGAGAGAGTCACAATGCTTATTGCAGCCACCACCAAGTTGTTTCCAGTCGGATGACTGTGTACATGCGGACATTCCGGTCATGGCCGGGATGGTGGCCGGCTCGCGTTGTGCGACGGATAGGTCACGTCAAGTACTAACTGCAGACTGCAGACGGAGCAGTGCACCGACGTCACAGGAACAACATTCGCAGAGCGTTGCGTTCTGAATCCCGGGTCACAGACCAGGAGATCTACCCCTCGTTCGTTCTGTCCGATGCGTCACGCCAAGTCCAGGGACATCCTGAGCCAGAGACGTCGCAGCTGCTCCGGCGTTCCTTTCGCTAACGTCGTCATGTGCGACGATACGGCATCAAAGACTAAGAGGGAAGGGATGTGGTATACTTTATACACGCTTTGTGCGTGTGTGTGTGTGTGTGTGTGTGTGTGTGTGTGTGTGTGTGTGTGTGTGTGTGTGTGTGTGCGCGTGTGTGTGTGTGTGCGCATGCGCTGTGTCATCGGTGTGTTTCAAGAGAGCATACGCCATGTTTTTGTGCCTGTGTTTGTTATCACCAGATGGCGTTCGCCGTAGCTAAGGGACTAGCTAACACTATAAACAGCGGCATTCTTCCAATAAACGCTTGTTGATTGCATCCGGCTCGATTCGGTGTCCGTTTATTAGAGTCTTTATTACTAAAGATGCAATGATCACAATAAGCGCCGCCACATAAACATACCTATGTTTAAACATAAATATACTATGCCAGGTTATACGTACCTCTCGGTACGTATATCCAGGCATAGCCGAGCTAAGCCACCACCATTTTACGTAGGACCGGCTCTACCTAGCCACAGTGCCTAGAATATACTGTCAGTATATTCTAGGCACTATAACCTAGCGTAGTGGGGCTTTCGCATTTGTAAACTAAGTGATGAGAAAGAAAAGGTGCCTTATCTGTCTAGGTCACTTGAAGGGCAACCTATCATTCACGCGAAGCTGGACCCTGCCTTGCGTAGTACAGCTTTCGTTTATATTGTAAATTGATTTACAAGAAAGGGAAGGCGCTATATTTATTTCATTCATTTTAAGGCGAAGTTACGCACTCAAATTGCGACTCTACCTCGTGTAGCGAAGCCTTCTATTTCAAATTCTCTAAATGAAGAGCAAATATTAAAGGTGTAATCGCATCAACTATGAAGGCGAAGGTTGAACAAAAGTTTATTTTTAGGGAAAAGGATGCAGTAGTCACAGGATTGGAGGAGGTCAGTTTACATCCCCAGTCAAAGAAAGGCAGTGCCAAAGATTGTTCCAACAACCGCACGATCGCGTTTATTTCGCATGCTAGCAAGGTGATGTTGAAAACCCTACAAGGTAGGCTGCAGCAGTATGTGAATCGGGAGCTTCCGGACGTCCAAGCGGAGTTCCGCAATGGCAGAGGAACTAAAGACAAGATTGCCAACCTTCGCTGGATGATGGAAAAAGCAAGAGAGTTCCAGAAACCCATCTACTTCTGCTTTATTGATTATGCGAAAGCATTTGACTGCGCAGATCACGGCAGATTGTGGCAAGCTCTCCAAGAGATGGGAGTTCCAATTCATCTCATCTGTCTCCTCAGGAACCTGTATGAAGGGCAACAGGCCACAGTCAGAACTGTGCATGATCTTACTGATTGGTTTCCGATTGAGAAAAGAGTGAGACAAGGCTGCATACTGTCGCCCTGCCTATTTAACCTATATGATGAGTGCATCATGAGGAAGGCCGGTCTGGACGAGTCTTCAGCTGGAGTGAAGATTGCTGGAAAACGTAACAACAACCTTAGATATGCGGATGATACCACTTTAATGGCAGAAAGTGAAGTGGAACTTAAGAGACTTCTGATGCGTGTACAAGAAGAGAGTGAGAAGTTTGGGCTTAAACTGAGTATTAAAAACACAAAGATCATGGCGTCTTGCCCTATCAAGTCCTTAAGCATCAAGGGACAATAAGTGGAAGCTGTGACAGATTTTCTCTTCTTGGGCTCCAAGATTACCCCGGAAGGAGACTGCAGCCATGAAATTAGGAGACGCCTGCTTCTTGGAAAGAGAGCCATGGCTAGCCTTCACCGCCTAGTAAAGAGCAGAGACATAAGTCTGCTAACCAAGATCCGTATAACTCGTGCTATGGTCTTTCCAGTTGTGATATATGGATGCGAGAGTTAGACTGTAAAGAAGGCTGACCGCCGAAGAATTGATGCGTTTGAATTGTGTGGTGCTGAAGGAGGCTCTTGAGAGTTCTTTGGACTGCCAGAAGTTCAAATCAGTCGATTTTGTCGACCATAAACCCTGACTGCTCATTGGAGGGTCAAATTCTAAAGTTATAGGTCAGCTACTTTGGTTATCTAATGAGAAGAGAGGAGTCGCTGGGGAAAGATTTGATGTTGGGAAAGGTTGAGAGTCACCGGAGAAGGGGTAAGCAGCGAACGTGATGGTTAGATGGCATCCTTGAGGCACTGCAGGTGAATTTATGTGATGTTAGGAAGATAGAGACCGTAGAGCTCGGCGTGATATTTTCCATGGGGTCAAGAAGAGTCGGACACGACTAAATGACTGAAATGAACAGAATCCCTTTCTAATCGCTTTAAAGACATAAAGCTCTCTTAGTCCAAATTATTTCACATCGGTAATGCAGGCTCCGCAGAGAGAAGCCCTATCACGGCTTCAGTATGTTTCTTCTCTGTAATAGCAGCCCGAATGGCTAATAAAAAAATGATGTATATTCATGTACTTTAAGGACACGAAATGGCCCAGTGCTCTGCCCCTGACCATGTGCAAATTCAGGCATAGTAGTAATATATATTTATTTATTTATTTATTTATTACAAGTTCCTGCAGCGCCCGAAGGCATTATTGCAGGGGGGGAGATGACAAGTAATCTTGCTGGGAACGCCAAAGATAAAATACAAAAAAATGAAGAAAATAACACGACACAAGTGACAATGCAGAATGAAAAACATGCATCTAAAGGGGGCACTGCGCGGCGAACAAAGTGATGAAAACACTCAAAAACAAAGTAATGAAGGAAACACACGCAAGAGAACTGGGCGCCACGTCACACATCCGATAAAAAAGCCCGAAATAAAATTTCAGTGCAACACTCAGTGATGCCAGCTGGCAGCCGGTTTCACTCATTGATCGTCAGTGGAAAAAACGAGGTTTTATACACATCTGTCCGGCATTTTATTTCGCGGATCTTCCACTGATGATCAAGTCGTCTAGACAAAAAGTGAGGTTGAAGCAGGTACCGGTCTTTGTCAATGCTGAACTTTCCATAATAAATGCGATACATGATCTGCAGTCTGAAATGTTTTCTGCGGCGAGCTAAAGATTCCCAACCAAGATGATGTTTAATAGACGTGACTCTAGATGAAAAATTATAATTGTTAGACACAAATCTGGGAGCATTATTTTGTACGCGTTCGAGTATGTCTGATAAGTAAATAAACTGGGGATCCCATACAGGGCATGCATATTCAAAAATTGGCCTTATGTAAGTGAAATACAAGAGCTGCTTGACATTTGATTGCGCTTTGCTGAAATTACGCTTTCAAAAATTAAACATTCTGCAGGATTTCGATGTAATATGCTCAACTTGTCTCGTCAACGTAAGGTTAGAGGTGAAATATAAGCCGAGATACTTATATTCAGAAACTTTTTGCAGGGGAACATTATTTATTGAGTAGCAGGTCGGTAAAGGGGAACGCTTACGAGTGAACGAGACAAGTTTGCATTTTGAAATGTTCAAAGACATTTGCCATTTTGAGCACCAGTACTGGATAAAATTTAAGTCTCGCTGAAGTTTTAATGCGTCAGAAGAACTTTCCACAACATGGTAAAGCACACAGTCATCAGCATATAGCCGAACTTGGCAGGTGAGGTCAAGAACAATATCAATAATGAAAATGACAAAAAGAAGGTGTCCAAGGACAGACCCCTGGGGCACACCTGAGGAGACGTTTACGGAATCGGAGTGACAACCGTTAATTACAACACGCTGCATGCGGTCCTGGAGATATGAATGAAGCCAGTCGAGGATATTGGGATGCAGACCAAGACAACGTAACCCAAGTAGCACACATTGCATGGCCCACCGAGGGCCCGTATGGGCAAGTTGGACTTGGGCAGCCACAATTACACCCACGAGGGCCCGCCTTAGGGATCAATCGGGCAAGCCCAAATTGGGCTGCCCCTGCTTTTTCCATCTGGGCATTATATAGGCGTGGAAAGGGCTTACTAAGTACATATTCCCACATCTAGCCCTCAAGGGTCCCGCTTGGGAAATTTTAGGGCCGATGCAAATGAAATTTGGGCTTTGTGTAGGAAACGCCTGGGCTAATTTAATTGGGGCTGCCCATTCAAAAGCCGAATAGGTCCCACATGGGCCGCGGTGGGGCTAAATACGGGTATGCCCGCACATTGCCTACATGGGACCCTTGAGGGGTACTTGAGGGAAGGTCAGACGAAAATGTGGAATTCATGCAGAAAATTCCTGGGCTGCCCCAAATAGGGCTGCCCACCAAAAACCTAGATAATTTCCGCGTGGGCGTTTGCGGGGCAGGCAATTGCTCCTGCCCACTTCTGCCCGCATCGGTCTCTTGCGGGGCCATTTAGGGCAGATGCGATGCAAATGTGGGCCTAAAGCAAATAGAAGACGGGCTAGTCCGATTGGGGCTGCCCACGCAAAAACCGAATAGGTCCCGCATGGTTTACGGCCGGGCTGTAAGGCGACCACACCGCCATGCTGCCCACACAGGTATTTCTTGGGGTACTTGCGGCAAACTGCAACATATATTCGTAGTCCATGCGGTAAAATCAAAATCAGCCCAATTGGGGCGGCCCATGAAATACCGCAGTGGGCCCCAAATTGGCCGTAGGCGGGCTTGCCGCTCTGAAACGTCGCCACCCTATCTTTAAGGCGACATTTTATTTATGTAAATCATGTTATACCGGCTCCTAATTGCCTCTTCTGAAAGTTACACATAACTGTCCTAAGCATATCTATGCTATGAATAAAGACTACTAATTTTTACTCTAACAACTACGTTAATTATGCAGAATCGACAGAAAATATGCAACAGTAACTGTTCCTCTTTACGAGTATGCACTGAACGACCTCCAAATGTTTCTTGCGACATTAATATTCTACACGCACTACCAAAATAAATATTCAGACCAACATGCTGGGGTTGACGTGGGCCAGCTCACATTATTGTAGTGTTGGGAATAAATTTCTCTCATGTTACTGAGTGTCTCATACAAGCAAAAAAATAGCGCTTAATGTTTCGCAATTGATGATTATTATAACTTGGGCAGCCCCGAAAATGCCAGATTCAGCCCATCAGGGCAGCACGTGGGTCAGCCCGAAACGGACTGGCTTTCGCAAATCCCGCGCCTGTATAATTCAGGTATCAGAGAGATTAATCGACTTAAAAATTAAAACCTAGATCAATGGGATGGCATTGCCTGCACAAATGTGGGACCCATTAATGATTCTGGTGTGCTGCCCACATTCGTCGACCTGGGATGAATGCGGACAGCCCTATTTGGGCTGCCCACACGGATACAGATTGGGACCGATAGCGGCAGAATTGGGCGGCCCATGCGGGGCCCCTCTGGGTACGTGTTGCAAATCCCGCATGGGGCCCGTATGGGCTGCCCTCACGGGCCCAACGCGGGCCCCCATGTCATAGCCCACTTTGTGCTACTTGGGAACATATGTAACAATAGCACATGAGGTACAGAATCAAAGGCTTTTTGAAAATCCAGAAATACACAATAAATTTGATATCCGTGGTCAAAAGAGGACAACAGATCATTACTGAACTCAAGTAACTGGGTGGTACAGGAAAAGCCCATTCTAAAGCCATGCTGAACTGGCATAAAGAAGTCATGAGAGTCAGGGTGTTTCATGACTGCACTGTAAATTATATGTTCAATGTTTTACAACACACGCTAGTCAGAGAAATGGGTCGGTAATTAACAACAGACATTTTCGAACCGCTTTTATGCACTGGGACCACATTAGCATTTTCCCAGTCATTTGGCAAACATGCCGAGTTAGGCGATGTTTGGAACAAGGTTACTAAATAATGAGCAATTTCGTTAGCACATGATTTTAAAACAAAGGGAGGTACACCATCAGGGCCGCTGGCGGAGGCGGCCCTGGTGGGCCGCCTGCTCAGAAAGCCATAGCTGCTCAGAAAATTATTTGCGCCCTGGCTATACTGAAAGCCGTAATCAGCAGCTGTCAGTCGGCAGAGCAATGTTATTCAGTCTTGCGTCGTGCAAAGGAAATCTTTTAATAGCAGACATGCCAGCACAGCATTCGATCATGGAGTTTTATTCACACTTGTATTGCGCGGCAGACACTACGCAGAAAGGCGGACAAATCATCCCACTTAGGTTTTCTCACCATTTTCTTCGTTCATGATTCACAATAACAAACTACTAGCTACATGGCCAATTGTTCTTCAGAACCAAATGCTCAGTAGTAAGGAAGCACTTCTAGGCAGTCTTAACAAACATTATGAAGTGGAAGCGCAGTTCTAGAAGCAGCAGGAACATCAGCATGACTTGCGCCTTCAACGAAGGCCGAGGGTTGGCTTTAAGTTTATTGCCCGTGTAATAGGCAATGTTACTGGCGGGAAAAGACGCGCGATACCTTAGCACGCCTCAGACCAAACATCGGTTTCAAGGAGGTATCTTGGAGGCAAGATTTTTATATAGTGCTAGCGTCATGCCAAATTTGTTCGCTGAAGCATTGATGCTTTATAAACTGCTCTATTAGTCACACAACGTTAAATTCCGTCTTTTCTGTCCATGTTTTATAACCGCGGCATTCCTCAACCTTACATTCTACACCAGAGTCAGATTGCGTACAATAAAAGAAAACTTTTGACACATAATCTGCCGTGACCAATAAGCTTGCGACAAGAAATATACTTTTGTTAGAAAAGAGGGACAGACAATTCAAAAGTAAACTCTTGTATATGTTGGGAAAATTAATATTCGGGAACCATCGGCGAATACAATAATTTATGTTTATAGGTATCTGATTGTCCAAGTTCCCCTCCTAGAAAGTAATGTGCTGGAGACGAATGCCCAGAACATTCACAAGACAACGCACAAGGCACTATTAAAAATAGAACAACCAAAAAACGAGTGGAGCACTTATACAATGGCTTATTTACATAATGCTTAAATCACTATTTTGAGCAATAAAGTTAGTGCAGTCTTTTCCCGCCATGTCATTGGTGCGAGGGCACTGGAATGCTGTAGAAAAATCAGCATTGTCCTTGAAGAGCTCGTTCAAAAATACATCGTGAAAAGAGTCGCAGTGGTAGTAGGCGACGCGAGCGTAGAAAAATTGCGCTTCAGACATCCGGAAGAGGCTCCAGGCGTCCTGCACTGTGTACCAGCTGGGTCTCGCAGACGCTGGTGTGTTGGTCTCAGCAGGGCCGGTGCCTGCAGACCCGACAAGAGCGGCGACTCGCTGTCCATGCTTGTACGCATCCACTACTGGAAGCGGGAAGTCATAGATCGTTGAGCCAGATGTGATTGTCAGGCACTTCCTGCATCAGACGTGTTGTGTAAGTAGCTGGCACGTACTGTTAGCATGCCTGCGTCATTGTTATGTATGATGCGCTTATTTCAAAATGGACTCGTAATACATTATTGCGGATTGATGTTGCAGTACACGAACTTGAAATCAGACTTGAAATCTGAAAATTACTTCACTAAATAGCGTTCAGTGCTGAATCGAAGCTTTTCAGTGATGAGACCAATATTTTATATTAAGTTCTTTTTCGTTTCAAGACAACTTATATATGAGTTATGGCAGTTTTGACGAATACCAGAAGAAAAGTAAAGGATGGCATCGGAGCAACTGATGGATAAAGATTTAAGAAATATTTTTTTACAGTTACAGATGCATGGAGTACTCCATTAGAATTTTGCGGCTGGTAGATGACTGTCACATCACCATTAAAAAAACAAACAGGCCCCACCGGGGTGGCGCAGTGGTTACGGCGCTCGACTAATCTTCCCAAGGACGTGGGATCAAATCCCGGCCTCAGTGGCCGCTTATCGATAGCGGCGAAATGCAAGGCGCCTATTTGCTGTACGATGTCTGTGCTCGTTAAGGAACCCCTGGTGGTCGACATTTCCGGAGCCCTCCACCACGGCGTCTCTCATAGCCTGAGCTGCTTTGTTACGTTAAACCCCACAAACCAAATGAAACTTCAAACCATATCAAAAGAAAATAATGTACGCATATCCCATTTGCGCTATGGCTTAAACGATTTCGGCGATTTAAGGCACGTTTGAAATTCAGACGCTCGCGAGGGGTGCCTGTAGACTCATGAAACGCGTCACTCGGGGCAGCGCCGGCAGCTATAGATTCATTGCCCCATCAAGGGGTCGTCGCACACTACCGCTGGCAACTCGAGTCGATGCGTGGAATTGACAGCACTTATATACCCGAGTGTTACGGTGTACTGACACATCAACTGAATTTCCCTCAATTGAAAATCTTCGACTGGTGCTTTGACGCCTTGAGAGCACCAGGCCATAATATTCCTGCTCTCACCGGAGCCTTTTATAGCCAAATATCTTCCTTTTCCTTAGTGTATAATGTCATCTATTTACGTTCTGCATTGAACTTAGCCACATTGCTGTTTATTCGACCATACAAATATTCGAAAGTACACGAGATAGTGTGCGCACTCATTTCTTCACTTGTTCCTCACTAGTTCTGCATTATTCACATCTGCTTCTTTGCTTATTATTAAACGACACTGATGTTTAATTATTTTTCTTTGGCTTTATGGAACAACTCAAGCCCAGCCCATATTTACAACTCTCGGCACCTGATGACATAGCACTTCTCGCTTCCTCTGCACATTTAAGGTGCCACTTCCCTTTCTAGCGTTCGCAATATGGCTTTCAGACTTTGCTTGAATCGTATAGTAACGTTATACCATGCGTTATTATCCGCCTTGCAGGCATTTGTCCTACGAATTCTTCCTGATCGTCGGGCACCATCATAGCGAAAAGACGCAACCCGTGGCGCAGTTGGTAAAGCGCTAGGCTGAGAGCAAAGGGATGGAGGTTCGATTCCCGGTGAAGTGAAAGTTTATTAATTTATTACCCCGCCGGGGTGGCGCAATGGTTACGACGATCGACTACTATTCCCAAGGATGCGGGATTGAATCCCGGCCTCATCATCATCATCATCATCATCATCAGCCTGATTATGCCCACTGCAGGGCGAAGGCCTCTCCCATATTTCTCCACTTAACCCGGTTCTGTGCTAGCTGCATCCACTTGACCCCTGCGAACTTCTTAATCTCATCCGCCCACCTAACTTTCTGCCGCCCCCTGCTACGCTTTCCTTCCCTTGTAATCCGGTTTGTTACCCTCAGCGACCATCGGTTATCCTCTCTTCGCACTACATGTCCTGCCCATGTCCATTTCTTCTTCTTAATTTCTACTAGAATGTCGGTAACTTGAGTTATTTCTCTGACCCACTCTGCACGCTTTCTATCTCTTAATGTTACCCCTACCATTTTTCGTTCCTTAGCCCTCTGGGTTGTCCTCAACTTAAGTAGAACCCTCTTGGTTAGCCTCCACGTTTCAGCCCCATAGGTGAGTACAGGCAAGATGCAACTGTTGTATACTTTCCTCTTGAGCGATACCGGTAAGCTGCTAGTCATAATCTGCGAGTGCTTGCCAAATGCGATCCATCCCAACCGTATTCTTCTTCTTATTTCCTTTTCGTGGTGCGGATCTGCGGTTACTACCTGTCCTAAGTAGACATATTCGCCTACTACTTCCAGTATTTCGCTACCTAATGTAAACTGCTGTTCCTTCCCGAGGCTGTTGAACATTACCTTAGTCTTCTGCATATTGATTTTCAAGCCTACCTTTCTACTTTTCCTGTCTAGGTCATCAATCATTATTTGCAGTTCATCCCCCGAGTTGCTTAGCAAGGCAATGTCATCAACAAATCGCAGATTACTGAGGTGCTCTCCATCTACGCTCCATCCCGGCCTCGCGGCCGCTTTTCGATGGAGGCGAAAAGGAAGGTGCCCATGTGCTTGCGACATCAGTGCACGGTAAAGAACCCCAGGTGGGCGAAATTTCCGGAGTCCTTGGCTACGGCGTCTCTCATAGCCTGAGTCGCTTTGGGATGTTAAACCCCACAAACCAAACCAAAACAAATAAAAAAATGCCCCCACCCTATTTTATGCATGTAGAAAAATGGCAGACGACGTTGTCGGACTAGTATCCACCGCAAGTCATTTCACGTTGGTGTGATCTTGTCCACGGTGTTTACATTGCCACAGAGACTCAGGTTAGACGACGTAGTGGGGAGCTTCACAAACTTTGACCACTTCGGTATTTTTAATGTGAGCTGAGAACACGCATCCCACGGGCGCCTTTCTTTTCGCCTCCTTGAAACACGGCCGCCGCAAGATCCCAGATCATTGGTCACAGATTTTGAGCACCACAACCACTGGGCCACCATGAAGAGGCAGGTTATTACAAATGTTCATATTCAAGAATACACGCAAGTGGTTACTTCTCTACACTACGCCCGTTTCAATAACTAATCATACTTTCTAAACAATCTGTCAACCAATGACTCACCACGGTCAGCCAACACTACATATAGCACATGTACCTCATACATTTGAACTCTTTCAAGAGATTGCAAAAGAAACACAAATACCAATAAAGGCATAGAAAACAATCGCTTTTCGTCAGGGTATGCACAAATTCTCTTACGCTTGTTGCAAGGAGGCGTGCGAAAATCCTAATATGCGTGATAATTGCTATCAAACAGATATATTTATGCTTCTTCAGGTCTAGGTAGATCAGTAGCATGTTCAGAACAAACATTAAAATAGCACTACACCTCCTCGCAGGTACGTCCATGTACAGGATAACTATCCTGGTGATACACATCACATTCGATCAAATATTTGAGGCAACACTCAGTTCAGTTCAGTCGTTCAGTCGTGTCCGACTCTTTGTGTCCATATGTATCATATCACGACACGCTTTTAGGTATCTCACTATCTTCCTAACATCATATAACTTCACCTGTAGCTCCTCGAGGATGCCATCGAACCATCGCGTTCGCTGCCTACCTCTTCTCCGGTGACCCTCAACCTTTCCCAACATCAAATCTTTCTCCAGCGGCTGCTCTCTTCTGATCAGATGACCAAAGTAGCTGAGCTTTAACTTTAAAATTTGGCCCTCCAATGATAAGTGAGGGCTTATGGTCGACAATATCGACTGATTTGATCTTCTGGCAGGCCAAGGAACTCTTAAGAGTCTCCGCAAGCACCACAATTCAATGCGTCAATTCTTCGGTGGTCAGCCTTCTTCACAGTTCAACTCTCGCATACATACATCACAACTGGAAAGACCGTAGCACGAGTTATACTGATCTTGGTTGGCATACTAATGTCTCTGCTCTTTACTAGGAGCTCAAAGCTAGCCATGGCTCTCTTTCCAAGAAGCAGGCGTCTCCTAATTACATGGCGACAGTCTACTCCCGGGGTAATCTTGGAGCCCAAGAAGAGAAAATCTGTCACAGCTTCCAGTTATTGTCCCTTGTGCCCCAGGACCTGATAGGGAAAGACGCGATGATCTTTATCTTTTTAATGTTCAGTTTAAGCCCAAAATCCTCACTCTCATCTTGTACGCGCATCAGACGTCTCGAGCTCTACGTCACTTTCTGCCTTTAAAGTGGTATCATCCACATATCTAAGGTTGTTTATACGTTTTCCAGCTATCTTCACTCCAGCTGAAGACTCGTCCAGACCGGCCTTCCTCAAGATGCACTCAGCATATAGGTTAAATAGGCAGGGCCACAGTATGCAGCCTTCTCTCACTCCTTTCTCAATCGGAAACCAATCAGTAAGACCATGCCCACTTCCGACTGTGGGCATTTGCTCTTCATACAGGTTTCTGAGGAGACAGATGAGGTGAATTGGAACTCCCATCTCTTGGAGAGCTTGCCACACACTGCTGCGATCTACGCAGTCAAACGCTTTCGCATAATCACTAAAGCAAAAGTAGATGGGTTTCTGAAACTCTCTTCCTTTTTCTATGATCCAGCGAAGGTTGGCAATCTGGTCTCTAGTTCCCCTGCCTTTGCGAAAACCAGCTTGCACGTCCGGAAGGTCCCGATCCACATAATGTTTGGTACCTTGGAGGATTTTCAGCATCACCTTGCTAGCATGCGAAATAAGCGCGATCGTGCGGTAGTTGAAACAATAATTGGCACTGCCTTTCTTTGGAATGGGGATGTAAACTGCCCTCCTCCAATCCTGTGGCGACTGCAGGGTTGTCCAAATTTGCAGACATAAAGTATAGAGAACGTTAACAGCGTCATGGTTGAGGTTTTGAAGCAACTCAATGCCATCAATTCCGCTAGCTTTGTTCTTAGCAAGGCTGGCTACGGCCCATTCAACTTCACTAATCAGGATGCCCGGCTCGAGATCAGTGATCACAACCGTCTTATGTTGGGTTTGCACATTCGGGTCCTTCTTGTACAGTTCTTCTGTGTATTCCTGCCACCTCTTCGTTATCTCTGCGGCTTCAGTGAGGTCCTTGCCTCGTTTGTCCTTTATCACGCCCAGCTTAGTACAGAAGCTTCCTTTGATATCTTTGATTGTCTTATACAGAGCAATTGTGTTCCTTAATTGGCTGTTGTCCTCAACTGCTTGGAACTGTATGTTCAGGAAAGCATTCTTATCTCTCCTTGCTATTTTCTGAAAATCCGCATTGAGAACCTTGTAACTTTCTCTTTCCTCCATAACGTTTGCCATCCTCCTTTCCTCAGGTATTTACAAAGCCTCTTCAGATAACTAGTTTGCTTTCCTGTATTTCTTTTGCTTTGGAACTACCTTAGTAGCAACTTCTTGTATTATATCACAAACATCAGTCCACATCTCTTCAGACTCTCTGCCTTCTAGATCTAATTCTTGAAATTGATTCCTCACTTCCACGGCATATTCTACACCATACTAGCTACAACACAAAGAAGGCGTGAAAAGAATATGACAAATGAAATAGGTATACCCCGAAGGAATACATGGACAAGACATAGGAAATTAAACCTGAGGACCGGAAATAGATCCATATCCCCCTATACCAAACAATATGCACCCCAATTATAATAAGCAAAAGATGAGAGAAAGGGTCAGAAACAGACACGCAGATTCGAGGCCGAAAATCAAGAGAGAATGGACATCTACACGCTGCATACTGCATCAAAGGAAACACGAGTGTAGTCAGAAACAATGGCACGTGAGGAACGGTAACAGCAATCACTCTAAAAACAAGGTGGGTTTAGAAAGCGGAAGAGGCTGCAATAGCGCTGCCTTTTGCTCAGACCAAGACAATATATAAAATCAGTGTCAGCAAATGCGCAATCAGGAGCCACAGCGCAAGATAGCGACAATCGGCTGCACATTTCTCAATCAAAAGAGATATCACTGTTGTTTTGATGCCAGTAGATGCAGGCGTGCTCCTCAACGAGGCGGCACACAAACTAGCACACACACTAGCACTCATACACCGGGCTGGAGGAGTACCATCGGAGCAAGATAAACAATAGGATATTATAAACTATAGCTAAATAACACAGCGCTATAGACTAAGCAGGGGGTCCTACCACCAAATACTCCACGCAAGGAAGAACAGCAGCAATAGCCTACAGAAAGGTAGAGATAAAAATATCCATACTGAGTTCTGGCCAACCATATATGGCCACACATGGAAATAAGATCAGACTGATGCTCATCGTGTCGTGAAACAGGATTTCAAGACCACAAATTTTAATATAGTTCTACGTTCTTGAATATAAAGAATTCACGCTGCTGCGGCACACAAAGGATGCAAATAGGGCCTTTAAAATATGTCATTGAGTATATATCACCTCCACTAGCGCACATTTTCAACTTGAGATTTCCTACAGGCATCTTCTAGAAACATATGCGGGTAACGAAAGTTAAATCTATTTACAAAGTATCACAACAACCTCATCAAATACCGCGCCATATCAACCCTACCAGCGTTCTCTAAAGGATTAAAGAAACTTGTCATTGGCCTAGTATCTTCCTGAGATGAGATGCACTGTCTAGAGGCCAATCAAACACAAGATAAACACTGCAAATATTCGATGAATTGTTTGCATGATTTCCCTGTTGCACACTACACATTCATCCCGTACTAAATTGTGGAGATAGAAAAAAGGTTGCAGACAATGGCTGGTGCTAGCTTTGACAGCCGTCTGCCTTGCCTCGCATCAGACGTCTTCTTTGCAGCCAACACCTGATCAGACCACTACGCGTCCGAATCGCTAGAGGTCAAGAGGCACACCAAGTTATTGCGCTGGAACAGTAGACCCCCAAACCGACAATAATACTCCGTTGTGATGTCCCAAAATCCATGCTAACATGCATAATTCTTATCCCAGTTGATCTGGGCTCCGTTGCATTAACAATTTTGATCAGCAAGAGTCATGGCTTGCCTGACGCTATCTGTGTCTGAGCAAAACGCAGCTAAATCATCTGTTGAAGCCAATATTTTGACGTGTGGCCCTTGCAGCCTAAACACTGCGATTTGATCATAATAGCAAATTTAAAAGCAGAGTGCTTGCAGGTGAGCTGCAAGTAACAAGGGCGCTAGAGGTCATCCCTGCCTCACAGAAGAGCAAATGCTAAGGCTGTCGGTATGCTCCCCATTGACAACATTAACGGTTATGTAATTGGTGTGTACCATTTTAATAACTTACAATATCACTCAGTTAATGATGAAATGGTCTAAAATGCGAAATAGGACCTCGCACGATACCCAATCTAAAGGTTTTGCTAGATCGAGCTGCTTGATAGTCATGTGCTCACCAACTCTATTACAGCAATCAAGCACAATTAGTGCTACGTGCACGTTAGTTGCAATACTCAGGCCTTTGACATCACATGTCTGATGGGGCCTACCAATGGCGTTATATCTCCCTGAAATCTCTTCGCTAACACTTTCACAAATAATTTATAATCTACATTCACAAGAGTTATTTTGCGATAGGTACCCCCCAAGAGGCATTTCTCTGGATGATGGGATTTGGGTTCAAACACATATAATATTGTGAACGAGAATGGCACCCGGTTTGAACACAACATTCAAGGAGCACTCAAAGAAGCATCGGGACTATCAGAGTTTTGAAAGCTTTGTAGGAGGCGACACCCTGGCTGTCAAGTCTTAGTGCTTTGCTTTATAGCCATGTGATCAATAGCTATTTTCTATTTCCTCAACGGTGATCGGCTGTTCAAGGCATGTTTTTACTTTTGTGCCATGGTCGGGGTCGTGAAACACACATCAAAATTATCCTTACCTACCGTGAGGATGATACTAACTATAAATAAATAAATCCTCTCTCCAGCTGGAGTTGACCATCCATGCCTCATATGCCCAGCCAACTGCGCCACGCTAGGGATTGTGCAACACATGTTATTCTTCTTGTCTACGATGAGGATCATAGTTGCGATGAACCGACGCTCTAGAGTTCACTTTCTGATATTTGCTTTGTCATGTTTTGTTGCTTTTCTAAGTAAACTGTTTTATACGACGAATACGTTCTTTGTTATTGTTTATTTTGCCCATATACAAACAGTGTGTAATAAAGGCAATTGTTTTGCAATATCTTTAGTTAACTTGTTCCTTTTCAATCTGTATGTGGTTTTTTCTATAACTGGTGGTTCTTCACAGTGAAAAAAATAATAACACACTGTTTTTTTAATCGATATTCATTGCCTCATGGCATCAGTAAAGTATGAAATGAAGACTGAATAAATGATTAAATGAACGGAAAAAGGTTGGCTTATTTTATGAAGTCCAGGAGTGAGTGATGATGAGGTCCCTGCGTGCAAGCAATATATGAGGCAGGATTGGTTGCTGAATGGCCAGCTATCGTCAGGTGCCGGATTGGTGTTGGCTTCAGTGCTGGGCAGTCCCATAAAAAGTGGTGAATGTCCGCTTCAACATTTTTGCTTTTGTATCTACATATCGGGCACGCTGGGTTGGGATATCTGTCGGAAGCGACACCACGTCCTAGCGACAGCTGGTGTGAGGGCAACATCGTCCCGGATCTTCCTAAGCGCAACCTCTTCTGCGCGAGTGAGCCCGCGAGGAAGAGATACCGCAAACGAGGGATACGTTCGCATGTGTGGCGCCGGAGGTTTTCGTTTCTTGAAAAATGGAGGGTAGTGTCATCCACTTCAAAGAGCCGTAGCATTGATGCGTCTGGGTTCAAGAAGTGGGTCACTGAATCTGCTTGAATTTGGGAAGGCAGCAGGTCCTGTGGGACCCTCTCAATGCGTACTGACTGGGGGATGCGCGCTGCAAGCTGGTGGATGTTTTCGTATATTTTAGGGCAGCGGCTGACACGTCGGAGTAGATGTACTGCTTGAAGTGCGTCAGTGCGGATGACAACGTGGGCTGCAAGGTGCATGGTTATGGAAGCCATAGAGGTGAGTGCCTCCTGAACAGCCACGAGCTCAGCGCAGAAAGATGGAAGTGGTTCCGAAAGCTGAAACGTAGTGGTTTGATTCAGGCTAGGTCTCCGTGGACAGTCGATTGCTGCTTTGGCTTCACAACCTTGCAGGCTTGCATCCGCTATAATACAATGGACTCTTGAGGCAGCTTAGTATCTTGCTCTTCAAATCTCTGGCGAAGCAACGATGCCGAGTTGGCAGATGTTGGTCTTCGGATATCAGTTGGCTCGTTTTCTCCTAACTGTCCAAATTTTCAGGGAGGTAGAACTGGCGAAGGTGGCTCAAGAATAATGTGTGACGTTGCATACGCCCTCAGTGCTTACGTGGAATGTGACAAATGGCCTCGAGTCGGCGAGCATCACGGCGCTGGTGCACCAGTTCATCGATGGTGCTAAGCTGAGCGTTCTCTTGTAACGCTACGTCCGGTGTGAGTCGTCGACGGCATGTTATGGTCCTCATAGCTTCTCGATTTACGGCTTCAAGGCGATCCCATTGTGCTCTGGTAAGATGCAGGAACTGGGCGTAGTAAATACTACGTGACTGTAGAACCGCCCTCACTAACTGGAGTGCAATAGACGAGCCAGAACCACCCGTTTTAGGTGCAAATCTTCTTATCAACCTTATATATTGAAGTGCTTGATTTTTATGCATTGCGTGAGCTCGACTACAGATATTCATTTTGGGCATATCCTCAAAAGAGTCTGGACAGTGATTTATGGTCCTGTGCGCTAGTAATCAGTTTTTTCAAGCACTGAATTTTTTTCTGCTCAATTGTAGGATGCCATTCATTTTCATATTCTCTTTTCTGGGGAATTGAATAGGAAAACAACAATTTGACGGACCTTAATAAATGTATTTCCCCAAAACAAACAATATGCTACTAAAATTGCACTTCTTTAAAGATGCATTTCAAGGTTCATTCTTTGAAATTAATCGGTACAGCTGTTCCACGCACAGGCTATTATCACAGAACAAGCCTCCAGAGTAGTTTTTTATTTGCCTTTCTGAATTCCATCAGCGTTGCTTGTAAGTGTTCATATAATACTCAGGAATTGGCGTATTCTCAAATGAAATCCTTCATATATGACTAATAAAAGAACTAATAAAGTACAACGGAGTAGTGTTTCAAGAAGGACCAATCAAACTATGCAGATGCGGCTAACCTGGGGCGTCTTTTTAGCGCAGGTTCTTGCTGCATGCAATGAGCCGGATACATTTCAAGAATTCCGCTTCGGAAATCCATCGCCCATCTACAAGCTTCATCCACAAGTGAAAGTTGCATCGCTTGATGGCAGTGATAGCTTGCGGACTAGAAGAGATGCTTCGAACTTCGGACAGTTTTCTGTTCTGCAAAGGCACATCGGAGCAACATCGTCATCACCCGAGCCGACCGGCACCGCCCCTCAAGCTTTTTTCATCAGTGGGCAAGGGACCAACCAAACTATGCACATGCGGCTAACCTGGGTCGTCTTTTTTGCGCAGATTAGAAGAAAATCTAGTAGTCAAGAATTTAAAAGCGATTCCTTGTGTCTGGTTGTTGTCCCTTGCCCAAGGGTGTTGTGTGAATGCGTCGCGAGTTGTTTTGACTCTTTGTGCTTTATTGTTCTTTTGGTAAGTGGTGATATAGAAAATAACCCTGGCCCTACGGTATCTGAACAGCTGGCAGGTATACTTCATAACCAAAAGGAGGCAGCAAATGAGCTTACGTCTATACGGAGAAGCTTGGAATGTCATGTTACTGAAACTAACAGAAGGCTGGCTTCAATTGAGCAGAAATTGCTGTCATTTTCAGAGACCGTGAAAAGGGTAGAAGAGTGTGAGCGTCTTATTTCCTAGTTCGGCAAAGATCCTGAATTTCTCATAAAAAAAAAAAACAGATGACCTTGAGAATAGAAGCATACGCAATAACTTGATTGTTTATGGAATCACTGAATCCACAACCGAAACAGTGGTATCGCTCAGGGATGTTGTCTTGACAGAAATATTTGAAGAGACATTGGGAAATAAAAGTAAATGGTCTAGACTGACGTCACAGATCCCCAGGTGGTCGAAATTACTCCGAAGACCTCTACTGTGGCTCCTCCTTCTCTCTATTAACTTTCACTCCCACCTTTCTCTCTTCTCTTACGGCGCGGGACAGGTGTCCACGAAACAAGTGTGAGAGATACTGCGTCTTTCCCTTCATGTGAACCAATTATATTATTATTCTTATTATTATTATATCAGAAAGCAAAGGCCCAGTAGCTATCAATGCCGCTTGAAGATCAATTTAGCATGCACGTGAAATGCGGCTCGCCTATGTAGTCAAGCTTTCGATTCAATTGTAAATTGAGTATAAGAAAGGAAAGGCGCACTATCTGTGGAGGTCACTCGAAGAACAAGTTATGCACGCGAAGGGCGACCCTACATAGCGAAATGAAGCTGTTTTTAATTGGTTCCTTGAAAAGAAAATCCGATTATCTGTCATACTTATTCCTTGGACACCTGAAGAGAACTGAAAGGAATGGGAGAGAGGTGGAAGTGAAAGTAGAAAGAGCCGTAGTGGAGGGATTGGGAGTAATTTCAACCACCTCGGCACTTTTAAAGATCAGTGACATCAAACGGATGTCTCTACGTTTCGCTTGCAACGAAACGCAGCCGCTGGCGATCGGGACCGAATCTAGGGACCATAGTAGTAGGTCATCTGAACCACTACACCACTGCGGCGGGGCGCGTAATGAAGCTTTTGATTAAACATTTGCTGAACGAATAAGCGGTGTTAAAGGCGGCACCGCATCTACTGTGAAGGCGGAGCTTCAATATCCCAATTTGTTCTTAAACAAATTCGGCGTGGTCCTCCAATTACACACCTTAAGTGTTTTGCAACGAGAAGCTCTTTTCCAGCGACAACTGCGAAGACAAACAAGGTCGGGTAGAGAGACCTTCACGGCCGGCAGTGGACAGCAGAGCCCTGTACTGTAGGGGCCCGACTGTTGTTTAGAGGTGGATGACGTCGGCGGTGAATACTACTGAGGATACAAGGAGGCTTCACTGAGGATGCCCCGGAACCGCCGGACGGGTCTTTCCCGTCATCGCTTTAGAGGCATGAAGCCTTTTGTGTCCAGTGTTTTGCAGTGGTAATGCAGACAGCGCAGAGAGCAACAACCGCTGCTACAGCCATGTTTTCTTTCCTGTAATAGAAGTGAAGTTTGCAAATCCAAATAAATGATATAAATATAGCTCTTTGACCTTTATTGTTTTAAAATGGGAACTCGTTTGGCCCATGCAATTCAGGAATTTTACTAATACTTGCTCAAACAATTATCCGCTAACTTCCTGTGGCGAAAATGATCAGCTCAAGCTCACAGAGCAACGTTATTCAACTGTGAGTCGTGTCAAGTAAACATTGTAATAACAGACATGAGAAAACAGTATGGACGGCATATGGCTTTATTAAAGCTTGTTTGCACTGCACGCGGACACACATTGCAGATAGGTCCACAAATCATCCCTGTGCAGCTTTCTAAGCGTTATTCCCTTATGAATCACAATAATATACGAATACCTATGTGGCCAGTTATTCGGAATCAAAAGTTCCGTACTAACGAGGCATGTCTTTTTAGCCTGTGCTGAAATAATAAAATTTAAGCTCAGTTCGTGAAACAACAGGAAGAACCCCAAGACTTGCAACCTCAACAAATGCTAGCACTAGCACTGGTGAATACTGCATGAGGAAGGAGCAACTTTATTGCCACACACTGGAGCGCGACAACTCCGCACGCAGCTAAGAAAACAGCAATCTCAAGTGTACATCTAGGGAACTGGTAATCAGCATATCGGTCGAGTCATAACAAATCTGTTCGCTGAAGCATAGATATTACTGCATAGACTGCTCTATAAATGACACATTTCAAGTTCCATGGTTTTTTGCTCTGTCACTCTCGCAGAGTTCAACCTTACACGCTACGCAAGCGTTATATTAGCTTCAAAAAAAGTAGGTGCTATCAACAATCTGATATGACCAATAAGCAGCTGACGAGAAATTTTCAGTTACAAAACAGCGTCACAATATCCACATTCACAATTCTTGCTATTGGTTGTGAAACTAATATACACAAAACACCGTGTAAAAAATGAAAAGTTCTCTAAGATATAAGTTGTTGGTATCTGGTTGGCCAAGCTTGACTCCTATAAAGTAATATACTGGAGGCGCATGTCCAAAATATTCACAAAACGAAGTAAAACACGCTTTTGAAAATGTGACAACTTAAAAATAAGTGGAGCACCTTAACAGCAGCCTATTTACGTAATGCTCAAATGACTATTTTGCGGTTTAGCATTCGTGCAGTCTTGTTTATCTATGTCCTTGGTGCGCGGGCACTGGAATGCTGTAGAAAAATCAGCGTTGTCCTTGACAATATCGTTAATAAATGTATGCTCAAAAGTGTTGCAGTAGTAGTAAGCGAAGCGAGCGTAGAAGAATTGTGCTTCGGACATCCGGAAGAGGCTCCAGGCACTCTGCACTGTGTGCCAGCTGGGTCTTGCAGACACCGGTGTCATGGCCCCAGCAGTGCCAGTGCCGCCAGTTCCGACAAGGGCAGCGATTCGCAGTCCATGCCTGTACACCTCCACTAGTGGACGAAGGAATTCACGGACTGCTGCACTCGATGTTTTCATCAGGCAGTTCCTGCATCAGATGCGTGGCCTGATTTGCTCGCCCGTACTGTTTTGATGCTTGTGTCGAAGGTTATGTATATTCCAGACACTTTGAAAAGAGGGCGCAGTACATTATTGCAGATTATTGCAACAATAGAGCTATTACCCTGTCTTGGACCTCCAATATTACTTCACTAAATAGCGCTCTGTCCTCAATATCAGGTGTTTTCAAGAAGACATCAATATTTGTTTTTAAATTCTTGTGTGTCCCAGTACAGTAGTTCAGAATAGAACAAGAGTGCGTAGATGGCTGCACAGTATGAAAGATCACTGAACAAGGGCAGAGTGGGAGCCTCATTTTGCAATCTGAGCAAGTTTAGACAAGTAGAATTCTCTTCATCTGGGCAGTGCGACCGTCACCGGCAGGGTTCAGATACACTGCTTCTGAAGAAACAAGCATAGGGAGGGAGGAGGGTGGGGAACAAAAAGCAGGTCAGGGAGTGAAAAATGTTCCTTTACTATGTACTCCTCAGAAGAGAATCGGAGCTCTCGTGGCCAGCAAAAATTAAAAAGCGGCAGCAGCAGGCAAAGCTAGAATGCGGGTTGAAGGAAAAGTGAGCACCTAAAGCAGGTTCGATGCTTACACTCCTTTCTTGAAAGTAGACTGGCATTCCAAAGGGTCTTGACAGATAATATAGCTTCAAGTTAACAGCCTTGAAAAGCGTTCCAGAAGGGACCAAGGACAAAAACAAATCACTGCAGAATCTGCATTGGCCCCGCCGGGTTGGTACAGTGGTAAGACGCCCGACTACTATCCGGAATACCCTGGTTCGAACCTGACCTCGGCGGCTGGCGTTTCGATGGAGGCGAAACGAAGAGGCGTCCGTGTGCTGTGCGATGTCATCGCACGTTAAAGATCCCCAGGTGGTCGAAATTACTCCGTAGCCCTCCACCATGACTCCTCTTTCTTTCTTTCCACTTTAACTCCTATCTTCCTCCCTTCACTTACGGCGCGGTTAAGGTGTCCACAGACTCAAGTGTGACAGATACTGCGCCTTTTCCTTCCTGTGAACCAATAATAATTAAGAATCTGCATTGAGCAATGGGAAAGCACAGATACTGCAATTGGTTGTTTCGGGTTGTTTAGAGTTGCTTAATTGACTTTTTGTTTAACCAGTTTAGACCTTAGTACTTTAAAATTGCGCGCCAATCCCTTTCTATGCTCGTTTTTTATTGAAGTTCAGGTTGCGTGCCGTTACATTTTTGACGTCACTTTTTTTACTGATTTAATTACATATTTATTACTTGATAGATCTTGACGTCACCGTAATTAACCTACCTAATTGACTCTTTTTTGGTATTTGATACATTCAAATGTGGCGGCAATCTATTGGCTGAGGCTATTTTCGCCTTTACTTTCACACTTCTAGCCTCATATTAATTACCTAATGATTTTGATTAATATTACTTCCAGCCTAATTATTTTTTTCCAGCATAACAATATGTCACCCTCCATCGATTGACACCACTCATTACCCTCTACCAGTGCTGAATTACTCACAACTGCTGCGGACACGATTTCGCGGCCTGAGGACGTGGTCTGCGGACAGAAATCTGTGAACATAGCGAAGTAATGCTTTCGCATTAAACACAGATTGATACCTCACGAACTGAATGACACCTGCCAGGTCCTGAACGAAAGGGTTCAAAGGCGAACCGAACTCAAGTGAAAAGAAAGAAACGTGTTTGGAAAGGTATGTGTAGCTATTGGCTTTGTGGAAGGGGGATAGAATGCACCCGTGCTGTGGACAGTACAAGAACGCTAAATGGGATGTTTTGCTGACTAGTTCTGGAGCAGCGTGAACATATTTTTGGAAATATAATGTTCCTTCCGAGGTATTTATTCCTGCTGGTTGCTGTGTTATGAATTTACGGGTTAGATACGACTCTCCGTACTGCATGTCTCTTGAAGATTGAAGCCCGACTGGAGAATAATTTAATTGAATTGAACGTATGGTCTTTCTCATTGAAATTATAGGAAGCTGCTTTCGGGAGAATTTCACCTGTGTTTACCCGAAGGCCATTTAGCCTTATTCGAATTAATTGCGCCGCATCTCCGATGTACTGTTTATGACAGAAGGAGCACACAAGATAGATAACGTTTGATGATGTTAAAATAAAGCTGGCTTTATGTGAAAACGGAAATTGCTTGAGTGCTTTTAACCATGGTGTCTTTTTGTAAATGCTTGTACGTCTTACATCTGTGCTGAGTGCAAGATGGTGCTTGCGTTGGATGTTTGTTGTCGAGTTTAAAATGTAATAGAACATCTGGTAGGTCTATATTACGTTTGTATGATATCCTTGGTGCCTCCAAGAATTCGTTTTCTCAGGAATTCATTGCACGGTATGACGGAGTGTTATTTCAGCAAAGTATTGCATAGGTTTGGAGAGGCATTTAGGTATTTCAATACAGAAGAATTCTGACGTTCACCATCGGCTTTTGATTGCTTTGAGCACATCGTTGCGTTCTCAACGAACATATTAAGGAAGCTATAGGGATATTTTGTTTGAATTACTGTTACTTTCAATAACTGTAGTAAGTTTAATCTTATCCCCGCTACATATACGCCTAAGCCGTGCCGTCTGTGTTACAGATATTCCTTGCTGTCAGTGTCTTGGATAATTACTGGCAAACTGGAGGTACTGTTGTTTATCTCTTGGCTTTTTGTGCAAGGAAGTATAAAGTTTTTCATTTTCCACCGACACCATGGTGTCGCGAAAGTCAACTTTCAATTGCGATGACACAACCTCGCGAAAGCAGCCTCCAAGCTTTTCAATAATAAGGTCAGAATATAGGCATACGGAAAATAAAGAGACGGAATAGAAATACACGCATACCTAATCAATAAATTTAGAACAATAAAATCAGCAGAAATAAATATCTCGAAAAAAACATTAGAATCCTTGAATTGTATTCCATCTGCGCCATAACTTGTCGGGGAAACAAGCCCATATAGCGTCACAGCACATCTACACTCTATCTTCCCTTCGCAGTAGCATACGTTGCGGGGGTTTAAGGCGATAGTCTTTAAAGGCTTACGCTCCCCGATCGCGCCCGTCCGTCTGTAACGATTTCGTTAGCCGGAAGCTTTTGAGAACTGTTGCGCGGCAGCCATATTCTTCTTCGAGATCCATTGCAATTTATATCCCCTTTGAAAAAGGCGGGCCAGCATCGAACCTGTTTTAGGTGCGGACTCATTATCCCCACCGCATTGTAGTCTTTACTTCTGCTGCAACTTTTTATTTCCTTTATTAGGCCAGGATATCAAAAGAAGATGTTTTCACTCCTAATTATTCCTAATTATTCCTAATTAATGTGGCCTAATTATTCCTCCCCACCCTCCGCTTTCCCTTTGTTCCCTTGTTCACAAGCAAAGGCGTAATTAAACCCACGCCGATGGTGATCGAGCTCTCGAGAAGAAAAGTCTACTTGTCGAAATGTTGCCCTCGGCATACTAACTGAGGCTCCCCCTGTACTTGTTACGCGCTCTTTGAAGAGAGTTTATATATTTTATAGCAGTGTTGGCAAATAACAGACAAAAATAAAGAATTGTATCAGAGCAACTTTTACCGATGATTATTCCATTAGAGAGTTGCGGGTTGATCATAACTGTCATATTAGCCTTTGGAGATTGACAAACGCATAGGCCTTTCGTGCTGCGGTTAAACAATTACGATCATTTATGGCGGATTTTGAAAATCACTCAAAATGTTTCAAGTTGAGCTCACGGCTCAACTTGAAACATTTGATGAAACGCGTCACTTGGAGCTCCGTAGGCCACGTTACATGCATTGTCGCCGCCGGGACAGTGTCGCTCACTCCCACTTCAAACTACAGTCGATCCTTGGCATTGACAGCACTGCATACCTGAATGGCCCGGTTTACTGACACAATAACTGCATTTCCCGCTGTGATGTTTTGGGAGTATTAGCAGTTTTGTTCTAAAGAGCCATTCAGAGACTATTATTTTCCTTTTCTTTAGAATACGATATCACCTTACCCAGCTCCGCATAGAACACCGGTACAAATCAAGGAAAATAGGCAAGATAGCTTGACGAATATTTGCTTCAATTGGCGATACTCTAGCGCTGCTCTGATCACACCTCCTTCTTTGCCGATTATTAAATGCCACTGACGTTTCTGCTCGAGACATTTCGCTGTATAAAACAACTCATGTTCAAGCTAGTGTTTACAACCGTCGGCACGTGCTGACATTCCAGGTCGGCTTCCTCCGCTCGCTAAACGTTTCTATAGCTAGCTAGCTACTGTAAAACCAAAAGTTCTACGGTGCAATAACCTCATAAAATCTCATTTAATCGCATAGAGTCTCATAGGGTGCACATGATTATCATAAAATATCGTACATAATTTATGATAATGTACAAGAAACTATGAGAACTTATACAATTATATGCGACTTGTACGTGATTTCTTATATGAATTGTGTGAGATTGTGTGAGAAAATGTGAGGTTATTGCTCCTTACAGTTTTTTTCAGTATAATGTTCGTATTTTGTCTTTCAGGGTTAGGTTCAGCCGCCCAGGAACCAGCATTTGCTTCGAAGCAGGCGAAGTAGTAACGGCTAAAAACATGGTAGTGCATTTTGTTTATGGATGGTTTCATTTTCCAAAGCTACTCAGGCTATGAGAGGCGCCTTAATGGTGAGTTAAGGAATCCACTGCGCGACACCGGCGGGACAAGTCATTACACAACTTCATATTGAGGAACATCACGCAAGTCATTTCTTGTTTACAACACGCTCATCTCATTCACAAATTACTAATCACTACTTCCTAATCAGTCTGTATACCAATCACTCACGACTATCAGCCAAAACACATATATCACATACACTCCACACATTTCAACTCTTTTGAATCTACCTCGAAGTATATACGCGCCGTTTTATGATGATGCACAAGACCACGGAGACGCCATGTACTTTGCGAAATACGCATCTGGTCTGACGCTCTTGTAGCTGCATCATCGCAACATAACGCCTCCAAAATGGTGGCGCTCGGGTTTTATGCTGCGAGCATTTCTTTTTCGCGAAATTAATTTCTTGATGGCTCTATTTCTGTAACAATGCAGACAGATAGCCACCATTCCTCGAGGTTACGCAAAATCTGTTGTGCTTCTAGCAGAATAAAGTCAGCACGATCACACTGGCTGTGAAGGAACACTAGGATAATACAGACAACGAATACCTTCGTCTGCAAGGCCGAACCGAATGCCTCACGCATTTAAGGGGGATGCATGTAATGTGTAGCTTAATTTAAAAAGCGTTTTTTTTACAGCTGAACATTACCCTCATTTCAACTCTCCTTGATAAAAACGAACTTTTACATGTTACCTAGTGCAAGTACTATTTGTAATAATTGGCTTTTATTCAAGTAAAACAAAAACAGGAGTAGAAAAGTATCTGCCAGTGCCAGTATATGCTATCTAGTAAAGGGATAGTACGGGAGAAGGAGAGCAAGTCATAAAGGTGAGCTACAGAAAAAAAGGGCAAGGTGGGTTAAAAGGAAACGCTGTTATCTATGTTACAGGGGAACACAGGGCGTTCGAGGCCCACCCGCTAAATGCCAAGTAACCCAAGGAAAAGCATAAAACAGAGGAAATAAAGAACGTTACAAAATTACGGGGACTCAGTTTCTGCTTATAATTGTATGACAGGTCAGCCTAGGCTACAAGCCTACAAGCGCTCTCTAGCCAAAGCTATGAATCTGTCTACGTAAAACAAGTTTTTGGCCAAGTTGGTAACAATCTTGATTCATACCGGCAGCGATTAAGCCCAAACAGAAAGAAAAGGAATACAGAAAGCACACTAAAGATTGCATCGTTCGCCCGTAATTTGTGTGTTCCTTCTCTTTGTGTTTGTTTTTAATCGCTGCCGCTATGAATCAAGGATGTCGTCCTGCCATGTGAAAGGAAGGGCCGGAGTTGGTGACTCCTGTCAGGCAACCCTTATTTCCACTTAGTGTTCCACCATGTCAGCGACCAGCCACCGCCTGCCAGTGTCATGCCCGTGGTTGTTCACAACGCCTAGGCTGACGGATGGCTGCCGGCACCTAAGTTTTGTACAATCTGAACGGGGCCTTTAACGCTGTTGTGTTAAGACTGGCTATCGGGTATATCCTTACAGTGCTTTGTAGTAGCGACCGGTCCTCTAGAGAAACGAAAACTTCAGCTGATATCGTACTCGTTTCATGAGGGAATCTCAAGAGTGTTAACTCAAACTGTGGTTTTAAGGCTAATGATACGTCTGCCAAAGGACAACTTCCTCCTAGAGAAGTAAGCCCCCTTTTAGTCATTTCATTATCACTTCTGCTGCCAAAGCTGTTTCTGTAGTGTAGTGTGAAAACCAAGATCCAGAAGAACTCTTGGGTGGGTGGAGGGAAAGTTCCAAATTAGGATTCATGTGTCTCAAAATACGTTTTTTTTTTTTTGTTCTTCGTTATACCGTTAGCCTTAGAGTGGGGCAAACAGGAGGACATTAGCATAAATGTACAAAATTGTGCTGTTTTCACACATGGTACAATTTTGCATGGGCTGCAGAACACTCGTTCAGTGCATTTCACAAAAAGGAAAGACAAAACATCCCAGAACACTGGCTCTTCAGAAAAAGTGAGTCTCCAACTACTCTCTGAAAAGGACCTTATGGATGAAGAAATGATGGCAGAATCTGGTAGTGCATTTTATTCATCAACTATACGCGGTGAACCGCGGTATTGGAAAACATCATTATGAGGGTCTTGTGGCTGTATGTAAAAACTGTGCCTATGACTGGATCTTGGATCAGGCGATATTATATAATATGCGCATAAATTACTTTAACATGGCTGTGAAATCTCTGGTCCGTAGTTCTGGAGTTTCTAGAGAGGCTTGCACATTTCTATCGTTCACTTGGAGGATTACAGACACTATAATATCTTAAATATGTATCTAGAAGCCGGCCGCTGAACATTGTCAAATTTATAACAATCTGTTGCAGTGTGAGGGTCCCCTACTATCTTTTAATTATCAAACGTAGGTCTTACAACCATTTAATACGCGAGGCTTTTAAGTTAAGGGGTCGCACTATACGTTCCTTGGCTGAGGCCTCATAGAATTTATATTTTTCCTACGGCTCACCTAATAAATCGGGGCGTACTACCCCAGGTCTGCTGTAAATATTAAACCTAAATATTCATTTCAGTCACCATCTTTCGTTCATGTTCACCATAGAGAGATTTATAAATTCAGGACCGTCTTCTTTCTTGATATTGTAGTGCAAATTGATTTAGGATGGTTTATATTCACGTGCCACTGAGTACATGCTTTGATAATCTTATGTATATTAGTTTTAGGATCAAGCTGGTGACACACTCAATCATGGTATATAAAAAACGGTCCTCAGCAAACAACATTAAAGCAATAGCAATTGGCAAATCGACAATACCAGAAATAAAAGAAGCCACAATACCCTGCCTTCCGGTACACCGCACAAAACTGGCTCGAAACACGACTTAACTTCAGCTCTTTGAACAGATTGCGGGCGAGCGTGGAGGTATATGATATAATCCTTTTAGATATATTACCATTTTTAATTGCTTCATTCTTTTCGGTAAACTGTTACAAAGTGATACTTTATCAAATGCTTTGCTGAAGTCTAAAACATTAGGGTAATTTGTCTGCGGCAATTTATGGTTTCTGAAAGATCAGTAAATACTTGAACAACTTGCTTTAGCTTGGACACGCTCTTGCCAAACCAATGTTGCACAGAGGACAATAAATGGCAAGTTTGAAGATAATCTGAAACATGTTAATAGATTGTGTGCTCAAGCAGTTTGGAGCATAAGCTTGTAAAATAAATGAGTCTATATTTGTTTCAGTCTGAAGTGCTAATGTTTTTGTGAGCTAGAAATATTTGTCTATTTTCCAAGGTGTGGAATCTGCAGTGGGTAAGTGATGATGTAAAAGTGTTCATGATATATATAGAGACCCAAATTACATACATATGTGATACTACCTGGCCCAGGCCACTTCTTAATGTTATCAAGAGGAAGGTTCGAGACCCTCACTGATCGCTACGTCCTATTCTGAAGGGCGCTGTGAGGAGTTGCCAAAGCTGGGAAGTGTGCACCATCAGAAAAAGGGAGCTGATTTTTAGCACGGCATTGAGAAGTGTTCTGTTGTCGGTTTTAATTTTTTTTTCATGTAGGATGTACGTCCAGATGTTGCCTGGTGCTTCATGAGATATTTCGAGTCTGATATTGATGAATCCGTGCTAGGATTTCTTCATACGTCAATTCAATTCTCAGCACATGTTGGTAACTGCTGTTAGGTTTTCGGCATTTCGATCTTGAGAAGACCATTTTTCCTTCCTAAAGATCCTATGTTTTAGAAGAATATTTACTTTGTTTATCCAGGGGTTCTTTTCTTTTCATTCCTCAGACATTGCTATAAACCGTCTAATAACGCATTGTCGCTCTGGTGAAGAAATCGAACAAATAATCGGCGCTACCCTTTTACTCAAAGAGAAAGATTACATGATCAAACGAGCTTTCAAGATAATTCAAAACACCAGCATCATCAGCAGCTTGAAGTTTTAGATTCTGACTAAATAGTTAACCAATTGCGCAAGCTTTAAGGTGACATGTTCACGGACATAATGGCCATTTTATAACCATCATCATGCACAGCACATTCATTTACGACACATTGTCACTTGCACTGGATAATAGAAAGAGATATAATATCGAAGACCTAGTAGCACACACCCTCGTAAAATAATGAACAAATTGTGTTAATTGTGTCAGAACAAGTAAAATGAGCATGAGGCCTTCACCACATTTCTGTCCAAAATAATTATAGAAATTGGTGAGATACCTTTATATAAATATCTGTTTTTTCTCGGCACTACATGAAAGCGGAAGATGTGCAAATCCTGCAGAATCTGCCTCCTTTCTTTCTGTGGAGAATACTGCTCGAAAGAAATTTAACATTTTACGTGAGAAGCGCCGTTGTTTCCACCTTTAATATTCCTGCCGATTTTTCTTTTAATGCCTCTTCCAAATTAAAGTTACAGAATACTATAAAAAACATTTTGGTCCCATAGCCGGGTATGCTATTATCAGCACCAACTTTTCCATCTAGCCAAAACAATTCCGCAAGCGGTTACATCGCAGTGGCACGAGGAAGAAAAATGCCAAATAAGGCATCACAAATACCGTTTTCAGTTAGATTATGCACACCCTTTCTAAAAACTGATGGAAGCTTGAGAAAAACATAATGGGCGTGAAAATTACACAAACAGATATAACCCAATAGTTGGCTTGAGTATGTTTTGGGCCAATCATATTCTCAAACACAACAGAGCTCTACTCTTGCGATTGCAGCGCAGCCGTAGTGAGCGAGCTTAAAGCTTTATCGAATGAAACCATTGCGTGCCCACGTCTAGCGAATTTGCGAGCTGCGTCTAGCTTCCAGGCAAAGAATGCAAACTTCGATTGTAATGTCCTTAAGGTTGCTTGTTTTCTGTCAACGTTTTGAAGACTTGAAGCATTTTTCTGAGGTATATGCGCTACGAAATTAGAAAAAAAAGAAGTCATTTTTAGGCGGATGCCTCTTTTACGCCGCTCCTTATGAAGGTGGGCGCTCTATTGCATTCACAGCACTTGCGTTGCGTAGGTTATATTTCACCGGTTATATTTTTATTTAAGAACAACTGTCGAAAATCAGCTTGTGCAGATACTTGTTGAATGAAGTTACCGCCTGTGAAACCTATTATTCCCTAGCTATTCTTCCTCGTGCATCATGTTATGATTGACCTCTGCCTGACATCGTATCTGACAGAAGGAACAGCAGGTTACACAAAAAACAGGCGTGGGACACTAAGTTTTTCAATACGCTCCTTTTCATATGTAATTAAGCTCGCTGTTGTATATAAATTACCTGTAGTATTCCAGTGCCTTCTTCGTCTTTTCAGACCAGACCTCCCTTTTGAGAACATTTCCTGATAGCAGGACAGCCAGGCGAGTCACTAACACAGCTGCGTCAGCAAGCATTGGGTCGGTAGTACCAGAACTCAGCCAGCCGTACCCAAGCGATGAGACGTAGACGGTCGTTTTGTTTATAAAAAACATGCGTTGCTTGATTTCGTCCTTGCCATCGTCTCGAAGGGGAGGCATACCTCTTCGCACCTTCTGCATTTTTGAGTCAAACTCGTAGTTCAGTACCATGAACAGGTTCCGCACAAAACCCTGCTTAGGAATAATGGGCACGGCCGGCTCCCGTAATATCAGGTCTGCAGGCAGCATTAGAGAGAAGTTTTTCATTATGGCCAGGAAATGTTCCGTGTCGTTTCCAGCCGCCACCAGCTTCCGGAATAGGGCATAGTTCAAAATGATTTTTCGAGTGGCCTCGAAGATATTGTGTAGCTGACGGTCCTTCGTGGGAGTTTCGAGGGCTGCCACATACGTAACGCGCCATAGCTGGGCGCTATGGTACACATGATTGTTGCAGACCAGCTCGCTTGTGACTGTCGGTGAATTCAGACGTTTGCCCCCTTGGATGTAGCGCATGGCATTCAAAACAAGAAGGATCACCTTGTAGAACACCGATAGAGGCTGGTTAGTTGAATTGGTGACGCGCCTAATATCCTCCAGAAAGCTGGCCTTAGACATTACATTTAGCATTTTGATGGTGTCAATGTCGATTAAGAAATCTAGAAATATTGCTTTGAACTGTGAGGCTTCCATGTCCCCGAAGACTTCTCTCATCTCTGTCCATGACATCGGTGACAGTTTCCACTCGCTTACGTGAAATTTCTCTTCCCACTTTTTGATGTCCATTTCAGTGTAATTGGTGCCGAAATGCCAATTTAGGATGGAGAAAGCATGGTCGTAGCAAGAAGCCTCACATGACTCCCTGTAGTCATCGAGCCGAAAATCTTTTCTGAGGAACGTGAGTTGCGTGGCGTCGGCAGCGGATGCATGTATCTCAAAGAGGAAAGTCAAGCCGTAGCGCTTGTTCACAGCGACTGCCAAATGCAGGAGGTCTGCGCCGCTCATGCGACTGGTAAAATTCGCGATTTCCAGCACAGCTGCCGTGACGTCCCTGATGATCTTTTCGTGTTGCCATATCTCCCGGATGCACGATGTGTACAGGGCGTGCAGTGCTTCTGCAGCCTCACTCCCATAGTAGTTTGTGCCTTTCATGATGTTGCCAGTGATATCCGACTGAAAAAGAAATATTACGTATGAGCAATGAACTGAGAGATAAGATATGAGCTGAAAGACTTACAGAGATAAATAAATAATGAAAAACTCTCCAGTGTTGTTTAAAGGCTGTTGGACGCACTATTTCGTTTTGTTATTTTAGGTAGTAGGTAAAATATATGAAGTGGAAATGAATATCAATGTTCCATAGCCTATCCCAGGTAGCACAAAGTGGGCTAAGGCCCCGCCGGGGTGGCGCAGTGGTTACGGCGCTCGACTACTGTTCCCAAGGATGCGGGATCGAATCCCGGCCTCGGCGGCCGCTTTTCGATGGAGGCGAAAAGCAAGGCGCCCGTGTGCTGTGCGATGTCAGTGCACGTTAAAGAACCCCAGGTGGTCAAAATTTCCGGAGTCCTCCACTACGGCGTCTCTCATAGCCTTAGTCGCTTTGGGACGTTAAACCCCACAAACCAACCAACCAACCAACCAAAGTGGGCTAAGAAGGGTGGGCCCCGGTGGGCCCGATGTAGGCAATGCAGGACAGCCCCGGTGGGCTCAATGTGGGTGCTGCAAGAGGGGCCGACGTAGGCCCGAAGCGGGCTGTCGACAAAGCCCCAATTGGCCCCACTAGGGGCCGATGCAGGCAGCCCTTGCGGGGCTGCCCACATTTTTCCGGCATTGTTAAAATAGCACATCCCGCCAACTCCCCGCGATGGTCCTACTTTGGACCGATTTGGGCAGCCGCTTTGGAGGAACATTTTTTTTTTATTTCAGTTAGCCCCTCAGAAAATGACATAGGACCAATGCGGGTTCTATAGCGCTAGCCACACTTGGGCTTGCCCACATTATTCTCATAGGGGGCCGACGTAGGAAATTGATGGAAAGCCCTAGTCCAAGTTTTCCCAATCAATATTTAGGCACATAATTAAGTAATTACTTTATACATGTCTGCACTTTCTAAACAGCCACAATATTAAATTTTACAATAATTCATAACATTCATCTAGCCGAAATGACTTCATGTACATCTTGTTCAGGCTATGGAGATGTGTGTTCTGAACAGTAAAATTGTACTGCGAGTTGCAGGCTGTCCAAAGCAACCACATAAGAGGCAACAGTTAGCAATCAGTTTGTTTTAGTATATGTAGCGCAATTTGCACGAGCGCGAGAAATAAAGCCATGTAAATTTCTAATCGACTAAACATGGCCACAACTGTTATACAAATCATCTATAAAAGTAATTTAGGGCAACGTCTAATGCAAATAACAGTTGGAAACAATGATTACGCAATTGCACGCACGCCTTCTAGCCCCATTACGGCCGATGTGGGACCTACAGCGGTTTTGTGTGGGCAGCCCCAACTGGGCTGGGTGTTGGTTTTGAACCTAAAGCCCACTTGCTATTGCACGTGCCTTCAAATTCCCCACAAGGGACCAATTTTGGTATCATGCGGGCCCTCCCGCCTTCCAGCCCCATTGCGGCCCATGTGGGATATAAAGCAGTTTTATGTGGGCAGCCCCAATTGGGCTGGACGTTGTTTTTGAACCTAGAGCCCACCTGCTGTTGCACGGGCCTTCAAAGCCCCCACAAAGGACCGATTTTGGTACCATGCGGGTACGCCCGCCTTCCAGCCCCATTGCAGCCTATGTGGGACCTAAAGCGGTTTAGCTAAGGCTGCCTCATTTGGGCTTCACGAGGGCTTGCCCAAATTGAGCCCTTATTCATATTTCACCTGCCCTCAAGTAACCTACAAGGGGCCGATTTGGGCAGCATGTGGGTATGTCCGTTTTCTTGCCCCACTACGGCCGATGTTGGTCCCACAAAGATTTAATGGGGGCGGCCTCACTTCGGATCTATGAGGGCTTTCCCATAAAAAGCCCACATTTAGGTTGGAGTGCCCTCAAATATCCGGCAAGGGACCCTTGTGGTCTGGATGCAGGAATGTGGTCTGCATTAGCCCTAGAAACGCCGCTATGGGACCCATGCAGGAGGAGCAGGGGCAAGCCCAAATGGGGCTTGCCCACATTTGCCCCATCGGGGACCGATGCAGGTTTTATGATGGTTGCCCCAGCCCCACTTGCCTACATCGGACCTACTGGGGCCCCACATTCTGTGCTACCTGGGATGTCCTGATCCTGCTTTGTTAATACTGCTGTTCCACATTTAGGACGCGCTGAAGAAATGTATTACGCAGCAACAATTATCAGGAGATTACGTTCTGCCTTTAGAGTGTGGCACAATACAATGAAAGGCTCCCGTCTGCTGCTCTGCTAAAGATCCTCGTCCATTTCCACACATTTTGCTCGCGAATTCTTTAAAGTTTTCATTTAATGTTTTTACATATTTACCATAGAATTTTGTGATACCCAATTACCAGCGAATCCACCCGGCATAAATGTGAAGCCTTGATCTGCGAACCCGTGAGGGCAGCATGTCTAACACGTGTTTAAAGGGTTCCGGTGTACTGAATGCTCATCCATCCGCAGATACCAGAGTTGGTAGCTTTTGCCATCGCGATGTTATATGGCGTTGTAACATGTCACATCAAGTGGCTAATTACTGCCCCGTCATGTCACGCCATAAAGAAGACAACCAGAGCCAGGCTTTAGTTTTCTGACGATGCTATCAAATTCCACGAAGCCGTATTTTTTGAAGAACAGGGCTTTTACTGTATTGCGTTGAAATGTTGTCAAACAGGCATTTAACAATTTTTGACATTAGCAAAGTGTCGACGCCTGTAAATTATATGGCAGTGCTAATTAGTAATCATATCACCGTCGATGCCATCTTTTGATGTTTTTACAACTATATGTTGACCTTATTAAAAAGATTACTAACAAATCTTGCTCTGTCGATCGGCCACATGAAAAGGTAGGAAGAACACTTTCTTGGTCTGCAGATTCTTCACAGGTCAAAAATGTTGCTATTATATTTTATGAAACACAAATATGGCACGTCTGCCTTCCAAGCCAATCTCAGTTTTGTTTGGTTCACTATCAACAAGTGACTGCAGTGGCAACCAGCATGCAACTTTGGAATGGAAGCTTCAATCAGGGAAAACTAAAAAGTTTTAATAGCAGCGCACCTCTCGCCAGAGTCGTTAAAGTTCTGGAACTTTGCACACAAAAACCCTACATTCATCAAATCAAGCTCCCGGGAAGAGTTCCTTTCCAACAGAAGCAGACATGCAACACATCTAACTCAGCGCCCTCAGAATCGCAGACCTTTCCGGTGTTCTGTACCTTCACTGATGTGTTGACCTGGTATCTGGATCATAGATGTATAGTTATAGCCCGATCAGGTTGAGACGCCGCAGCAGACCGCCTCTTTCCAAAATTTCAAACATTTTTCACTTTACGACCCAAAAATTGGCTGTGGTTTTACCAATGGCATCCCGAGTTGAATTGCGGAAACAACATAAGCGGCGAACGCGGCGGTGTCAGCACCTCTGAGTCACGGCGCCGCGGAGGAGTCGACGGTGACACCGGTACGCCAGCTGTGCACCCTGTGACCTCACTCTCTCCTGCCGCATACGTAGCAGGCGCTGCGGCGGGGCACCCTTTGAGTCTGGCGTGCAGCAGAGGAGCCGGCGGCGACTCCGACGCTGCTTTCCACCAGTGCTCCGTGTGACGTCACTCACTCATCACGCATGTGTCATCATCATCATCAACATCATCATCATCATCGTGACTATACCCACTTCAGGGAGAAGGCCTCTCCCACATGTCTCCAATTAACCCGGCTTTGTGCTAGCTGCATCCACTTGACCCCTGCGAACTTCTTAACCTCATCCGCCCACATAACTTTCTGCCGCCCCCTGCTACGCTTTCCTTCTGTTGAATACCGTTTGTTACCCTAAGCGACCATCGATTATCCTCTCTTCGCACTATTTGTCCTGCCCATGCCCATTTCTTCTTTATAATTTCCACTTTTAATTTCCAATTACCGCGCATGGGTACCTTGGCTTAAAGGGGGCTCCGCGAAATGGCTGACCGACTAGCGTAGTATTGCTTCCGCAACAAACCCAGAGTAAATCCCACAAGTCGTCCGCAACTCTGCTTGTCATTGGAGCTGACACGCGACTTATTTCACTAAGCGTCCTGAGGGTTCACGGACCAATCGGTTCTTCTGCGCCTACTTTGATGGTTGACTGGCAACCAAACCATCGTTAAACAGCTGCAACGCAACGGATGGGATTCGGCAACGGTGCGCATATTGCCACAATCGCTAACGTTCTTGCCCTTCGAAGATAATAATAATTTTAGATGCCCTCTCATCAGTGGGTACGTAACTTTTTTCCACTCCTAACCAGTAGTTTATAGCCTGTACGAATTCTTTGCGCAATTGTAAACCCTCTCAGTACGTAGCTGGATTATTGCCGTTGGTGTTTCCAATAGTGTATCCTGATTTGTTTTCTTTTTGTCGCTGCTTTTGAAACAATCCTTATGAACTTCATAATTTCTTGAAGTGCATTAAAGGTATTTACAATTGAGATTGTGGCATTACGAGCCGTTCTTAGGCGTGACTCTCTCGTAGAAGTTACAAGAAACATGGACTACTGTAGCAGGAACTATGGCCATGTGGTCACTAATTCTGCTTTGCTAAAAGAGGAAACCAAATTATTATGAATTGAGAACTCCGCGTTGACCTCTGAGCCTCACGCTCTAAAGAGACAGGTGACCAAATCTGGAATGAGGCTGAAAAACTTAGAACAGTATTCCTGAATCCGAAACTTTGAAATCACTCGCCTGGTGGAAAGCCAGAAGAGAAACCTTCCATAGGTTATCGAAAAGATCGCCCAAGCTTTGAATATGCCACTAACGTCCGGCGACTTTACAGTGTGCCAGCATATCCCAGGTAAAAAGAACATTCTTCTTAAGTTTTCTAAAAGATCTAAACGATCCTTGAAAAGCACTTAAATAAAATCATCTGCACTAGCGATCTTGGCCACTTTGAAGAATATCATGTCTATTAAGTGAGCATATGTTTCCGTCTTTCAAGAAGCTGATCGGAATCACTATTACTCGAATATATATTTGCTACCAAGTATGAAACTGCGTCATTGGCCTGGATTGATTGCATCAACAACCAGCAAAAGATAATAAGTGCTTCGGGCCCCTAATGATAATTCCCGCCTGCTTAGGCATGGCTTCCGTGTTATTTGTACCTGTTCTTATCAGTAGCCTTTCTACAAAATATAAAAATCTCGTGTCATTCTTCGTTCTTAATCCAAGATCCCTGCGAAGAAAACATAATAAAATATGAGCACTTCTTAGCCTGACTGACTTCGAGTATGATTTATTCATATTCACTAGGCCTGGTTCGAAAGCAGTCACGAAAGTCCTCACCGCACTATAACTCATACATGTCACACGACCTAAGCATTAGGAGGTAATGAATGGTAGCTGCAAACAAATTTGTTCAAAGTAGAGTTATTTCCTATTTTAATTACTTTCACCAAAGTTTGGGCAGAATATGTTCTCTGATGATATATCCCTCCATGTTCTAGCGTCTCCTAACATTTCTTGACACAAATATAACCCGGGTAACGGGAAACAAACATTACCTGTTCTCTGCTACCAGCATCAAAAGTACGTAACGTGGGCAATGCCATTGCGCTTCCAAGGGTGTATCCTGTTTTGTTTTCCTTTTTGTCACTGCTTTTGAAACACTCCCTATCAACTTCGAAACTGCTCTGCTACATACGTCGAACTGTTTTGCTACATACGCAGCACAGCCGCTTCCAAAAATAACCTGCTTTATTGTAATTACTTCATTAATACCGCCAATGACCCAACGCCTTTGTCGTCGTCGACTTCCACTAATGTCGAGGCTTTCATTCCAATTTCATATGAGACGTAAATCGTGATTCGCTTTGTTTTGGCCAAGTGGGACATCAGCTATCAATTGACTGTTTTATAGACAGTTCGTAGATAGGCAGTTACAGTCAATGAACACCGACAAACACGCTTTTCATCTCGACTTGAGCAAACGGGCACATTTCATGCCTTGATGCATTTTTAGACCCTGATAGGAACAATAACTATTTATAAACAGGATAAAACCAATGCAAATCCAGTGGTTCCGACATAGCAGCACCAGAAATCTTTGTCGTGGTGATGCTTTTGGCGGCCTTGAGATTCCGATGTAAAACTCCAGGCCAACTGGCGACATTCCTCCGCATGTTTGGCAACGTCTGAAAGGAGATTCCACTCGGAGGAGTCGGGACGATATGTTAAAATAGTGTCTAACGTGGACGACGCCTCACGTCCATAAATGAGGAAGAAAGGGCTAAATCCAGTGGTTGACTGGGTGGCGGTGTTGTAAGCGTACGTCACGAAAGGAAGAACAGCGTCCCAGCTAGTCTGATCGGCGGCACCGTCAGCATATTTCCGAGAGAACGATTGAAGCGCTCAGTGAGCCCGTTAGTTTGAGGGTGATAGGCTGTGGTGGTCCGATGTATGATGCGACATTCGGTCAGTAGAGCTTCAACGACGTTGGAAAGAAAGACGTGTCCTCGTTCATTCAGTAGCTCTCGCGGCGCGCCGTGGCGAAGAACAAAATGATACAGCGAGAACAGGGCAACTTCACGGGCAGTAGCGGCGGGTAAAGCGGCGGTCACGGCACACCGGGTGAGGTGGTCGATGCCGACGATAATCCACTGGTTCCCAGAAACCGTGCAGGGAAGTGGCCCTTAAAGGTCAACGCCAATGCGGTGCAAAGAATGGGTCGGGCATGGAAGTGGTGGTAAGGAGCCAGAAGCACGAGGTGTGGATGACTTCCGGCGCTGACAGGAGATGCAGGAGCGGACGTATTTGCGAATATAACTGTACATGCCGCGCCGATACTAGCGTTGAGAATTTTTTTAAAACGTCTCGACTGCACCAGGATGAGCACACTGAGGGTTGGCAAGGAAAGAGATTCAAATTTTATGTCGTAAATGGCGGAGAATGACGAGAAGCCACCGTAGACCGTCAGGCATGTAATTGCGGCGGTAGAGAAGACCGTCTCGTCGGGCAAAGTGTGGTGCTTGACGGCGTAAAGTCCGAGAAGGCGCAGCATTGGCAGAAGTGGACAAGATGTCAATAAGAGATGCGAGCCACGGATCTTTACGCTGCTCCGCAGGCATGTCAGCGATGGTTAGAGAGGAGAGGAACGAAAACAGCGAGTTGCTATAACAGAAGTTTCGTTCGAACGTTGTGACGGCGGTGTGCCCCGGAAGTCGACATACAGATGATGTCATACCACTAGCAGTCTTCTACGCCTGAAAGAGAATGATGAAAAACGATGGCAAGGGGTAGCTCATACGTTAAGTGATTCCCCTGTTGCATAAATAAAGCCGAATCCATAAAGTAAACTACTATGCGCAAAAACCATGTCTTTACTTTCAAGCCCTACCTAGCGTAGCCATGCAGATTGCTCTCGCGTAATCCAGGTTTATCTACAAACTAAGCCACAGCTAATTATTTTTCTTTTGCATCTGTTGCCCAATATAAGTGCGAAGCGACATTTTGCATGGCTCGCATCTCACGTGCGAAAAGTGGGACTGGTACACTTGCTCTGGCATGATTGTGACGGCTGCTCCCGTTTGCATATTGAGGGTGTGCCCCTCAATGTAAACACCCACTTCATAACATGATTTGTTTGAGGCAACCAAATGATACAGTTCATGCTCAGAGTGTTCGTCGGAACATTCGAGAAAGTACGTGGTTTTAGCTTTTGCCCTAACACTCTGACACATTTTTCTCAAGTGGCCTACTTTGAACACTGATGACAAACCGAGTTTTTGTACCAAACAATTTCTGATTAGTGTCGCCTGCCGCATCTTTCACACTTCTCGCTTTTGCGATGTTGCCTTCTCTTGGGCATAGCTTGCCTTGGCTCGGGACGATGTCAAGCTTTCACTACGTGCACTGCTGCGTCTTGTTCTCTCGACCGAAGAGTGAGAGCATGACGCTACCTGTCATTGCTGTAAAAGACAACGGAAAGAGGTTACCAGCGCTACTTGGCCGAAATTGGCTATAGGGAACCCAAGCTCAAATTTCGTCGCGCGATGGCAGCGCCGCATTCCTGGCATGGTGGTGAAATGTGAAACGATGGGACGTCGCCGGAGCAGACGCTCCGCTAGCTTCCTGTGCACGTGCGGTGATCGAGTTGCGCCTGGCGGTTATTTGGCGATACAAAAACGCTTCCGCTGATGCGAAACGGAGGTACTAAGTAGCATTGTGTCATGGGTAGCCACAATAGTAGGCGAAGCGCCAAAAGACTAGGCTCACGTGTGGAACTTTGCAGATTTCATTGAAAGCGTTTCCACAAAACCTGTTTTCTAACCGCATGACAGCATTCTGAGAAGTCTTGAGTTCTTTGCGGAAACGAAAAGGGCCGATTTTCCCCTCCTCCATAAACTCAGAAATGTTCGACAGTTGACAAAGGCGTCTTAGAGAGGCATCAAAAGAGTACAATGGTTTAACACCATGTATACGAAGTGAAGGGGGTGGAGGATTATCCTGCTCTTCGCTCCACGCGTGTCTTGCTTTGCCAATTTTCCGTGCTCTCTCCCTGCTTTGCGAGTGCTCTGAAAGCAACCAAATAAACAGATATCCAGCGTGCGACGTCCGCGATCGACAATGATGTGTGAATGTGCCCTACGACCAAGAAAATATCTAGGAACGAGACCTTCGTTTTTGGTGTGTGTGTGTGTGTGTTGGGGGGGGGGGGGGGGGAAACATGCTTGGCTGAGCGGCGTTTACAGATTCCCGCAAATTGGCCAATACATTAACCAACATTATTATTCATAACAGAAATATGTTGGAACTGCAATACAAAACCGATCCTAGTTATGGCTCGATTGACGCTACTCGCACGCAGCAACCTATTCGCGTGACAGGTTTCGTAAATGCAAACCAAATATAAATGAAGTACGACCATTTAGTAAGAACCGAAATAAAGCACGATTAGAGTACAAACTTAGATTTCACCTTCCCTCCGAGCCAGCGAGCCGGTTATGTCGCGTGCAGCGCGCGGAGCACGCATGTGCTTTTTCGACTGCTAGCGTTCGTGCCTTTGAAGAAACATCTCCTTCGAACTATAGCTTATTCTTCTACTACAAGATTTGCTATAGTAACGTCGTAATAATAAAAACAAAACTGTATATAGATCTCATGCTACAGGCCAAAACGATAATCAACAAGCGAGCAGCTTTTTTTTTTTTTTCAGAGTACTGATAATACGTCCGCAGTTTTTAAACATATTGTAATGCAGCGTGTGCAACAGCAGCCGCTAGGCGGCTGCTCATCGAGAGTCTCGTGCGCGGACTCGAAGAAGTGGCCCCGTGGCGGCCGATGAGAAGAAGCTGAAGTCGGCTGCTGTCACTCGGTGCTCTGGACCTGCTATCCTGTGCCTGCTAGACCAACCTCCTATTAAAAACCAACCTTCTGTTTACGGGCCTAAACGGCTACGTGACAAAATACGACAATATAGTTACATAGCTGACTTACCTCGAGATAAACTTCCTACGTTTTCGCTAACGTGGGAAACGCATTCACAATCAATATTTACTCATCGCCGTCTCGTCATCTGCTCTACAGTGCAGACGTGAATAAACATTTTCTCGCTATAATTACGTTTCTTCCAGGGAAATACGCGGCAGATTGTCCAATCATCAAGACGAAATGTAGGCGGCATGTCGCGATGGGCCCTGCGGGGCCGCGTCAGGGCGCGTGCTCGTTCGAGAGAAAGCGCGCGGCGCACGTCGCGAAGGCAGCGAGCCGAGCCGGCGGCGTCCCAGTGTGTGCTTTTCTGCCACAGATGGCGTCGCCCATCAGGAGCCGCAGCGCCGTCCAACGATGCTTTGGGAACCTATACCGCATCAAGATTGACTGGCTGGAAATTGGATAGGTGGTACTTAAAGAGAGAGTGTCGTAGGGTGCTTCTATACGCGCGCCCCCCCTCCGCCGCTCTGAGGAGGATGGGGAAATTCTTTGAAGGGGTCAGTGGTCAGTGCCGCCTTTCGCCCTCCATATTTGAGCCCTCGCTCTGTTCCGCCTGAGTCAGTGGCACGTAGAGTGTCGTGGTCCCCATCGATTCCAATTTTAAATCGAAAGCCTTTAATGGCTCATACTGTCGTGGAAGAAGTGTGCCCGCTTTTGCGGCCGCTGTCGCGTGGCATTCCTTGGCGCGTGCTCAGGTGTGGGATTGCAGATGACAGGAACGCTCCTCAAGCGGTATGAGAAGGGCGGGCTCAAATAAAGTCTAGTTGGGCATGCAATCAACCCCAAAGCTTGTCCGCAAACCAAATCCGACCCAGGAGGACTAGGAGGCAGCCCTGCTCGGCTGCTCCAACCTGGCAAGCCAGAAGGCCCTGGTCCACCGGGCTCGAGCCGCGGCGGTCACCAATGGACTCCTGTAATGAGGAGCCCAAATAGTGATTGCGAGAGGTTGCTCTGGCTACTTCAAGCTTCCGCCCAGAAGTAAAGTTTTTGACACACGCACACACTCCACCCTAGGCACGCGCGTCGAGCACGTGGGCATCGAGGCACTCTAGAGTGTCGGCTCTAAAACAGAAGTACCCTTCGGTGTTCTCTGAGAAATTAGGAACAATACAGAAGTTCCAAGCGAAAATTGTTGTAAAACCTGGTACTGTTCTTGTATTTTACCGCACTAGACCTGTACCTTTCGCACTGCAGAGAAAGGTTGAGCAAAAACTGTTGGAGCGATTCGAAACAGGCATGCTGCAGCCAGTAAAGTGCAGCGGCTGGGCTACACCGTTAGCGACAGTCTTAAAATAAGATGGCAGTACCAGATTATGTGGGAAATAAAACATAACCGTAAACCCCTCATTGAAAAGAGATCGTTACCGACTACCCAGACTCGAGGATTTGTACACTGCTTTGGCAGGTGGGTAAGGTAGTTTGTGTGCTAGGCCTTTCTTCGATGTACCAGAAATTGCCGCTTACTTTATAGTCCCGACAGTGTTTGACAGTAAACACTAGTCTGGCGTTGTTTGAATTTCAGCGCCTACGTTACGGTGTGGCGAGTACACCGGCAGTATTACAGTCCATGATGGACGAAGTCCTTCACGGCATCCCTCATGTAGCATGTTACATCGAGGACGTGACCTTGTCTGGGCAGGATATAGCTGACAGTCAAAAGACACACGGAGCATGTCTTACAGCGCTTGAGTGAATATGATATCACACTCAATCTGGCTAAATGCCGCTTCTTTCAGAAGACGGTCACGTACTTGGGTCTCAGGGTAACTGAACAAGACATTTTACCCTAGCGACGCAAAGAAAAAGGCTATCTTAGACGCACCGGAGCCGACCACCGTCACAGAATTTAAAGCTTATTTGGTCAAATTTTAAATTTATGAGGAACGCTTCAAATGCCGCAGAGCCGTTTTATCGGCTTTTGAAGAAAGATACGAAATTGTCGTCGACGAAAGATTGCAGTGATGCGTTTAGGATAAGAAAACACTGCTGACCAGCAGCAAGGTGCTGGCATTATATGACGCCAAGAAACCGCTCGCAATGCTTCACGATGCATGATAATATGGCTTAGGAGCGGTTATCTTTCACGAGAAAGCTGAGGGTCACGAAAAGCCAATCGCATTTGCTTCGCGTACATTAACGGAAGTAGAGGAAAAGAATGCCAAGTGTGAGTGCGAGGCTTTGCGGCCTCTTCCGCCAGATGGACGGTGCGGTGCTGGATCGCAGTGTCCGCGCTTCGCAGCAGGGTATCCCAGGTTACTCTACTTGTAATATTTTCTCCTATCCCTGGAGATTAAGAGCACTCCCAAATTATGCGGTCGAGGGTCCCTCTCGCACCACAGTTTTTGCACAGATCATTGTCCCTAAGGTCTGGTAGCGCGTGAAACACCCAGACCGGGTTCATGAACGTATTAGTTTGTAACCGTCTCCACGCGAGAGCTTCTCTATTATTTAGGCTAACATGTGGCAGGGGTACCAGTCTACGTCCCAGTTTACAATGCTCGATTACTTCCCCGTTATTTTGCAGATGCTCGTCGTATGCCCAGTGGTCGGGGGGCTCGACGGCTACCCGGAAGTAGAGAGCTCGGGCTAGCTCGTGAGCCGCCTCGTTACCAGGATGGTGGTGGCGGTAAGCATTTAATACAAAAGGAGAGGATGCTTGGAGAGCCACCCCTAGTGGGCCGCTCCCCTTACAATACTAGGTGGAGTCCCTTATTCCAGGACTCCATTGGTCTGGCCCGCCACACGAGCTCGGTGGACCAGCGCTTGTTGTGCCGCTAGATCCAGGCAGCCGAGCAGGGTCGCCTCCTAGTTCTCTCGTGTAGGGGAAGGAGTTATGGGTAAAAGAGAATGATATAACTGGCATGCCCAGACCATGTGAAAGGTGTCAGCCACCTCTCCACAGGAAGAGCAGAGGCCAGAAAAGGAAGGGTCGAAATGTTTGAGTACTGCCGGGCACAGTAGAGTATTAGGAAAAAGTCTGAGAAGTATTCTTTCGCCCGCTTTCCCTAGCCCCTTGATAGGAGCCGGGTATTGACAGTGCGAGTCTCGGTAATAGGTACAGATTTCTTGAAAAGTTACGAGAGGATAAGTGTCCTGGTCCAGATCGGTAGGGTCTACGCCGGGGTCCCGGTTAGTGAGTGCGCGGGCGGTTGAGTAGGCGGCCTCATTCCCTGGTAGGCCCTGGTGTCCTGGATTCCAAATGAGAAATCAGGTCTGGAGATCCTGATCCCGAGCTGTTCTCTGAAGCATCCTTTGTGCTGTAGGCGTTTTCCAGCCCAGCTCGTAATTCCGAGATGCCCCTCGCAAGTCGGATAGGATAGGATGAATATAGATTTAGGGTGGGAGGCATCCAGGGTGATTGCTACCTCCTCCGCGTGGGTTGGGCTAGGCGCCTTAAAAGTGAGGCCATCCACCTGTCTTTCCTCGTGAACGGCTGCAGCTGTGTACCATCCTCCCCTGGAATGGTGCGGGCCCGCAACATCCACATAGAAAACATTGTGCTTAGAGCCATAATGGCGGTGCAAGGCATTTGCCCGCGCCTGACGGCCTCCATTGTGGTCTTCTCTGTCCATTGTGGTAAAAAGGGGTCGAATACGGAGGGCGCCTCTCCATAGCTCTGGCACTCGTTACCTTTCCTCAATGTGATGATTGTGTTGTATATGTAGCCGGCCCAAAAGGCGACAACCGGACACGGTCTGGGCAAGACGCGTTTATTGATTAGTGAGGTGCGCCTCGCGTAGCTCCCGATAGCTGTTCACCCCTCCCAATGCAAGGAGCCTGATATTGGAGGTAGAGATCGGGAGGTCGACCGCCCTCTTGATTATCTTGCGATGAGTGACCTCCAGGATATCTTCATCATGCTTGCGCAGTGCAGGTATGGAGTTGAATAAAGAATCCTGCTCGTCACAAAAGCATGGGCAAGTCGCATCGCATCCCTGCTTCTGAGGCCCCTATGCTTGTTGGAGACAGGGCGGACCATGCGCCCCACTTGGTCGCCAACCTTGAGAAGCTTGGCTGGTGTTGTGTCAGCGCGATGATATTGGTGAATAGAGTTCGAGGCCTCTAATCTCTGTGGTTTCGCGTATGGGTCCACTAGCCAGAAAGAAGGACGGCAGCGTGAGCGGGTGTCCAAATTAACAGATTTTTTTCTATTCAGCGTTCTTTGGGTGAGGAGTTTTGGCCGCCGCAGGCGATATCCTCCCCTTTCCAGAATTTTGAATGGCAGTTTTGCTGTCGCTAATTATGAACTTGGCTTCCGTTGCTACACATACTAGCGCTGTCGCAACTACCTCCGCAGTCTCTATGTTGCGGCCTTTGATGGCTGCCGCGGATACCGGTGCCCCTCGGCAATCGATACCGAAACTACCGCCGCAGCTGTTCTGCCACTTGCCGTATCAACATAGACTGCTTCTCTCGCTATGTTCTTGAACCGTCGCTCTAGAGCTTCGGCTCGTTTGGCCCTTCTGTTGATATTAAACTCTGGATGCATGTTTCTAGGGAAGAGGGCCACTACCAAGTTGTTTCTGCTTTCGCTACTAATTGTGACTTTTTTTGAATTCCTGAGCCATGCGGCATGCTTTTGCTTCCTAACTCTATCGTAGCAGATCCTAAATTTTGAAATATCGAGCAGGCTTTTCTGCCCGATAACAAGCCTTTTATGTAGTTGTACGCTATCTCCCCTACTTCGAATACTTCGAGCCCTTTGAGGATAGCCTCGTGCCTGACATTGTCGAAGGCCTTGTTGAGGTCTAGGCACAGGATCACTTTGGCGTCTCTCGATCGCGAGTGTATGATATCATGCTTTAGTCGCAGTATTACAACCTGCGCGCACAAGTGTGGTCGGAAACCGACCATTTCGGAGCAGCCAGCGCTACGTAGAAGTGCTCGCATGCGCAGGCAGCCAGACTGGTTTCGACACGAGAACTTTGAGTGACGGCGTGTTACTCAATTGAGCAGCAATGAGTGTGATAACGAAGCACGTCGACTAAACCGCCGGCATGTATAGATGTCGTGACGATTGCTGCGTCCAACTCTTGTGATATGTAACCTGGTGTTATATATATATATATATATATATATATATATATATATATATATATATATATATATATATATATATATATGAACGCCAGCACTGAATAAAGCAGTTCACTTCATGGTGACATGACTCGCTGCTGACGTTTTCACATTTTCTTGGCTCAGGTGCCCTCTACAAACCAGGGCATAATGGCCAGCTGCAACTTCAAGCCCAGATTCATTGTGGGTATGCTTTGCCGGGAGAGAAATCATTTCAACACAGAGATTCGGTGCCCTCCCCACGTCTTCTGTTCTTTCTTTAATTTAACCTATTTGCTTTTCAAGCTCTTTTCTTGTTACACACTGCCGCACCTCGACCGAATTAAACATTCTGTGCCGCCCGCCAATACATGGAGCTGGCTTCAGATATTTGTATACCGATTCATCCGCTGAAATCACAGCAAAACATACCTTGACGTTATGGGTCCCACATCGTTTAAAGTCCTCCAACGTCATCGGGCTTGAGACAAAAATACCAATGGAACCTTAAAATTCATTAAGAGGTCGCGATGTTCATTGTGTTCATTGACGTCAGATTCCCCGAGACATTTGACATCAAACTCAACATTTCTTTAGATTCTGTGAAGCCAAAGCATAGTAAATGAGCGTGAATGAAAACTGGTTAAGTTTCGAGTGAGGGTGGAAATTGAATCCAGGACATGAGGTTGCGAGAAAGACATGCTCCTCATGGGCAACGGTGGCTCGCTGGTTTAATCCTAATAAATGTAGACACAACGGAAGCCGAAAACAAATCGGTATCTCCTTCATAAGCGATGCTTAAGTGTTCAAGTGTTCATCCCCCTATGGGACTAGCGGCGACGATATATTATATCGTAAGGAAGGCATGGTTTATACCGTGCACAGTATTAAATGGTGCAACACTTTAAGCGAACGCTTATATTTTTCGAATAATTCTGTTTCGTAAAACCTAAGCGTTTCAGTACAAGCCCAAAACCCTTCCAGATACAACTCTGAACAAGGACCGCGTATATGACATTCATGTATTCCATGCCTTTGAAGCACCTTGGCTCATTCTTAAGTATTGTATTTCACGCTACTAATGTCCATCTTTACTTCGCACTACAGCCTATGAAATGGCTTCAAAATTTAGGTGCTGCAATAACCATCTCCGTACTTAGTATCGTACATGTTTTGTTGCCTGTAGCGAAACGCACGTCGTGACGAAGGTTAATATATTCATTATGAAGATTCGACATTGCTTCAAATACTTTCATATTTAAAAAATAAACAGGAATAAGAAGTCTTCCAATGCTTAATGTGCTCAAACAGTGCGCCACAGTCTTGCTGCTCGAAAGTTAAGACGAGTAAATAAAATTCAATCAATCAATCTCCAGAGCAAAGTTTGTGTTTAAACATTTACCCCAAGAAAAAATTAGAGGGATGTCTTAGATGTCCCTTCAGAAGAGAATGGCGAAAACCTACCCTTCCTCTTTTATCACTAGCCCGTCATCGTTTGCCTCTTATGGGCGTTCGTTGTAGTGTTACCAATAATTATACCTGGTTTACTGCACAGGAAAGACGCACTATCACACTTTCCCAGCAAGTGCGCATTTGCATAGTACACCATTTCACTCCTGTTGCGTGTGGCATTCCTAGTGTGCGTTCAAGTGTGGGATTGCAGATGGCAGGAATGCTATACAAGAATATATGTCGTGGAATCTCGCGGAATATGACAGTTCTCGCGCAAAAACCTCCCGCATGGGACTTCATTCATGAGCCCCCCGGGCGGGGCGGCAGTGATAAGACGCCCGACTACTGTCCGGAGTTCCCGGTTTCGAACCCGACCACGGCGGCTGCGTTTAGATGGAGGCGAAACGAAGAGGCGTCCGTGTGCTGTGCGAAGTGCGATGTCAGCGCACGTTAAAGATCCCCAGGTGGTCGAAATTACTCCGTGGCCCTCCACTACGGCTCCCCTTTCTCTCTATCCACTTTCGCTCCCACCTTCCTCCTTCCCTTACGGCTCGGTTCAGGTGTCCACAGAGCAAGTGTGACCGATACTGCACCTTTCGCTTCCTGTGAAGCAAATAAGCCTAGAAAGGCTTTCATTTAAAACATTTATGTAGATGCCCTGACCACCGCAGTGATAGTGCAGCAGTAGTTAGTATACCTCAATGCTCTGCCGGACTACCTGGGCTCGATCCCGACCGCTGCAGATGCGTTTAGATGGAGGCCACACGAAAAAGGCTGAGTCGCTTTGGGACGCTAAACCCCACAAACCTACCAACCAAAAAGCATCCGTGTGCTGTGTGACGTCAGTGCACGTTACGCCCAGCCGGGGTGGTGCAGTGGTAAGACGCCCGACTACAGTGCCGGAGTACCCGGGTTCGAATCCGACCTCGTCGGCTGTGTTTCGATAGAGGCGAAACGAAGAGGCGTCCGTGTGCTGTGCGATGTCAGCGCACGTTAAATATCCCCAGGTGGTCGAAATTACTCCGTAGCCTCTTGCTCTCTTCCCACTTTATCTCCCACCTTCCTCCCTCCCCTTACGGCGCGGTTGATGTGTCCACAGGACACAAGTGAGATAGTTACCGTGCCTCTCCCTTCCTATAAATCAATCAATCAGTGCACATTACTGATCAGCAGGTGGGCGAGATTACTCCAGAGCTCTCCACTATGGCTGCTCTTTCTCTCTTTTTGCTCTAACTGCCACCTTTCTCAATATCCTATGGCGCGGTACAGGTTTTCACAGAACATCTGTGAAAGATATTGCGGCTTTTCCTTTCCTGCGTTGTTGTTGTGGCTGTAGGAAGAAGGAAAGAAAATGCACGGCCTGCTACTCGCTCTGTAACTGAGCCGCCTCCGCTGCCTCGTGTGGACAGTAGATATAAAAATACTTTGTTCACAAGAATGGAAAGGCGCAGTATCTGTCACAATTGCTCTATGGACACCTGAACCGCACCGGAAGGGAAGGAAGGAAGGTGACAGTGAAAGTAGAACGAGAGAAAATCGAGCTGTAGCGGAGGTCTGCAGAGTAATTTCGACCACCTGGGAATTTTTAACGTGCGCTGACATAGACGGAATTACGCTGCTGACATCGCACAGCACATCGACGCCTCTTTTTTCGCCTCCATCGCAGCGCAGCCCCCGCGGTCGGGTTCAAACCCGGGTACTCCGGCACAGTAGTCGGGCGTCTTACCACTGCACCACCCAGGCGGGGTGAACAGAAGGGAAAATAGAGAAGCCGACGTACACAGCCCACGTCCACCAGCGTAGCGGTGGCGGGTGCATTGACAGCCTACAATAAATAAAAGTTCGGTGGCAGGCTAGCCCCCGCCGCAAGCGGCGGTGACCTACCTGCTCCAGCCCCATCAGGGGCAGGATCAGCCACCTTTATTTTCCTTTTCTGCGTGCGAATTATTATTAGCTGTTCTATAGCTGTTCTGAAGTTTCTCCCGCAGTGTGTTTGCAGCTGATGATTAAGCAGCCAACGCTTCCTCTAATTGATTTAACGATGAAGACGGCATGGAAACCGGATTCAAGATGCCACTGCGTAGGAAAAGGCAGCGAGCCGGTGACAGCCAGCTTGACTTTTCAACTGCGCCACCAATGGTTGCCTAAGCTCAATCACGTTCCGAACTTAAAAGTCTTTAGATACGTAGTGACTGCTCACCAGCACGTCGCTCATCACGTTGTGTTTGACGAGGCCTTGCTCGACACCACTCTTGCAGACGTACGCGTAGAAGTCTCTGCAGGGCGACTCGTCTTTGTCGATGACGGCGAACAACTTTGCTGCCTCGTTCGGACAGCAGAAGGAAGTGTTAGTGCCGCTTGCGTCGTCTGCCTTGATAGAGTGGTATACAGCAAACCAGGCCATGGCTCCGATGACCGCGGCCAAGGAGACGCCAAAAGCACAGCCAAGGCAAATTCCTGCCGTGAGCATATTTCTCTGTAAGACTGGAATCAGTGAAATCGGGCGGCCACAGCCAATAGGCGAAAATGGGTCTTCGCTGAAGATACGAGGTTCCATGTCCGCCATTGTCCTCTTTCTTCTTCATGAAGCAGTCCGCGAGCAGTGCGTGCGGATCGGAGGAGGAGCCAGCGCCCTCTTTAGTTAGAGGTACGTTTACTCATGGCTCGAGAGTCCCATAATACGGACAGCAGCACCTTTCAAACTGCTGTGCATATAAGATTTTTTTTCCTTACTGTTTGCCAAAAAGCGGCATGTTTGGGTCAAAAAGGCGATAATCAAATGAAAGTAGGGTTGTCAGTGAAATGAAGTCGAGTAAAGTCGATTCCGTCTGCCGAGCGGTATATAAATAGCCAATGTTTGCTAGGAGATCCGTTTCTGCCAGGTGCCAGATTCTGGCAGACTTCAGTGAGACGAACAAATACTAGTCTCACTATTCTGATATTTGTGGGTAGTACGCGCTGTTCGCACATCAGTATTCAAATTGAGATCATCTTTAAATGACAGGGAGAGAAAGACGAAATAATTGTTCGAAAGATAATTTGGGCAGGTTAGCAGAGCTAAAATAACCCTTGTCTGCTAGTCCAAGCGTCTTCACAAGAAAGCTTGCCAATATTTCCGCTCGTGTCCCCTCCTCTTTAATTATCAGGGCCGTGCTGCCAGGCGCTACTGCTGATTACGGACATGTCACGGAATATACCCATCAGCGTTAAAGAAATAATCGAATAGTGCTTGAACATTTTTGGAAAATAAAAAGCATTAATCATCGTATAGATTTCGATGTCTTAGTAAGAAATCAAGTTCATTGTGAATTTGGAAGTGTTACCTTAGCATGTTTAGCTGTTGCCTGAACACCCGCCAAATTATCCAATTTACTGCTGTAAGAACTTTTTAACCAGTCGCTGTGTGTGTGCCTCAGGTCTCAACCCTAAGTTCAGTTTTATTCTCTCTGCATTTCAACGATTTCCAGCTATTTAGCAGTGACTTTTCTCCTCACGTTTACGTAATGGCACGGCATGTCTATGAATGAATTAGTACACTGCAACCAGGAATTAGATAATGTGAGCAGCCGGCCTTCATATAGCTTCTAAGTATTCATAAGAACAAATTATCAATATCTCAGAGTTCCAGAAAAATATTACCTTGATAACAATTAATTATGCAGCTGACTCTAAACAAGAATTGACACTGGAAGCCCTACACTGGGGAACTTTGTAATAACTTAGGTGCAGCCTGTTTCTTCATCGTAAAAATGTAGTAACTCCTTTGATAATAAAGCACTTCAAAATTATGGTTTTTGAATGCCAATTTATTACTACTTTGAATCTTGGGGTCAATCTAACCGGTCGTATTTGGAAGCACTTAAGATATTACAAAAAGGGCAATTAGATTTTTACACAGTCGAAATACAACATTCACACGGGTGCTCTATTTAAGATGAATCTACTACCACTAACTTCATAAGTTATCATAAAACTACTATAAACAAAGAATGGCCTTAAAACCCATTACATTCACCTCTATGCAGTATGCCATTAAGAAGCCTTCGTAGATCGATGAATAAAAATTTCCATCTCTCAAAGGCTAAATACGTGCTCGGGGACTATTTATTATGTTTTGACCAAGCTTTGGAACCACCAACCAAATACGAAATATAAAATAATAATTATCCGATATGACTGAAGAAACATTTTAGCCAGAGGATTGAGAACGGTCTAATTTTGGGGTGTTCTGTACTGCTTGTTTATGAACGCTAGAATACGAAAACACTATGGCGTTTTGAATTCGTGTACTTTGTCTTTTATGGGCATATTTCTGCAGTTTACAAAAGTAATTAATGGAAGCGATGCCTGAAATCAGTATTTTTTGGGACAGCGTCACACAAATTGTTTTTATAAATTATTTTTATGCCTCCAATTTACAATCAATTTTTCTCGCGGAAACCAGTTAGCTTTTACCTAGGGACCCAGATGCTGTCACAAACATGTCAATCAATCGTCACCGGCACGCATTTGTGGTAATGATCAGCGCTCATTTATAGGCTTTTTCAGTGCATTGTAATAAATAATTGCAAAGATTAAATTCTCCTTGAAATACGTTTTACGAGTTTTAGCCACCCACCGCAGCCGCTGTCACTATACTGCCGCTTCGATCTTAGTTTGATTTCGCTCTTGGAGAGCGTTTCAGCAGCGGTTACGTCAGGCGTCTCGTTATTTCATTGACTCACCAGCATGTCTGCCGCAGCTGTGATTTCTGTCTTTATAGAGCGGACGTATGTGTATAGCGTATTTACGTAGGTTAAATGAAGACTAACATATATTTTATTGGTTCTTGAAAAAAAAAAGAGTAACTTAGCGCACACGTAGACAAGGACGAAGAAAGTACAATGGGCCCACGAGCAATAAATGTAAGAGCAGCGCAGATGCAACGTTTGCGCAAGGCGGGTTCGGCTGCAGAGATGGCATTATGATCTCGTGCTTGGGCGGGAAGGTGGAATGGCGATGTTTGGCAGCACTAGATGAAACAACATGAGGTGATTATGATGATGATGATGATAATCAAGTGGTGGCCGGTGTCATTACAATGGGTAGACGCAAACGATGTGGGCTAGCCTAGAGAAATCGATATCAGATAAAAGGCAAACAAAACACAGGGGGAAAGAAAGAAAGCAGCAGGGAAGTAAAAAAAGCTGAATGATTAATTCACCTAAACCTAGATATACGAGGTGAAAGCATGTCATTATTGATATCCTTGGCATGACAGCCATATATGATACGTGCCCTCCACGAGCAGGAGTACGAACTGCTTAACGGCTTCACCTGGCAACGAATTGAGGTGTCGCACAGTCTGATAACATATACCTGGAAACTGAAAGAGGTCAGCTACACGACGAACAAGCGCTTCAGGAAGAAGACAGTGCGAAAACATACAATGTGTCCTCTACCGCCACGGCACGGACTAGTTGGCCGCAAGCCAGCCTATGTGAAAACCGGAGCCTTAATAGGTAGGACTGCACTGACGAAGCGATACATAAAGGGCGTTCAGCTTGCTTCCAGGATTTCCGCCGTGATGTACCGCCAGCAAGGTCTAACATTAACAAGATCATACTGGCGCAGGTCAGGAGGAAGACTTGAAGTTTGAAATGTGTGCTAGTGGAGGTGGTATATAATAACGATTTTTTTTAATATCAATTTGCGTCCTTTGTGATTCACAACAGTGTGAACTCTTTAGGTTCAAGAATGTAAAACTATAACAAAATAATGCGATCTTGAGATCTTGTTTCATGACATGATGAGCACCAGTCCGACCTTATTACGGGACAATATTTGGTTGAACAGAACTCTGTCTGGATATATTTGTCTGTACCTTCCTCCAGGCTATTGCTACTTCGTTTCCTTGTGTAGAGTCTGGTGATGTTAGAGCCCTCCTGCTTAGTCAATAACACTTCGGTATTTAGCAATAGTTTGTCAGATCCTCTCGTTTTTCTTTCTGCGTGGCACTGCTCCAGCCCGGTGTGGAAGTTGTCGTGTTAGTTTGTGTTCTGCCGTGTATCGGGGCACGCCTGCGTGGGCTGGTGTCAAAACAAGAGTGACGTCTCTTTTGATCGAGAAATTGCAGGCGATTGTCACTGACTCTTGCGGTGTAGCTCCTGGTTACACTTTTGCTGTCACTGATTTTATATATTGTCTCAGTCTGAGCAATAGCCAATGAAGCTTCTTTTGCTGTCTGTATTGATTTTGTTTACATACTGATTGCTGCGATCATTTCTCGCATGTCATTGTTTACGACTTCATTTTTTCTTTGCCGCAGTATGCAGCGTGTATGATGCCAATATTGCGTATTTGCAGAAGGTAAACGAAGGCCATATATTGCTAATATACAGTCACTATGGCGCCTGCATAATTAAGGCTCCGATGAGGCTATATAAAGTCCTGTTGACACCAGGCATATGGCCCTGGTCTGTTTATATAAGGTCACGACGACGCCATATATGCCCTTTATCAGGCCACATAGGGTCTCGAGGATACCATATATGCGCCTGATCAAGCCATATAAGGTACCGTTACCCTTCAGATATGGATAATATGTTGCATGATATGGCCAAATCTGAGCCATATAAGGGCACCATTTTGCACATATATGACCTTATCTGGCCTGATTTTCGATTTGATTTGGCCAGTTAAGGTCCTATTTGCTGCCTTATATATTTGTATCTGGCAGCATATGTTCTAAATCTGAATCAGATATACAATTTCCGTGACGGTACATATACAATACCCTCCCGAATTTCTGCCTCAAATCTGAGTGTCTGTGTTTCTGACCTTTTCTCTCGTCGTTTGCTTATTATATTCGGGGTGCATGTTGTTTGGTATTAGGGATATGGGTCGGTTTCCAGTCCTTCGTTTTCCTTTCCCCTGTCTTGCACCAGTTTCCTTCGGGTATATACCTATTTTTCTTATTACGTTCCTTCCTCAATTCGTTTTCTTTAGCCTTCTTTGTGGTGAAACCAGTGTTTCCTAAATATTTCATCGAATGCATTGTGTATTCTCTGTCTGACTGTCTGTGGCGGTACTATCCAGGTGGTGTAGGGCCCTTTTAATGCATTTTCTCAACATGATATTGATCTACTGAGACCTGAAGAAGGCTGAAAACAATAAGACAATGTGATAAACCAAAGGTATTTATTTTATGATGCCCAAAGAGAAACAATTCCGCAAAATGTAAAGCTCTGCATACTCATGCCATGGCAATACGTGAGAGATATCGTTCTCAAACGGTTTGAAATTTGATATCAGCCTTTTACAGTTCTAACAATAAGTGCGTATTTTGCACAACAGATCTACAGCACATACATAATCGCTTTGTATTTTTCGGCGGTATTGGTATTGGTTTCCAGGAAACATAAAACTACCGGGCTCGAGAAGACGTTCAGATATTTTAAGATCGTAGCTACACTTTGAGGAAGAGAAAAAAATTCAGAAATGAGTAGATCACCTCTGCCGAATATTGATATCTAGCGTAATTTAAGCAGTCCTATGACAACGTTTATGCACCTACGTTATACCCAATGTCACATTTCTGTTATATTGGAAAGCACATGCTTAAACCCACCTTCGTTATAAGCGATGCTATGGGTTTATAATATCCAAAGTCCCTTGGTACGCACCCACCTTGGTTATTTCGAGCTTCACGTTGACGTTCAACAATCCTTTAAATAAGTTTCACGAGCTTCAGACAACGACCGTAGCTGCAGTCGTTGCTCCCGCTTTTATCTCGGCTCACTTCCATACCTGGTAAGCAACTCGGCAGCAGGCTTGTCTTGATTCTCGTTGTTCTGTAGTTTTGATATTCTGTCTAACATTGGTGCAGTCTCTGGCTTTAGCTAGAATGCTAATTTACCTAGGCGAAACGAGCGAGCGGAGCTGATTGAACTTCATGAAGGTGACGATGTTCAATGCACTGAGCGGGTGTGCTTTGTATTTTGATCTTGATAAAGACCTCCTATATGCAATGGGAGTTACGAACAATGCAGTACACAAGTACGTGGAGCCATCTGTGGAAATTGTGAGGTACTAGGTTCAAGAATAGCACGAATCTTTCAAATGCATGCAGTAGAGTGAAACCTCTGATACGAAAAGCTGCGGCTTCGCACGCGTAAAGATTAAGTCACCCTTGCGTTTCGCCTATACGCTAACCACTATTCCAAAAATTAAATGTGTTCATTTCGAAAGCTAAAACCAAAGTGCAAATTTTGTTGGAAACCTTACAGGGCTTTTTTATTTGTCTTTCTTATTGTCTACAGAAAAATACAATAGAACAAAAAAGAGTACGGTCAATGCATTAGCAGCACGGGAGGATTAGTCATGCTGTGTTCTGCACTTCATAAAATTTTCGCAAGCGCAGAAATAACGCTCTTAGTGTCCGATTTGCCCTCTAACCTTGGAGAATCTTTCAGCTAGCTAACTTTAGATCTCATAACTATCCCGACTCTATTTCACACTGTTTATTTATCAGGCCATGTCATTACATACAATGGTCATGACATTACGTACGCATGAGGATAAAAGTAATTGCTCAATTGCTGCACATCGTTTATGTGTAGAGAGAATAAAATTGGATCTAGAACTGAGACCTGAGGCACGCCCACAGCGCCTGGGTAAACCTCCGACCTTACAGTAGTATATTGGATTAGGCGGCTGTTGTTGAGGTAACGGATAAAATATGCTAAGGTAAAACGTCCAAATTATTGTTGAACTAGCTTTTTTTTTAATTTGACATCGTGATCTAACGGAGACAAACGCTTTTTTAATATTGAAGAATATTCTATGCACTTGTTTAGCGCTGATGAGTATATATCGTGACACGGTTGTAGGCAGCAGTGGCACCTGACAGCACAGCCCGGATATTGGACGCGGAAGGGACAGAAGCGAAACAATTTACAAGCTTTCTTGGTAAGACGTTTGGTGTAGCAGGCTAGGTCCATGTTACCGCTGCCAACGTCTCCAAATTTCTTTTGAACAATTATTTCGCCTTTCTCTTTGTCGCTTGAGGACGCGCTCAATTTGAATACTCATGTCCGAACAAGGCGTACAGTCCACAAATCTTAAAATGCTGAGACAGGTATTAAGCATATGTAGTAAGTTGGCATCTCACTGAATTCAGCGAGTTTTCTGCACCTGGAAGAAACGGATCTCGTACCACATTCGATATTAGTATACCGCTCAGGCAGAGGGAATTGACTTTTCTCAACTTCATTTCCTTGTAAACTGTCTTTCATTTCATTGCCGGCTTTGTTCGGCCTGATAATTGAAAAAGAAAACCTTGTGCACAGCACTTTTAAATGCACTGGAGGTCGGCATTAGGGGACGCACGAGCCATGAATGAAAGCACGTCTAACCAAAGGGGGCGCTCACTGCTCCCATCCGCACGTCCTTCTTGCGGCCTTCTCCATGAAGAAGAGGACAATGGCTGAGTTGGAAGCCCGGATTTTCAGCGAAGACCCATGTTCGCCACTTGGTAGTGGTCGCCCGACTTTGCAGACACCAGACGTGCGGAGAACGATGCCCACGGTAGGAACCTTCCTTGGATTTGCGTGTGGCGTCTCCTTGGCAACGGTCATCGGCGCCTTGGCCTGGTTTGCTGCATACCACTCTATCAAGGGAGAAGACACGAGCGGCACAAACACTTCCTTCTGCTGTTCGGATGAGGCAGCGAAGCTGTTCGCCGTCCTCGACGAAAACGAGTCGCCCTGCACAGATTTCCACTCGTATGTCTGCAAGAACGCCATCGAGCATAGCCTCATCAAACACAACGCAATGAGCGACGTGCTGGTGAGCAATCATTACGCAGCTAATGAAAGACCTTTTACCTTCGATCGAATATGCAGCGCAAATAACGATGGCCAAGTCACTGGCGGCGGAGTTGATAAGTCGAGTAGGCCGTCGTAGGCTCTCTGTGTTTCTAGCATAATGAATTCGTCAATTCCCATGCAGGTTTTATCGTTGTATCAATTAGAGAAGGCGTTGGTTGCATAAACATAATCTACAAACTCACTGTGGTTCAAACGTAAGGGCTGCTAGTACTAATTCGATCACAGGAATGGAAAGCCTCAACGGAGTGGCGTCCGTGTGCTGTGCGATGTCAGTGCACGTTAAAGAACCTCAGGTGGTCGAAATTTCCGGAGTCCTCCAATACGCCGTCTCTCATAGCCTGAGTCGCTTTGGGACGTTAAACCCCACAAACCAACCAAACCTACATCTTTCACACTTGTTCTGTGGACACCTGTACCGCGTCTTTGGGAAGGAAGGAAGGAAGGTGAGAATGAAAGCGGAAAGAGAGAAAGAGGAGCCATAGCGGAACACCGACGTTATCTCGACCAACTGCAAATCACCTACCTGTATTGATATCGCACAGCACATGGGTGTATAATTATGTTGTCTCCATATAAACGCAGCCATCGATGATCGGGATAAAACCCGGGAACTCGGGCACAATAGTTGCTCATCTTAAGCACTGCACCACCGAGCTGCGCTGAGGGCATCTCCAGCAATTATGACGAATGCCTTTCTACGCTCATAGAATGAAATCCAGTGCGCGCGATGTGTGCACGAGTTCTGTCATATTCTGCGAGATTCCGTGAAATCTGTTCCTGCCATCTGCAATCACACGAAGGCGCGAAAAGGAACGCCACGCAGCAGCGGCGGTGGTTTACCGCCAAAACCCACGCTGTCCGAAGAAAGCATGAGTGATAGTGCGGCTTTCCTTTCCTGTGGAACAATTATTATTTATATATAGCCTAGAAACGAGCAAGGATACGATGCAAACGTTTAGAGGCAAGTAATAGGAGAGGGAGTGTAGGCACTCGCCATTCTCCTTTTGGGGGCACTTAAGAGACTCTTAAATTTCCTTGGTTGAAATAGTTTTGTTTGGTATTGGGGTTTAACGTCTCAAAGCGGCTCAGCCTACGAGAGACGCCGTAGTGGAGGGCTCCGAAAATTGCTACCACCTGAAGTTCTTATCGCACAGAACACGGGCGCCTTGCTTTCAAACGAAAAACAGCCGCAGATTGTGCGGCTTAGTGTTTGAAGGCATTTCGTAGACCATACTTGCGTAGTAAGCATAGATATAAATATCTTGAGATACGATGCTTGTGGAATGAATCAAGGTGCTTCGAGGGCATGGTGCACATCCCACTACGGCGTATCTCATAGCCTGATCCGCTTTGGGGCGTTAAACGCCACAAACCAAACCAAACCAATGGTCTACACTAGGTAGTGCTTGGGAGTCGTAGATGGAAAGGTGTTTGAGCTTTTACGAAAAAAACTTTGACTTTATGACGATCAGAATTTATTAATGGTAAACGCGCGGGAAAAGACGAACACGACAGAGAGAAAACTTGACACATGCGACACAGAGCGCTAGTGTTGTGCTGACAGATCACTTGTGTCGTGCTGTCATTACTGCTGTGTTTGTCTTCTAACGCCCGTTTATTATGAATACGTAACAACTCGCCAAACTTTTCACGTTAACGCAGGATATACCGAAGGATATAAGCGCCCGCCTAAACGTGTTGTATAATTTAATAGTGTACACTTTATAAACCATGCCACCCTTACGACACAATCTATCGTCGCCGATAATCCAATCGCTGCGGGCGGGGGGGTGGGGGGGGGGGGGGATATCTGAAACACGGGAACGCTTAAATAAGCATCGCCTATCCTGATCAGGACAGGAATGTTTTGTCGGCTCCCGTTCTAATCCCGCATTCAGAAGGTCGGCATATATTCAGCTTGAACCAGCGCGCCACTGCGGCCTATGAGGAGCGTGTCTCTCACAAACTCAAGTCCTGGTTTCGACTTCAAAACTCAAATTTCACACAGTTTTTATTGTCGTTATAGTTACGTTATGTTTCTTTTAGAAAATATAAGAGAATGTTCAGTTTGATGTCAAATGCCTTAAGGAAATTAACGCCAATACGAACATTTTGACCTATTCCTGAATTTTATAGTTCCATCGGTATTTTTCTCTCACGCCTGTTGACGAAGAATACGCCGCCGAATTTCCTGAGGAGAGGTTCCTTAACGAGAAGGTAATAAATTGCTGTGATTTCAACGGATGAAGCGATATATAAAAATCGGACCGGTAACATTATGCATTGGCGGGCGGCACAGAATGTTCGTTCGGTCGATGTGCCTCAGTGTGTGACATGAAATGAGCTTGAAAAGCAGACAGGGTGATATAAAGAAAAGAAAGCAGAAAACAAGAGCACCGAATTCCAGTGTTGATATGTTTCATCACCTGGCGAATCATACCCACAGTGAAGCTGGGCTCGAAGTTACAGTTGGCCATTTAGCTCTGCTTTGTAGGGGGCACTTGAGGCGTGCAATCATTTAGGTTCTCCCAAATGGCTGCACTGTCATCAGTGTTTCAGCTTATGCTGTAAGAGGTACGTTAGTTTTATGCTCGAGGCCACCTCAGAAGAGCATAAATTAATCGCCGCCACGAATGGCTGCGAGTTTTGCAGCGAAGGCAGGGCAGCGTCGATTGCTATCCCGGATAGGTTTTAAATACCGACCACTAGGCGGCTGTCTGTTTTCCCTATAGGCTGTGCACGGGGTGTAGTGAAATGCCCCAAAGAAGCTATAAATTAAGAATAGCATCTGTGAAGAACTGTTACAAGACAATCACGCTAACTTACAGCACTTCTCTTCATGAGGGCGAGGCTACTGGTATACATGTCATCATTCCCACTGCTTCGAAGACTCCACACCTAAGAATAACATCAGAGTGATGCGTATATTTATAATGGCTTCGCAAATATTGTAAGAGGGGACTTTATAATCTTACAAAGAATAAAGCAAAACTTGGAAAAATAAGCAAAAAAGACATTTTGGCACTATTGTTTTATGGAGCTATGATATTTAAACAACTCTGGCAAACATACCTATGCTTTATGTATAACGTAGGTTGGTCAGGAAGGTATTAACTTTGTAGGATGACAAATACCGAGCGCACGAATGTGCAGGAAAAAAAATAGGTTATATGAGAATCCATTGGGGACGCGCGATAATAGAGCGGGCGTTTATGTTATGGTCAAGATGCAAAATACTTTACGTGAACATTCAAATGCCGTGCTAGCATTCTTTGGAATCTATAATTTTTGGAAAATATCAAATATTTGAAATTAATGACCGGCAAGGATTTAGGGCACCCCGTTTGGATATTTATATGATCGGGTGTTCATGCATTTTACAAGGAAGAGATAAGGATTTGTTCGTTGGAACGGTCTAGCGATGCGGTTCCCAGCAAATTTTCCTCTGTTGACAGATTCTTCCTGAAGCCAAACATTGAGTTTGGCAGTAGTACCAGGTCCTGCCAATCCCCCAAAACATGGGCCCCCTACACAACAGCGAAAGACGACAAGCGAGCAGTCGCCACATACAAAGCAACATTGTCAGAAAGTATAGTGACCTACTCTATGTAGACACCAGTTCATATCTGGGAAGAACAGCGGCTGTAGCCACCAGTTGACCACACCAGAAGAGAGGTGACCAGCTCATCGGTCAAGACCAATAACTGCATAGAAGATGCAGAGGAAGTTTCAATCACCCTTGCAGTTAAACACGCCAGCAGCTAAGGTAGAAAACACATATTACTCAGCGATTCCCAAAAGGCCTGTCGTACCTTCCTCCTGGGGCACGTATGCAAACTGGCACACCGAATTATGTAGCAGGGAAAAAAGACGGGCAACTTGAAGCACACAATCCTGTGGATACCGGCACACGAGGAAATCGACGGCAACGAGGCAGCCGACGGGATAGTCGCGGGCATACTTTCCGGGCACATGCGCCGGCTGCCCCAGAGCCTTCAAACCCTATCATATACGGGGAACTAATACAGTAAAGAAAACAATACGTAGAACAACACAAAGACCTCAACAGACAGGAGGCAGTAGCCTGGAGGATAATACAGGCCAGTACATTCTGAAACCTAGAAAAGTACCACAACATCTAACCAGAAAAATTCAAAAATACCACATGCACTGCATGCGGTGAAGTCTCGGAAATCCTTCATGTGATATGGAACTGCAAAGAGCAATTAGAGAAATATAAAGCTCGAGCACTCAGCCAAGCGGTTTGGCCCTAATGAGCAGCAGAGCCTGCTCATTAGGGCCCGGGAGGTAGCCCAAGACAATGGTATCCTGGTCTGAGGAAATCACCCATGCAATTCCGTTAAACACATAAAGTTTACTCTCTCTCTCCAGCAAATTATCCCCGTTCGTTTTTTCTTGACAAGTAATGACAGGGCTAGAAACCTAATAGGCTCCGTTTACAGCAATATAATAGAAATATCTAATAGTCCCCTAGCGATGCTGCGAGAATACACTGACTGTAATGTGCAATCCAGTTTAACCAGTATCCCACCAAATTACTTGAACATGCTATATCATACAGCCTAATTAGCCATCTTGATTCCATAAACTTATTTACCCCCATCAACACGGTTTTCGAAAGCACTACTCCTGCGAACCTCAACTGGCTGAATTCACTCATGACATCCTTCACTTTATGGACGAAAACCTTCAAATTGACGCTATACTTTTAGATTTCTCCAAAGCTTTCGACCGTGTTCCGCACTCACACTTGCTCTAAAAATTTTCCTCTCTAGGTATCCCTGATAATATAATAACCCAGATCAAACAGTTTCTTCTTGGACGCAGTCAATTCACATTAAGCAATGGCTACCGCTCATCCCTTTCTGATGTTACATCAGGTGTTACGAACAGTAATCCAGCGTTCATACACCATCAACATAACCCCGGTTGTCAAAACATCATCCTACAAGTACCTTGGATTATGTCTTTTATCTTCATTATCTTGGCTCAATCACGTCCAAACAATATGCTCTGATGCCTCACATGTTCTAGGTTATTTACGGCGAAACCTCAAGTCAGCATCCCCGGAAGTAAAATACCTGGCTTATCAAACTTTCGTCCGTACCAAACTAGAATTTGCATCATCAATCTGGCACCCATCTTAAGCCTACCTCTACGTCGAACTCGAAACCATCCAAAACCGTGCAACCCGCTTCATCACTTCTGAATACTCCAAAGAAATCAGCATCACTGCACTTAAATGCTCTATCTCTTTGGCCACTCTAAAGTCACGCCGCATCATCTCCCGTCTTCACCTACTGCACAGCTTCTTTTACCACCCTGCGTCCAGACACTTTGCTACAACCACCGCTCAGAACGCCCAATCGCCTAAGCCACAGCCTCCCAATAGCAGATATCATGAGCCACACTTCATCTATGAACAGTTCATTTTCCCCGACGCGATTACTCTCTGGAATGCCCTACCTTACTACATAGTTTCATGCGACGATCGTAAATCACTTCGCACAAAACTCGCTAGTCATTTCCAAGATGTGTAAGCATTTCATCTCTGTTATCATCAATTATTCACTGGCTTTCAACTTTCTTGCTGCCGCACGTGCGTTTCTTGCCTTTTCTGCATGATCCCACGAATACCTTGATGCTCTTTATTTTATTTTTCTTGCCTTTAACAATTTGTAGTGTTTGTGGTAATGGTGGCTGCCTTCTTCTAGATTATATTTACCCGAACTGTAGCCCCTTTTTATGTTATGCCCTCGGGCCCTTAAGGATAAAATAAATGAAATAATCAGGCATGCGAAAACAATTGCATTCGTAAATTTTAATCTACGCAAAAATTACGATAAAGAAAGATTTGTGAGCAGAAAATGAAAAAAACTCAGTTTAGCAGGGGCAGTCTCTTCACAGTGACATATATCTAGTACGCAACAAGTCGATGCCCGTTCGCTGATTGTGCGCACGCCTATTTGTGTCTGCCCGCTTGGTTGCGTTGCCACCTTAAGCAGCACTTCTTTGACCCACATTAGGAACAAGCCCTGTTCGCCAAATACATCGATCTCTGTCTAAAGTCATTGGCAGAAGCTCCCAACGTTGGCATCATTTGACAACAATTGAACCCATCGAAACCAATAGCTCCTGATACTGACCCAATGGGCAGAGACCACGCAAGCATGTTCTTACTGCTCAGGAAAAGTAGGGCTTTATTTCAACCTTGGGTAGTCTTCCATTCGGCGTGTACAATATGCTTCTGTGCCAATAATCATCCTAAACCGAAAACAGAGGAAAATGAAGTGATGGCGGTGTTTCCCGCAAATCACTGAATCTTGCGATATCGTCGAGCATTTCAATTCCTGTGCAGTAAAGGTCTGCTGCATAAGGTAAAACCGACCAGATGAACGAAATTCATTTTTTTTCATAGCAACTTCGAAGATAACCAGGCACTGAAGAGTGTACATACAAGCACATATATAGTCATGATGGCCAGAGAGTTGAAAGCTTTCACGAAGATGTTGAATTGGCAATGCGGAAAGGAAAGACGCAGTGTACTCTACTAATGAGCAACTTTAATGCCAAAGAAAGGAAAAAGCAGGCAGGAAAACAGGCTTTAGGTGACTATGGAATTGATTCTAGGAGTCTCAAGGGAATGCTATTGTTGAGTTTTCAGAGCGCAGCAAATGAATAATTATGAATACCTCCTGCAGCAAACGTAAGAACCGGAAATAGGCATGGAAACGTGTCGGGCAAATCCACCAGGCGGCTTGACAGAATTGGCAGTGCTTTCGCACATTTCCGCATGTAAGAGGACATAAATGTACCCCTGTAATATTTTTGTGTTTTAGGGAGAGGGCCCTTTGTGGTCAGATCTGGCGTTTTTTTTTCTTCCCATAATTCAAAGCTAAAGAATGATCCCTGTTGCTCTGCGTTCAAAATTTGGCATTCACCTAAAATTCTTTTATATTCCTTTTTTTTCTGCGTTATTTTTTTGTTAAAATTAATCGGCAATATTTGAAGGCTTTATTGCGTTTACACATACTCTGAACCGGAAGTGGACATGGAAAAGTCCTAACAGGGAAACTTAAAATGAAATTGACTTCATGCTCTGCTCTCAAACCAGCATTATGCAGGATGTAGAGGCAATTGGGAAAGTGCGATGTAGCGACCACAGGATGGTAAGGTTTCGAATTAGTCTAAACTACAGAGAGAATAAAACATATTAGCAAGAAAGAAGTCCATCAAAGAAATAGTGCTGAATGGGAGGGCAGAAAAGTTCAGGATATTGCTAAAGAATATACATTCAGTTCTAAACAAGGATGAAGATATTAGTCAAGAAGCAATCAACAATAATTTCAGAGATATCATTACTGAGTGCGCTGTAGAAGGCGGTAGGATAGTTTAAGAGGATACCGGTAAGCTGGCTAAGAAGATGAAACATTTGATTCAGAAACTCCAAAGTATGCAAGTTTCCAATCCAGCAGACCAGATGGAATTCGCAGAGGTATCAAAGCTAATCAATAAGGGCAAAATGGCCGATATACAGAAGTAAACCATGGAGAAAATTCAGCATGCTGTAAAAAACGGGGGAAACCTTAAATCAGTGAAAAATAAATTGGGCATAGGCAAACATCATATATATGCGATCAGGGACAAGGCGGGCAACCTCATCACGAATACGGACAAGATAGTACAAATAGACTAGATGTTAAATACTGATCTCTATAGTAGCCAAAGCAGGCAGGACAATATTGAGATGGGCAGAAGGGAAAAACAATCAGCAGTTCGGCCAGTATCTAATTATGAAATTTAGGAATCGTTAGAATCTATGACAAGAGGAAAGCAGCTGGACATGATCAGGTAACTAGATTTATTGATGGATGGGCGGATATCGTGAAATGAAAAATTGTCACCCTGTATACGCAGTGCCTGGCGTCATCGATGGAACGGCACCGTAGAAGAACACAAACAATATTTCATAAACAAATTGATAAAAAGTGGACGCTTGGACCTCGAAAATTAGACAAATCAGCTTACTGTCTGTTACGTATAAGGTAATTAGGTAATCGCTAATAGAAACATTCCAAAAAAGCTGGATATCAAGCAGGTTTTAGGAAAGGTACTCTACTATCGATCATATCCATACCATCAACAGGGTGATAGAAAAATGCTTGGAATATAACCAGCCCTTATACATAGCATTCAATGATTACGAAAAAAGCATTTGTCTCAGTACAAATCTCGGCGGTTATGCAGGCATTGCGAAATCGGGGAGTAGACGAGCCCTACGAGAAATTACTGGATGATATGTATAGTGGTGCAAAGCAACCATAGTTCTGCGTAAAGAAAGCAAACAAACATTTTATTAAGAAAGGTGTTAGGCAAGGAGACATGATCTCCCCAGTTCTATTCAAAGCTTGCTTAGCTTAAAAGAAGTATTCAGAGACTTGGAATGGGAGCAATTAGGGATAAGGGTAGATGGAGAATACCTCAGTAACCTGCGCTTTGCTGATGAGATTGCCTTGCTAAGCAACTCAGGGGATGAACTGCAAATAATGATTGGTGACCTAGACAGGAAACGTAGAAAGGTAGGCTTGAAAATCAATATGCAGAAGACTAAGGTAATGTTCAACAGCCTCGCGAAGGAACAGCAGTTTAAAATAGGTAGCGAAGTACGGGAAGTAGCAGTCGAATATATCTACTTAGGACAGGTAGTAGCTGCATATCCGGACAAAGTAAGGAAATTAACAAGGTGAATAAGAGTGGGATGGAGCGGTTTTGGCAAGCACGCACAGTTTATGGCTAGCAGCTTACCGGTATCGCTCAAGAGGAAAGTATACAACAGTTGCATGTTACCTGTACTCACCTATGAGGTTGAAACGTCGAGGGTAAGGAAGAGGGTTCTACTTAAGTTGAGGACAACGTAGAGGGCTATGGAACGAAAAATGGTAGGGGTAACGTTAAGAGGTAGGAGGCGTGAAGAGAAAATTAGAGAAATAACTCTTGTTGCTGACATTCTAGTCGAAATCAAGAAGAAAAGGGCATGGGCAGCACATGTAGTGTGAAGAGAGGATAATCGATGGTCGCTGAGCGTAAGAAACTGGTTTCCAAAGAAAAGAAAGCGTAGCAGGGGGCGGCAGAAAGTTAGGCAGGCGGATAAGGTTGAAAAGGTCGCAGGGGCCAAGTTGATGCAGCTAGAAAAAGACCGGGTTAAATGGAGGAATATGGGAGAGGTCTTCACCCGGCGGTGGGTAGTCAGGCTGATTATGATATATATGTAGACATCGGTTACGTGATAACCAACAATCGAGTATTTGTGAGAAATGCATTTTTTCGTTGTATACTAGGGGTTTTATATTTAACACAAAATTTTGGAAAATGTGTTGCTCACAATACTAAGAGGCATTTCGACTCCTCATAAATAAGACATTTCTTTGCTTGGTTACTAAGGAGACCAGTTGCAAATAATGTATTATGATCTTGACATGCCAATGAGAACGATTGGACCAAAATATTGTTTAAACGACTAAATTAATCTTCAACATCTTCTCGAGGTAAAGAAAGGATGAACAGGAATTTGGTATAGCCAGCACACGTAACGCGAAAAGACCAATCGACAGGTGCTAAGGGTAACGAACTGGATTCCAAAGGGAGGCCAGAGCTGCAGAGAGCGCCAACAAGTTAGCTGGACAGATGCCGTGTTTAGCGGATGCAAGAAGCACGGACCGCCTCCATTCGAGGGATTTTAGTAGGACCCTTCGCCCTTCTAGTACATTTAGTCCGGCTGATGATGATGATAGCCGTAAAGTTTGTAGCTGAGATTGACAGCCGAATCTGTTTTCAGAAAATCAAAGCGCGGTATTCTTGGCAGTCTGGCCGAAAATTACTGTCACTTGCATGGTGTTAGTGAGAACGCATTAAAGGAATACTTCAATATTTGTGCCATTTTAGGGCTGGGCCACCAAATTGGTGTGTATGACTGACATGGACTTTTTCATTTATCCAGCGTAATTTCCCGATTCTACAAAAAAGTGCCCAAATTTGTGAGTACTGTGTTGCGGTTCACAACTCGAACGATGTTTGAGCTCTCATGGCAACCACAACAAAAACAACTTCAATGAATCGCTGAAAGAACAGGCATTTGTTACAATAAAACTCTTCAGTTCCAAAAAGTAATCAACATGCTATCCGAGGCAGAATTGTAGGAGTACTTGATTGATTAGGAAAATTTTGGTCAGTCAATAGAGAGGAAACATCCTTGGTTTGTTCCATAAAATTGTATTCGTAGGAATACTCTCGTTCCTACTAACTCGACACTTGATTTTCATATCTCAGACTGGAAAAACGAACCGTACAAATATCAGACAGCATAAAGTAGTTATTTGCATGTGAATGTTAACGCCTTTTTTGGTTGTCGGGACATGTATGCCAATTCTAAAAGCTGCCCAGTTTCATCTTGGACGTTTCGTTTTTGTTTTTTGTTTTTTTTTGCTGATTGCGAAATCAGTTTTAACTTTATTTCTATATCATCGTCTTTCCGTACTTGGCGACAAGTGCCGGAACTTATGACAGATAATTTAGGGGTTTAAGCCGAGTTTGGTACTCAAACCGAGAACCACGAACGAACTGTGGTGAAATAAATACACCCCGCAGTGACCTGACCGTGTTGACAGAGAAAGACAGAGAGGAAGAGAAGCACAAGACGCTTACTGTCAGTGTATAGATTAGCCATACAACTAAAAAAATTGTCGTCAAAGAAACTACATACAAAGCTTGGATCTATGAGAGTTTCTCATTGACTTAACTGTGCAAAGCAATAGGTAAACCAGCGACATCTTTCCTTAAAGATTGCGCGCCGCCAACAGCGTACGCCTACTTGCTAACTGGCTCCTCTGAGGGCTCATGCTTAGGCGTACCTTTGGTGCGGTTATGTTCACTGCAATCACTTTATCTATAACTCAAATAGCACAAAATCAGTGGTCCTACAATGGCATTTTCGTGGCAAAAGTTGCCAAAAATATAGGTTCTTCATTGCCATTTGGGAACTCCGTGACTTTTTGTAACAATGGACCCGTCATATATACCAATTTTTCGCCTATGATCCGCCTGTACACTATAAAAAATTCCAGTTTGTCGAACCTGATTGGGCCCATGGTTCCATTTTATCAACAGAGGGGCACGTTCGCGCCATGACCATCCCTATTTCCAACCATTTTACCAACAATGGCCCACACTACGCGCCTTTACTATGCCAGCTATTCACCAATGACCTATGTTATCGCAAAGACTAAATCTATTGCCAACCCGTTTTTCCATCCTGACCCAAAATTCATCACAAATGCACTGCCAACATGCTTTTAGGCGTTCTTCAATTGCAAGGTCAGTAGAAAATATTTGATGCGTGCGATGGGTGTCTCACCAAGACTTGTGCCTTTCAAACTTTGGCTACATATAGTGTAGTTCGTTTTCGGTCGTAATGGTGAAGTATTTATTTAAGGCTGTAAGCAGTAGTTTCATACACAATGGAGATTGGCCAACATCTGACTTATACCACTTGTCCTTCTGCGGTAAGGGTTTCATATGTAACCTCTTACATATGAGCGACCAGCGGACATGCAAAAAGAGAACCAAAGGATTCAGCAGGCAAACTAACTTATTCAAGTGCCACGTGAACACGTAGCAAGACATAGCTTTAAGTACAGACCGCGAAGGCTTGCAGTAGGTGGTAGGGCTGAGTACAGGGGCCCTTTGCTGGCTGGATAATTGGCAGAGACAGCAGATCGGTGGGGATGTAGGCACGAGGTGTGGGTCATAGATTCAGGGCTCTGTATTGAGAGTTCTGAACCAGTACAAGGATTTGCTCATGCAGCCGAGAAGCGACAGGCAAGCAAGCCGGAATAACGAGCGTATCTTCTTTAACCGGCAATAGATTGCAGACTGCTGGCAGCCACCCTCGAACAAGCCTTGTTACCGCCATGTCCACCCCTGGCTTTTCAAGTATAGCATCTGCTCAAGGTAATTGTGCATCAAAGACCAAGAAGAAAATTTCCCAACAGAGCACTCTGCAAGCAAAGAAAAATCAAGTTCATTATTTCACAAATAGAAAAAGGGAAGCGTGCGTGTCTTTAAACAGACGATCCTATTAAAAATTATGAACAATATTGGCCCATTTATGGATCTAGGTTTCTTAGCCAACATTTCTGACAGATTCTGACAACATTGTAGAAAGCTATATTTTGTAAGAGGTGGCCTACCATTACTGGTGGTTGACATGTGCAGAAATTAAATATCATGGAGTAGCGGAAATCCTTGGTGTGAAGCTTCGGCCGTGGACGTGCGCTTTCGTTTCTTGGGTGTACCCGACTGTGAGACCCTACACTAAACCCACAACCAATTATATCATCAGCATGTTTATCATATATAAAAATGTATTACTGAATGTTAACAAAAATTCTCAAAATATTGTAAAACAGCTATTACGTGTTTAGAGGTTAATATTTCGATGATATTGCTACGTGGCGGCAAGCGCCACTGCCCTCTTCTTCCTGCTTCGTCCGTAACAATATTGTTAGGTATTCAATCGAACATTCAAATCGAATAATATTACAGTTAGGAGTCAAATTTATGTGAATCAGCGTCAGATAGTATTAAATATGTGTTTTTGGAATTTGAGTCGCTATAGATATCACGAACATTTTTTCGTCGTCACTTATCCAATGCAGATTTCTCACAGCCTGAAATCTAGCTAAAAAATTCTAGTTCCGAAAAACGATAGCATATCAGACGTAAATAAACATAGACCCCTTTCTTTTACTAGCACATGCTTCAAACTACTTGATCACATAGTATGTAAACATCTTTCAAATTATTTTAATTGCTTCTAATTATTGTCACTTGAGCAATATGGGTTTTACAAGTGTTTGTCCGCAGTAACGCAGTTTGTATGAATGGTGCATATCTTTCACAAAGCATAAATTTAAGCGCACAAGTTGAGCTAATGTTTGCAGACTTTATGAAAGCATTTGATAAAGTAGAGAATCATTGAAACGTTTAAAAATATTCATATCACTGAAACGTTTAGATCATAACTGCACTGTCGCCAGCAGTATGTTCAAGCAGGTGAAGTTAACTTGCGTTGCGAGCCAGTTCTCTCTGGAGTGCCTCAAGGCAGTGTACTGAGGCCTCTTTTGTTTCTGGTATTTATTCTTGATGTGCTAATTGCCATTACTTTCATGCAATTTGATGATGACCTTGGTATATACAACATGATTGAGTCTGTATGTCATACCAATGAATATCTAAGGGTGTACTCCGTGGCAAGTGAATAAACCATGTAAAATCGATTTGCACTGCTATATCAAGAAAGAAGACGATCCTCAATGTACAGATATTGCATTCGGGAGCACGAACTAATGAGGACAACAGAAATAACTATTTAGGTTTAATATTTACAGCAGACCTGGGGTGGTACGCTCACATTTGAGGTGAGCGGCAGGAAAAGTAAAATTCTATAAGGCCTGAGGTGAAGATCATATATTGCGACCCCTTAATTTAAAGCGGCACGTATTAAATGACACTACGACCAACTTTTGAATATGCAAAAACAGTATAGCACCCTCACACTGCAACTAGTGGTCATAAATTGGGCAGAGTTCAGCGTCCGACTTCAAGATACAAATTTAACAAATAATAGCGTGCGTATTCTCTGCATCAACTACGGAAGCGTGCGAACCTAACCCCTCGAGAACTACGGACAGACAGATTGAAATTCCCAATTGGAATTAATCACAACAAGCTAAGTAATTTATAAGCACACTATATAATATCACCTAATCAACTATAGTCATAGGCATTGTTTTACATAAGCCACACGTTGCTCACAATGATGCATTCAAACACAACTTTTCACCGCGAATAATTAATGAATGAAATGGGACTACCAGATTCGGTCTTCACGTCTGCCTCCATAAGCTTCTTTACAGATTGGTTGGAAATACATCTTTTCTGTAGTGCTAGTGCATTAGGATGCCTCCATTTTGTCTTTTTTGCAAATTGCATCTAGCGAGTGTTCTGTGGCGCAGACAAATATTTTATGCATGTGAACTGTTGCACTGATTTTTTTTTGTCTCGTGATTATACCTTTGTACCTTTATACTCATCCACTCATGTATTGCTCCACTCCTGAGGTTAGGTTATAACAAACAACAAATAAATAAAGAAACGGATTTTGAAACACACTAATCTAATTTGGAACGCCCCCTCCACTCACCAAAGTGCTCTTTCTGGACTTCAATTTTCACACTACACATTTCCAGCAGGAGCAGTTTTAGAAAAGTGATAATGAAATGTCGGAAAGTGGCTTTAGTTCTCTCGGCCGACCTTGTCCTTTTGGAGACGAATCTTTGGCCTTAAAACCAGTTTAGATTCACACCCTTGATATGCCCCCATGAACCGAGCATGATACCGACTGAAATTTTCGATTCTCTAGAAGACCGGTCGCTGCTAGAAAGCATTGTAAGAATATATGCGGCAGCAATTTTTAGCGCCGCAGTGTTAAATGCCCCGTTCACGTTCAATTGAAATTACGCGTCGGTAGCCGTGCGTCGGCCTTGGCGTTGTGAGCGAACATCCAAGAGCATGAAAATGGCAGGCGGTAGCTGATTGCTGGCAAAGGTGAACACTAAGCGGATATAAGGGTTGCCTGACATTATGCTTGGCACGAGTCGCCAACTCGTGCCCTTTCTTTGATATGGAAGGATGGCATCATAGTCGGTCTGCCAGAACCCTTGCATCCACATTACCCCGAGTCCATGCAGACACGTTTATGCACCTTGGTTAGAGGGGGGCTTTATATGTGGGCTTGTAGCCTACGCAATCGCGTCATACGCCTAAAAGGAGAGATTAATCGTCCCCGTAATTTTTTAACGTACAGTAAAACGTCGAAATGTTCTTCTTGTTCTTCAAATCTTCCGCACCTTCCCAAGGTGCTCTTGGATTCGGCAGGCGACGTGTAGTTCACACACAAACGCACTGGGACGAAGGCCGACGAACTTGCAGTAACAAAACGAAAATTAACTTTATATAACAACACGAAGCACAGGGTACAGAAAACTTATTTACACGAGTCGGAGAGGCGACACACTTCACAAAAGAGACTGAGCGAATTACTAACCGCGAAACGAGCGCATAGCTGTTTTTACGACTTCTCAGTCGGGGCCTGCCTGCTACGCTGTCTTCTCCGAGCGAGAATCGAATCAGAACCAGAACCGTCGATGGCTGCGCGGCGCGCTCTTAAATAGTCAGCGCCGAACCTTTTAGGCGCGGAGGAGGAACGGAAAACAGCTTAGCGCTGCCAAAGCTGCGCCTTCCCCCTTGGCCTTCTGGAGAGGCCTCGAATTTTCTCGAACATGGTCAGCACGCACGGCCCTCCCGCGCGAAGCGAGGAGGAGGACCGGGACCGTGCGGGGGAATGCACGCTTGACTCCGCGAATGGCGACGAGGGCGAGGAGGCGCCGCGCGGTGGCCGAGATGACGTAATCGGTCGCGTCGCTTTCTCATAGCTTGGAGAACATTCCATCGCCGTTTTCTGCGGCGCGCGCGCCGAAACATTAAAGAAACGACCACCGCGGCCTTACACGTACTTTATTTCCTGTTTTTTATGCGTTTTCTAGGGCAACTTGGCATATATTGGGCTGGTCTCCAACTTCCTACTGTTTCCCTGTAACATAGAAAACATATCTTTTTTTTTTACCCTACTTTGCCATTTCTTCCTGTCACTCACCTTTATGATTTGCCCTCTCTCTTCCTTATTATCCCTTTACTTCCAACGCCTCAGTTCAGGTGCTCGTGATATATAGCTATACCGGCACTGACAGACTACTTTTTACTTCCGGTTTTGTTTTATTTTAATGAAAACCGCTTACTACAAATAGGACCTGCAGAAAGTAACTTGTAAACAATGTTGGCTTTTTATGACCGGGCGTTAAAATTCAGCGCTTGACGTTGAAATGTAACAAAAAAGGCTTTTCAAATTATGCTGCGCGTTACATGCATTCCCATTATATGCCAGAGCATTCGCTTCGGTCTCTAAGAAGAGGTTATTCGTTGCCTGTAATATCATAGTGGTCTGTCAGACGGTCTGCGGTCGGCATTCTACTACAAGCAAGATAGCTTTAGCGTAACCTCGAGCAACAAAGGTGGCTGTCAGCCTGTAACGTTTACTGAAATAATGGATGAAAGAAAATTTATTTGCAAAAAGATATGATCGCAGAATAAAAACCCAGCGCGACCATTTTGGCGGCGTGATGTTGTAATGCTATAGCGACCATAACTTCCGACCAGATGCTTTTCGCCAAAGTACATGGCGCCTTTGTGGTCTAGTGCATCATCATAAAACTGCGCGTACACTTCAAGGTAAAGACGAGAGATTTGAATTGTATGGAGTATATACGATATATGTATTGTTGGTTGATAGTTTGCGGGTGATTGGTTGACAAACTGATTAGGGAGTAGTGATTGGCAATTTGTGAACAAACGAGCGTGTTGTAGAATAGCAATGCCTTGCATGTGTTCCTCATAATGAACATGTGTAATGACCTTCCGAGCCGTGGTGGCACAGTGGTTGTGGTGCGCGCTCGACTGCAGCGACCAACCATGTGGGATCGAATTCCGGCTGTGGCGGGCGCTTTTCTATGGAGGCGAAAAACAAGGCGTCCAGTGGTTGTGCGTTGTCGACGCATGTTAAACAGTTCGCAGTGGTAGAACATTCCTCAAATCAACATTAAGGCATCTCTCATAGCCGAGTCACTTTGGGAATATAAACCCGATAAAAAAAACAAAGTGTTTGTCGCTGTAAAAGTACGACAACATCGTCTCACATTTTACCAGATGGGTATAATAGTGCGGGGGCTTTGTTGGAGGATGTGGCTGGTCACGATGGGGTGATAGATGATCAGGCAGAATTCATGAGACGAATGCCCAGAAGGCGGAGAAAACGCTCTGTATAAGGTTCCTAGGCGTGTGAAACCAACCCTGGAATCAAAAATATGAACATTAGAAACGTTTATTGTCCGGAGGAAGCCGCGCTGGGATGTCAGCTACAGTGCTGTAGCTACAGTCAGCTACAGTCATAAACACCAGCCTGAACCTGGGTTGTTTCATAAAACCAAATATCTTGAACTGGAACGTCAGTGTCATTTATTAATTGGCAAATAAGCAGGTGTGATCAATGTAATATTCCTTGGTTACGATGGCTTGAATGATGACTGAGGAAATCTAGGCACTGTTGCTTATCCGTTGGCTTTCTTTACAAAGTCGTATGTCTTCCATTTTGCACCGACACGGTGGTGTCGAGAAATTCGACTATCAGTTGCGAAGACTAACAAGTAAATTTTACGCTACTATAATGATTATAAAAATTAGAGACGAAACACTGGAGCGGTTTTGATCCATGTTTCCTATCATGAAGATATCAAATATCAACGAAGGTATACACAAGTGGCTTTTTCCGGAATGAATTTGGTATTTTCGATTCCAGAACTACCACAAATATATTCGCGTAAGTCGCGCGAATTGAATGTCAATGCTGGTTCCGAATATCTGCAGATGATGGGATGAATAAAACTCGAAATAATTTGACGTTATGGCTAGGTTAAGCAGCGACAGATAAACTTTAGACTCATGCGGTTGGGGTTTATTGATTAATACTTGTAAGAGGGCGTGGACACCTTCACTGATAGAATAATTAGTGTAGAGTGCCATGACGTCACGTATGACAAGTGTAGATTGATATGAAAGGTTGTTCGAGTTAATAATAAGCTCCATTATTATGAGAAAATGAAGTATGTAATGCCCAAATGAAGGAACCTGGAGTCGGAATGTTCGTTAGATTGTGATTAGGCATATTGACAATTTTTCTATGAGCGTGTTATTGTTCATAACAATTCGCTTTTCTGTTATTTCCGTGGTAAACAACGCTTCTGCAAAAGCCTTGTGAATCTTGGGAAGTAGATGAATCTACCTGTTAGTTTGTTTGATAACTTGTCAAATTTCTAATAAATCTCGGTGATTATTTGCTTGGCGATTAGATATCCTATTTTACTCAGGATGCCTCCACTTAACGGGTCTGTCGGATCGGTTTTAACGTTTCAGAGTGTTAAGAGTTGTTCAGCTCTCTATAGGTCCCTTATTGTAATTTTCGATTGGGAGAATAACTATACTGCCACCTTTGTCTGCGGTATAAAAGCTGTATCCGTTCTAGAAACTAGGTTGTCAGCAGTGGCGCTTTCAGTTCTTGAGAGGTATTTGGGCTTTTGAGCTAGCTTTGTTTTGTCAATAATTTATTTCGAGACGCTTAATATATAGATCTAGCTGGATGCTGCGCTCTGCATAAGGAAACCATGTACTGGGGTCTCTGAGTTAGTTTGAGGCGTCTGGTACGTTATTTGGGTTTTCGGTGAAGAATCCCTAATACGCATTCCCCTCCGGAATTTAGTCAAAGTGTGGTGAGGTGCGTACCCTTTACAGCTATTTTTCATTGTGCAAAAGATTAGAGCTAGTAAAATAATCCGCTTATCACTATCATTTAAAGATTTCGAAATGTGAATGAGTTGCTGTCATCTACGTTCTGTCCTGTAGGCGAAACACGTCACTGTTGTATAACTGTAGGTGGCATGCGTGGCTTCCTGGGTGCATACAGTAGTTTTACTCTTGTGAAGTTACGCTGTTTTTAGCCAGACGTTTTCGTTCTTTTTTTCAGTTAAAGTATTTAATGCTTGGCGCTCGTCTACGGTTAGGGTCATTTTGCGGTTAAAGTTGGTAGTGGCTTCGCGGACACCTGGCAGGCGCATGCCAGCCAGGCAAATGGCAGGCCGTCAGCGATAGGGACTTCACTAAGAACACTAGCCCTAGCTCAAAAACCCCTAAACACCTGACGCCTATTAGGAAGTCCCTTCGATACAATGGGATAAGTGAGAACTAGGAACCAAAAACTCCATGCAAAATCCTCGTCTCTTTTTGCTAGATAATTATTAGCAAACACGCTAATTATATCATGCATTTACTTACTTTATTGTAGTGTCCGCTCTCGGTACGCTCCGACGTGTACTATTCGTTCTCTGGAAAAACTTCAGATGACACCTCATTAGCTTCAAGAAGAATTTCAAAACAAAAGTGTTGAGAGAAAATGGATGCGCTTACCGACAACTGGATGGAATAACATTAACAGTGGACGAGCAGCAAGTATTAAATGAATGGAGAAAGAAAGAGCAAAAACCTCCTTTTAAAAGTAGCTTAAATTCTTGAGGTAACCAACTGTATGGTTATGCGCCTAAGAAGAAGGGCAGACCTCCCACCATTTCACAACCAAGACGTGTTTCACCTACGTTACCGAACGTAGACGATAGGAATGTCACTGACATTTCGAAATCTTTAAACGATATTGATAAACAGATTCTGTGAACAGGCTTGGCCTTCTGCCCGACGAAAAGTAGTTTTAATGTATATGAACTTCACCGCGATATAATAAATTGGTGCGGACAATGCTTCTTAGGAATTCTTCACGGAGAACGAAAATAATATAGTGGAAGCCTCAACCCTACTGAGACGCCTCAATATATCGTTTTTTAATGCTGTGCTCAACCCCGAGCTGTACCTATATATTATATCCGTCTCAAAAGAAATTATTGAAAAAACAAAGCTAGCATGTCAGCCCAAATGCCTCTCTACAACTGAAATAGACAATATTGATAACCTAGCTTCTAGAACCCATGCAGTAATCAAGTTTGTGTACAAAGGTGGCAGCATAGTTATTCTGACAATCTAAAATTACAAAGATGCTAATAGACAGCTTGAGAACTCTCACCATTTTGACACCTTCAAAACCGATTCGACAGAACGCTTCAGTGGTGTCACCCTGTTTAAAATAGGAGATCTATTCGCCATGAAAATAATAACCGAGATTGATCACAAATTTTTTTAGTCATCAAGCAGAACAAGCAGGTAGGTTATACCTACTCCCAAAGATTCACAAAGCTTTCCGTGAAGAATTGTTTACCGCAGACGTACCAGAAGGCCAATAATTTCTAGCAATAAATGTCCACAGAAAACATGTCACTTTTCCTAGATCACGACCTAATCAACCTCCCTAATCGACTTCCCTCGTGTGGGCAGGACACAACTCACCTTCTCTGAGTAATTCAGCTTCGTAATGACACGACCAACCTTTTTAATATGACTATGCTTGTCATCTGACTTCATAACAATCTATACTAATATTCCCGTCTATGGAGGCATCCACGCCCTCTCACAAGAAGTTCTCAACAAACCCCAATGCCATGTGTGTGAAGTTTATTTAACGTTCTTTTAACTAATCCTAATTGTAATACATTTCGAGTTTTATTTATCCTATTATCCGCAGATATTCGGAACAACTTTGGGCACTCAGTGCGCGCCGGATTACGCAAATATATCCGCGGGATTTCTATATTCCAGAATAATAAATTTCTGAAAAATCCACTCGTGTACTTTCTTTACATTGCTATCTTCATGATATACAAGGTGGATTAGAATCACTTGAATGCTTGTGTGTCGTCGTAATAATCATCAGATTAGCATTAAAATTACTTGTCTGGTTTCGTAATGCAAAGCCCACTTTTCGACAGCATAGTGTCAATGGAAATGGGAAGACTTTATACTTCCGTATACAGAAAGCGAACGTATAAGCAACAGTGGATAGATTTCATAAGTCATCATGCAAGGCATGGTATGCAAGGAATATTTGTACGATAATGATGAACTGAACCAACTACATTAATTGAAAGCAACTCTTTGCTAAATCAAAGAATCTACTCCGTTAGCTTCCTTAATAGGCCCTCGAGAAAGCAATATCATTAATGCGCAACGATGTGCTCTCAAGTCGACGGAAACCAAAACTGAACGTCAGCCTTCTTTTTTAAAGAAATCTTCAATGCTCTTCAAGCTTAAACAATTTTCATGCGGAAATGTCACTCCATGCTAGCGTATAATGAACGACTGCAAAGAAATATTCACGGAGGCACCAAGGACACCGTACAAACGTAACACAATCCTGAGAGATATTCTGGTTTGTGGTTTGTGGGGTTTAACGATCGAAAGCGACTAAGGCTATGGGAGACGCCGAAGTGGAGGGCTCATGAACTTTCGACCACCGTGGGTTATTTAACATGCAAGGACACCCAACAACACACGGGCGCCTAGCTGTACGCCTCCAACAAAAAGCGGTTGTCGAGGACGGGATCTGATCCTGCATTTTCGGACGCAGTATTTGAGTAGCTTACCACAGCAACACCCCGGCGGGAAAAGAGATATTCCATTACATTACAAACTCGACAAAAACATCCAAGGCCAACATATCCTAGCTCTCGACACAGATGTAAGAGTGCACTCATTTATAAAGACATTATGGCTGAAAGTACTCAACCGATTTCACTATTCACGTAAACCCACGGTTTATATGCACATTATCAATCGTTATCTATCTTCTAGAGTGCTCCCGTGACGGTCGCAGGCCCAGGCGAAGCGAAGGTCACTTGTCGAAACGTTGGATCGGCTTTCGAACTGAGGCTTCCTCTCTACCCTTGTTCAATGCTCTTCCATACTGTGTATCCATCTTCACTGTCTCGTTTTAATCTCAATCTTGTATTGGAACGTAAAAAAAAGCTTTAAGCATTGTTGGTGCTTTCTTGGGAAAACCTCATATTGAGGACTAAGTGCTATTTAGTGAAATAATCTCTGGGGTTCGAGACTGGGCGGTAGCTATATAGCTACAACACTGTGAAAAAATATATTACGACTCCATTTTCAGAGTGTATGGAACACACATAACCTCGACACAAGCATAGAAATAGTACGGGCCAGCAAATAAGACAACGCTTCTGATGCAGGGACTGCGTGACGATCACATGCAGTGCAAAGGTCCCTGAATTCCGGCGTCCAGTAGTAGAGATGTACAGACATGGGCTGCGAATCGCCGCCCTTGTCGGTACTGGCAGTACTGGCACTGCTGAAGCCATGACACCGGCGTCTGCAAGACCCAGCTGGTACACTGTGCAGAGAGCCTGGAGCCTCTTCCGGATGTCCGAACCGCAATTTTTCTACACGCGCTTCGCCTACTACCACTGCAACACTTTGGAGCATACAATAATCAACGATATTGTCATGGGCAACGATGATTTTTTTACAGCATTTGAGTGCCCGCGCACCAAGGACAAAGATGAACAAAATTTCACGAATGTTAAAGCGCAAAGTAGTGATTTCAACATTATGTAAATAATCTGCTGTCAAGGTAATCCACTAGAGTTTTAGTTATCAGAATAATTAATAGCACATTTCAGTTTGATTTGTGCATGTTTTGCACATGCATCTCCACTGCATTACTTTCTAGGCGCGGAGCTTTGGCAACCAGGTGCCAAAAACATATAATATCTTGGAGCTTATTTCATTTCTTAAGCGGTGTTTTCCGTATCGTATATTAGTTTTCACAACCTATAGGAAGAGTTGTGCATGCGAATTATGGGACCCTGTATTTTAACAACCGAATATTTCTTGTCAGAATCTTATTGGCCATATCATATTGTTGACAGCAGTTACTTTTACTGTAGGAAATATAACGCTCGCTTAGATTTGTAAGGTCGAACTCTGCCAGTATGAGAATTACAGCAGAAAAAACGGAACTTACAATGGGTCATTTATTGGAAACCGTACATTGTATTATGTATGCTTCATTGAACAGATTCGGTATTATTCTACTAATATCCTGATTATCCGTTCCCAAAATGTCTACTTGAGATTGCTGTTTAGTTTGCTGCGTGTAGAGCTAGGGTCACGTGGCTGCGCGTGCGAATAAAGTTGCTTCTTACTCATGCAATAAACTTCATTATGGCTAACCCTCAACCCTGCTTGAAATCACAAATCTTGAGGGTCTTTCGTTTGCGAACTTAGCCTACATTTCATGATCGCAGCAAAGGCTACAAAGACATGTGTGTTTAGTTTGCAACATTTTATTCCGAATAATTACCATATAGCAAGGCGTTTGTCATCGTGCATCAGAAGGAAAAGCGCTGTGAAAACTACACTTGAATGATTTGTCTACCTATCTGCATAGTGACGATGCAAAGTGCAGACAAGCTTTAAAAAAACTCTATGGTTGCACATGCTATTGCAGCATGTCTGAAATTGAGATGTTTCCTTCGCACGCCCCCCACCTTAATACCTTTGCTCCGTCGAGTCACAGCTGCGCAATAAGACTCGGCAAAGAGAGCCCGCGAAGAGTTTTCTGAGCAGTTGATAATAAAATGTTTTAATTCACGAAGTCACATGGCCAAATACCTTGTCATTTCAAATCATTAAGGTTCAGAAAAGAAAACATAGCTGAAGCAATGAAAGTGTTGCTCTCTGCACTTTCTGCATAACGGCTGCAGCATACTTGATACCCAATGGACTTTGCGCCTTTAAATCTATAGAGGGAAAGACCCCGTCGCAAGAAAGGAAAGAACTTTATCTGGCTCCAAACTCTTTTCACAGTGGTTATGAGGCGTCCTGGGTGAAGTCTCCTTGTATCCCTAGAAATATTCTCCGACGACCTTTCAACCTCTTTTGACAGTGAAGCCCTGCAGTCCAGGATGTCTCTGTGAACTGCCGGTCATTGAGCTCTCAGCACAGACTGTTGTTATTGGCAATGGTCACTGGACAGCAGTCTCTCATTGCTAAGCACTCGGTTTTTGTGTATTGGGGAGCACATTAAAAAGACAAGCAAATTCTCAAGCTCAAGCTTCGCCTTAAGAGTAGATGCCATGCCGCCTCTAACACTGACTCTTCATTCACCGCATTTTTATCTGAAAACTTCATTAAGCTCCCGCCATGGTGGGGCAGTAATTAAGATACCGTTTTGATAATTGCAAGACTCTATGCCTATACTTCTCGTCCGACTGCTCATGGAACAAGGATGTAGATTACTTGGCTCAAAATCCTAGTACTGTATTGAATTTCGCTAGGTGAAATTTAAAAACTTCACTGCTTACCCTCAAAGAAGAAGTCTGTATCACTAATATGCACCCTATTCTAGAATATGCATGCCCAATCTAGGACCCACACATACACAACCTGCTCAACAATGTGAACGCATTCAAAACCGCGCGGCACGTCTCGTTACTAGCAGTTATTGATTCGGCTCCAGCATAACAAAGCAATAAAACGAAGCTTGGGTTTCGGCCCCTCTAGCAAATAAGAAAATTCTTCTGGTGAAAATTTTTCTGAAGTGTATATAATAGTGAAACTTGAATGGCCAAAATTATTTACCTAGTGCCCCACACAATGTTTCCGCTAGAAGTGATCATCAAAAAATAGCTTGCCGCGCGAATGTTTTCGCCCGTTCATTTTTCCCTTTTACAGTAGAGGAATGGAATCTGCCTGAATGTGTAGTCAGTGTCCCATCAACCATCTTTTCCTCAGCCCAGGTTTAAGTGTGTTTTCTGTGAGTATGTCACCCGGTAAGAATTATATATTATTAACCACGCACCACAATTGATGCACACACTCCCAGGCACCCTTACAGTGAAGGGTGTCTGGGAGTGTGCGCTTCCGTTCCGGTCTGAAGGAAGATGCCCTCGACTTTCGTGGCAAGCTCAGCTAGAATTAGGCCTGTAGTGACAGAAGGGGCGGATGTTTGGTGCCCAGCTTTCGGCGGTTTAACTCAGAGTAAGGGCCAGAGTCAGAATTAGTCAGAACAGGCTTTATATAAAGCAAAAAGACAATAGAGGCGAATTCAAGCTCACATAAAATACACAGATAACGCAGCCGCCTTTCGATGGAGGCGAAATGAAGTGACGTCCGTGTGCTGTACGATGTTGTTGTTGTTGTGGCTGTAGGAAGAAGGAAAAGAAAATGCACGGGCCTGCTACTGGCTCTGTAGCTGAGTCACCTCCGCTGCCTCGTGCAGACAGAAGAGAAAATAGAGAAGGAAGAAAAGGAAGAGGGAAAGACGCGCGCCGCAACAGCCGCCGTCCGCCACCGAAGCGGTGGCGGGTGCAATGACGGCCTACAACAGATAAACATTCGGTGGCAGGCTAGCCCCCGCCGCAAGCGGCGGTGACCTATCTGCCCCAGCCCCATCAGGGGAGACTTTTACAGCGTGGGTACTGTTCGATGTCATTGCAGGAGAGGAGGTAGTGATGGGTGGCAGTTCCTGACCCTACGGGGCTGGGACGGTAGGTCAATGCCGTTTGCAGGGTTGGGACGGTAGGTCAACGCCGCTTGCGGGGGTGGGGGCTGGCCAGCCACTGAATGTTATCTGTTGTTGGCTGTCATTGCACCCACCACTGATTTGGTGGTGGACGACCGCTGTAGTTGGAGAGCGCGTCTTTGGTTCACAAATTGGTTCACAGAAAGGCAAAGGCACAGTACCTGCCACACTTGTTTTTGTGGGCACCTGAACCGCGCCGTAAAGGAAGGGAGAAAGGTGGAGTGAAAAGGAAAGAGAGAAATGGGAGTTCCGTAATTGTGGCTGTAGGAAGAAGGAAAAGAAAAATTTGGAGGCCGCTTAAGTTTCGCCTTAAAGAATGGAACGCGGTGCAAAACCCCTGATGGCGCTGGGACATGTAGGCCACCGCCGCTTGCGGCGGGGGCTAGCCTGCCAGAGATTTTTTATCTCTTGTAGGCCGTCATTGCACCCACCATTGTTTCGGTGGTGGGCGACGGCCGTTGTTGCGGCGCGCGTCTTTTCCTCCCTCTTCCTTCTCTGCTGTCTGCGCGAGGCAGCGGAGGTGGCTCAGCTACACAGCCAGTAGCAGGCCCGTGAATTTTCTTTTCCTTCTTCCTGCAGCCACAACAACCACAACAACGCGATAGCGTTATCGCGCCCCGTTCGCACCGTCTACTCACTTGCTTGTCGCGCTTTTGAGTGGCACAAAGACGTAGTTCACTTTTTTTTAAGGATTTAGTTATAGGAAGGGGAAGGCACGGTAACTGTCTCACTTGTTTTCTGTGGAACCGCAACCGCGCTGTAAGAGAAGGGAGGAAGATTGGAATGAGAGTAGAAAGAGAGAAAGAGGAGCCATAGTGGAGGGCTACGGAGTAATTTTGACCACCCGGGGATCTTTAACGTGCGTTGACATCGCACAGAACACGTACACCTCTTCGTTTCTCCTCCATCGAAACGCAGGCGCTGAGGTCGGGTTCAAACTCGGCTACCCCAGCACAGTAGTCGGGCGTCTTACCACTGCACCTGATACAACACTTGTTTACTTGTAAAAAGCATGACTGTTTGGTAATTACGTGTTCTGAAACGTGATTCTGGGACGCAGAAGCGCTGCCAGTCACATTGCCGAAACGCGCGGGCCTCAAGTTGCAGTCGTAGCTTGTCGGCAACATCGTTGCCTACCCGAGCCGGCGTGATGAAGACCTCGGAGGCCATGCCCTGTCTATCTTATTCCGTGCGCCAGACGCATGATGGCGCAACCTGCACGCCAAGCGAAGAGGAAGTACAGCGGAAAAGAAATTTGCCACTTGCTTAACTGCGTGTTCTGTAATCTTGTAATTTACATGGTCATAAATATTATTTTACGCCACTACATTTCTCTTAGGGACATTTTTCGGACAACACCGCAATCAATAGACGCGCTTTTGTCCATTTCAAAACATCTAGCTAGCTTGGCCGAGTGGTTAGCGTTCTCGTCTCGCACCGCGGAGGCCCACATTCGACCCCTCAGGTATGCGATTTTTTTCTACTCGTATTTAATAATGCTTCTGGTATGTTTCGCTCACGGCCAACGCCAGACGACGTGGGACGACGGCCGCCGACGACGACACCGACATTTCTGCGACACGGGGCCCTTAACTCTACCGCGTTAAAATGCACGGGCCTGCCACTGGCTTTGTAGCTGAGCCACCTCCGCTTCCTCGTGCAGACAGGAGAGAAAATAGAGAACAAAGAAAAGGAAGAGAAAGACGCGCGCCGCAACAACAACCGTCGTCCACTACCGAAGCGGTGGCAATGACGGCCTACAACAGATAAAAATTTGGTGGCAGGCAAGCCCTCGCCGCAAGCGGCGGCAGAGACCTACCTGTCCCAGCCTCATTTCCCTTAGTGGAGGCTCTAGAATAATTTCGACCACCTGGGGATGTTGAACGTGCACTAACATCGCGCAGCACACGAAGGCCTCTTCTTTTCGCCTCCATCGAAACGCAGCAACCTTACCAGTAGGGATCTGCGTCAGGATTTAGGTAAAAAAATGCGCATTTTACTTTGGGTTCACGTTCCGGATTGGTTGGCACCTAGACCTAGCAAATATTAAAAATTAGAGAGCACTGCAAAATCTGCATCGGCGTAATGTGAACGCACGGATGCTGCTGTTTGTTGCTTCTGGTTGCTTCCAGCTGCTTAATTCACTTCTCGTTTGCCCATTTAGTCTTTTGCACTTTCAAACAGCGCCAATCCCTTCCTGTGACTTGTTGTCGGCTCTACTTCCGGTTGCGTGATGCCAGATCCTTAACGTTATGTTCACTAGGGCATCCCTTTATTTCCGTTTTCACTCTTTTTATTCCTTCCTTTACGGCACGGTTCAGGTGTCCACAGGACAAGCGTGGCGGAAACTGCGCCTTTTCTTTCTTGTGAACAAGTTATTTTAATTAATTACCTTATCATCTTATCGGCGTAACGTTTTTCCTGCAGCAACATTACGCCACCCTCTATCGATTGACACCACTCATTAATCTCTACCACTTCTCAATTACAACTACTGCGGACACGATTTTGCGGACAGAAATCTGTGAACATAGCGAAATAATGCTTTCGCATTAATGATTATAATATTGGTCCAAAGTAAAAGGAAAGGCGCGGTACCTGCCACACTTGCTCTGTGTTGTGGCTGTAGAAAGTAGGAAAAGACAACGCACTGGTCTTCTACTGGCTGTGTAGCTGAGCCACATCAGCTGCCTCGTACGGACATGAGAGAAAATAGAGAAGAAAGAAAGAAAAGAATTCGCAGTGGTTCAGCTGTAGGAGATCGCGAAAGCAACTGCTTCGGTGGCTTCAGAAGAAGCACGCCTTCGCCGAGCCGCATTTGAGCACATCTGGCTCCATGCTCTTCATGTTGTTGCTCTGTCTCCGTAGCTCTTTGTCGCTTCCTGGCTTCACAATGGCGAGCCGCCTTCTCCCAGACATAATGGCGAACTGTTGTTGTGGCTGTCCGGGCGAGCGGCGCACCTGGTTGGTCGCCAGAGAAGTGACATCACCAGCCAGCAAAATAGAAGCGACCAGCCAGGTCTCATTTTGTCTAGCGTTCCTGCCATCTGCAATCCCACACTTGAACGCGCACCAAAAAACGCCACACGACCGGAGTGATGGTGTACCGTCCAAACGCCAACGATGTTGGGAGAAAAAGACAACTAGCGTGACGTAGACGGTTGGGGAGAGGAGGATTCGAGTAAGCCTTGCAAAAGTCGAGAAGGTTTTGCTCAGCTACAGAGCAGTAGCAAGCCTGTGCATTTTCTTTCCCTTCTTCCTATAGCAACAACAACAGCCCCGCTGAGCCAGGAACAGCACCCTTCACCACCTACTCCGCTGTGCGATGTCAGAGCACGTTAAAGATCCCCAGATGGTCAAATTTACGCCGTAGCCCTTCACTACGGCTCCTCTTTCTCTCCACTTGCACTCCCACCGTCCTCCATTCCCTTAAGGTGCGGTTCAGGTGTTCATAGAAACATGTAGGACAGATACTGCGCTTTTACCTTCCTGTGAACAAATTAATAATATTATTAATATAGTCAGCCTTGCTTTTCCTGTAAACAAACTTGCACTCATAGTTGAAAAATAAATCCAAATATTTGAGTGATGAAGAGGCGGTGTAAAAGCTCATTCTTGGCTACTGTAAGGAGAGCTTGAGCATGTCCCTAGTTTTTAGGTTTTTAATGTTATCATGTTTATTATTTAGCTATTCTAAAGCACCAAAAGGCATCTTCGCAAAGGTAAAATCTTATAAATAGCAGCAAGAATACTCAAAAATTGTACACAGTTTCGGCTCTTTGTCTAACCCGGTAAAACATAGTAGCACACGCCTATGTCGAGAGTTTCCCGCCCCAGCTGTGGACGAGCGTATGTTTGAATCTGAGAATATTGAGGAACACGACATTACCTAACAGATGTCGTGGGTAAACTACCCTTGTGAAAGATGCGGAGTCATGTTGGAGTAAAATCCAAACCCAATATCTTGTAAATCCCGTCACCCTTGTTCACGAGTACCCGAATAGACACAAACAAGAGGGCAGCAAATGTGGTGGCAAAGCCACCGGCTATCACATCTGCTGCTACCTCGCAGCAGATCTCCCCCAAGAATCGTTCTACAATACCGTTCACCCGTTCCACCCGTGCCCGTCAGAGGAAATGCTGCTCATTTGTGTCCCGGAAACTCACACAGGTCGTGACAAGGTCCTATGCAGTCACCGCAAGTATACACTGACGGCCATCTAGGAAGCCACTGACCAAGGTACAAGTGCTGCCGATAGTTTGGTTGGTTTTCGTATCAAGGGAGATGCAGTAACTATCGCAGCACCTCTTATAGCATTTTCATTAAAGGGCACCTGCATCACTTTTTAAAAAGATTTCGGAATACATATATACAGTTTACGACCCCCTGAACACGAATACGATGTTAAATTTTGTCATAAGTGACCGCAAACTACTTTTTAATCAGAAAAACGTGCACCAACGCCGTGGGGCGTTTTGAAAGTGGCGCTCTTGCCTGTGATTGGTCAAGCGCGCCGTGACGTCAATGACGGCGTGCCATTCAGTGGTAGCGGCGGTCCAAGCGATTGTACATGCACGCACGTGCTTTTCTGTGGATGTATGCTGCTGAACATGCAGCGATCACGCTGCTCAGGGGAATATGATATTGAGCCGTACTTGTTCGAACCAGCGGCGGCTTCGGAACAACGTGACACTGGCGGCAGCGGCGACATGACGAGCGAGGAGACAGCGCCAACCTTTTCCCGCATGGGAATTTCACACTGGTACGTACCGCTGCGCTGCACTGCTGTATGCGCCTGTGGTCCGCTCTCAATTGAACATATCTGCGTTACTCGGGCCCTAAATCTCCTGCCATACTCGAACGAAGCAGTGTCACGTCAATGCGCTTGATTTGACGATTGTAAACAAATGAACTCATCCAGATGAGCCGTCGCCCCAGTTTTGTTGCGTGAATTTAGTCATTTATATGCCAGCAAGAGCAGCAAAAGTCACGCTCTCAGCTCCCGCAACCTCGAGTACGTATACATTTTATTCTGGTGGGATTTAGCAAATTAACGCGGGAGCGCGGTATCGACGAGAAGCCAGGCCGCTATCTTGCTGCGCGCGCGTAATCCCATTTAGAACACCGGTAAAAATACCGAAACGCTAGTACAGCTATCGGCAGTCACGCGCTGCCATGTAGCGAGTTTAGCACACTTCATTTAGCTGCGCTTAACATCGCGACTTCGACCACAGACATCATGCTGCCCCGATTTCTTTTCTTAATTGGGATAGTTGAATTTCCCAGGAGCTCTCCAAGAACCTGAAAATAAGAAAATGGCCATAGGACATAAACATGACATAATAAACTTAATTTAACAAAGCAGAGGCGAGTTTAGAATGTGCGTTCTCCTTTATGACATAGGTTTCTGACTTCCATTTTAAAAAGTTCATACTTGGCATGTGCAAGCAGAATCGGATCGCAAATTGCAAAACGTATAGAGGTCCAAAACTGCTCGCGTTTTCCTGAACAAAACTTTTCATAAGCAAATAAGGGCTGCATTTCGATTCGTCGATTCAGCAGTGTGATGACTCTTTCCGGATCGCACCGATAGCCTAATCATGAAAAAAAGAGTACTGCTCTCTCACAGTTTTCCAGCCGCGTCAGCGGGCGCCAATGCTGAATAGTTTTACTTTCACCTGTGTATTCATTTGCCCGGCCAACGACAACAAAAACACAAATAGAACAGAAGAGCAATATGATGTATTGGACCTCTTACCTCGAGTTTTCTTCTTTTTACGAAAGCAGCTCTTGGCGGCGGAGAGGTGCTCCTGTGTGCGAAGACAGAAGGCACAGCACCGGTTTCCAATCGCGCAGATTTGATCGGTATCCCAAAGATCGCATCAACGACAAGCTTTGGTGATAGTCACTGTCGCGAAAATGATCTCAGCAGATCACCGACGATTTTGTAGGCTTGAAATCCTTCCTCTTGACCGCGGCAACCCAAAGCGCCGATAGCTTGCGCTCCTTTGGGAATTTATGAAACGCGACATCCTCTCGGCCGCCAGTGTTCGTGCAGCCATAGGCTGCGCAGAACCACAGCATGGTCGTTCTTTTCGTGAAGAACGGTGCAAGATGCACTGAAAAAGCTTGCGGTAACGTTCTCAAGAAGAAAACAAGCGCGAGACAAGAAAAGGGTTGCACTGCGTAGCCTGCAAGCTACAGGTGATGCACGGCCTGCTCAGGCAATAGAAGCGGAAGAGAGGTAGACGCCGTCCTTGACGTCACTACCGCCTGTCGTACTCCTGTCGTCTGCTACTGACATCCCCCCTCCAGCGCTGTGCACTGCGGAGAAGCCTGAACGGGGTAGCAACTTTAATCTATTACGTCACTATTTCAAAAGCTAAAGCCAAAATATTTCGTATACTTAACATACAAACCGTGCAGATTCGACCCTCTGAAGCGCATCAAATTCTAAAACCGGTTCAGCTTCCCTTTAAATATATGGTTGTATATTTGTTGTTTCAATTGGTTATTGGGAAACGGGAGATCAGGTTGCATCTGTAAACTGCGCTTTCTGTTTTTTCCCATAGCGATGCGGCCAGTTCGCGTTGGTACAGGTTGGCCTTTGTTGGATTTTAACGCGATAGCGTTAAGGAGCTCGTGTCGCAGAAAAGTCGGTGTCGTCGGCGACGGCGGCGGCGTTGGCCGTGAGCGATAAATCCCGGCATGCACTTCATAAATAAAAAGCAACTTCCAAGATGGGCTGGGTGGGAATCGAACCAGTGTCTCCGGAGTGTGAGACGGAGACGCTACCACTCAGCCACGAGTTCGATGCTTGAAAGCGGTACAAAAGCGCTTCTATCGAATGCGGTGTTGCCTTAGAAAATTGCCGTAGAACGTTATACTGCGGTGTATATCGGTAATTATGAGCATGTTACAGAAGTCGCAGTTACACGAGTAGCGAAGTACGTTTCCGCTACATTTCTTCTGCGCTCTGCGCACATGCAGAGCCATCTTGCGGCAAACACAGACGAATCCTTCCTCGCAATGTGCGCCGCTGCCCCGACACGTGGCGCGCCACTCGCCCCTGACGTTTTGCCGTGCACCCTCACGGGTTGTAGAATCAAGCGTCTTTCCTTTCTTTAGATCACTATCTTCGCTCACCCGCTGCTCCCCTTCGGGCCGCGCGGGTACCGGTGCGAGGATGCCCAAATACCCTTGCGTTTAAGTTTTCTCGCTCTCTCCCCTTCCAACATACAGCGTTCGTCACTCGAACAGTGGTGTTTAGGCTACGCGGCTCCTCTTTCCGCTCACAGCGCGATTGCTAGGTGCAGCGTCTGATGCCGGACGTGCCTCTGGCATGATCGCTGCGCCGTAGCGCATCTGCTGGGAAAGCGTCCCCTGCGATGTGTGCCGAGCTGCTTCCGAGGAATCATGCTTCTGCGTGGTGCTCTCAAGCGAGATAGAGGACGATCCCATCAAGTCGTCAGTCCCATGATCGCGTCCGCCTTCATGGCGCGTCGCTGCCCGGCTTTCTCCCTCCGAGACACCGAGATCTTTGGTTCGTTCCGCTTGCTCAGGCGCATGTTTCGTTGCCGCGCCGAACGCTGCGTTGCTCGGCGCTCACCGCGTGATTTGTGAGTGCAAAGTCCGACGCGGGGCGCCTCATCAGTGATTGCTGCGCCGTAGCGCATTGTCTTATACTCCTTGGCAGGTCGACGGGTGTTGTATTCCAGGCCCTTGCGCGCTCGCTCTTAATACGCGTGTGATGGAAGCGGCGCCGTCTACCAGTGCCGGACAGTGTTTTGCTCATTAGTGTCTTCCTCGCCGGCGAGCACTGATGGACCATCTCCGTCAACTGGTGTTCGACCACGAGGAAGGCCACGCAAGACGGAGGCACAGAAGTCGGAGACCAAAGCTCGCCATGCTGAGGCCATGCGACGAAAGCGGCGTGGGAACGCCGAGCTGCGGGAACGAGAGATTCAGGCGAAACGGCAACGGCGGACCGTGAGCCCGGAAAAAAGTTGTACAGCGCCCTTAGAAGTGTTGAGTATCAAAACTATGTCTTTGTGTGACTCAAGAGCATACCGAGCGAATGAGTGGGCGGTGCGAACGAGGTGCAATAACGCTATCGCGTTCCACTCTTGAAGGCGAAGCTTAAGCGTCCTCCAAATTTTTCGAGTCGGCGTTTTGGGAGCCCCATCACCACTTCCCAGGATGGCACAGATTTTTGGGATTAGTGGCTTCTCTGGTTGATGTAGTGCTCATGTATCAGGTGCGCTATCGTTAGGAAGTAGCTTGATCAAGTTATGCCCAGCAACTGCATTCCGTCGTCGCACTTTGTGGCCCTCATTACGCACCTTGATGATGGTCTTTAATGCCGGCAGGCAAATCTCTTAAAGCTGCTCAGAAAGGCATTATTTCCAAATAAAAGGCCTCGTCCCTTGATATCTTGTCGGTTGTTTTAGAACTGTAAAGGCTGGTGTCCCATAGGAGACAGTTCACGCATGCGTGCAAATTCGGACGTCGTCCACTATGTATTTATTTTGGTTGGTTTTATAGCATTCACAATCTCGCAAAGCAAGGAGCGAGAACAAAATATCGGCTAAATAAGTCACACGTTGGGACGGACGCCGGAGAAGCTTAATAAATTGAATTGGTTCACAGGAAGGGAAAGGCGCAGTAACTGTCACACTTGCTCTGTGGACACCCGCACCGCGCCGTAAGGGAAGGGAGGAAGGTGGGAATGAAAGTGGAAAGAGAGAAAGAGGAGCCGTAGTGGAGGGCTACGGAGTAATTTCGACCATCTGGGGATCTTTAACGTGCGCTGACATCGCACAGCACACGGACACCACTTCGTTTCGCCTCCATCGAAACGCAGCCGCCGCGGTCGGGTTCGAACCCGGGAACTCCGGCACAGTAGTCGGGCGTCTTACCACTGCACCACCCCGGCGGGGCCCGGAGAAGCTTCCACCCCCTTCATTTTCAAGGCGCGGCTTAAACCACTGTACCCTTTTGATACCTCTCCAAGTCCTGTTTGTCAACTGGCAACATTTCCGAGTTTACGGAGAAGGTGGAAGTCGGCTCTTTTCGTGTCTACCAAGAAGGCGAGACGTCTCAGAACAAGAGCATGCGCTTGGAAAACAAAGGGTTGCGCAAACGCTTCCAAAAGATCTGCATAGTTACGCACCTCAGCCTCGTCTTTTACCGCTTCGCCCGCTATTGTGGCTGCCCATGAGACAGTAATACTTAGCACATCTGTTTTTACCAAATAAACGCCAGGCGCGACTCGACTGCCACGCGTGCTTACGAACCCAGCCGAGTGTCTGCTCCTGCGGTATCCCTGCGTTTCACATTTCGCCGCCCCGCGGGAAATGCGGCGATGCCTACGCGCGGAGAAACGTGAGCTTTGGTTCCTTATAGACGATGCATAGCCACCGAGATGAAGCCTATGGAAGACGTCAGACAACGGGAACCAACAGATGAGGATTTGAACCCTTCAAATCCTCATCTGTTGGTTCCCGTTGTCTGACGTCTGGGGATGATCACACCTTTCGAGTTTCTCAAAGTGCATCTGCGATCCAGACAGCTGCATGCTACTTCACAGATCATCTTGCAGCTTTGATCTCTTTGTAGATAAATCAATAAAAGATGTGTATACCTAAAGTCTTCATTGCTAAATATTAAATGACCACCACAAGCTCAGCCACGTAATCGTATTTCTCACTACGTATATCTTGGCATAGCCAAGTTAAGCCACCGTCATTTTTTAGAACCGGCTCTACTTAGTGATCATCAAACTTTCTGCCATTGAAGTGTGGTGATACCACTTTAATGGCAGAAAGTGAAGAGGAACTCAAGAGACATCTGATGCGCGTGCAAAAAAGAGAGTGAGGAGTTTGGGCTTAAACTGAACATTAAAAAGACAAAGATCATGGCGTCTTGCCCTATCAAGTCCTGGAGCATCAAGGGACACGAAGTAGAAGCTGTGACAGTTTTTCTCTTCTTGGGCTCCAAGATTACCTCGGAAGGAGACTGCAGCCATGAAATTTGGAGACGCGTGCTTCTGGGAAAGAGAGCCATGGCTAGTCTTGACCGCCTAGTAAAGAGCAGAGAGATTAGACTGCCAACCACAATCCGTACTCGTGCTATGGTCTTTCCAGTTGTGATGTATGGATGCGAGAGTTGGACTGTGAAGAAGACTGACCGCCGAAGAATTGACGCGTTTGAATTGTGGTGCTGGCGGAGACTCTTGAGAGTTCCTTGGACTGCCAGAAGATCAAATCAGTCGATATTGTCTGCCATAAACCCTGACTCTCATTAGGGGGTCAAATTCTAAAGTTAAAGCTCAGCTACTTTGGTGATCTGATGAAAACAGAGGAGTCGCTGGAGAACTCTTTGGTGTTGGGAAAGGTTGAGGGTCATCATAGAAGGGGCAGGCAGCGAACGTGGTGGTTAAATGGCATCCTTGAGGCGCTTCAGATGAAGTTATGTGATGTTGGGGAGATAGTGAGAGACCGGAAAGCGTGGCGTGATATGGTCCATAGGGTCACGAAGATTCGGACACGACTGAATGACTGAACTGAACTGAATGCTTCCAAATCCAGTTTAATAGCTTTCAGCTCACATCAATAAATTATGCTAGCAGTGGCTCAAACTCAATTTTTGCTTCGGACCATGTGTCATTTCTAGCAGTGGAACATGATAAGCATCCTAAATTTCGGACTCATATTACTTCCATTTCGCGCAAAATTGCCTATGCCGTCAGAGTTCTAAATAAACTTAGCCAGTATATTGATATTCCCCCCCCCTTATTTCTCTTTATTGCTTTTTCATCCACTCACACATTTATTATTGCAGCTTCTGTTGGGGAAAATGTATCCTTCACATTCATCTTCCCTTCAAGGTATCCAAAATCATGCTATACGCATTATTACTACTGTCACCGCACAGAAAATGCCCTTCGTCTGCTCCAATCCTACAATATCCTTTCTGCGCCAAAATTGATCGATTACGGTCTATGTAGTCGAATTTATAAATATTGAGAGAGTTACTTCCATTTTGTCTAATCACTAATCATTAACTACCGCATTGCAGCGATACACATTTCTTCAACAGCAATTCTTTCTTACTACTTAAGGCGAAACACTAATAACGGCAAACAAAAACTTGATTCTCCTGTACTAGGCTTTTGAATTCATTACCATTTTCTCTGAAAGATTCATAGCATATTTATGCCTTTAAATTAGCTCTTTGTCAGTTTTTGTTACCTCCCTAAATGTATTCCGCAAGGTTCATTGCCACTGCGTAATTTAATATTTCATTTTAAAATTTGTTCATTAATTATGTGTGATTTGGTCTAGTATCGTGTTCATTTAAACAAAAAAAAAAATTACTAAATATGGTGTTTCTCTTTCCGCATTCCATAAATGCTAAATAATGTACAATTTTTGCCACTGCTCACCGCATATTTTTTTTTTTCAAAAACCTTTACAGGAGGTCCCGTCAAGACACCTCCGCTTTGCGACCTCCTTCTGTATTGTGTTTTCTAACTTATGTCTTGATACAACAAACCAAAATTCTACTTAAAAAAACACTTTCGCGGCTTCAGCCATGCTACTTTCCTGTAGTAGAAGCGCGTTTAGCAAATCCTAGCAATTGATATAAATATGCCTATTTTTCTGTTTTATTGCAGTTAAAAGGCAAGGTGTTTCGCCCATGGCCATTTGCGAATTCTGGCATTGAATGAATAGCTACTCAGTAAATTCTCATCTACCTTCCTATGCCGAAAGTCAAAATTCGCAGCTGTCACTGGACAGAGAAACGTTATTCAGTAGGGAGTCATACAAAGGACACATGGTAACAGCACACGTGCCAGCACAACAGGAGGCCCTGGAGCTTTATTCACACTTGTTAGCATTGCGCGGCCGACATTACCGGAAAGATGAACAAATCCCAGTTAGGATTTCTCATCGCTTTCTTCTTTCACGATCCACAATATCAAACGACTCGCTACGTGGCCAGTTTTGTCGGAACCAAATGTTCCCTAGTAACCAGGCACTACTTTACAGCCATAACTGAGATTATGAAGTGGAAGCTCAGTTATTAAATCAAAAAGGCATCAGCATGACTTTTGACTTCAACGAAGATCAAGGGTCAGCCATAATGATGCATTCGGCAAGAGTAAAGAGCAACTCTATGGGCGTGCACTGGCGCACGACACCTGTGCACGCAGGAAAACAAACATCGAGCTATGTGGAGATATTTGCAACAGACAACATACATAGTGCTATCGCCATATAAAACTCTTTCGTTGAAGAATATATGCTTTGTACACAGCTCTATAAATCACACATTATAAGTTGTGCTCTTTTCTGCTCAAATTTCATAATCGCAGAGTTGTTCAACCTTACATTTTACACCAGAATTATATTTTGTACAGTAATGAAGATAACATTTGACAACAATCTGCAAGACCAATAAGCTTGCGACAAGAAATATATTTTGTTTGAAAACTAGGATAAATAATTCAAAAGTAAACTTCAGCTTTTGTCGAGAAAACTAATGTACGGGAACCATCGCCTAAAAAGTTAAAATAACTTTTTCTAGGTATCTGATTGTCTAAGTTCTCTTTCGAGACATTATTGTATTAGAGAAGCATTTCCAGAACATTAAAAAAAACAACCTAAAAGGTGCTACTAAAATGCGAGAACTAAATAACAAGTGGAGCGCCTTTACAACGGCTTATTTACATAATGCTTGAGTTACTATTTTGAGCAATAACACTCGTGCAGTCTTTTTCCTCCTTGTCATTGGTACGCGGGCACTGGAATGCCACAGAAAAATCAGCATTGTCCTTTACGACCTTATTCATTAACATATCGTCCAAAGAGTCGGAGTGGTAGTAGGCGAAGCGGGCGTAGAAAAATTGCGCTTCTGACATCTGGAAGAGGCTCCAGGCATTCTGCACTGTGTACCAGCTTGGTCTTGCAGAAGCCGGTGTGATGTTCTCAGCAGTGCCGGTGCCTGAAGCCCCGACAAGGGCCGCGACTTGCAGCCCATGCTTGTAAACATCCAGTATTGAAACTAGGAAGTCATCGACCGTGGAACCGGATGTGGTGGTCAGGCAGGTCCTGCATCGGAAACGTTGTGTATGTAGCTGCAACGTACCGTTAGCATGCCTGCGTCACGGTTATGTATGTTTCGCATACTTCGAAAATGGGTCCGGAGTACATTATTGCAGATTGTAGTTGCAGTACACGTACTACGCAGACTTGAGACGTGAATATTACTTCCCTAAATATGCCGAGTGCTGAATATAAGGTGTTCCGAGATGAGAAAAACAACTTGTTAAGTTCTTTTGTGTTTCAAGAAAAAGTATAAATCAGTTATAGCAATTTTAGCGAATAAAAAATTAAAAAGGTGGCATGAAAGCCACTGAATATATAAAATCTGAAAAATATTTTTACAGCTGCAGATGCACTGAGTATTACATTAAAGATTTCCGGCAGGCAAACAACGACTGTCACATCAATATTTACAAAATGAGAAACGCATAGGCCCTCCGCACTGTGGCGTAATCTATTTCGGCAATTTATGGCTCATTGAGACAGTCCGGTGGTTGTGAGGGTTGCCTGTAGACTTCGATGAAACGCGTCACTGTGGGCAGTGCAAGCCGCTTTACATCCATTGCCCCATCAGGGCGACGTCGCTCATTGCCTCTGGCAACTCCAGTCAGTCTATCCGTGACATTGACAGCATTATATATCTGAGCGGCACGGTGTACAAACACGTTGACTGGATTTCCTTCAATTGAAGCCCTCAGACGTATGCCTTGACGCCTGGAGAATACAAGAACCGTAACAGTTTTCTCACGGGAGCCGTTCAAAGACAATTCCTTTTGCTTGGAACACAATGTCATCTACGCAGCTCTGCAATGAACGTAGATGCGGTGCTATCATTCGAGCATACAAATATTTGAAAATATACGAGTGTTACGAAATGGGCGCACATGTCCAATGAGTTACGGCGGTGCTAAAGAAGCAGTGCGGCGCTGCAACGCCGAGCGTTCTAGCATACACGAGAAATGTCTTCTCTGTGCGAGGAGTGCCCGTAGCCTTGACCTTGTCGACATCAACCTCGCCTCTTCTTCACTCGGTGGCGACGAGAATTCAGCAGGCCTGAATGTACTCGTACTCTCCAGAAGCTTCAGCCACGTCTAACCGATGACGAGTGCGGCTCTGCGGGAGTAAAATCGGACGCTCAAACAAGCATAGCTACGTGTATGTGCGTGCCGGCCGTGGCGCATCGTAAGAGACGGACGCAACGTGCCCTACTTGTTGAGGTCTCGTCGCTTGAACAGCCAGCCATTGTTTGAGCTACTGTTGCTGTGGGTTAGCAAGTGCTACTTGTCGGCTCGATTAGTGAGCCCACTGCTCGGCAAGCCCACTGATTTGCGGGGGACCAACGCTCATCTTACATGGCGGCCACATGCCGACTTTTCAGACGTCTGTCTGTGACAGTGCCCGGTGAACAATTAGGCGTTTTTTTCGGCTCTGTTGTGTATCTTTAGTGCTATAAAGCCTCTCTGCTATTGAAAGCCCCTTTAGTGGCATGCTTTGTATTGCCTTTCTGTGAACCTCTTCTCTATTTTAGGTGTTATGAATCCCTCTGTATCATTTGTTGCTTTGTGAAAGATTGTTTTTGTTCATTACTTTTCACTCTAACCCTTACTCTGGCTTGAACCGCCGAAAGATGGGCACCCAACGGCCACCCCAATCTGTCACCCTGAAGATAAATGAATTCTGACATAGTTTGCTACTCAGCTTGCTACGTCTACCCCGCTAACTCTAAAGATGTCTGGGAGTGTGCGCACCTATTGTGGCCCATCGCGAATAACATAATTATTAGCTGGGAACAATTATTCCTTGTCCGCGACCGGACGATTTGTGCAATTAAGCTCAGAGTATAGAGAACGAGTTGGAAGAGTTTACGAGCAGATCATAAACTTTGTGGCAGGTGAGCGATATCGAGAGGCACCACGCTGAAGCGGATGTTTAGGTTCCGCCGAGCAGTGCTATATTAGCATTTATGCAGTTCAGTCTCAAGGTGAATCTCAAGGAGATTGATGCCTGGGGCCGAAAGAAGGTCTAGAAGGGGCAGAACTGCGAGAATGGGCCGACCAAAACGAAAACAAAAGGTAAACGATGAAAGAAAGAAAGAAATAATGAGCAAGGAAGCGAGCAAAGGCAAAGAGGCAACAAGAAGAAAAGGAGCGCGAATGGCTGAGGAAGCAAGCACAGAAAGAGAAACAAAGATGATAGCAAGAGAGAGAATGCCACAAGTGTAGGTTATAAAAAGCGAATTCCTAAAGAGAGATATTCTGAAGATGCTGGCTAAAGTTCAGCGGTTGATTGTATCACCGAGCCGCCGGAGGTTACCTCGTCAGACATCTTATGTGTTCTTGTTTGTCCTTTGTGTTCTTTTTTTGGGCTAATTTTTTTACTTAGAGGTTACCTTAGCCCGTTTTTGCAACATAAATTTCAGAGAGGACCTAAATAGGGCTACTATTTCTCAGTAAAGTCAAAATGTGCCTTTCGATACGACAGGTGGCACAGAAGCTGCGAAGGCGAGCGAGAAAGCTCATGGATGTCCTCTTCGCCTGACGAGGAAAGACACGATTGTAGCTCCAGATTAAATTGCACCTTGGCTGAGTGCATGAGTGATCGGTACAATAAGATATAAAATAACATTAAGCCCGAAAGCTAGGTTGAAGGTGGCAACGAGATTATAAAATTAAGGATTCAGAGGTGGAAGAAAGCGAGGGCTGCACTGTAATGACTTCAATGAAAATTGTAAGGAACAAATTTGCTAATTAAAAGTGAGAATGAGTCCCCAGTGGAAAATGAGCATCGCTCGAAGAAGGTACGATGGAAGGTCGTAAAAAAAAGGAAGAAAAATGAAAAAATTGAGGTAGAACAAAGTTGTTCTCAACGAGATGCGTCTTCAAGAAAGCGACATTCTGATTATGCGAGTGAAGCCGAAGGAAACGTGCCTCTACAAGCAGTACGGAAGAAGGCAAGAAAGAAATTACAACTCAACACTACTGATGCAGGCAAGGCGAGCGGGAAGGGTGCGCAAGCAAAACAAGGAAGACACGACTGAAAGACTGGATGCGCAAGAGCAGAGCGTGTAGCACAAGACGATAAGGAATGAGACGGCCTACTTGAAGCAGTCCTAGGCATGCTAGCGCTATCTCTGGCGAAACTTCCGATCGGAAAGTAGATTTGAGTAAGAGAAGAGACAAGCGAGAACAAATAACGATTGAAAAGGCTTTGTAAATAAAAGAAAAGAGAGCCAAACTCGTGAGAGGAAAAACTCCAGTCTAGTAAAAAAGAGAACTCTCGTACCTCAAATATGAAGAGGAACTATGTCCCAAAGAGGAGGTGCAATCCGAGTGCGGAAATATAGGTGCAAGTATGCTAGGAGTTTGTGGGCTTCTCAGTAAGAGGCTATGTGTTTCTGTATTGCTGAATGTTTAGACTGATAACAGTGTTATGTATGTGAACATCATTGCAGTGTATTGTGATTTCTAAGATTTGCCATTAGAGTTTCTGAAACTCGGAATATTGATGTTTGTGCGTGCCATTGCCTCTAGACGTTTATAAGCCCATGCATGTGCCATGATGTTCGTGTGCTGAGAATATTGTAGGAAAATAATCTTCAGAGTAGGGGCAGTGCCGCGAAATCGCCGCATATGTCTATTGATTGAGCGGGCTGCGAATGAAGGCCGCGTGGCGGCTACGTCGAGCGTTCCAGCGCATTCAAAATAGGTCTCCTTCTCGGGGCGAGGAGAATCCGAATCCTTGCACGCGTCGATGTCAACATCGCCTCCTCTCCACTCTGCGGCGACAGATACTCAACCGGCCGGAAAGTACTCGTCCTCTTCAGAAGTTTAGAGCGCGCCTAACCAATGCTGAAGCGCGGCTCGGTGAGAGGAAGAGGGGACGCTTAAATAAGCGAAGTTAAGCCTTATGTGAGCGCCGTCGTGGTCGTCGTAAAAGACATACGCGCCGTGCCCTATTTATTGAGGTCGGGTCGCTTGAACAGCCAGTCTGTGTTTGCGCTAGTGTTGCTGTCAGCTAGCAAGTACTACTGTTCGGCTCCCCGGCTTAACCCGCTGCTCGGCAAGTACACGTACCTGCGAGGGAGCAGCGCTTGTCCTATATGGCGGGCACATGGTTACGCTCAAGTTGTCGGTCTGCTACAGTGCCCGGTGAACAATTTGCGGTTTATTTAAATGTCTCTCTCGTGTATTTTTAAGTGTTGTAAAGCCTCTTTAGTTGCATGCTTTGTGTTGCCTTTCTGTGAACCTTTTGTCTGTTTATATTAAGTGTACTGTGAACTCAACTGATTGTCTGTTGCAGTGCATAAAGTTCGTTTTTGTTTTTTAGTTTTTACTCAGACCGTCACTCTGACATGAACCGACGAAAGCTGGGCACCAAACTGCCATTCCACTTCTGCCACTACAGGGTAGTTGATTTCCGGCCGAGCTTTTCACGCAAGTCTAGGGTCTCCCTTTTGAGACAGGAACAGTAACCTCCACCCACTGAAATGGTGTCTGGGAGAAACGCCCCAATAGTGGCGCATTGATAACTACATTATAATTACTAACGGGTGACAGCGAGACAGGTGGACACTCATTGCCTCACTTGTTCCTCTCTGCAGATGCTACATTGCTCTCACCTGCCTCTTTGCGGATTATCAAACGACATTCAGGTTTCAGCTCGGGAGATCTGACTTTATGGGACAACTCAGGTCTATCCCAGCGTTTACAAATATCGGCATTTGCTAACATAATGCCTCTTCTTCCACCGCAGGCTTAAGGTGCTATTTCCCTTTCTAACGTTCGGTCTATAGCTTCCAAGCTTCGCCTCGATCGCATAGTAACTCCTTGCGGAGCTTTTTCTCCGCCTTCTGGGCATCCGTGCAATGAATTCTGCCGTCACGATGGCAAAATGACCCAAAATTGAAATATGCCCCCCACGCAATTTAAGTGTCTGGTAAAATGGCAGACGACGTTCATGTTTGGGTTAGTGTATAGGGTTTAAACTCCCACAGAGACTCTGGCTACGCGCGACGACGTAGTGGAGAGTTGCAGAAATTTCTAGCTCTTCGGAATCTTTAATGTGCGCTCAGAACGGACAGCCCACTGGCACCTTTCTTTTCCCTTCCATTGAAAAGAGGCCGCCGCGCTTTCCGACGCCGTTGACCACAGAATTCTACGAACGTAACCGCTGGGCCACCATGACAAGGCAGGTGATTACAAATGTTCTTATTCAAGAACACGCAAGAAATTGCTTTGTCTACCCCACGCTCGTTTGATTCACTAATAACTGCTCTCTAACCAGTCTGTCAGCCAATGACCTATAACGGTCAGCCAAATCTACATATATCATACATACTCCATACATTTCAACTCTTTCGGCTCTATATTGAAGTATACGGGCAGTTTTAAGATGATGGACTATAACGCAGAGACGCCATATAGTTTGGTAAAGACTATCAAGTCCGGAGTTGAAATCACTGACGCATCTCATAACTAAGACTCCCAAATATTTTCTGTTGTTTTTCTTGCTGCCATGAGTTCTGTTCAGAAATTGGTTTTCTTGTTACCAGCGTATCCGTAAACCTAACATGCAGGTAGTCACCTTTGCTGCATGTTACACATGAATCTGTAGTGGATTTTAGAGGATGATTTTGCGTGATGAAATATTCTTTGATGGAAGAACATGCCAGTCAAGTTGCAAGAAAAAGCCTCCTTAAACCGACTTTCAGAAGAGCCCCAAATTTAAGAGCCCGCGAACACAGGCAAAGAATAGCCTCGTCCTCATGGCTGAAGTGAATGTCCTGGGTATTTAATTATGACGCATTTAAAGCGGAGCCTAATTTAAAAGCTTTTGATATAAATCTCAAACTAGCCGCTGCATTTAAACGCCCCATCGTAAATAATGGACGTAGTTTACATGCCACGTTTTGCAAGTAATCGTAGAAGTAAGCAGATTTGTATTCAAATGAAAAACGGAAGCAAAACGTTGTTTGCCAGTTTGGGCAACTGCTATCTATTCATCATAAGCGTCTTATCTGGGGCGGTGGAAGTAAATGGATATTGAAAAAGAGGGAGAGGAAATAAAAGAGGTGAGCGACAGGAAGGATAAAGTAGGTTAAAATGAAAAGGTATGCGCACTATGTTACAAGAAAACAGCAGGATATTTGAGGCCCAGCCGCTAATTGTCAGATTATCCTAACAAACGCGTAAATCAATCAGAGGAAATAAAGAACGTTCAAAATTTTGACGGACACTCCAGCCTCGCCTTTAAAAGTATGACGCGGTAGCACAGACTACACGCCCCCTCCCAACAAAGCCATGTGAACGTGCCTGCGTAGATTCGAAGTAATGTGAATGAAAGGGTTCTGGGAGAAAGATTCTGTCATCTTCCCCCATATGAAGAGAGGCCCGAGTTGGGAGCTCCTGGTAATGTCAGGCAACCCTACATCCACTTAGCGCTCCATCATGTCAGCTGAGAGCAAGCGCCTGCCACCGCCATGCTCACCGTTGTTCGCTTACAAAGCCAACGCCAACGGAGTGCCGATGACACCGAATTTTCGTTGAGTGGGGCCTTTAACGCTGTTAAGATAGAAGTGACTACTGTTTATATCCTTACAATTCCTTCTAATGCCCACCGAGTCCCTAGAGAATACAAACTTTCTGCCTGTATCATGCTCTGTTCTTGAGAAATATCAAGAGTGTTAACCCAAACTGTGGATTTAGGCCAATGATTCGTCTGCTAAGTGACAACCTCCGTCTAGGAAACAAAGTTCCTTTTAAACATTTCTTTAACAGTTCTGCCATGAAGCTGTTCCTGCTGCAAATGTGTGTTGTGCAAACCAAGATCCAAAAAGAACTCATTAGCGGGTGGAGGGAGAATTCCAAATTGGGATTTGTTTATTTCAAAATGCTTGTTTGTTTGTTTGTTTGTTATACCGCAATTCTTGAGGTATTCAGCACAGGAGTGAATGAGCATAAAAATATAAATTCGTGTATTACTATAATATGAGACAAAAACATTCAGAACAATGATTGAAATGCATAACAGCATGCGCTGCAGCGTCATGTTACATGCATTTCACAAAAAAAATAAAGAAAACATCCTGGCACACTGGTTGTTAAGCAAAGATGAGTTTTCAACCACTCTGTATAGATGCTTGAGAAGCAAGATTTGACTCCAGACGCTGCTCGTGGATCCCATTCATTAATTACTTGTTCAAAGCTCTATTTGAATGCATCATTTTTAGTAATCGGTGGCTCTATACATAAATTGTGCTTATGTCCGGAGCGTGGATCCGATGATATTGCATAGTATGCACATAAGTTACTTTAACTTGGTTGTAAATATGTAAAATTGAGAATTTCAATCTATCTGGTCCCTAGTTCTAGAGGGATTAGGTTTGCACGCTTGCATAGTTCGCTTGTTCAAGATATACCTAGAAGCCGGCCGCTGACCTGTGCCCAACGTTTGATGATTAGTAGAGATGCGAGGGTCCCAGACTATATTTGCATATTCAAATGTTGGTCTTACTAGCATCTATACGCGAGGCATATACTTTAAGGGGTCGCACTATAAGGTCTTCTTCTGAGGCCCATAGAATTTTATTAGGCGGTCTGAACACCTTAATAATACAGGCGTACAACACATAGTTTGCCCTTATTACTAAACCTAAATATTTATTTCTGTTACCCCCTATAGATCATGTTCACCAATGAAATATTTATAAATTCAGGATCGTCTTCTTTCTTGATATAGTCAAGCAAATTAACTTTCCTTCGTTTACGTTCATTTGCAACTGTGTACACCCGTGGATAATCTTTTCTAGATTATTGTTAAGGTTTACTGGCCACTAGAGCTTCGGTCATGTTATATATACCAAGGTCATCAGCAAATTAAAGAAATGGGAAGAACATTTGACAAATCAACCACAAATTCCAGAAATATGAGACGTCCCAATATAGGTACTCTGGAGACAACCGGCTCGCAACTCGTCCTACTTTCATCTATTCGAGCATATAGCTATCGAGAGGGCAGTTATGTCAACCATTTCGTTGTATTACTATTTTTATATGGATCATTATATTTTAAAATGTGCTTTCTTATAAAATTCTTTCTTGAAGTCTAACGAAAATTAGGTTAACTTGTCCTGGGCATATTATTGTTTGAGAAAGATGATGAATCATTCGAACTAGCTGCGTTACTGGGAACAAGTCCTTGCGAAACCCTTGTTGCGCAGGTGACAATAAGTGGTAAGTCAGGATAATTCGAAATATATTTAGAGACTGTGTGCTCAAACAGGTTGGTGCTTGTGGGTTTAAGAGAAATGGGTCTATAGTAACGTCCGATGTGCACTGTTTTTGTGAACTGGAAATTTCTATGCAAGTTTTCTGACTAGAAAATTTTCATGGGTAAGTGACGATTGAAATATTTTAGTGGGAAATTTTCTTACGTTTATTGCTTAAAATAAGATTTAGGACTCCTTCCAAACTGATCAATACGTCCGATGATGAAAGGCGCTGTGTGGAGTTGTAAAAGCCGGGAAGTGGGTCCTCATCTTTGGTGCAAACGGAGGAGAAGGAAAGAATTGAAATTTTTAGCACTGCCATGAGTAGGTGTTCATCGTCGGTATTACTTTGATTTTTTTTTCGTTTGATATTCATGTCTCAAGATTTTGCCTCGTGCTTCACGAACAAAATGTTTTCAGTGTGACATAACGAATATGTACTTTGATTTCTTGATAAGATATTTTAATTCCCATCTCATTCTCTGAAGTTCTGTCACGTTTAGGCATCGTTGTAAGTACATAACTCCCGATTTTACCTGGTGCTTCACGAATCAATTTTGTCAAAGTGACATAATGAATATGCACTTTCGTTTCAAGACAATTCAATTCCCATCTCATGCTCTGAAGTTCTGTGAGGTTTCAGGCATTTCGATCACGAGAGCACGCTTTCCTTGTTCTTCTGATGCTGAATTTGAGATTAATTATTTCTCTGGTAACCTATAGATTCTTTCGATAGCATTTTTGTAGGCATTGGGTGCAAACAGCATGATACAATACATCGTCGTCTTGGCAAAGAAACATATCAAATCATCAGTGCTACCATTTCACACAAATAGAGACATTAGGATCTCAAACTGCCTTTTAATGTAATCGAAAGCACTAATGTCATCAGAAGCTTGAAAATTTACATACTAAGTAGGTGACTTGCCGCAAGCATTAAGCTAACATATCCATGCACAAAACGACCGTTTCATGATCAGACAACACATCATCAACAGCACATTGATTTAAAAACATTGTCAGTGCACTGCATACTAGAATGCGTTCTACTATGAAAGACCTAGTTGCGCACATCGTTGTAATATCATGTGCAAGCTCATTTAAAATAAAATTAAGTATCACGCCAAGGAACACCTCACTACAATTAACATGCGCATCTCCTGCAACATATATTGGAGACCCAGTGAATAGGCGGGAGGTTAAACTCAACTAATAGCAAAATGCTACCTATCAATCCTAATACGCTGAATGCAATGCATTCTGCCGAGAAGCATTTACACCCATGTGTACGGTGCGGTTGTTTAGTTTCATACTACTCCAAACAGCCTGGAGCATCTAAAGTGGAAAAATTGTGACGCTTGATGAGATGGCCGCACTTCGCCTTTTCCATCTTCATACTTCATAACTAACATGTAACAAGGGGGCAGAAAATAATTATCTGATATTCTTTACGCAACCAAGGTTCTGTAATTGCTGCAACGCCAGATTCCCCATCTATAACTAGAGTGTCAAGCATGCTCACCACTTTTGCTCGACTTCTTACCTTTTCGCTGATAATTTTGAGGCAGAGATGATTACCTTCCGTGCGTAATTTACCTGCACTCATTCCTCAAGTCTTTCCTAATTTTAACCTTTTTTGGCATTCCGCATACAAGCTATAAAATGTGCTGTTTACCTTTTTTTTTCCTAAAACAAGCTTTGTATTAGTTCCTGCCTCGCGTTCTTCAATTGCTGAGTCCCACAACTTTTTCTTTATTCGCTGTACTCTGTTTGAGAAGTCCTCCTGGAAGTCTGCAGCCCTAAGCATGAATGAGCGCATTTTACCAGAACGTCTACCTAACCTGTGAGGCCTTTCAATAGGACTCGAATTCAGCCCTAAAGTAGCATCAAATATCTCATCTTTCAACTTACACATTATGGGCCCCTCATTCTCCTTTTCATCCTATGCGCTTACATTAATAGTATGATTATTTCGACGGGAACGCTTCTATAAATCACTAACATTATTGAAGAAAGCAGATGTTACAGCGCTGGAGTCTACCACGCTGGTTGTTGGGTTTGCTACCGAGGGGCAGGATTCATCTAAAGTTTGTACATGAGCACCAATATTGCAAAGTTATTTCTGCCTGTTTATAATTATAGTTTCAAAGGATTGTTGTTTCTCTTGAGCCGTACTATGGTTAGATAAAATTTCTATCTGATTCTGAAACAATTCCTTCTGTATCACATCTCTAAGTGGTCGCGGATTTTACAACACATCTCCAGAGACACCAAGCGGCGAGCCACCAATAGAAAACAAATAACATGCAGGCAACAACTCGTGAACACGGTAGTACTATAAGACCGAGAACATCACTACGGAAGCCATGGATTCGATGATTAACATGCATGAACAGCGGAACGCCGGGCAGCATTTTCACGGGAGTGACAGGCAAAGCAAAAGCATTTTTTACTCAACAAGTGATGAAGGTTGGCACTCGATTGCATTCACTCGATTGCCTCCTGAGCAATCGAGTACCGTAAGTTATCGTCGCTTGTGGTAAGATTAATGTCGAAGACGTAACTTCTACACTAATAATGTTTTTCCCAGTGAATCTATTGCACAATAAACAGTTATTCAAGAGCACCTTGTGCAGACACTTCCTGAGGGAAGTTACCGCCTCTGAAACGAAATACTTGGCCTAGACATTCTTGATTATAAGCATCATTTTGGGATTGACCTATGCTTCCTATTTCATCTGACTGAAAAAGGTAGCAGCTTGCGGAATACCCAGACGGGGAACGCTAATTTGTTTACATTGGTCATTTTCGTGAGTAATTAACGTCGTTGTGACATAGAAATTACCTGTAGTATTGCAGCGCCATATTCGTCTTTTGAGACCAGACATCCATGTTGAGAACGTTTTCTGTTAGCAGGAGAGCCAAGCGAGTCACAAACACCGCTGCGTCGGTAAGCATTGGGTCTGTAGTACCAGAACTCAGCCAGCCATATCCAAGTGATGAGACGTAGAGGGTCGTTTGGTTTATAAAAACCATCCGCTGCTTCATTTCGATCTTGTCATCGTCTCGCAGCGGGGGCAGGCCTTTTCGTGCCTTCTGCATTTCAGAGTCAAACTCGTAGTTCAGTGCCAAGAACAAGTTCCGGACGAAACCCTGTTTAGACATTAGCGGCACGGCCGGCTCCTGGAAAATTAGGTCTCCAGGCAGCATGAGAGAGAAGTTTTTCATCGCGGCCAGGAAGCGTTCCGTGTCGTTTCCGGTCGCCATCAGCTTCCTGTAGAGGGCATAGTTAGAAATAGTTTTTCGCGTGGCCTCGAAGATATTGTGCAACTGGCTGTCCTTGGTGGGAGTTGCGAGAGCTGTCACGTAAGCAACGCGCCATAGCTGAGCGCTATTGTATACGTGATCGTTGCAAACGTGTTCGCTAGTGACTGTTGGCGAATTCAGATGTTTGTCCCCTTGAATATAGCGCATGGCATCCAGAACAAGAAGGAGCACCCTGTAGAACACCGATAGAGGCTGGTTGCTTGCGTTAGTCAAGAGCCGAATATCCTCCAGAAAGCTAGCTTTAGACACCACATATAGTTCTTTAATGCTGTCCACGTCGATAAAGAAATCTAGGAAAATTCCTTTGAACTGCGAGGCTTCCAGGTCCCCGAAGACTTCTCTCATCTCTGCCCATGACATCGGTGACCGTTTCCAATCGCTTAAGAGAAATTTCTCTTCCCACTTTTTCATGTCTATTTCAGTGTAGTTTGTGCCGAGATGCCCATTTAGGATGGAGAAAGCGTGGTCGTAGCAAGAAGCATCACAAGACTTCCAGTAGTCACCGAGCCGATAATATTTTCTGAGGAATGTGAGTTGCGTTGCGTCGGCAGCGGATGCTTGTATCTCAAAGAGGAAACTCTAACCGTAGCGCTTGTTCGCAGCAACTGCCAAATGGAGGAGGTCTGCGCCGCTCATGAGGCTTGTGGCATTCGCGATTTCCAGAACAGCTGCCGCGACGTCCCTGATCATCCTATTGTGCTGCCATATCTCCTGAACGCACGACGTGGAGAGGGCGTGCAGTGCTGCTGCAGCCTTACACCCATAATTGTTAGTTCCTTTCACGATGTTGCTAGTGATATCCGACTGAAAAAAAACAAGTGAACAACAGCAATGAAGTGAGACATAGAGATGAACTGAAACACGCACAAAGATTCATTGAGCGTAAAAACCGCTCCAGCGTCACTGCAGCTCGCATTATTTAGTTGCGTTAGTTTTTGAAGTAGATAAAAGATAAGAAGTAAAGGCATTTATGCTCCTGCTTTCTTGACACCATAGTTCAACGATGAGAATGGGGTCAAGAAATTTAATATGCAGCAGAAATGATCAGAAAAGCAACTTTTGCCTTTAGGGCGTGGCGAGATCCATTTAAAAGCGCCCGCGTGCTGCTCACTTACAGGTCCTTATCCGCTTCCACACATTTTGCTCGCGAATTTCTTAGGGTTTGCCACTAGTATTTTCACACACTTTTAAGCACAGAACATTGTGCTAGCCTATTATCAGCGACGCCACCTGGCAAATTTATGAAGCACCGTTTGAACAAAGCTTTGAAAGTATACCTGTGAGCTTTATGTGCACCGTGTCTGACGCGTGATTTACGGTTCCAGTGTCTTTAATCCGATCCTTCCGAAGCGAACAGAGTTGGTAGTTCCTGCCATCTCGATGTTCTGTGGTGTCGTGACAAACCACAACATTCGACTAACCAATGTCCGGCCATTTCGCTCCCTAAAACTGGCAGCCAGCGCCAGGCTTGTCGTTTTTCTGGCAACTCCAACTTGCCGCAACAACGAATTTTCGACGGGACGGGTGATGGATGTCCGTGTGGAGACATGACTGCTTCTCCTCTCTTTTCTCTGCAATGCCTGGCCCTCCTTGTCGAACGCAACCAGCATTCTATAGAACGTGTCAAAGATCACCGACGTTCTATAATACATTTACAGGAAAGGAAAGGCGCAGTATCGGACACTCGCGGAATGCCGCTATCGTCTTCGCGGTAGACAAGCAGAATTCCGACGAGCGTTTCACAACCCGGAGCATAGTGCCGTTGGTTGAAGTGCTAGGCTAGGGATCCAAAGGATAGAGGCTCGATTCATGGTGGACACATTTCTTTTATTTGCTTTTATCTATCTACCGCATGGTAGAAAAGCCAAATGACGTCACTAGACCATGATGTTCTAATCTCGCGATATCCCGTGGAATCTCGCGAAGATGTGTGACACTTCTCGCGAATGGGCGACCGTAACAGCTATTGAACGTTTTTGCCTAAATTGATATCACTACCGGAAATCGAGCCCCCATCCCTCGGATCCCCAACCGAGCGCTTTAACCAACTGCACCGCACCCGTGATCGTGAAACGCACATCACAGCGCATTTTCCTTCCTGGAAACCAGTTATAGAACGCCGGTGAACTTTGATGCGTTCAACGGAACGCTCGTTGAGTTCAACAAGGGGGCGCGTGTACCGTGTGCAGCAGCAATTCTCAGGTTTTGGTATCTTTTAACTGCTGATTTTGAAGTGCTCTCGATGGTGATGGTGAAAACGTTATTAAAAACAAAAAGTTACATAGAGGTTTTATGGAGTCAGGCTTAGTGCCCTTCCCCTCACAAACACTAGGTGGGGTCCCTAGTATGAGACCCCCGTGGCTCCCGCTTCCGCTATTGTTTGACCAACGTCTTCTGGGCTGTCAGGTCGAAGCAGGCGAGAAGGGTGGCCTCCCAGTCCTACCGGGTGTGGTTTTGGCTGGGTGTAAGGGCAGGGTTGCAGGGGCACGCCCACACCATGTGGAAGAGGTCCGAGGACATTTCCATTCAGAGCGGCCACTCCCCAAAGAGGACAGTGTCAAAGAGTTTGAGCACATGAATGATGGTGTTCTTAAGGAGTTCAAGAAACAGGCATTACTGTGCTCTCTTTTGTTTTGTAAATATTTTGTCTGTTGTGGTACAGCTGAGGTCTTTAAAGGGACGTGTAGCCCGGTGTGAATTCTTCTTCTAGGAGGGGGACGAGGTCGCCCTGTTAGAGATCGCGCCGGCGGCGGCATCTGGTGCCTCCTTTCCTTCAAGCCCTGAGGGGGCCGGAGCCCAGACTATAAAGCGGTGGGATAGAGTTCCCGCGTACGAACTGTTTTGCAGTAGTCAGTCGGTCATGTCCGCGCTGTTGTGTAGTAGCCGGTAGGACAGGTATGGGACCCAGCTCTGTTGAACCTTCCTACACGCCCCTCGGGAGGCCATTATGATAGTTTTGGAATCAGTGTGTTGATTGTAACGCGATGGCGACCTCCTTTGCCTGGGTTACGCTTCGGGCTTTAAATTTAGCTCGTTCACCGTTTTTGGACTCGATAATTTTGGAGCGAGAGCTATACTCGGCTACTAATCGAGCATTTCGCGGTGGCCGGTAGAGTCCAGTTGTGCGCATGCGCCATTACCATAGGAATCAGCTAAGAGCTGCATGCGGAGCGTGCGCTTCGCCTTCGCTGCGGATAAAGTAAACTAGAAGCGCGGCCCCATGCCCACTTAACCTTCGGAGCCGCGCGTGGCATGACGCTGATGAGCAGCTTTGGCCATGAGCCGATATCATTGTAAGCGACGAAACCCTAAGTGTGCGCCGCGCGCTTGGTCACCGCCTCGCCGCACCCCGCTTATTACCGAAAGCATGCGTCGCATGGGCAGGAAAGCATCTAAACATTGTCGGTGGATTAGCTCGGTTATACCAGGATATACGCGGCGAAATTTAAGACTAGTCGTATTGTATCGTCAGTTCTAAGTCGCGCAACTTCTTTCTCATCCAACGCATTGGAAACCTGAAGTTCCGCCTTTCGGGCCGCGTCATTCTAGCGCCTATTTTGCTAGGCGAACGCCACGTTGTTTTTCGTGTTTTTTTTTTTGTTGAGCCCGCTGAGGTGTCTTGGTCGCATTCCATCGTTCATCACGGGCCGTCTGTAGTGAAGCAGGACGAACATCTCTCCTCCGTGCCCGTTTCGCGCGCTGTTCTGTTTCCTGTGCGATTCGTTTTGCCTTCAGCTCGGTCCGATGTCAACTCCAGGCCTCCTCCTGCTTAGCAGACTTGTCGCTGTCCATACTGCCGTCTCAACTGGGGTTGCGTCACTCGCGAGGTCTCCTTTTCCATCCTCCGACATACTATTAGGCATGCGACACACCAGGCGAAGCGAGCGAAGGCGAGTGCAACAATGAAGCAAGCAGTGTGACGTCGTAAAAAATGGCGGCGGTGGAAATGCCGGGGATACCAGCGGTAGCGAGTGCTACTACAGCAACATACAGACCAAAACACCGAGAAACCGAAAGTCATTATGATGCAAGAAACCGGTAAAAAACGACCAAATGGTTAGGTTTCCAAACCTTTAGCAGCGACACAGGAGAAAAATTCAGAATCACAACCTTCGTAAAAAGAAACGTTCAGTTCAGTTCAGTCATTCCGTCGTGTCCGACTCTTCGTGACCCTAAGGACCATATCACGCCACACTTTCCGGTCTCTCACTATCTTCCTAACATCACATAACTTCATCTACAGCGCCTCGAACCATCGCGTTCGCTGCCTACCCCTTCTCCGGTGGCCGTCAACCTTTCCCAATATCAAATCTTTCTCCAGCGACTCCTGCGACCGGAACACGGCAGTCTGAAATTTCGGAAAAGTAAAGGTTTCGGAGGAGGCCAAAAGGACCTTCTTGATAACCCAGTTAATCGAACAATCTCCATCATATGGATACCTGCATATGAATCTGCCCCTGGCAACGGATCTGCACACTTGCTAGTCCTAGATCTCTGACACCGGGCGGCAATGGAACAGCCCGACTGCAGGGAAATAAAAGATTGCGCCATTACATACAATGAAATCACTGAATTCTACAAATTAAATCGAAAGATCTACCCACCTCCGGATTGGTCTCTTTCTAGCAATGAGCGAGCATTTGGAAGCAGTATCAAGCCGGAAGCTACACCTGCCTGGTCTGGATCTTTCTTGCACAGACCGTGAAGGAAGGAGATTTGAAATGCAAAAATGATGGAAAAAAAAGCCACGCTAGATCACATCATTTGGAAATGGGCCGACTCCCCAGACGCCGGCATGAACATAAATAGTATAGAAGCAGGAGGCCACCTGCCTGGCGGCTGATGCCGGGAGAAACTCCTGTACCTTCACTAGTCCTTAGTCGGCGAGGTTCCTCCCCCCCCCTCCCTTCCACCCTGGCCTGCGTGCTGATAGCGGGAAACAGAGGGCCACTTTTCGCTGGAAAATAAAAGTTTGCATTCGGCGCCTCCGTGGGGAGCTCACGCCGACCGCTAGTTAGGCCGGTTGATAGGCAACCTTTCAACGTCTTTCTGTGCCTCCTGGAAACAGCGCCACAGCGAAATTGCAAGTTCATGGCGAACAAAAGGTCGTGGTTGGTTTTTGGGGTTTAACGTCGCAAAGCAACTCAGGCTATCAGAGACTCCGTAGTTGAGGACACCGGAAATTTCGACCGCCTGGGGTTCATTAACGTGCAGTGATATCGCACAGCACACGGGCAAAACTTTCACTGCAAAAGCGGAGGCGCGATAGGCGGCCCAGACATTTCCCTTTGATCTAGGTAAATAATGGTGAATCCTTCTCTGTTAGGCTTCTGGAGAGTGACATTTTCATACAAGCGTGGAAGAGCAATCGCTAGATGGTACAGGGAACATCAGTCAAGCAGGGGATTGACATGGTTGCCACATGTATACGAATCTATGGAACGGTTACAGAGTTTTGTGTGACTTTGGGTGATTTCAACAGAAATAAGGACTCCCTTAGTGTTTGAAAGAAATACTTAAGTTTAAGTTCGGATCTTCACGTTCGGACTACACAGTTGGGAACGCTATAGACCCTGCATACCCGACTGCAAAATCGAAATACCCTATAGAAATAATTCAGACCGCTGCTTCTTTAATAAAAGATCATCGTGCTCTCTTCGTCTCTGTCAAGGTAAATAAAATAAAATATGTGTATACCCAATGTCTCAATGTTTACATACAGTGACCCCAGAGATACGTATTTCCTACTGCGTAAATCCTGGCATAGCCGAGCTAAGCCACTGCCAGTTTTTAGATCGCAAACTTCAACGGCCGCGCCGGATTGGCTGGCCGGGCATATATAATGTAGGAGGATATGGCTTAAACAATGAACGCCTCCTGAACTATATATCTAAATGGTGAGCACAGAAGCCTTGCTGAGCATTAAAACCACATATTTGATATGTTCCCAAAATTAGATTCGGTCCACTCCTAACACGGCCTTTGCTGGCTGATGTAAACACTTTTTCATCTTGAGCATGAAACAAACGCCCGCTCCGTTATCGCAACTTCTCAGTGGGTTCCCTAATGAATTTTGTTTGCGCCTGCGCACCAGTGATATCAGCTGTTTTGATCCTACAGTTTTTTATATTCCTGACCACACTACATCATACAACTAGCATGCAATTGCTTTTCAACACTTATTAAAACATACTAGATTGACAAAACGTTATCCCATATAAAAGAATAGGTTTAGAACTGTGAAAAACCGCTTTTTACGCTTATTTTTATGATTTCAATTATTCGCTGTTAGATAAGAGAAACTCTATTTTTGCAATATGTGCTCAGGCAGGATAAATATATGCATCACTCTGATTCTTAGCTCTTGCTGTACGAAATGTGAATGATACCAGAGAAGCAAATGGCCCCGCGTTTATAAAAAGAAGAGCTGTATAAAAGCGACAACATGATGTGAGTAGTATTTTGTCACCATTCTTCTGGATCACTCTGATTCTTAGCTCTTGCTGTACGAAATGTGAATGATACCAGAGAAGCAAATGGCCCCGCGTTTATAAAAGGAAGAGCTGTATAAAAGCGACAACATGATGTGAGTAGTATTTTGTCACCATTCTTCGCACCTGGATCACTCTGATTCTTAGCTCTTGCTGTACGAAATGTGAATGATACCAGAGAAGCAAATGGCCTCGCGTTTATAAAAAGAAGAGCTCTATAAAAGCGACAACATGATGTGAGTAGTATTTTGTCACCATTCTTCGCACCTGGATCACTCTGATTCTTAGCTCTTGCTGTACGAAATGTGAATGATACCAGAGAAGCAAATGGCCCCGCGTTTATAAAAAGAAGAGCTGTATAAAAGCCACAACATGATGTGAGTAGTATTTTGTCACCATTCTTCGCACCTGGATCACTCTGATTCTTAGCTCTTGCTGTACGAAATGTGAATGATACCAGAGAAGCAAATGGCCCCGCGTTTATAAAAAGAGGAGCTGTATAAAAGCAACAACATGATGTGAGTAGTATTTTGTCACCATTCTTCGCACCTGGATCACTCTGATTCTTAGCTCTTGCTGTACGAAATGTGAATGATACCAGAGAAGCAAATGGCCCCGCGTTTATAAAAAAAAAGAGCTGTATAAAAGCGACAACATGATGTGAGTCGTATTTTGTCACCATTCTTCGCACCTGGATCACTCTGATTCTAAGCTCTTGCTGAACGAAATGTGAATGATAGTAGAGAAGCAAATGGCCCCGCGTTTATAAAAAGAAGAGCTGTATAAAAGCGACAACATGATGTGAGTAGTATTTTGTCACCATTCTTCGCACCTGGATCACTCTGATTCTTAGCTCTTGCTGTACGAAATGTGAATGATACCACAGAAGCAAATGGCCCCGCGTTTATAAAAAGAAGAGCTGTATAAAAGCGACAACATGATGTGAGTAGTATTTTGTCACCATTCTTCGCACCTGGATCACTCTGATTCTTAGCTCTTGCTGTACGAAATGTGAATGATACCAGAGAAGCAAATGGCCCCGCGTTTATAAAAAGAAGAGCTGTATAAAAGCGACAACATGATGTGAGTAGTATTTTGTCACCATTATTCGCACCTGGACCACTCTGATTCTTAGCTCTTGCTGTACGAAATGTGAATGATACCAGAGAAGAAAATGGCCCCGCGTTTATAAAAAGAAGAGCTGTGTAAAAGCGACAACATGATGTGAGTAGTATTTTGTCACCATTCTTCGCACCTGGATCACTCTGATTCTTAGCTCTTGTTGTACGAAATGTGAATGATACCAGAGAAGCAAATGGCCCCGCGTTTATAAAAAGAAGAGCTGTATAAAAGCGACAACATGATGTGAGTAGTATTTTGTCACCATTCTTCGCACCTGGATCACTCTGATTCTTAGCTCTCGCTGTACGAAATGTGAATGATACCAGAGAAGCAAATGGCCCCGCGTTTATAAAAAGAAGAGCTGTATAAAAGCGACAACATGATGTGAGTAGTATTTTGTCACCATTCTTCGCACCTGGATCACTCTGATTCTTAGCTCTCGCTGTACGAAATGTGAATGATACCAGAGAAGCAAATGGCCCCGCGTTTATAAAAAGAAGAGCTGTATAAAAGCCACAACATGATGTGAGTAGTATTTTGTCACCATTCTTCGCACTTGGATCACTCTGATTCTTAGCTCTTGCTGTACGAAATTTGAATGATACCAGAGAAGCAAATGGCCCCGCGTTTATAAAAAAAAGAGCTTTATAAAAGCGACAACATGATGTGAGTAGTATTTTGTCACCATTCTTCGCACCTGGATCACTCTGATTCTTAGCTCTTTCTGTACGAAATGTGAATGATACCAGAGAAGCAAATGGCCCCGCGTTTATAAAAAGAAGAGCTGTATAAAAGCGACAACATCATGTGAGTAGTATTTTGTCACCATTCTTCGCACCTGGATCATTCTGATTCTTAGCTCTTGCTGTACGAAATGTGAATGATACCACAGAAGCAAATGGCCCCGCGTTTATAAAATGAAGAGCTGTATAAAAGCGACAACATGATCTGAGTAGTATTTTGTCACCATTCTTCGCACCTGGATCACTCTGATTCTTAGCTCTTGCTGTACGAAATGTGAATGATACCAGAGAAGCAAATGGCCCCGCGTTTATAAAAAGAAGAGCTGTATAAAAGCGACAACATGATGTGAGTAGTATTTTGTCACCATTCTTCGAACCTGCATCACTCTGATTCTTAGCTCTTGCTGTACGAAGTGTGAATGATACCAGAGAAGCAAATGGCCCCTCGTTTATAAAAAGAAGAGCTGTATAAAAGCGACAACATGATGTGAGTAGTATTTTGTCACCATTCTTCGCACCTGGATCACTCTGATTCTTAGCTCTTGTTGTACGAAATGTGAATGATACCAGAGAAGCAAATGGCCCCGTGTTTATAAAAAGAAGAGCTGTATAAAAGCGACAACATGATGTGAGTAGTATTTTGTCACCATTCTTCGCACCTGGATCAAGCTGATTCTGAGCTCTTGCTGTACGAAATGTGAATGATACCACAGAAGCAAATGGCCCAGCCTTTATAAAAGGAAGAGCTGTATAAAAGCGACAACATGATGTGAGTAGTATTTTGTCACCATTCTTCGCACCTGGATCACTCTGATTCTTAGCTCTTGCTGTACGAAATGTGAATGATACCAGAGAAGCAAATGGCCCCGCGTTTATAAAAAGAAGAGCTGTATAAAAGCGACAACATGATGTGAGTAGTATTTTGTCACCATTCTTCGCACCTGCATCACTCTGATTCTTAGCTCTTGCTGTACGAAATGTGAATAATACCAGAGAAGCAAATGGCCCCGCGTTTATAAAAAGAAGAGCTGTATAAAAGCGACAACATGATGTGAGTAGTATTTTGTCACCATTCTTCGCACCTGGATCGCTCTGATTCTTAGCTCTTGCTGTACGAAATGTGAATGATATCAGAGAAGCAAATGGCCCCGCGTTTATAAAAAGAAGAGCTGTATAAAAGCGACAACATGATGTGAGTAGTATTTTGTCACCATTCTTCGCACCTGGATCACTCTGATTCTTAGCTCTTGCTGTACGAAATGTGAATGATACCAGAGAAGCAAATGGCCCCGCGTTTATAAAAAGAAGAGCTGTATAAAAGCGACAACATGATGTGAGTAGTATTTTGTCACCATTATTCGCACCTGGACCACTCTGATTCTTAGCTCTTGCTGTACGAAATGTGAATGATACCAGAGAAGAAAATGGCCCCGCGTTTATAAAATGAAGAGCTGTATAAAAGCGACAACATGATCTGAGTAGTATTTTGTCACCATTCTTCGCACCTGGATCACTCTGATTCTTAGCTCTTGCTGTACGAAATGTGAATGATACCAGAGAAGCAAATGGCCCCGCGTTTATAAAAAGAAGAGCTGTATAAAAGCGACAACATGATGTGAGTAGTATTTTGTCACCATTCTTCGAACCTGCATCACTCTGATTCTTAGCTCTTGCTGTACGAAGTGTGAATGATACCAGAGAAGCAAATGGCCCCTCGTTTATAAAAAGAAGAGCTGTATAAAAGCGACAACATGATGTGAGTAGTATTTTGTCACCATTCTTCGCACCTGGATCACTCTGATTCTTAGCTCTTGTTGTACGAAATGTGAATGATACCAGAGAAGCAAATGGCCCCGTGTTTATAAAAAGAAGAGCTGTATAAAAGCGACAACATGATGTGAGTAGTATTTTGTCACCATTCTTCGCACCTGGATAAAGCTGATTCTGAGCTCTTGCTGTACGAAATGTGAATGATACCACAGAAGCAAATGGCCCAGCCTTTATAAAAGGAAGAGCTGTATAAAAGCGACAACATGATGTGAGTAGTATTTTGTCACCATTCTTCGCACCTGGATCACTCTGATTCTTAGCTCTTGCTGTACGAAATGTGAATGATACCAGAGAAGCAAATGGCCCCGCGTTTATAAAAAGAAGAGCTGTATAAAAGCGACAACATGATGTGAGTAGTATTTTGTCACCATTCTTCGCACCTGCATCACTCTGATTCTTAGCTCTTGCTGTACGAAATGTGAATAATACCAGAGAAGCAAATGGCCCCGCGTTTATAAAAAGAAGAGCTGTATAAAAGCGACAACATGATGTGAGTAGTATTTTGTCACCATTCTTCGCACCTGGATCGCTCTGATTCTTAGCTCTTGCTGTACGAAATGTGAATGATATCAGAGAAGCAAATGGCCCCGCGTTTATAAAAAGAAGAGCTGTATAAAAGCGACAACATGATGTGAGTAGTATTTTGTCACCATTCTTCGCACCTGGATCACTCTGATTCTTAGCTCTTGCTGTACGAAATGTGAATGATACCAGAGATGCAAATGGCCCCGCGTTTATAAAAAGAAGAGCTGTATAAAAACGACAACATGATGTGAGTAGTATTTTGTCACCATTCTTCGCACCTGGATCACTCTGATTCTTAGCTCTTACTGTACGAAATGTGAATGATACCAGAGAAGCAAATGGCTCCGCGTTTATAAAAAGAAGAGCTGTATAAAAGCCACAACATGATGTGAGTAGTATTTTGTCACCATTCTTCGCACCTGGATCACTCTGATTCTTAGCTCTCGCTGTACGAAATGTGAATGATACCAGAGAAGCAAATGGCCCCGCGTTTATAAAAAGAAGAGCTGTATAAAAGCGACAACATGATGTGAGTAGTATTTTCTCACCATTCTTCGCACCTGGATCACTCTGATTCTTAGCTCTTGCTGTACGAAATGTGAATGATACCAGAGAAGCAAATGGCCCCTCGTTTATAAAAGGAAGAGCTGCATAAAAGCGACAACATGATCTGAGTAGTATTTTGTCACCATTCTTCGCACCTGGATCACTCTGATTCTTAGCTCTTGCTGTACGAAATGTGAATGATACCAGAGAAGCAAATGGCCCCGCGTTTATAAAAAGAAGAGCTGTATAAAAGCGACAACATGATGTGAGTAGTATTTTGTCACCATTCTACGAACCTGCATCACTCTGATTCTTAGCTCTTGCTGTACGAAATGTGAATGATACCAGAGAAGCAAATGGCCCCGCGTTTATAAAAAGAAGAGCTGTATAAAAGCCACAACATGATGTGAGTAGTATTTTGTCACCATTCTTCGCACCTGGATCACTCTGATTCTTAGCTCTTGCTGTACGAAATGTGAATGATACCACAGAAGCAAATGGCCCCGCGTTTATAAAAGGAAGAGCTGTATAAAAGCGACAACATGATGTGAGTAGTATTTTGTCACCATTCTTCGGACCTGGATCACTCTGATTCTTAGCTCTTGCTGTACGAAATGTGAATGATACCACAGAAGCAAATGGCCCCGTGTTTATAAAAGGAAGAGCTGTATAAAAGCGACAACATGATGTGAGTAGTATTTTGTCACCATTCTTCGCACCTGGATCACTCTGATTCTTAGCTCTTGCTGTACGAAATGTGAATGATACCAGAGAAGAAAATGGCCCCTCGTTTATAAAAGGAAGAGCTGTATAAAAGCGACAACATGATCTGAGTAGTATTTTGTCACCATTCTTCGCACCTGGATCACTCTAATTCTTAGCTCTTGCTGTACGAAATGTGAATGATACCAGAGAAGCAAATGGCCCCGCGTTTATAAAAAGAAGAGCTGTATAAAAGCGACAACATGATGTGAGTAGTATTTTGTCACCATTCTTCGAACCTGCATCACTCTGATTCTTAGCTCTTGCTGTACGAAATGTGAATGATACCAGAGAAGCAAATGGCCCCGCGTTTATAAAAAGAAGAGCTGTATAAAAGCGACAACATGATGTGAGTAGTATTTTGTCACCATTCTTCGCACCTGGATCACTCTGATTCTTAGCTCTTGTTGTACGAAATGTGAATGATACCAGAGAAGCAAATGGCCCCGCGTTTATAAAACGAAGAGCTGTATAAAAGCGACAACATGATGTGAGTAGTATTTTGTCACCATTCTTCGAACCTGCATCACTCTGATTCTTAGCTCTTGCTGTACGAAATGCGAATGATACCAGAGAAGCAAATGGCCCCGCGTTTATAAAAAGAAGAGCTGTATAAAAGCGACAACATGATGTGAGTAGTATTTTGTCACCATTCTTCGCACCTGGATCACTCTGATTCTTAGCTCTTGTTGTACGAAATGTGAATGATACCAGAGAAGCAAATGGCCCCGCGTTTATAAAAAGAAGAGCTGTATAAAAGCGACAACATGATGTGAGTAGTATTTTGTCACCATTCTTCGCACCTGGATCACTCTGATTCTTAGCTCTTGCTGTACGAAATGTGAATGATACCAGAGAAGCAAATGGCCCCGCGTTTATAAAAAGAAGAGCTGTATAAAAGCGACAACATGATGTGAGTAGTATTTTGTCACCATTATTCGCACCTGGACCACTCTGATTCTTAGCTCTTGCTGTACGAAATGTGAATGATACCAGAGAAGCAAATGGCCCCGCGTTTATAAAAAGAAGAGCTGTGTAAAAGCGACAACATGATGTGAGTAGTATTTTGTCACCATTCTTCGCACCTGGATCACTCTGATTCTTAGCTCTTGTTGTACGAAATGTGAATGATACCAGAGAAGCAAATGGCCCCGCGTTTATAAAAAGAAGAGCTGTATAAAAGCGACAACATGATGTGAGTAGTATTTTGTCACCATTCTTCGCACCTGGATCACTCTGATTCTTAGCTCTCGCTGTACGAAATGTGAATGATACCAGAGAAGCAAATGGCCCCGCGTTTATAAAAAGAAGAGCTGTATAAAAGCGACAACATGATGTGAGTAGTATTTTGTCACCATTCTTCGCACCTGGATCACTCTGATTCTTAGCTCTCGCTGTACGAAATGTGAATGATACCAGAGAAGCAAATGGCCCCGCGTTTATAAAAAGAAGAGCTGTATAAAAGCCACAACATGATGTGAGTAGTATTTTGTCACCATTCTTCGCACCTGGATCACTCTGATTCTTAGCTCTTGCTGTACGAAATTTGAATGATACCAGAGAAGCAAATGGCCCCGCGTTTATAAAAAAAAGAGCTTTATAAAAGCGACAACATGATGTGAGTAGTATTTTGTCACCATTCTTCGCACCTGGATCACTCTGATTCTTAGCTCTTGCTGTACGAAATGTGAATGATACCAGAGAAGCAAATGGCCCCGCGTTTATAAAAAGAAGAGCTGTATAAAAGCGACAACATCATGTGAGTAGTATTTTGTCACCATTCTTCGCACCTGGATCATTCTGATTCTTAGCTCTTGCTGTACGAAATGTGAATGATACCACAGAAGCAAATGGCCCCGCGTTTATAAAATGAAGAGCTGTATAAAAGCGACAACATGATCTGAGTAGTATTTTGTCACCATTCTTCGCACCTGGATCACTCTGATTCTTAGCTCTTGCTGTACGAAATGTGAATGATACCAGAGAAGCAAATGGCCCCGCGTTTATAAAAAGAAGAGCTGTATAAAAGCGACAACATGATGTGAGTAGTATTTTGTCACCATTCTTCGAACCTGCATCACTCTGATTCTTAGCTCTTGCTGTACGAAATGTGAATGATACCAGAGAAGCAAATGGCCCCGCGTTTATAAAAAGAAGAGCTGTATAAAAGCGACAACATGATGTGAGTAGTATTTTGTCACCATTCTTCGCACCTGGATCACTCTGATTCTTAGCTCTTGTTGTACGAAATGTGAATGATACCAGAGAAGCAAATGGCCCCGTGTTTATAAAAAGAAGAGCTGTATAAAAGCGACAACATGATGTGAGTAGTATTTTGTCACCATTCTTCGCACCTGGATCAAGCTGATTCTGAGCTCTTGCTGTACGAAATGTGAATGATACCACAGAAGCAAATGGCCCAGCCTTTATAAAAGGAAGAGCTGTATAAAAGCGACAACATGATGTGAGTAGTATTTTGTCACCATTCTTCGCACCTGGATCACTCTGATTCTTAGCTCTTGCTGTACGAAATGTGAATGATACCAGAGAAGCAAATGGCCCCGCGTTTATAAAAAGAAGAGCTGTATAAAAGCGACAACATGATGTGAGTAGTATTTTGTCACCATTCTTCGCACCTGCATCACTCTGATTCTTAGCTCTTGCTGTACGAAATGTGAATAATACCAGAGAAGCAAATGGCCCCGCGTTTATAAAAAGAAGAGCTGTATAAAAGCGACAACATGATGTGAGTAGTATTTTGTCACCATTCTTCGCACCTGGATCGCTCTGATTCTTAGCTCTTGCTGTACGAAATGTGAATGATGTCAGAGAAGCAAATGGCCCCGCGTTTATAAAAAGAAGAGCTGTATAAAAGCGACAACATGATGTGAGTAGTATTTTGTCACCATTCTTCGCACCTGGATCACTCTGATTCTTAGCTCTTGCTGTACGAAATGTGAATGATACCAGAGATGCAAATGGCCCCGCGTTTATAAAAAGAAGAGCTGTATAAAAGCGACAACATGATGTGAGTAGTATTTTGTCACCATTCTTCGCACCTGGATCACTCTGATTCTTAGCTCTTACTGTACGAAATGTGAATGATACCAGAGAAGCAAATGGCCCCGCGTTTATAAAAAGAAGAGCTGTATAAAAGCGACAACATGATGTGAGTAGTATTTTCTCACCATTCTTTGGACCTGGATCACTCTGATTCTTAGCTCTTGCTGTACGAAATGTGAATGATACCAGAGAAGCAAATGGCCCCTCGTTTATAAAAGGAAGAGCTGCATAAAAGCGACAACATGATCTGAGTAGTATTTTGTCACCATTCTTCGCACCTGGATCACTCTGATTCTTAGCTCTTGCTGTACGAAATGTGAATGATACCAGAGAAGCAAATGGCCCCGCGTTTATAAAAAGAAGAGCTGTATAAAAGCGACAACATGATGTGAGTAGTATTTTGTCACCATTCTTCGCACCTGCATCACTCTGATTCTTAGCTCTTGCTGTACGAAATGTGAATAATACCAGAGAAGCAAATGGCCCCGCGTTTATAAAAAGAAGAGCTGTATAAAAGCGACAACATGATGTGAGTAGTATTTTGTCACCATTCTTCGCACCTGGATCGCTCTGATTCTTAGCTCTTGCTGTACGAAATGTGAATGATGTCAGAGAAGCAAATGGCCCCGCGTTTATAAAAAGAAGAGCTGTATAAAAGCGACAACATGATGTGAGTAGTATTTTGTCACCATTCTTCGCACCTGGATCACTCTGATTCTTAGCTCTTGCTGTACGAAATGTGAATGATACCAGAGATGCAAATGGCCCCGCGTTTATAAAAAGAAGAGCTGTATAAAAGCGACAACATGATGTGAGTAGTATTTTGTCACCATTCTTCGCACCTGGATCACTCTGATTCTTAGCTCTTACTGTACGAAATGTGAATGATACCAGAGAAGCAAATGGCCCCGCGTTTATAAAAAGAAGAGCTGTATAAAAGCGACAACATGATGTGAGTAGTATTTTCTCACCATTCTTTGCACCTGGATCACTCTGATTCTTAGCTCTTGCTGTACGAAATGTGAATGATACCAGAGAAGCAAATGGCCCCTCGTTTATAAAAGGAAGAGCTGCATAAAAGCGACAACATGATCTGAGTAGTATTTTGTCACCATTCTTCGCACCTGGATCACTCTGATTCTTAGCTCTTGCTGTACGAAATGTGAATGATACCAGAGAAGCAAATGGCCCCGCGTTTATAAAAAGAAGAGCTGTATAAAAGCGACAACATGATGTGAGTAGTATTTTGTCACCATTCTACGAACCTGCATCACTCTGATTCTTAGCTCTTGCTGTACGAAATGTGAATGATACCAGATAAGCAAATGGCCCCGCGTTTATAAAAAGAAGAGCTGTATAAAAGCCACAACATGATGTGAGTAGTATTTTGTCACCATTCTTCGCACCTGGATCACTCTGATTCTTAGCTCTTGCTGTACGAAATGTGAATGATACCACAGAAGCAAATGGCCCCGCGTTTATAAAAGGAAGAGCTGTATAAAAGCGACAACATGATGTGAGTAGTATTTTGTCACCATTCTTCGGACCTGGATCACTCTGATTCTTAGCTCTTGCTGTACGAAATGTGAATGATACCACAGAAGCAAATGGCCCCGTGTTTATAAAAGGAAGAGCTGTATAAAAGCGACAACATGATGTGAGTAGTATTTTGTCACCATTCTTCGCACCTGGATCACTCTGATTCTTAGCTCTTGCTGTACGAAATGTGAATGATACCAGAGAAGCAAATGGCCCCGCGTTTATAAAAAGAAGAGCTGTATAAAAGCGACAACATGATGTGAGTAGTATTTTGTCACCATTCTTCGAACCTGCATCACTCTGATTCTTAGCTCTTGCTGTACGAAATGTGAATGATACCAGAGAAGCAAATGGCCCCGCGTTTATAAAAAGAAGAGCTGTATAAAAGCGACAACATGATGTGAGTAGTATTTTGTCACCATTCTTCGCACCTGGATCACTCTGATTCTTAGCTCTTGTTGTACGAAATGTGAATGATACCAGAGAAGCAAATGGCCCCGCGTTTATAAAACGAAGAGCTGTATAAAAGCGACAACATGATGTGAGTAGTATTTTGTCACCATTCTTCGAACCTGCATCACTCTGATTCTTAGCTCTTGCTGTACGAAATGCGAATGATACCAGAGAAGCAAATGGCCCCGCGTTTATAAAAAGAAGAGCTGTATAAAAGCGACAACATGATGTGAGTAGTTTTGTCACCATTCTTCGCACCTGGATCACTCTGATTCTTAGCTCTTGTTGTACGAAATGTGAATGATACCAGAGAAGCAAATGGCCCCGTGTTTATAAAAAGAAGAGCTGTATAAAAGCGACAACATGATGTGAGAAGTATTTTGTCACCATTCTTCGCACCTGGATCACTCTGATTCTTAGCTCTTGTTGTACGAAATGTGAATGATACCAGAGAAGCAAATGGCCCCGCGTTTATAAAACGAAGAGCTGTATAAAAGCGACAACATGATGTGAGTAGTATTTTGTCACCATTCTTCGAACCTGCATCACTCTGATTCTTAGCTCTTGTTGTACGAAATGTGAATGATACCAGAGAAGCAAATGGCCCCGCGTTTATAAAACGAAGAGCTGTATAAAAGCGACAACATGATGTGAGTAGTATTTTGTCACCATTCTTCGAACCTGCATCACTCTGATTCTTAGCTCTTGCTGTACGAAATGCGAATGATACCAGAGAAGCAAATGGCCCCGCGTTTATAAAAAGAAGAGCTGTATAAAAGCGACAACATGATGTGAGTAGTATTTTGTCACCATTCTTCGCACCTGGATCACTCTGATTCTTAGCTCTTGTTGTACGAAATGTGAATGATACCAGAGAAGCAAATGGCCCCGCGTTTATAAAAAGAAGAGCTGTATAAAAGCGACAACATGATGTGAGTAGTATTTTGTCACCATTCTTCGCACCTGGATCACTCTGATTCTTAGCTCTTGCTGTACGAAATGTGAATGATACCAGAGAAGCAAATGGCCCCGCGTTTATAAAAAGAAGAGCTGTATAAAAGCGACAACATGATGTGAGTAGTATTTTGTCACCATTATTCGCACCTGGACCACTCTGATTCTTAGCTCTTGCTGTACGAAATGTGAATGATACCAGAGAAGCAAATGGCCCCGCGTTTATAAAAAGAAGAGCTGTGTAAAAGCGACAACATGATGTGAGTAGTATTTTGTCACCATTCTTCGCACCTGGATCACTCTGATTCTTAGCTCTTGTTGTACGAAATGTGAATGATACCAGAGAAGCAAATGGCCCCGCGTTTATAAAAAGAAGAGCTGTATAAAAGCGACAACATGATGTGAGTAGTATTTTGTCACCATTCTTCGCACCTGGATCACTCTGATTCTTAGCTCTCGCTGTACGAAATGTGAATGATACCAGAGAAGCAAATGGCCCCGCGTTTATAAAAAGAAGAGCTGTATAAAAGCGACAACATGATGTGAGTAGTATTTTGTCACCATTCTTCGCACCTGGATCACTCTGATTCTTAGCTCTCGCTGTACGAAATGTGAATGATACCAGAGAAGCAAATGGCCCCGCGTTTATAAAAAGAAGAGCTGTATAAAAGCGACAACATGATGTGAGTAGTATTTTGTCACCATTCTTCGCACCTGGATCACTCTGATTCTTAGCTCTTGCTGTACGAAATGTGAATGATACCAGAGAAGCAAATGGCCCCGCGTTTATAAAAAGAAGAGCTGTATAAAAGCGACAGCATGATGTGAGTAGTATTTTGTCACCATTCTTCGAACCTGCATCACTCTGATTCTTAGCTCTTGCTGTACGAAATGTGAATGATACCAGAGAAGCAAATGGCCCCGCGTTTATAAAAAGAAGAGCTGTATAAAAGCGACAACATGATGTGAGTAGTATTTTGTCACCATTCTTCGCACCTAGATCACTCTGATTCTTAGCTCTTGTTGTACGAAATGTGAATGATACCAGAGAAGCAAATGGCCCCGCGTTTATAAAACGAAGAGCTGTATAAAAGCGACAACATGATGTGAGTAGTATTTTGTCACCATTCTTCGAACCTGCATCACTCTGATTCTTAGCTCTTGCTGTACGAAATGCGAATGATACCAGAGAAGCAAATGGCCCCGCGTTTATAAAAAGAAGAGCTGTATAAAAGCGACAACATGATGTGAGTAGTATTTTGTCACCATTCTTCGCACCTGGATCACTCTGATTCTTAGCTCTTGTTGTACGAAATGTGAATGATACCAGAGAAGCAAATGGCCCCGCGTTTATAAAAAGAAGAGCTGTATAAAAGCGACAACATGATGTGAGTAGTATTTTGTCACCATTCTTCGCACCTGGATCACTCTGATTCTTAGCTCTTGCTGTACGAAATGTGAATGATACCAGAGAAGCAAATGGCCCCGCGTTTATAAAAAGAAGAGCTGTATAAAAGCGACAACATGATGTGAGTAGTATTTTGTCACCATTATTCGCACCTGGACCACTCTGATTCTTAGCTCTTGCTGTACGAAATGTGAATGATACCAGAGAAGCAAATGGCCCCGCGTTTATAAAAATAAGAGCTGTGTAAAAGCGACAACATGATGTGAGTAGTATTTTGTCACCATTCTTCGCACCTGGATCACTCTGATTCTTAGCTCTTGTTGTACGAAATGTGAATGATACCAGAGAAGCAAATGGCCCCGCGTTTATAAAAAGAAGAGCTGTATAAAAGCGACAACATGATGTGAGTAGTATTTTGTCACCATTCTTCGCACCTGGATCACTCTGATTCTTAGCTCTCGCTGTACGAAATGTGAATGATACCAGAGAAGCAAATGGCCCCGCGTTTATAAAAAGAAGAGCTGTATAAAAGCGACAACATGATGTGAGTAGTATTTTGTCACCATTCTTCGCACCTGGATCACTTTGATTCTTAGCTCTCGCTGTACGAAATGTGAATGATACCAGAGAAGCAAATGGCCCCGCGTTTATAAAAAGAAGAGCTGTATAAAAGCCACAACATGATGTGAGTAGTATTTTGTCACCATTCTTCGCACCTGGATCACTCTGATTCTTAGCTCTTGCTGTACGAAATTTGAATGATACCAGAGAAGCAAATGGCCCCGCGTTTATAAAAAAAAGAGCTTTATAAAAGCGACAACATGATGTGAGTAGTATTTTGTCACCATTCTTCGCACCTGGATCACTCTGATTCTTAGCTCTTGCTGTACGAAATGTGAATGATACCAGAGAAGCAAATGGCCCCGCGTTTATAAAAAGAAGAGCTGTATAAAAGCGACAACATCATCTGAGTAGTATTTTGTCACCATTCTTCGCACCTGGATCATTCTGATTCTTAGCTCTTGCTGTACGAAATGTGAATGATACCACAGAAGCAAATGGCCCCGCGTTTATAAAATGAAGAGCTGTATAAAAGCGACAACATGATCTGAGTAGTATTTTGTCACCATTCTTCGCACCTGGATCACTCTGATTCTTAGCTCTTGCTGTACGAAATGTGAATGATACCAGAGAAGCAAATGGCCCCGCGTTTATAAAAAGAAGAGCTGTATAAAAGCGACAACATGATGTGAGTAGTATTTTGTCACCATTCTTCGAACCTGCATCACTCTGATTCTTAGCTCTTGCTGTACGAAATGTGAATGATACCAGAGAAGCAAATGGCCCCGCGTTTATAAAAAGAAGAGCTGTATAAAAGCGACAACATGATGTGAGTAGTATTTTGTCACCATTCTTCGCACCTGGATCACTCTGATTCTTAGCTCTTGTTGTACGAAATGTGAATGATACCAGAGAAGCAAATGGCCCCGTGTTTATAAAAAGAAGAGCTGTATAAAAGCGACAACATGATGTGAGAAGTATTTTGTCACCATTCTTCGCACCTGGATCACTCTGATTCTTAGCTCTTGCTGTACGAAATGTGAATGATACCACAGAAGCAAATGGCCCAGCCTTTATAAAAGGAAGAGCTGTATAAAAGCGACAACATGATGTGAGTAGTATTTTGTCACCATTCTTCGCACCTGGATCACTCTGATTCTTAGCTCTTGCTGTACGAAATGTGAATGATACCAGAGAAGCAAATGGCCCCGCGTTTATAAAAAGAAGAGCTGTATAAAAGCGACAACATGATGTGAGTAGTATTTTGTCACCATTCTTCGCACCTGCATCACTCTGATTCTTAGCTCTTGCTGTACGAAATGTGAATAATACCAGAGAAGCAAATGGCCCCGCGTTTATAAAAAGAAGAGCTGTATAAAAGCGACAACATGATGTGAGTAGTATTTTGTCACCATTCTTCGCACCTGGATCGCTCTGATTCTTAGCTCTTGCTGTACGAAATGTGAATGATATCAGAGAAGCAAATGGCCCCGCGTTTATAAAAAGAAGAGCTGTATAAAAGCGACAACATGATGTGAGTAGTATTTTGTCACCATTCTTCGTACCTGGATCACTCTGATTCTTAGCTCTTGCTGTACGAAATGTGAATGATACCAGAGATGCAAATGGCCCCGCGTTTATAAAAAGAAGAGCTGTATAAAAACGACAACATGATGTGAGTAGTATTTTGTCACCATTCTTCGCACCTGGATCACTCTGATTCTTAGCTCTTACTGTACGAAATGTGAATGATACCAGAGAAGCAAATGGCCCCGCGTTTATTAAAAGAAGAGCTGTATAAAAGCCACAACATGATGTGAGTAGTATTTTGTCACCATTCTTCGCACCTGGATCACTCTGATTCTTAGCTCTCGCTGTACGAAATGTGAATGATACCAGAGAAGCAAATGGCCCCGCGTTTATAAAAAGAAGAGCTGTATAAAAGCGACAACATGATGTGAGTAGTATTTTCTCACCATTCTTCGCACCTGGATCACTCTGATTCTTAGCTCTTGCTGTACGAAATGTGAATGATACCAGAGAAGCAAATGGCCCCTCGTTTATAAAAGGAAGAGCTGCATAAAAGCGACAACATGATCTGAGTAGTATTTTGTCACCATTCTTCGCACCTGGATCACTCTGATTCTTAGCTCTTGCTGTACGAAATGTGAATGATACCAGAGAAGCAAATGGCCCCGCGTTTATAAAAAGAAGAGCTGTATAAAAGCGACAACATGATGTGAGTAGTATTTTGTCACCATTCTACGAACCTGCATCACTCTGATTCTTAGCTCTTGCTGTACGAAATGTGAATGATACCAGAGAAGCAAATGGCCCCGCGTTTATAAAAAGAAGAGCTGTATAAAAGCCCCAACATGATGTGAGTAGTATTTTGTCACCATTCTTCGCACCTGGATCACTCTGATTCTTAGCTCTTGCTGTACGAAATGTGAATGATACCACAGAAGCAAATGGCCCCGCGTTTATAAAAGGAAGAGCTGTATAAAAGCGACAACATGATGTGAGTAGTATTTTGTCACCATTCTTCGGACTTGGATCACTCTGATTCTTAGCTCTTGCTGTACGAAATGTGAATGATACCACAGAAGCAAATGGCCCCGTGTTTATAAAAGGAAGAGCTGTATAAAAGCGACAACATGATGTGAGTAGTATTTTGTCACCATTCTTCGCACCTGGATCACTCTGATTCTTAGCTCTTGCTGTACGAAATGTGAATGATACCAGAGAAGAAAATGGCCCCTCGTTTATAAAAGGAAGAGCTGTATAAAAGCGACAACATGATCTGAGTAGTATTTTGTCACCATTCTTCGCACCTGGATCACTCTGATTCTTAGCTCTTGCTGTACGAAATGTGAATGATACCAGAGAAGCAAATGGCCCCGCGTTTATAAAAAGAAGAGCTGTATAAATGCGACAACATGATGTGAGTAGTATTTTGTCACCATTCTTCGAACCTGCATCACTCTGATTCTTAGCTCTTGCTGTACGAAATGTGAATGATACCAGAGAAGCAAATGGCCCCGCGTTTATAAAAAGAAGAGCTGTATAAAAGCGACAACATGATGTGAGTAGTATTTTGTCACCATTCTTCGCACCTGGATCACTCTGATTCTTAGCTCTTGTTGTACGAAATGTGAATGATACCAGAGAAGCAAATGGCCCCGTGTTTATAAAAAGAAGAGCTGTATAAAAGCGACAACATGATGTGAGAAGTATTTTGTCACCATTCTTCGCACCTGGATCACTCTGATTCTTAGCTCTTGCTGTACGAAATGTGAATGATACCACAGAAGCAAATGGCCCCGCGTTTATAAAAGGAAGAGCTGTATAAAAGCGACAACATGATGTGAGTAGTATTTTGTCACCATTCTTCGCACCTGGATCACTCTGATTCTTAGCTCTTGCTGTACGAAATGTGAATGATATCAGAGAAGCAAATGGCCCCGCGTTTATAAAAAGAAGAGCTGTATAAAAGCGACAACATGATGTGAGTAGTATTTTGTCACCATTCTTCGCACCTGCATCACTCTGATTCTTAGCTCTTGCTGTACGAAATGTGAATGATACCAGAGAAGCAAATGGCCCCGCGTTTATAAAAAGAAGAGCTGTATAAAAGCGACAACATGATGTGAGTAGAATTTTGTCACCATTCTTCGCACCTGGATCGCTCTGATTCTTAGCTCTTGCTGTACGAAATGTGAATGATATCAGAGAAGCAAATGGCCCCGCGTTTATAAAAAGAAGAGCTGTATAAAAGCGACAACATGATGTGAGTAGTATTTTGTCACAATTCTTCGCACCTGGATCACTCTGATTCTTAGCTCTTGCCGTACGAAATGTGAATGATACCAGAGAAGCAAATGGCCCCGCGTTTATAAAACGTAGAGCTGTATAAAAGCCACAACATGATGTGAGTAGTATTTTGTCACCATTCTTCGCACCTGAATCACTCTGATTCTTAGCTCTCGCTGTACGAAATGTGAATGATACCAGAGAAGCAAATGGCCCCGCGTTTATAAAAAGAAGAGCTGTATAAAAGCCACAACATGATGTGAGTAGTATTTTGTCACCATTCTTCGCACCTGGATCACTCTGATTCTTAGCTCTTGCTGTACGAAATTTGAATGATTCCAGAGAAGCAAATGGCCCCGCTTTTATAAAAAAAAAGAGCTTTATAAAAGCGACAACATGATGTGAGTAGTATTTTGTCACCATTCTTCGCACCTGGATCAATATGATTCTTAGCTCTTGCTGTACGAAATGTGAATGATACCACAGAAGCAAATGGCCCAGCCTTTATAAAAGGAAGAGCTGTATAAAAGCGACAACGTGATGTGAGTAGTATTTTGTCACCATTCTTCGCACCTGGATCACTCTGATTCTTAGCTCTTGCTGTACGAAATGTGAATGATACCAGAGAAGCAAATGGCCCCGCATTTATAAAAAGAAGAGCTGTATAAAAGCCACAACATGATGTGAGTAGTATTTTGTCACCATTCTTCGCACCTGGATCACTCTGATTCTTAGCTCTCGCTGTACGAAATGTGAATGATACCAGAGAAGCAAATGGCCCCGCGTTTATAAAAAGAAGAGCTGTATAAAAGCGACAACATGATGTGAGTAGTATTTTGTCACCATTCTTCGCACCTGGATCACTCTGATTCTTAGCTCTTGCTGTACGAAATGTGAATGATACCAGAGAAGCAAATGGCCCCTCGTTTATAAAAGGAAGAGCTGTATAAAAGCGACAACATGATCTGAGTAGTATTTTGTCACCATTCTTCGCACCTGGATCACTCTGATTCTTAGCTCTTGCTGTACGAAATGTGAATGATACCAGAGAAGCAAATGGCCCCGCGTTTATAAAAAGAAGAGCTGTATAAAAGCGACAACATGATGTGAGTAGTATTTTGTCACCATTCTACGAACCTGCATCACTCTGATTCTTAGCTCTTGCTGTACGAAATGTGAATGATACCAGAGAAGCAAATGGCCCCGCGTTTATAAAAAGAAGAGCTGTATAAAAGCCACAACATGATGTGAGTAGTATTTTGTCACCATTCTTCGCACCTGGATCACTCTGATTCTTAGCTCTTGCTGTACGAAATGTGAATGATACCAGAGAAGCAAATGGCCCCTCGTTTATAAAAGGAAGAGCTGTATAAAAGCGACAACATGATCTGAGTAGTATTTTGTCACCATTCTTCGCACCTGGATCACTCTGATTCTTAGCTCTTGCTGTACGAAATGTGAATGATACCAGAGAAGCAAATGGCCCCGCGTTTATAAAAAGAAGAGCTGTATAAAAGCGACATGATGTGAGTAGTATTTTGTCACCATTCTTCGAACCTGCATCACTCTGATTCTTAGCTCTTGCTGTACGAAATGTGAATGATACCAGAGAAGCAAATGGCCCCGCGTTTATAAAAAGAAGAGCTGTATAAAAGCGACAACATGATGTGAGTAGTATTTTGTCACCATTCTTCGCACCTGGATCACTCTGATTCTTAGCTCTTGTTGTACGAAATGTGAATGATACCAGAGAAGCAAATGGCCCCGCGTTTATAAAAAGAAGAGCTGTATAAAAGCGACAACATGATGTGAGTAGTATTTTGTCACCATTCTTCGAACCTGCATCACTCTGATTCTTAGCTCTTGCTGTAGGAAATGCGAATGATACCAGAGAAGCAAATGGCCCCGCGTTTATAAAAAGAAGAGCTGTATAAAAGCGACAACATGATGTGAGTAGTATTTTGTCACCATTCTTCGCACCTGGATCACTCTGATTCTTAGCTCTTGTTGTACGAAATGTGAATGATACCAGAGAAGCAAATGGCCCCGTGTTTATAAAAAGAAGAGCTGTATAAAAGCGACAACATGATGTGAGAAGTATTTTGTCACCATTATTCGCACCTGGATCACTCTGATTCTTAGCTCTTGCTGTACGAAATGTGAATGATACCACAGAAGCAAATGGCCCCGCGTTTATAAAAGGAAGAGCTGTATAAAAGCGACAACATGATGTGAGTAGTATTTTGTCACCATTCTTCGCACCTGGATCACTCTGATTTTTAGCTCTTGCTGTACGAAATGTGAATGATACCAGAGAAGCAAATGGCCCCGCGTTTATAAAAAGAAGAGCTGTATAAAAGCGACAACATGATGTGAGTAGTATTTTGTCACCATTCTTCGCACCTGCATCACTCTGATTCTTAGCTCTTGCTGTACGAAATGTGAATGATACCAGAGAAGCAAATGGCCCCACGTTTATAAAAAGAAGAGCTGTATAAAAGCGACAACATGATGTGAGTAGTATTTTGTCACCATTCTTCGCACCTGGATCGCTCTGATTCTTAGCTCTTGCTGTACGAAATGTGAATGATATCAAAGAAGCAAATGGCCCCGCGTTTATAAAAAGAAGAGCTGTATAAAAGCGACAACATGATGTGAGTAGTATTTTGTCACAATTCTTCGCACCTGGATCACTCTGATTCTTAGCTCTTGCCGTACGAAATGTGAATGATACCAGAGAAGCAAATGGCCCCGCGTTTATAAAACGAAGAGCTGTATAAAAGCCACAACATGATGTGAGTAGTATTTTGTCACCATTCTTCGCACCTGAATCACTCTGATTCTTAGCTCTCGCTGTACGAAATGAGAATGATACCAGAGAAGCAAATGGCCCCGCGTTTATAAAAAGAAGAGCTGTATAAAAGCCACAACATGATGTGAGTAGTATTTTGTCACCATTCTTCGCACCTGGATCACTCTGATTCTTAGCTCTTGCTGTACGAAATTTGAATGATTCCAGAGAAGCAAATGGCCCCGCGTTTATAAAAAAAAGAGCTTTATAAAAGCGACAACATGATATGAGTAGTATTTTGTCACCATTCTTCGCACCTGGATCACTCTGATTCTTAGCTCTTGCTGTACGAAATGTGAATGATACAGAGAAGCAAATGGCCCCGCGTTTATAAAAAGAAGAGCTGTATAAAAGCGACAACATGATGTGAGTAGTATTTTGTCACCATTCTTCGCACCTGGATCACTCTGATTCTTAGCTCTTGCTGTACGAAATGTGAATGATACCACAGAAGCAAATGGCCCCGCGTTTATAAAAGGAAGAGCTGTATAAAAGCGACAACATGATCTGAGTAGTATTTTGTCACCATTTCTCGCACCTGGATCACTCTGATTCTTAGCTCTTGCTGTACGAAATGTGAATGATACCAGAGAAGCAAATGGCCCCGCGTTTATAAAAAGAAGAGCTGTATAAAAGCGACAACATAATGTGAGTAGTATTTTGTCACCATTCTTCGAACCTGCATCACTCTGATTCTTAGCTCTTGCTGTACGAAATGTGAATGATACCAGAGAAGCAAATGGCCCCGCGTTTATAAAAAGAAGAGCTGTATAAAAGCCACAACATGATGTGAGTAGTATTTTGTCACCATTCTTCGCACCTGGATCACTCTGATTCTTAGCTCTTGCTGTACGAAATTTGAATGATACCAGAGAAGCAAATGGCCCCGCGTTTATAAAAAAAAAGAGCTTTATAAAAGCGACAACATGATTTGAGTAGTATTTTGTCACCATTCTTCGCACCTAGATCACTCTGATTCTTAGCTCTTGCTGTACGAAATGTGAATGATACCAGAGAAGCAAATGGCCCCGCGTTTATAAAAAGAAGAGCTGTATAAAAGCGACAACATGATGTGAGTATTATTTTGTCACCATTCTTCGCACCTGGATCACTCTCATTCTTAGCTCTTGCTGTACGAAATGTGAATGATACCACAGAAGCAAATGGCCCCGCGTTTATAAAAGGAAAAGCTGTATAAAAGCGACAACATGATATGAGTAGTATTTTGTCACCATTCTTCGCACCTGGATCACTCTGATTCTTAGCTCTTGCTTTACGAAATGTGAATTATACCAGAGAAGCAAATGGCCCCGCGTTTATAAAAGGAAGAGCTGTATAAAAGCGACAACATGATGTGAGTAGTATTTTGTCACCATTCTTCGCACCTGGATCACTCTGATTCTTAGCTCTTGCTGTACGAAATGTGAATGATACCAGAGAAGCAAATGGCCCCGCGTTTACAAAAAGAAGAGCTGTATAAAAGCGACAACATGATTTGAGTAGTATTTTGTCACCATTCTTCGCACCTGGATCACTCTGATTCTTAGCTCTTGCTGTACGAAATGTGAATGATACCAGAGAAGCAAATGGCCCCGCGTTTATAAAAGGAAGAGCTGTATAAAAGCGACAACATGATTTGAGTAGTATTTTGTCACCATTCTTCGCACCTAGATCACTCTGATTCTTAGCTCTTGCTGTACGAAATGTGAATGATACCAGAGAAGCAAATGGCCCCTCGTTTATAAAAGGAAGAGCTGTATAAAAGCGACAACATGATCTGAGTAGTATTTTGTCACCATTCTTCGCACCTGGATCACTCTGATTCTTAGCTCTTGCTGTACGAAATGTGAATGATACCAGAGAAGCAAATGGCCCCGCGTTTATAAAAAGAAGAGCTGTATAAAAGCGACAACATGATGTGAGTAGTATTTTGTCACCATTATTCGCACCTGGATCACTCTGATTCTTAGCTCTTGCTGTACGAAATGTGAATGATACCACAGAAGCAAATGGCCCCGCGTTTATAAAAGGAAAAGCTGTATAAAAGCGACAACATGATGTGAGTAGTATTTTGTCACCATTCTTCGAACCTGCATCACTCTGATTCTTAGCTCTTGCTGTACGAAATGTGAATGATACCAGAGAAGCAAATGGCCCCGCGTTTATAAAAAGAAGAGCTGTATAAAAGCGACAACATGATGTGAGTAGTATTTTGTTACCATTCTTCGCACCTGGATCACTCTGATTCTTAGCTCTTGTTGTACGAAATGTGAATGATACCAGAGAAGCAAATGGCCCCGCGTTTACAAAAAGAAGAGCTGTATAAAAGCGACAACATGATGTGAGTAGTATTTTGTCACCATTCTTCGAACCTGCATCACTCTGATTCTTAGCTCTTGCTGTACGAAATGTGAATGATACCAGAGAAGCAAATGGCCCCGCGTTTATAAAAAGAAGAGCTGTATAAAAGCGACAACATGATGTGAGTAGTATTTTGTTACCATTCTTCGCACCTGGATCACTCTGATTCTTAGCTCTTGTTGTACGAAATGTGAATGATACCAGAGAAGCAAATGGCCCCGCGTTTACAAAAAGAAGAGCTGTATAAAAGCGACAACATGATGTGAGTAGTATTTTGTCACCATTCTTCGAACCTGCATCACTCTGATTCTTAGCTCTTGCTGTACGAAATGTGAATGATACCAGAGAAGCAAATGGCCCCGCGTTTATAAAAAGAAGAGCTGTATAAAAGCGACAACATGATGTGAGTAGTATTTTGTCACCATTCTTCGCACCTGGATCACTCTGATTCTTAGCTCTTGCTGTACGAAATGTGAATGATACCACAGAAGCAAATGGCCCCGCGTTTATAAAAGGAAGAGCTGTATAAAAGCGACAACATGATCTGAGTAGTATTTTGTCACCATTTCTCGCACCTGGATCACTCTGATTCTTAGCTCTTGCTGTACGAAATGTGAATGATACCAGAGAAGCAAATGGCCCCGCGTTTATAAAAAGAAGAGCTGTATAAAAGCGACAACATAATGTGAGTAGTATTTTGTCACCATTCTTCGAACCTGCATCACTCTGATTCTTAGCTCTTGCTGTACGAAATGTGAATGATACCAGAGAAGCAAATGGCCCCGCGTTTATAAAAAGAAGAGCTGTATAAAAGCCACAACATGATGTGAGTAGTATTTTGTCACCATTCTTCGCACCTGGATCACTCTGATTCTTAGCTCTTGCTGTACGAAATTTGAATGATACCAGAGAAGCAAATGGCCCCGCGTTTATAAAAAAAAAGAGCTTTATAAAAGCGACAACATGATTTGAGTAGTATTTTGTCACCATTCTTCGCACCTAGATCACTCTGATTCTTAGCTCTTGCTGTACGAAATGTGAATGATACCAGAGAAGCAAATGGCCCCGCGTTTATAAAAAGAAGAGCTGTATAAAAGCGACAACATGATGTGAGTATTATTTTGTCACCATTCTTCGCACCTGGATCACTCTCATTCTTAGCTCTTGCTGTACGAAATGTGAATGATACCACAGAAGCAAATGGCCCCGCGTTTATAAAAGGAAAAGCTGTATAAAAGCGACAACATGATATGAGTAGTATTTTGTCACCATTCTTCGCACCTGGATCACTCTGATTCTTAGCTCTTGCTTTACGAAATGTGAATTATACCAGAGAAGCAAATGGCCCCGCGTTTATAAAAGGAAGAGCTGTATAAAAGCGACAACATGATGTGAGTAGTATTTTGTCACCATTCTTCGCACCTGGATCACTCTGATTCTTAGCTCTTGCTGTACGAAATGTGAATGATACCACAGAAGCAAATGGCCCCGCGTTTATAAAAGGAAGAGCTGTATAAAAGCGACAACATGATGTGAGTAGTATTTTGTCACCATTCTTCGCACCTGGATCACTCTGATTCTTAGCTCTTGCTGTACGAAATGTGAATGATACCAGAGAAGCAAATGGCCCCGCGTTTATAAAAAGAAGAGCTGTATAAAAGCGACAACATGATGTGAGTAGTATTTTGTTACCATTCTTCGCACCTGGATCACTCTGATTCTTAGCTCTTGTTGTACGAAATGTGAATGATACCAGAGAAGCAAATGGCCCCGCGTTTACAAAAAGAAGAGCTGTATAAAAGCGACAACATGATGTGAGTAGTATTTTGTCACCATTCTTCGAACCTGCATCACTCTGATTCTTAGCTCTTGCTGTACGAAATGTGAATGATACCAGAGAAGCAAATGGCCCCGCGTTTATAAAAAGAAGAGCTGTATAAAAGCGACAACATGATGTGAGTAGTATTTTGTCACCATTCTTCGAACCTGCATCACTCTGATTCTTAGCTCTTGCTGTACGAAATGTGAATGATACCAGAGAAGCAAATGGCCCCGCGTTTATAAAAAGAAGAGCTGTATAAAAGCGACAACATGATGTGAGTAGTATTTTGTTACCATTCTTCGCACCTGGATCACTCTGATTCTTAGCTCTTGTTGTACGAAATGTGAATGATACGAGAGAAGCAAATGGCCCCGCGTTTACAAAAAGAAGAGCTGTATAAAAGCGACAACATGATGTGAGTAGTATTTTGTCACCATTCTTCGAACCTGCATCACTCTGATTCTTAGCTCTTGCTGTACGAAATGTGAATGATACCAGAGAAGCAAATGGCCCCGCGTTTATAAAAAGAAGAGCTGTATAAAAGCGACAACATGATGTGAGTAGTATTTTGTCACCATTCTTCGCACTTGGATCACTCTGATTCTTAGCTCTTGTGTTACGAAATGTGAATGATACCAGAGAAGCAAATGGCCCCGAGTTTATAAAAAGAAGAGCTGTATAAAAGCGACAACATGATGTGAGAAGTATTTTGTCACCATTCTTCGCACCTGGATCACTCTGATTCTTAGCTCTTGCTGTACGAAATGTGAATGATACCACAGAAGCAAATGGCCCCGCGTTTATAAAAGGAAGAGCTGTATAAAAGCGACAACATGATGTGAGTAGTATTTTGTCACCATTCTTCGCACCTGGATCACTCTGATTCTTAGCTCTTGCTGTACGAAATGTGAATGATACCAGAGAAGCAAATGGCCCCGCGTTTATAAAAAGAAGAGCTGTATAAAAGCGACAACATGATGTGAGTAGTATTTTGTCACCATTCTTCGCACCTGCATCACTCTGATTCTTAGCTCTTGCTGTACGAAATGTGAATGATACCAGAGAAGCAAATGGCCCCGCGTTTATAAAAAGAAGAGCTGTATAAAAGCGACAACATGATGTGAGTAGTATTTTGTCACCATTCTTCGCACCTGGATCGCTCTGATTCTTAGCTCTTGCTGTACGAAATGTGAATGATACCAGAGAAGCAAATGGCCCCGCGTTTATAAAAAGAAGAGCTGTATAAAAGCGACAACATGATGTGAGTAGTATTTTGTCACCATTCTTCGCACCTGGATCACTCTGATTCTTAGCTCTTGCTGTACGAAATGTGAATGATACCACAGAAGCAAATGGCCCCGCGTTTATAAAAGGAAGAGCTGTATAAAAGCGACAACATGATCTGAGTAGTATTTTGCCACCATTCTTCGAACCTGCATCACTCTGATTCTTAGCTCTCGCTGTACGAAATGTGAATGATACCAGAGAAGCAAATGGCCCCGCGTTTATAAAAAGAAGAGCTGTATAAAAGCCACAACATGATGTGAGTAGTATTTTGTCACCATTCTTCGCACCTGGATCACTCTGATTCTTAGCTCTTGCTGTACGAAATTTGAATGATACCAGAGAAGCAAATGGCCCCGCGTTTATAAAAAAAAAGAGCTTTATAAAAGCGACAACATGATGTGAGTAGTATTTTGTCACCATTCTTCGCACCTGGATCACTCTGATTCTTAGCTCTTGCTGTACGAAATGTGAATGATACCACAGAAGCAAATGGCCCCGCGTTTATAAAAAGAAGAGCTGTATAAAAGCGACAACATGATGTGAGTAGTATTTTGTCACCATTCTTCGCACCTGGATCACTCTGATTCTTAGCTCTTGTGTTACGAAATGTGAATGATACCAGAGAAGCAAATGGCCCCGAGTTTATAAAAAGAAGAGCTGTATAAAAGCGACAACATGATGTGAGAAGTATTTTGTCACCATTCTTCGCACTTGGATCACTCTGATTCTTAGCTCTTGCTGTACGAAATGTGAATGATACCACAGAAGCAAATGGCCCCGCGTTTATAAAAAGAAGAGCTGTATAAAAGCCACAACATGATGTGAGTAGTATTTTGTCACCATTCTTCGCACCTGGATCACTCTGATTCTTAGCTCTTGCTGTACGAAATTTGAATGATACCAGAGAAGCAAATGGCCCCGCGTTTATAAAAAAAAAGAGCTTTATAAAAGCGACAACATGATGTGAGTAGTATTTTGTCACCATTCTTCGCACCTAGATCACTCTGATTCTTAGCTCTTGCTGTACGAAATGTGAATGATACCAGAGAAGCAAATGGCCCCGCGTTTATAAAAAGAAGAGCTGTATAAAAGCGACAACATGATGTGAGTATTATTTTGTCACCATTCTTCGCACCTGGATCACTCTGATTCTTAGCTCTTGCTGTACGAAATGTGAATGATACCACAGAAGCAAATGGCCCCGCGTTTATAAAAGGAAGAGCTGTATAAAAGCGACAACATGATATGAGTAGTATTTTGTCACCATTCTTCGCACCTGGATCACTCTGATTCTTAGCTCTTGCTGTACGAAATGTGAATGATACCAGAGAAGCAAATGGCCCCGCGTTTATAAAAAGAAGAGCTGTATAAAAGCGACAACATGATGTGAGTAGTATTTTGTCACCATTCTTCGAACCTGCATCACTGTGATTCTTAGCTCTTGCTGTACGAAATGTGAATGATACCAGAGAAGCAAATGGCCCCGCGTTTATAAAAAGAAGAGCTGTATAAAAGCGACAACATGATGTGAGTAGTATTTTGTCGCCATTCTTCGCACCTGGATCACTCTGATTCTTAGCTCTTGTTATACGAAATGTGAATGATACCAGAGAAGCAAATGGCCCCGTGTTTATAAAAAGAAGAGCTCTATAAAAGCGACAACATGATGTGAGTAGTATTTTGTCACCATTCTTCGCACCTGGATCACTCTGATTCTTAGCTCTTGCTGTACGAAATGTGAATGATACCACAGAAGCAAATGGCCCCGCGTTTATAAAAGGAAGAGCTGTATAAAAGCGACAACATGATGTGAGTAGTATTTTGTCACCATTCTTCGCACCTGGATCACTCTGATTCTTAGCTCTTGCTGTACGAAATGTGAATGATACCAGAGAAGCAAATGGCCCCGCGTTTATAAAAAGAGCTGTATAAAAGCCACAACATGATGTGAGTAGTATTTTGTCACCATTCTTCGCACCTGAATCACTCTGATTCTTAGCTCTTGCTGTACGAAATGTGAATGATACCAGAGAAGCAAATGGCCCCGCGTTTATGAAAAGAAGAGCTGTATAAAAGCCACAACATGATGTGAGTAGTATTTTGTCACCATTCTTCGCACCTGGATCACTCTGATTCTTAGCTCTCGCTGTACGAAATGTGAATGATACCAGAGAAGCAAATGGCCCCGCGTTTATAAAAAGAAGAGCTGTATAAAAGCCACAACATGATGTGAGTAGTATTTTGTCACCATTCTTCGCACCTGGATCACTCTGATTCTTAGCTCTTGCTGTACGAAATTTGAATGATACCAGAGAAGCAAATGGCCCCGTGTTTATAAAAAGAAGAGCTGTATAAAAGCGACAACATGATGTGAGTAGTATTTTGTCCCCATTCTTCGCACCTGGATCACTCTGATTCTTAGCTCTTGCTGTACGAAATGTGAATGATACCACAGAAGCAAATGGCCCCGCGTTTATAAAACGAAGAGCTGTATAAAAGCGACAACATGATGTGAGTAGTATTTTGTCACCATTCTTCGCACCTGGATCACTCTGATTCTTAGCTCTTGCTGTACGAAATGTGAATGATACCAGAGAAGCAAATGGCCCCGCGTTTATAAAAAGAAGAGCTGTATAAAAGCGACAACATGATGTGAGTAGTATTTTGTCACCATTCTTCGCACCTGCATCACTCTGATTCTTAGCTCTTGCTGTACGAAATGTGAATGATACCAGAGAAGCAAATGGCCCCGCGTTTATAAAAAGAAGAGCTGTATAAAAGCGACAACATGATGTGAGTAGTATTTTGTCACCATTCTTCGCACCTGGATCGCTCTGATGCTTAGCTCTTGCTGTACGAAATGTGAATGATATCAGAGAAGCAAATGGCCCCGCGTTTATAAAAAGAAGAGCTGTATAAAAGCGACAACATGATGTGAGTAGTATTTTGACACAATTCTTCGCACCTGGATCACTCTGATTCTTAGCTCTTGCTGTACGAAATGTGAATGATACCAGAGATGCAAATGGCCCCGCGTTTATAAAAAGAAGAGCTGTATAAAAACGACAACATGATGTGAGTAGTATTTTGTCACCATTCTTCGCACCTGGATCACTCTGATTCTTAGCTCTTGCTGTACGAAATGTGAATGATACCAGAGAAGAAAATGGCCCCGCGTTTATAAAAAGAAGAGCTGTATAAAAGCCACAACATGATGTGAGTAGTATTTTGTCACCATTCTTCGCACCTGGATCACTCTGATTCTTAGCTCTTGCTGTACGAAATTTGAATGATACCAGAGAAGCAAATGGCCCCGCGTTTATAAAAAAAAGAGCTTTATAAAAGCCACAACATGATGTGAGTAGTATTTTGTCACCATTCTTCGCACCTGGATCACTCTGATTCTTAGCTCTCGCTGTACGAAATGTGAATGATACCAGAGAAGCAAATGGCCCCGCGTTTATAAAAAGAAGAGCTGTATAAAAGCCACAACATTATGTGAGTAGTATTTTGTCACCATTCTTCGCACCTGGATCACTCTGATTCTTAGCTCTTGCTGTACGAAATTTGAATGATACCAGAGAAGCAAATGGCCCCGCGTTTATAAAAAAAAAGAGCTTTATAAAAGCGACAACATTATGTGAGTAGTATTTTGTCACCATTCTTCGCACCTGGATCACTCTGATTCTTAGCTCTTGCTGTACGAAATGTGAATGATACCAGAGAAGCAAATGGCCCCGTGTTTATAAAAAGAAGAGCTGTATAAAAGCGACAACATGATGTGAGTAGTATTTTGTCCCCATTCTTCGCACCTGGATCACTCTGATTCTTAGCTCTTGCTGTACGAAATGTGAATGATACCACAGAAGCAAATGGCCCCGCGTTTATAAAAGGAAGAGCTGTATAAAAGCGACAACATGATGTGAGTAGTATTTTGTCACCATTCTTCGAACCTGCATCACTCTGATTCTTAGCTCTTGCTGTACGAAATGTGAATGATACCAGAGAAGCAAATGGCCCCGCGTTTATAAAAAGAAGAGCTGTATAAAAGCCACAACATGATGTGAGTAGTATTTTGTCACCATTCTTCGCACCTGAATCACACTGATTCTTAGCTCTCGCTGTACGAAATGTGAATGATACCAGAGAAGCAAATGGCCCCGCGTTTATAAAAGGAAGAGCTGTATAAAAGCGACAACATGATGTGAGTAGTATTTTGTCACCATTCTTCGCACCTGGATCACTCTGATTCTTAGCTCTTGCTGTACGAAATGTGAATGATACCAGAGAAGCAAATGGCCCCGCGTTTATAAAAAGAAGAGCTGTATAAAAGCGACAACATGATGTGAGTAATATTTTGTCACCATTCTTCGCACCTGGATCACTCTGATTCTTAGCTCTTGCTGTACGAAATGTGAATGATACCACAGAAGCAAATGGCCCCGCGTTTATAAAAGGAAGAGCTGTATAAAAGCGACAACATGATCTGAGTAGTATTTTGTCACCATTCTTCGCACCTGGATCACTCTGATTCTTAGCTCTTGCTGTACGAAATGTGAATGATACCAGAGAAGCAAATGGCCCCGCGTTTATAAAAAGAAGAGCTGTATAAAAGCGACAACATGATGTGAGTAGTATTTTGTCACCATTCTTCGAACCTGCATCACTCTGATTCTTAGCTCTTGCTGTACGAAATGTGAATGATACCAGAGAAGCAAATGGCCCCGCGTTTATAAAAAGAAGAGCTGTATAAAAGCGACAACATGATGTGAGTAGTATTTTGTCACCATTCTTCGCACCTGGATCACTCTGATTCTTAGCTCTTGTTGTACGAAATGTGAATGATACCAGAGAAGCAAATGGCCCCGTGTTTATAAAAAGAAGAGCTGTATAAAAGCGACAACATAATGTGAGTAGTATTTTGTCACCATTCTTCGCACCTGGATCACTCTGATTCGTGGCTCTTGCTGTACGAAATGTGAATGATACCGGAGAAGCAAATGGCCCCGCGTTTATAAAAAGAAGAGCTGTATAAAAGCGACAACATGATGTGAGTAGTATTTTGTCACCATTCTTCGCACCTGGATCACTCTGATTCTTAGCTCTTGCTCTACGAAATGTGAATGATACCAGAGAAGCAAATGGCCCCGCGTTTATAAAAAGAAGAGCTGTATAAAAGCGACAACATGATGTGAGTAGTATTTTGTCACAATTCTTCGCACCTGGGTCACTCTGATTCTTAGCTCTTGCTGTACGAAATGTGAATGATACCAGAGAAGCAAATGGCCCCGCGTTTATAAAAAGAACAGCTGTATAAAAGCGACAACATGATGTGAGTAGTGCCGCAATGTTATCTTACTGGCGCCGCCATGTGGCGAGCTCGGGAGACTGGCACGCGCTCGTCTTCTTGGCTCTCGGTGCTCGCCTGCCAGTCGGTTCCGTGCCTGATCTTGCCGGTACTTTTACTTAGTTGTAAGTAAACCTGGTTAACCAGTTTCACTGGCTTCTGTAACATTTTTGGTGGAGGTGCTGGGTAGATCCCATGTACGAAGAGCCTCTGGCTGCCCCCTACGCCCATCTACACACCGTGGACACGACACCTGTGCACAAGGCGAGCCGTCGCTTGAGAGGCTTAGCACCCGAGTGTGATCCTCTTTTTTCCCCACCGCGAACCACGGTGACTACAGCGGCAATTCAGACCACTCAGCTTCCTGTGAGTGCCCACCAGGTGATCTGCCATACTCCACGTATGCCCACACCGTTTCATGGCGACAAGTTCGAAGACGTTGAGGACTGGCTGACCAGCTACGACCGGGTCGCTGTATTTAATGCGTGGGACGAGGAGCGAAAATTGCAGAATGTTTATTTCGAACTAGAAGACTCCGCCAAGATGTGGTTCGAAAACCACGAGGCTTCCATTTCCACCTGGCAGGATTTTCGGCGGCAGCTGCTCGCAACATTCGGCAACGATGCAAGAAAAGAGATGGCCGAACTCGCTCTACAGTCCCGAGCACAGCGGCCTAATGAAAGCGTCGCCATGTTTGTGGAAGAAATGATTCGCCTTTTCAACCGGGCGGATCCCTCCATGTCGGAGGTAAAGAAGGTGCGCTACCTTATGCAAGGCGTCAAGGAGCAGTTGTTCGTTGGCCTTGTACGTGACCCTCCACGTACTGTTGCTGATTTTACGAAAGAAGCAACAAGCATCGAGCGTGCATTGAATCAGCGGTTTGTACATTTTGATCGCTCAGCAAACATCGCTGCCATAGACTGCCGCTTGTCAATGGCCGGAAACGACAGGGAAGCCCTTCGCGAACTTATCCGAAGCATCGTGCGCGAAGAGCTGCAAAAGCTGCCCTCTCTCGAACAACATCCACGTTTTGGGGGCATCTCGGATATGGTGCGCGAAGAGCTCCGCCAAGCAGTGCCATCAGTACCGTCACCCCAGCCGCCTGCACCACAGATCATGACGTACAGCGACGTGCTGCGTACCCCTGCGCCTGAACAATTGGCACCCTGTAACCCTGCTCCTCCTGCACGTCCTCCACCGCAACATCCAGTTTCGACTGGTGTGCCTGAACCTCGACCACCAGTTCGCAAAGCACACGCGTGGCGCACGCCGAACAATCTGCCTTTGTGCTTCCACTGCGGCGGAGCCGATCACGTTCTGCGCCACTGCCCGTACCGTCGGATGGGCTTGCGCGGATTTTCCCCGAATGCCCCTCGGCCGCGCTATGGCGAACGACCTCGGGATATCGACCAATACCTCAGCGACCACGTCCCACCTGCGTCTCTCCAGCGACGCCAGTTCAGGTCACCACCACCGAGACAGTTTTCAACTAGCCGCCGTTCTTTCCTCAGGCAGTCCCCAAGTCCGCACCGGGAAAACTGAAGACGGCGACCCTCGGGGGTAGGGCCGCCGTCGATGGACATTACGACCAACATCCTCCGCTCACCGATTCGATCACACATACCGACCTCCGACCCTTCGCTCCGATCAACAATCCGACCACTTTTCGACGATCGCCGAAGCTTTCCTCCGACGCCCCCAATCGACGCACCGCACGACCAACGAGTACGACGACCTCCCGACGATCACAGAAGCTTACCTTCGACGCCGTAAATCGACGCAACGAACGACCCGTCAGCCCGACGATCCCTGACAAGCCGCACTTTGTCGACGGTGAGCTACATTCCGCCGAAATACCGATCGTCGTTGATAACCACAACACAACTGCCCTTGTAGATACCGGCGCTGATTTTTGCGTTATGAGTCATGGCCTTGCTACCATTCTGCGAAAAGTCCTGACTCCTTGGCACGGAGCCCCGATAAAGACAGCCGGAGGGCACGTTGTAACGCCGCTCGGAGTGTGCACCGCTCGCGTCGAGATTCACCACGTAACTTTCTCGTGCTGCTTTGTTGTGCTAGCTGAGTGCTCCAAGGACCTGATTCTCGGCCTTGATTTTCTTAGAGAAAACGACGCAATCATCGACCTCCGTGACTTCATAGTGACGTTTTCCACTCACCGCGCAATTTCCGACGAGTACAGACAGCACAGCGACGACTACACAGACAGGCCAGTTTTCCGAGTGTGCGACGACCATGTCACTCTACCTCCACGCACCAGCATGTTTGTTACAGTGCAGTGCGACAACCCCCCCGCCTTTCAAGGCCTCGCCGAAACGAACGTGAATTTATTGTTGAGCCTACAAGTCTGCGTTGTTCGGGGGGTCTTCGCCTTGAAAATTAAACGAACTGAACTGCTTTTAACGAACTTTAGTGCCGAATACCGCCATTTACCGCGAGGTACAGCTATCGCTTATTTTGACGAAGTCAGTGCGCCATCCGCCCATTGCGCCCTTTCGCTGGCCAACGAGAACCCTCCCGAGAGCACTGGACATACTGTTCAAACTGACGTGAATCCAGCTTTGTCTCTTACCCAGAAACGCCGCCTTCAAGCAATTCTGGACACTTATCGTGACTGCTTTGCCGTCACTTCCAAAGTGAAACAGACGTCAGTAACCAAACATCGAATTATAGTTTATCCCACCGAGCGCCCTATCCGCCAACACCCCTACCCAGTATCGCCGAAAGAACGAGAGGCTATTCGGGCGCAAGTTGATGAAATGCTCCGCGATGATGTAATCCAGCCGTCCACAAGCCCATGGGCGTCACCAGTTGTGCTGGTCGCTAAAAAGGACGGATCACTCAGATTCTGCGTCGACTATAGGAGGCTTAACAAAATTACGAAAAAGGACGTCTACCCATTGCCTCGAATCGATGACTCGTTCGACCGACTTCGCCACGCCCGATACTTTTCATCGCTCGATCTACGCAGCGGGTACTGGCAGATCGAAGTCGACGAACGTGATCGAGAGAAGACCGCATTCATTACTCCTGACGGACTCTACGAATTTAAGGTGCTTCCATTCGGTTTGTGTTCCGCTCCCGTAACCTTTCAAAGAATGATGGACACTGTCCTAGCCAGCCTGAAATGGCAAACGTGCCTCGTCTACCTTGACGACGTTGTCATTTTCTCTGCTACCTACGAAGAGCACCTCAAACGATTGACGGCCGTGCTAAATGCCATCCGCGGGGCCGGACTCTCACTAAAACCAGAAAAATGCCACTTTGCATTCCAACAGCTCAAGTTCCTGGGTCACGTCGTGAGTGCTGAGGGAATTAGCCCTGATCCAGAGAAGACGGCTGCCGTAGCTGCTTTCCCGACCCCCACTGATAAAAGTTCCGTACGTCGGTTTTTGGGCCTCTGTGCATATTACAGGAGATTTGTGCACGACTTCTCCCGAATAGCGGAACCATTGACTCGTCTAACAAAGGACGACCAGCCTTTCATCTGGGCCGACGAGCAGCAAAGGGCCTTCGAGGAGCTTCGCAAGCGCCTTCAAACAACGCCCGTACTTGGCCACTTCGACGAGGAGGCCGACACAGAATTGCATACCGACACCAGTAACGTTGGCCTCGGTGCAGTTCTCGTTCAGGGGCAAGAAGGCGTTGAACGGGTAATTCCTTACGCCAACCGCACCCTGTCTCGTTCCGAAGCGAATTATTCTACTACCGAAAAGGAGTGCCTAGCAGTTGTGTGGGCGGTAACAAAATTTCGGCCGTATTTGTATGGTCGGCCGTTTAGAGTGGTCAGCGACCACCACTCACTCTGTTGGTTAGCGAACCTTAAAGAACCTTCAGGCAGGTTAGCCCGCTGGAGTCTCCGCTTACAGGAGTTCGATGTCACTATTGTGTACAAGTCCGGCAAGAAACACAGTGACGCTGACTGCCTATCCTGAGACCCTATCCCGTGTTCTTCAAGTGAAACAGATGACTCCGTCTTTCTCGGCGCTCTCTCGACGCCAGATCTCGCTCAACAGCAGCGAGACGACACCGAACTGCGGCCCCTCATCGATTACATCGAAGGAACCGCCTCATCGCCGCCTCGCCTTTTCACACGTGGCCTGTCGTCGTTCTGCTTGCGTGACGGCGTCCTCTACAAGAAAAACTACGCTTCCACAGACATTCAGTATCTGCTGGTTGTCCCAACGCCGCTCCGTACCGACGTTTTGCAGGCATGCCACGACGAGCTTTCTGCCGGGCATCTCGGTTTTTCGCGCACCTTGGCACGAGTACGACAAAAGTACTACTGGCCCAAGCTTGCCGCTATGGTTCAGCGCTATGTTAGGACGTGCCGTGATTGCCAACGTCGGAAGATACCACCTGTCAAGCCGGCCAGCCTGCTGCAGCCTATTGTTCCTCCGCGAGTACCTTTTCACCAAGTCGGTATGGACCTGCTCGGGCCATTTCATACGTCATCATTGGGCAACAGGTACATTATAGTCGCCACAGATTATCTAACCCGCTATTGTGAGACGAAAGCTCTTCCCAGCGGCACATCTACTGATATTGCGAACTTTTTCATCTTTAATCTAGTCCTTCGTCACGGTGCCCCGGCGATTGTTTTAACTGACAGAGGCACGGCATTTACTTCAGCTCTAACGCAGGAAGTGATGCGGCTCAGTGGCACTTGTCATCGCCGAACAACAGCTTACCACCCTCAGACGAATGGCCTTACTGAGCGACTCAATAAGACTATCGCCGATATGCTTTCTATGTACGTCGACGAAGATCATAAGAACTGGGACCAGATACTACCGTATGCAACATTTGCTTATAACACCGCAGTCCAGGAAACGACCAGCTTTACACCGTTTCGTTTGGTGTACGGTCGCGAAGCTGTCACCATGCTGGACGCAATGCTACTGCCACATGTTGCCCACCCATCGATTGCCGGTGCCGACCAATTCGTCCAGCATGCCGAGGCTGCTCGCCAGCTGGCTAGACTGAGAGTCCGGGCACAGCAAGTTAAAGATGCTCGACGGTATAACCTTCGTCACAGGGAGGTAATTTACAACCCTGGCGATCAGGTTTGGGTGTGGACACCTGTTCGCCAGCGGGGTCGCTGCGAGAAGCTTCTGCGCCGCTACTTCGGCCCACACGAAGTACAACGCAAACTCAGCGACGTCAGCTACGAAGTGACCCCGCAAGGAACTGTTCGCTCATCCCGACGGCAAGCACAATCGGAATTCGTACATGTCGCCAGGATGAAGCCCTTCTACTCCCGCTAGGTCAAACTACATGAGTTTTTTTTTCTTTGTTTCCTTTAACTACTCGATGTAAACGCGCATCCTCGCCGAACAGGGTTATCCTCGACCTCGCCACTCGGCATCGGGACGATGCCTTTTCCACCGGGAGGGGCAATGCCGCAATGTTATCTTACTGGCGCCGCCATGTGGCGAGCTCGGGAGACTGGCACGCGCTCGTCTTCTTGGCTCTCGGTGCTCGCCTGCCAGTCGGTTCCGTGCCTGATCTTGCCGGTACTTTTCCTTAGTTGTAAGTAAACCTGCTTAACCAGTTTCACTGGCTTCTGTGACAGTAGTATTTTGTCACCATTCTTCGCACCTGGATCACTCTGATTCTTAGCTCTTGCTGTACGAAATATGAATGATACCAGAGAAGCAAATGGCCCCGCGTTTATAAAAAGAAGAGCTGTATAAAAGCGACAACATGATGTGAGTAGTATTTTGTCACCATTCTTCACACCTGGATCACTCTGATTCTTAGCTCTTGCTGTACGAAATGTGAATGATACCAGAGAAGCAAATAGCCCCGCGTTTATAAAAGGAAGAGCTGTATAAAAGCGACAACATGATGTGAGTAGTATTTTGTCACCATTCTTCACACCTGGATCACTCTGATTCTTAGCTCTTGCTGTACGAAATGTGAATGATACCAGAGAAGCAAATAGCCCCGCGTTTATAAAAGGAAGAGCTGTATAAAAGCGACAACATGATGTGAGTAGTATTTTGTCACCATTCTTCACACCTGGATCACTCTGATTCTTAGCTCTTGCTGTACGAAATGTGAATGATACCAGAGAAGCAAATGGCCCCGCGTTTATAAAAAGAAGAGCTGTATAAAAGCGACAACATGATGTGAGTAGTATTTTGTCACCATTCTTCACACCTGGATCACTCTGATTCTTAGCTCTTGCTGTACGAAATGTGAATGATACCAGAGAAGCAAATAGCCCCGCGTTTATAAAAGGAAGAGCTGTATAAAAGCGACAACATGATGTGAGTAGTATTTTGTCACCATTCTTCACACCTGGATCACTCTGATTCTTAGCTCTTGCTGTACGAAATGTGAATGATACCAGAGAAGCAAATAGCCCCGCGTTTATAAAAGGAAGAGCTGTATAAAAGCGACAACATGATGTGAGTAGTATTTTGTCACCATTCTTCACACCTGGATCACTCTGATTCTTAGCTCTTGCTGTACGAAATGTGAATGATACCAGAGAAGCAAATGGCCCCGCATTTATAAAAAGAAGAGCTGTATAAAAGCGACAACATGATGTGAGTAGTATTTTGTCACCATTCTTCGCACCTGGATCACTCTGATTCTTAGCTCTTGCTGTACGAAAAGTGAATGATACCAGAGAAGCAAATGGCCCCGCGTTATAAAAAGAAGAGCTGTATAAAAGCGACAACATGATGTGAGTAGTATTTTGTCACCATTCTTCGCACCTGGATCACTCTGATTCTTAGCTCTTGCTGTACGAATTGTGAATAATACCAGAGAAGCAAATGGCCCCGCGTTTATAAAAAGAAGAGCTGTATAAAAGCGACAACATGATGTGAGTAGTATTTTGTCACCATTCTTCGCACCTGGATTACTCTCATTCTTAGCTCTTGCTGTACGAAATGTGAATGATACCAGAGAAGCAAATGGCCCCGCATTTATAAAAAGAAGAGCTGTATAAAAGCGACAACATGATGTGAGTAGTATTTTGTAACCATTGTTCGCACCTGGATCACTCTGATTCTTAGCTCTTGCTGTACGAAATGTGAATGATACCAGAGAAGCAAATGGCCCCGCGTTTATAAAAAGAAGAGCTGTATAAAAGCGACAACATGATGTGAGTAGTATTTTGTCACCATTCTTCACACCTGGATCACTCTGATTCTTAGCTCATGCTGTACGAATTGTGAATGATACCAGAGAAGCAAATGGCCCCGCGTTTATAAAAAGAAGAGCTGTATAAAAGCGACAACATGATGTGAGTAGTATTTTGTCACCATTCTTCACACCTGGATCACTCTGATTCTTAGCTCATGCTGTACGAATTGTGAATGATACCAGAGAAGCAAATGGCCCCGCGTTTATAAAAAGAAGAGCTGTATAAAAGCGACAACATGATGTGAGTAGTATTTTGTCACCATTCTTCGCACCTGGTGCTGGTTTGCTTCCTAGCGACACCTCAATGCGACCCACGCACCTACTATAGGGGTACCCCTGACAGCCTCCTAGTGGTATTTTTTGAAAATCCTTTCGAGATACGGGTGGCCGCTGCTCCCCCGTAGCTGTAGAACTGCAGGTGGTCACGGCGGCGATCTTTTTCTGCTCTTCTACGGTGGCCTCGAGCATAAAACTAACGTAACCCACAACGTAGAAGCTAAGACACTGATGATGGTGCAGCCATTTGTGAGAAGCTAAATGATTGCATGCCTCAGTTGCCTCTATACAAAGCAGAGCCAAGTGGCCAGCTGTAACTTCGAAGGCAGGTTTATTGTGGGTATGCTCTGCGGCTGATGAATTATTTCAAAAACTCAGTTTGGAGTCGTTCGTGTTTTCGTGTTTTTATTTATCGATCTTTGCTTTTCAAGCACATTGCATGTGCGAAAATTGGCGCGCCTCGATTCAATCAGGTATTCTGCGCCAACCGCAAGTATATCAAGCAAGTTTCAGTTTATATCGCTTCATCGGCTGAATCCACAGCCCCTTCAAAAGTTGTCCTTAAGGCTTCCGCGTCGCAGAATATCTTGCAGCGGCATCGTCTTCATCGACCGCGAGAGAAAAAAATACCGATGGAATATTAAAACGCAGAGAGTTCGAAATGCACGGATTGACCTTAAATTCCTCAACCACTATATCATCAAAATGAAATTCCTTAAATTTCCTAAAACGGAAGTAATGCTACAGAGCGGAAATAAATTCAGTTAGTTCTGATTGAAGTGGAAGTCTAGAACAGGACATGAAGAGTGAGAGATCGACATGCGGCGCATAAACAATAAAGGCTCATTGGTTCAATATGATTAAACGTCTACCCACTGAATACGCAATGCGAACGGGACCGGACAGCCCCATCACGTTCTGATCAGTATAGGTGATGCTTAATTAATCTCTGCCCTGTTTCATGCTTTTTTTCATGCCCTGTTTCATGGGATTAGGGGCAACGATAGATTAGATCAGGACGATGGCAAATTTATTACGTTTATATAGGGAAACATGATAAAGTGGTAGCGTATGTCCTTCGATAAAGTCTGCCTATCTTAAAGCTTAAGCGTTTTGGTGCAAGCCAAAAATATTTAGAGGCACAACTCCCACAACGCACCGCGTATATGCAAATAGATGTATGTACACCATGCCCAGCAACTTGATACCTTCCCTAAATCTCGTATCTCATGCTATTCATATCCATTTTTACTTCGCACTTGACATTTTTAAATAAGTTAAAAAATTAAGCGCAACAATAATATCCATCAATACACTAAACATGTGAACCATTACAGAGTGACGCGGTAATCTGCATAGTTCGTTGCTGCTACCTAAACGCGTATAGTGACAGAAGTTAAAATATTAATTATTACGCCCCAGCATTTCTTCAAATATTTTCATATGGAAATATTAACAGGAAATAAGACGCAACTTTGTAACGCCAAATTACCTCTAAAAGTGCGCCACAGTATTTTTGATCGCTGAGCTAGGACGAGTAAATACAATCTCTAGTGCGCCTTTTTTAGATTCAACATTTAACACGAGAAAACCTATTTGCTGGAGATAGCCTGAAGTTTTTCGGACAGTGAATTTGCAGCGGATTTTGTTTATATAGCGATGCAAACGGCGTGGGAAAGTGCATTCATGACGTGACTGCGTAATGCCTGACGGCCAGCTGACGACGGCCGTCTCAGCGCCCTACGTAGTTATCTACTCTTCCATCTGTGGCGTGGCCGCCATTTTTCACGCTGGCTATAGACAATCACATTTTGAACATAAAATCTCAATATAGAATGACTATCTTAAGCTGCGTAATGATTGCACACCATCACGTCGCTCATCACGTTGAGCTTGACTAAGACTTGCTCGACGGCGTTCTTGCAGACGTACGCATAGAAATTTGTGCAGGGCTCCTGGGTATGGTCGATGACTGCGAACAGCTTCGCTGCCTCCTTCGAGCAGCAGAATGGCGTGTTTGTGCCTCTGAGGTCGTCTCGCGTGACAGAGTGGTGTACAGCAAACCAAGTCATGGTGCCGATGACCACGGCCAAGGAGACGCCACACGCGCAGCCAAGGCAGGCTCCTACCGTGAGCATGTTTCTCCGCAAGACTAGAATCCGAGAAGTCAGGCGCCCATTGACAAGGGGCGAAAATGAGTTTTCGATGAAGATCCGAGGTTCCATCTCAGCAATTGATCTCTTTGCGTGGAGCAGGCCGCGAGGAATGCGTGCGCATCGAAGTTGCCTGCGCCTTCTTCTTTTTTCTTTTACATTAGTAAATGGCACATATCCACAAAGGGGGATTTGCCAGCGTTCAGTGTCGACTGCCAATTTTACCACAGATACTGAATTAGTGTAATGAATCAGTTATCAACTAAACAAACAAAAAACAATATTTAAGACCACAGAATTGCAAGAAAGGTAACAATATGGAGCAAAAATGTTGAGTTTGTAAATTTGGATTACAATTAGCAAGCGAATCGGTTCGTAGCTGTAAGTAGTTAGGTAAATAATGACAAATTTGAGCCAACGCGTATCCCGTTGCACTCGAACCGAAGGAGAGAAGAAGCGGGATCGACAATGTAAATCCCAATTGTGCTATTGGAGAAAGAGAGAAAACTTTTAATGAGCATAATAATCAGTAAGAATTCGCAGGAGCTGGGTGGTCGGTGCCCCTAGTCCAGGGCTCCGCTGGCAGCAGCTGACTTGCGGACTAGCTGGATAATCCAGGCTTGCTGGTCCAGGTTGTCGCTGGTCAGGGCCGCCTCCCACTGCTCGTGTGTCGGGCATGGCACTAGTAACGTTGGGTCAGGTTTGTCCTGGCATTCCCAAGAGATGTGATAGAGTGTGGGGCTTGCACCGCACCAAGGACAGTAACTCGTGTATTTTGTTGGGCTTATCTTATTTAAAATGTGAAGATTAGGGAATGTCTTTGTTTGTATTTCTCTCCCGTCTATAGCGTCCGAGGAAGGAAGTTGTTTGTGTGGTGGTGAGAAAATTCTTTCTAACCGTAGGTGTTTCAGCCTGTCGCCGTAGGTTCCTAGGTGAAGGGTGGGGTAGGGATGGGGATCCGCCCGGTTTGTGAGAGCTCGGGCTAGATCATTCGCTACCTCATTTCCTTCTAGGCCTTCGTGTCCTGGTGTCCATGTAATTGTGTGCGTCTGGGAGATGGAACGTAATATTGCACACGCTCTTCTGTGAGGTTTTCCGGCCAGGTAGTCCCTGCAGGCTGGTTGGGTGTCCGTCACTGCGTGTGATTACTTCTTTTGGTGGTCTTGTGTTTTTATGGTGACGGCTATTGCCAGTGATTCCGCTTCCGCAGGATCCTTGGCATAGATCGAAGCCTGAATAATTGGCCTCTTCTGGTGGTCTACTGCAGCTATTGTGAACTTGCCAGGCTCGCCGTAAGCACCTATGTCCACGTAGACAACTTCCGCGTCTTTAGACAATTGTTTTTCCAATGATTGGACTCTGGCTTTCCTTCGACCCTTCTGTAACCCATGGTGCATGTGCTTGGGTATCGGGTTCACATAGATGTTGTTTCTTGTGGATGTCGGAATTTGTGATTTGATCTCAGAAGTTCTTAGTGCCTGCCATAGCCCTAGTTTTGACACCATTTCCCTACCCGCCTGCGTTGTTGTTAGGCGTTGTTTCTGACTCTCTAGAATCACCTCCTTGAGCTCCTCGAAGTTGTTGTGCACTCCGAGTGCCCAAAGACGTTCCGTTGATGTCGTTGGCGGGAGGTTTAGGGCCGATTTATAGGCTCCTCTTATGACAGTGTCAATGGCCCTTTTATCAGTGATTCTAATTTCGTGATATGGGAGCCCGTAGGTAATCCTGCTAACGACTAGGGCTTGTACAAAGCGGAGGGTGTCCTCCTCCCTCATCCCTTTCCGGTGCCAGGTCATCCTTCTAATCATTCTGGAAATTTGGTTGACTGTGGTTTTGAGCGTTTTGATTGTATAGTCCACTCTCAAATTGCTTTGCAACCACAGCCCCAAAACTCTGATCTTGTCCTTCTCTTGAATTGTCTGGTCTCCTAGACAGAGCTGAATTTCTCCTGGGGGCAAATTCCTCGACTAGGTCTATAGCGGCTTGCAGAGCTTCTTCTTTTTGCGCCAAGGATCCCTGAGTAGCCAAGATGGTGATGTCGTCCGCGTATAAAGTGAAGCCAATATCATTGCGGGTCAACAGTTTTTTTGCTAAATTTATCATTGCTATGTTAAATAGCATTGGAGAGATTATAGAACCCTGCGGTGTACCTTTGTTCGGCATGGGTACTTTTGGTGATCGGATCCCTCCAATTCCTATGGTGGCTGTGCGATCTGAGAGGAAAGCCTTCACGTATTTGAAGATTTTCTCCCCGCAGTTGATATTGTTTAATTCGTGCAATATGGTTTGGTGGCCAATGTTGTCGAATGCTCCTTTGAGATCTAGTGCCAGAAGGAAAATTTCGCCTTTTCGGGGTATGGTGTTGATGACTTCTTCCCTAATCCGGAGGAAAGCATCTTGCGTGCAGAGTCCCTTGCGGAAGCCCAGCATGCAGGAAGGAAAGATGTTGTTTTCGTCGATGTAATTTTGGAGCCTGAGTTTGACTACTTTTTCATAGAGTTTTCCCAGGCAAGAAGTGAAGGAGATAGGACGGAGACTCTACACAGCCGGTAGCTTTCCAGCCTTTGGTATGGTGATGATATCGGCGTGTCTCCAAGCTGATGGGACCTGTCCCTTCTCCCACAGTTCTTCGTTGATGTACTTCGTTAGGTCTTGCAGATGTTCGGTGCTTAAGTTCCTAATCATGGCGTAGGTGACTGTCTCCTCCAGGGGCAGTGTTTCTTGTAAATATACGGGCGGCTGAGTAGACCTCCGCCAGTGTTATGGGGGAGTCAAGGGAGGGGTTTGGTTGACCCGCATATGAAGTTTGGCAAGCCGGAGTAGTATCTCCTATGTATTTTTTGTGCATGGCGGTGATCAACTCTGCATCTGTGCCCGGGTATTTATGGGCTGTGGTGTGGAGGGTCCGTCTTGTGGCCGTTTTGGTTTTTGAGGGGTCTATCATGCTTCTTAATATTGACCATGCTTTAGCCGTGCTTAGGGTACCTTTCAGCGAATTGCAGAAATCTGCCCAATTTTGCTTGGCGAGCTTTATTGCATACTCTTGTGCTTCAGCCGTAACCTAATGTCACCCGTGAATAAATGTGGAGGTTATTATTAACGATGCGCCCTTAACGGTGCGCACACTCCCAGACACCCTTAGAATGAGTGGGGGTGGCTGTTCCGGTCGCAAAGGAGATGCCCTCGACTTGCGTGGCAAACTCAGCCGGAATTCAGCTACCTTGTAGTGACAGAAGGGGGTAGCCGTTTGGTGCCCAGCTGTCGCCGGTTCAAGTCAGAGTAAGGGTTGGAGTCAGAAGTAACAAACAAAACAAACTTTATACACAGCAAGAGACGATACAGAGGAATACACAAGATCACTTGAAATGCACAGACGAGAGGTTCACAGAATAACAAACGCTAAGCATGCAACTACAGAATGATTCAATAACACAGAGGCTTTACAACAGATCAAACACGAGAGACTTACATAAACAAACACCAAATTGTTCACCGGGCACTGTTGCAGTCCGACGCCTCAAGAGCCACGATGTGGCCGCCATACGAGACGAGCGCCGCTTCCTTGAAAGTCCGTGGGCTTGCCAGCAGCGGGTGATCCCCGGGAGTCCAGCCGAAGCACAGGCGAGCACGTCGCAAAACACTGACGAACTGACTAACTGACTGACTACACAAGCGGCGCGGTCTCTTTAAATAGGGCGCGCCGCGTCTGTCTGTTAAACACGCGCCAAAGCTAGCGCGCACACACACTTAGCTTCGCTGGTTAGAGTGCTCTCCCTTCCTCCCGTCGAGCCGCGCGTCGTCATTGGCTAGGTCCCACAGAAGATTCCGGAATTTTCTGGCGTATTTCAGTCCGATGAACCACCGTCCTCCCCGGGCAATGGGAAAGGGGGTGACGGCAACGCGTACGAAGCTACGCGCTCTCCCGCGCGGGGAAGGAGGCTTATTTTCTCCATGCTTTCCACGCGACGCCGCGCGGGCCTCGCGCCGTACCGGCTTGACGAAAATGTGCGCCGACTTCGTGACACTGCCCCTCCCTTAAAGAATATTGTCCCGCAATATTCACAACAACCACAAACATCGCGCGCACATGCATGCGCTCACAAGTAGATGGGGCAAATGTCCACATCAAACGCATTGCACAAATTTCACAAGCTGCAATAACACATTACAAAATTCATACATCAATGCCAAGAAATTCACAAACATAGCAACACACTGTTGTCGGATACACATAGGAATCAACAAGACACACAGCTTTTCAAATGCGAAGCGCACGAACCTAAATTTCCGAGCGTAATTCCAACCCGCGATCAGTGCGTGACACGCTTCTGTCCGTCAGGGATTCTACCTTCGCACTAGGCTCTCGCATTTGAGACGCTTCTATGTTCCCAGATCGGGGTACTGAAAATTCCCTGAGGCATGAATTATCCTCTTGCAAATCACACAACCAATGTGTGCCGATAATTGCCCCTACAACCAGTAGCGCCGACGGATAGATGGGAACCTGTGCCAACGCGCACAGACCAACAAAAAGAATCACTGTAGTAGCGCTCTTTCCTAGGCACCGGTATTCCTTCCGCTGAAGGTGAAATATTCCAAGTAATGCCCCAATAAGTAGGAGGAACACTGGGGCTACCTGCATCAGCGACGGCCTAGGCATTTCTGGCTTAATTTCCTGAGTCGTCTCTTTCTTTTCGGTTTCCTCCTTAGAGGCTTCCTTTTGTTTATTCTTGTCTCCAAGCTTTGCTTCCGGCTTCTCTTCGCCTTGCTTTCCTCGCCTTGCCTTTTTCCGTTTAGATTCCTTGCAGCGCACAGGCGGGGGACTTTGATCAGGATCCTCAGGAAATGTTGCGCCCTTGATATTGCCCAACACCAAATCATAGATAGGGCGTTCCATGCAAAGGGCTGTCAGTTTTCCAGAATAATATGGCGTCTGCACTTCCAATTTTGCCTCAGGTAGCAGCTGAATTGAGCCGTCAATCAGCCTCGCAGGGCATTTCTCGCCAGTCAGATCATTCTCATGAATCAAAATACGTTTAATAATTACGGCACTGCTACCTGTATCTCGTAGCACAGAAACTGATTTTCCTTTTATCTTTCCCCTCGAAACCGGCATCCGAGTCACCGCAGATCCAGGTTGTGCATGTACTACGGCGTTCACCACCCGGATTTTCTTGTCCTTCCGATTAACCCCTCTCTCTGCTTCCTCCTCCTCTAGGTCGTGCACCACGCGGACTTTCCTGCCGTTCTTAAGCTCAACAAAGCCATCGGCATCTTCTTCCTCCAGGCGACATTCCGACTCTGACAGAGTCCTCGCGCATGCAGCCTGCGGAGCTGCCTTGCCAGCGTCGGGACACGACATCGCTTTGTGGCCCTTCTGTCAACATTTCGAACACGAGGATGGATTGTTGGTTACGAGTTTGCGGCAGTTAGGTGCGATGTGGCCTAGTTGTCCGCAGAGATAACACCTCGGGGTTGACTTCACGCTACGTTGTGTCTGCCGGAATTTGGGCTTTCGAGGGGTTTCAGAATTTACAATTTTGCTCAAATTTTGGCCTCCCTGGGCTTCCAAATACTGGTCTGCAAGATCCATCATTTCATCGAATGTATGTGCCTTTCTTTTTTTTAAATAAAGCGGCAAACCAGGGTTGCAGCTACGCAGAAATTGTTCCTTAATTAGGAGTTCGCGAAGTGCGCCATACTCTAGTTTAATTTTTGAGAGTTCAGTCCAGCGGTCAAAATAATGACTCAGTCGCGCAACATACTGTGTTGCCGTTTCACCGTCCATAGGTTTTCCAGTCCTGAACTTCTCACGAAACCCATCCGTCGTAAATCTAAACCTTTTAAGTAATGCAGCTTTCACTTTGTTATAGCTGCCTGCATCCTCAGGAGGAAGTCTTCCAAACACACTTAATGCTTCGCCGCTAAGGCAAGTGCTCAAGATGCTAGCACATTAACTGTCTGTCCAATTTGCATTTACGGCGATCCTTTCGAAACGCAAGAGGAACGCGTCGAGATCATCTCTTCTCTCGTCGTATTTACTTGCGTCTATCTGCAAGCTCCTATGTCCTGCACTGGAGCTATGCACTTCAGCTAAACCGTTGTTGTTCCTTGAGTTTTCGAGCTGAAGTTTCATAGTAAGTAATTCCTTTTCTCGCTGAAATTCCTCTTCCCGCTCCTTTCGAGCCTTCTCTCTTTCTTCCTCGGCGTCTTTTCGAGCCCTCTCTCGTTCTTTCTCGGTTTCTGTTCGAGCCCTCTCTCGTTCTTTTTCTTCTCTCTCTCTTTCTTCTTTTCCCTCTCCTTTTCCTCTTTTTCTCTCTGGCTAACCCATTTGCGCAGTTCGGCGCCGGACAACCCCAGCTGGGTGCCAGCCTCAATCAACTCTTTCAGATTCATCTCTGAAGCGCGAACTGTTTGGGTGTAGCCTTAAGTCTGCTTAGCGAACCTCGCCTAAATGCTTCCGCGCGGCACAACCTCTCGCTATCGCTCTGCTGTTACACAGTTTACGACCTCTTCGTAAACTCTTCTAACTCGTTCTCTGTCCTCTGAGCTTGAATGCACCAAACGTCCTGTCGCGGACGCCAAAATAATTGTCACCCGTTAATAATTAGGGGGATTATTAACGATGCGCCCTTAACGTTGCGCACACTTCCAGACACCCTTAGAGTGAGTGGGGGTAGCTGTTCCGGTCGCAAAGGAGATGCCCTCGACTTGCGTGGCAAACTCAGCCGGAATTCAGCTACCTTGTAGTGACAGAAGGGGGTGGTCGTTTGGTGCCCACCTGTCGCCGGTTCAAGTCAGAGTAAGGGTTGGAGTCAGAAGTAACAAACAAAACAAAGTTTATACACAGCAAGAGACGATACAGAAGAATACACAAGATCACTTGAAATGCACAGACGAGAGGTTCACAGAATAACAGACGCTAAGCATGCAACTACAGAATGATTCAATAACACAGAGGCTTTACAACAGATCAAACACGAGAGACTTACATAAACAAACACCAAATTGTTCACCGGGCACTGTTGCAGTCCGACGCCTCAAGAGTCACGATGTGGCTGCCATACGAGACGAGCGCTGCTCCCTTGAAAGTCCGTGGGCTTGCCAGCAGCGGGTGATCCCCGGGAGTCCAGCCGAAGCACAGGCGAGCACGTCGCAAAACACTGACGAACTGACTAACTGGCTGACTACACAAGCGGCGCGGTCTCTTTAAATAGGGCGCGCCGCGTCTGTCTGGTAACACGCGCCAAAGCTAGCGCGCACACACACTTAGCTTCGCTGGTTACAGCGCTCTCTCTTCCTCCCGTCGAGCCGCGCGTCGTCATTGGCTAGGTCGCATAGAAGATTCCGGAATTTTCTGGCGTATTCCAGTCCGATGAACCACCGTCCTCCCCGGGCAATGGGAAAGAGGGTGACGGCAACGCGTACAAAGCTACGCGCTCTCCCGCGCGAGGAAGGAGGCTTATTTTCTCCATGCTTTCCACGCGACGCCGCGCGGGCCTCGCGCCGTACCGGCTTGACGAAAATGTGCGTCGATTTCGTGACACCTGTGTTATCTTCATTTTAAGTTTTCTATTTAATTTTTGCATTTTCCACCGTTTTAATAGACTTTTTCGGGCTTCCCATAAATGTAGGAGATTTCTGTCTACTTCTGGGGTTTTTGTCGTTGTGTTGATGGTCTGGGCCGTTTTTGCATGAGCATCCTTTAGGCTTTGAACCCAATCTTCAATTGGTGTGAAGCCGTCGTGTGGCGGTGTAATTTGTCTGAACTTATCCCACTCCGTTATTTTAGTATACGGGTTGTCATTAGTGATAAGCTAAGGATTTTGTGATCGCTGCCGAGTGTTTCTTCTAGATTGGTCCAGGTATAATGTCTTATGTTTTGGCTGAAAGCTAGGTCTGGGCAGGTGTCTCTGCTTACACTGTTTCCTATTCTAGTGGGGGACATGGTGTCCGTCATAAGACAGAGATCCAGCTGCTCAGCCGCTTCCAACAACTTGGTTCCCTTAGGGGTGTCCTCGTGGTAGCCCCATGCCGTATGTACAGCGTTTAGGTCCCCCTAAATAATAAGGGGGTTCGTTCCCGCTATGCGTGTGCATTTCAGAAAAAGTGGCTTGAAATCTTCCTGCGTTTTGCTTGGAGGACTGTAAAGGTGTAGGACAAACACACTCTGCTTTCTTGTTTTTTGAGAGATGACCTCGATGAGAACTTGATTAATTTCACTGAAGGGAAGGTCGTGCGGTATGACTGTTAGTATGGGGGCCACTAGTGTAGCTATTTTAGGTGCCGTGTCATGGGTGTATGTGAGGTATCCTTTGAGGTATGTTGTGCATCCTGTTTCTTGTGCATCTGTGCTATTGGAATTTTTATTCTACCCTTCTCATCCTGGGCTATTGGAATTTCTTACTCTACCCTTCTCTGATGAATTCCTCAAAATTTTCAATCTCAGCGCAAGCATCACAAATTTTTTTTATCTGTACCCGCATTTAATTTAGGCGGGGAATTTTGCGTCGTATAAATGTCAGCGTTACCTCACACTGCCATGATAGAGAAGGAGGAACTTTCCACGAGTAAATGGGGTGTTGACATTCTTCTTTATATTGCAAGGCATCATTGCATCAGGCGCATGTGTATAATTGCGCAGAAAGCGGGTCATCCCAAAAATTATTATATTAAGGATGTTACATGGAACAGATGCATCAAGTGCTTAATTAGCCAAGAAGTCTGCCGCTTCAATCTGAAAAACACTACAGTGAGCTGGGACCCAGATGAAGCATATTTCTTTCACCCATCCCGGTAATAACTACTTTATTAAGCAGCTCAAGAGACTATCCCTTGCTGATTCCAGTGATAAGAAAACTTAAAACAATGTGATAGAAAAATTACTTTTGACATATTGCTGGTAACATTTAAAATACAAGCACAATTACCATAAACTTTGGGTTGGTTGGTAGGTTTCACAACATTTATTTCCATTGGAAATGGGCGCCCTCTTCCCCGCCCCCGCCACGCGTGCCGGGGAAGACCAGGAGTCTTGCGCTCGCGGATTAGAGGCCAGCAGATAGCCCTTGGCTTGTTGCGGCCTCTTCCGCCAGATGGACGGTGCGGTGCTTTTCGTCCTTTCACAAATTTCCCGATCGGTGCATAAATGTAAAGCGGTGGGGGTAATAATGATAACTTGTAGAGAAGAATAGAATGCTCAATGCTATCGTAGGCCTTGGCAATGTCGAGCGTCTATAACGCTGACAACTGATTGTGGCAGAGAGCAAGGCGAATTCTGCTTTCTAAATCTACATGAGCCGGCCAAACTTATTGTCCATGGCGGAAGCCCATTTGGGCAGAACTCAAAGCACTATCCTCTGAAATATACCTTTCGAGGCACAATTATTTCTATTATTTACCAGGTTTGAAGTCAAAGCTATCTGCCGAAGCATTCAACATGAAATCCTTTACCAGGGCCTTTCAACAGTAATATAATTTTCATTCGCTTCCGGATGTGTGGCAGCTATGTAGTTTTTATTAATTCCTTGACCAGATCAGGGAGGTCCAGAGTGAACTTTTGTTCTAAAATATTTAACATACCTACTGTAACCTTTCCCAACCTGAAGCCGAGGATTGCATTGAAAATATAAAAGTTAAGAGTCTTACATTTCAACCTCTACATAGACGGAGCAGGGTTGGTTGTGGTAGATACATTTATTTCTAATATTACAGAGGGTGGGGAGTAGCCCCCTGCATGGCATTTGAGAGCCCCCTCCATCTACGGAGGGCCCTCTTACAAATCAAAGTCTTTGGAGCGCTATCCTAGGTAGAGCACTACTAATAATTTAGCGCTGGTCCTGATCGGAGGTGCAAGTGAATAGGTGCTCCCGGTAATCTAGGGCCACCTCTAGTGAAGGAGGACGTGGGAATGAGGCACAGGTGAGTAATGTGAGTAGAAATTTACCAGGTTCGCACTAAGCTTGCAGGAAGAAGGAAACTGGTAAAGAAAGCGGTCGTGTAGAAGAATGAGGTATGGGACTGTGCGTGTTCGCCACTTGAGTCTTCTTGATCCCGTGATTCAACGTAGTATTCAAATGACATTCAAAAATCTTGATTTGAAATGTTTCATGATCAAAGGACTGACCACATTTATACAGTGAAGAAACAGGATACACCTAACTGAATACAAAGCGTCCCAGTGTAGGGCTTCCAGTGTTAAGTTTCACCCATTGTCATCTACATAGTCAATTGTTGTGAAGGTAATATTTTTCCGGAGCTCTGAATCATTAATCATTTTCTCTTTTATAATATTTTAAAGTGAGAAAAAACTTGCTGCTCAATTTATCTAATTACTGGTTGCAATGTACTAATTCATTCATAAACATATGAGCACATATAAAGGCCGTACAATTACGACATGTGAGGAGAAAAGTGATTTCTTAAACATTGAAATCGCTGATATGCAGAGAGAATAACATCGAACCTTGAAGTGATACCTGATGCACACACAAAGCGATTAGTTAGAAAGATTTTACAGCAGTAAATTGGATCATATAAAGGAGGTTTAGGTAACAGCTAAAATATGGTAAGGTAAAGCACTAAGACTAGTATTCAGGCGACTGACTGCTGTCTGCTGCATTCCGGCACATGGCAGAAACGGGTTTATACACAGTTCGGGTCGAGAGAATTGGCTTTTCTCGACCTAATTTCACTGTCGCCTTTTTCAACCAAGCGCGCCATTTTCGCCACTTTTTCGGCCAAGAATTAGGAAAACTTATGCACAGCTCTTTAAAAGGCGTAGTGCATCGGTAATAGGGGACGCACGAGCTACGGGTAAAAGTACGCCTAATAAAAGGGGGCGCTCGCTCCTCCCATATTCACGCACTTCTCGCGGCCTTCTCCATGAAGAAGAAGACAATAGCGGAGATGGAACCTCGGATCTTCAGCGAAGACCCATTTTCGCCCCTTGGCAGCGGTCGCCCGACTTCATGGATTTATGTCTTGCGGACAAAAATGCTGACGGTAGGAGCCTGGCTTGGCTTTGCGTGTGGCATATTCTTGGCCGCGGTCATCGGCGCCATGGCCTGGTTTGCTGTAAACCACTCTATCAAGGCAGACGACAAGAGCGGCACAAACACTTCCTTCTGCTGTTCGAAGGAGGCAGCGAAGTTGTTCGCCGTCATCGACAAAGACGAGGCGCCCTGCAGAGATTTCTACGCGTACGTCTGCAAGAACGCGGTCGAGCAAGGCCTCGCCAAACACAACGTGATGAGCGACGTGTTGGTGAGCAAGCCATTACGCAGCTTACGAAAGACCTTTTAAGTTCGGAAAGTGATTGAGTTTAGGCTGCGTGAATAACGGCAGCCATGCCACTGGATGCGTAGTTGAAAGGTCCAGCCAGTAGCCGTAGTGGGCTCGCTGTGGGATCCTACATAGTGCCAACATGAATTCGTTTTCCCATGCCGTTTTCATCGTTGCATCAAATATAGAAGACGTTGGCTGCATAAACATTCGCTGCAAACTGGCACAACCTTCAGGACAGCTAATAATTCGTTCACAGGAAAGGGAGCCGCTCTAGTTTTTACACTTTTTCGGTGCAAACCTATATCGCGCCTTAGGGAAGCACGGAAGGTGGAAGTGAAAGCGGAAAGAGAGAAATAGGAGCCATAGTGGAGGGCTCCGGAGTAATCTTGTCCACCTGCTGATCACTAACGTGCAATGACATCGCACAGCACACGGACGCCACTTCATCTCACCGGCATCTAAACGCAGCCGCCGGCGGTAGGGATCGAATGCGGGTACTCCGGCACAGTAGTCGGGCGTCTTAACCACTGCTTCTTTATCGCTGCTTTTCTCAGGGCATCTCCAGCATTATGTTTAGGTGAAAGCCATTCTAGGTTCTTGCACGAAATGCCGTGCGCGAGGTTTGTGTGCGAGATCTGTCAAATCCGAGAGATTCCGTGAGATGTGGTCTTGTATAGCATTTCTGCCATCTCCAATCCCACCCTTCCACGCACACCAAGGAGCACCATGCGTTGTTGTTGTGGCTGTAGGAAGAAGGAAACGAAAATGCACGGGCCTGCTACTGGCTCTAGCTGAGCCACCTCCGCTGCCTCGTGCGGACAGAAGAGAAAATAGAGAAGAAAAAAAAGGAAGAGGGAAAGAAAGACGCGCGTCGCAACAACAGCCGTCGTCCACCACTAGCGGTGGCGTGTGCAATGACGGCCTACAAAAGATACAAATTCCTGGCTAGCCCCCGCAGCGAGCGGCGGTGACCCACCAGCACCAGCCCCAAGTACTATGCGACAGGAACAAAATGGTGTGCCGTTCAAATGCACACTTGCCGGGGAGTGCGTGACAGGTAATGCGACTTTCCTTTGCTCTGACTTAAAATTATAAGTAGGACAGAAACGAACGCCGATAATAGTCAAATGATGGGAAGCAAATGATAAGAGAGGCATCTAAGAGACCTTCCAGTTTTTTCTTGGGGTAAATGTTCAAGCAGAAAATTTGCTCTGGAGATTTTATTTACTCATACCAGATTGTTGAACAGCGAGACTGTGGTGAACTGTTTGAGCTCATTTAGCATTGAGAGACGTCTTATTGTTTTTAATATTTAGATATGAATGTATTTGAAGCAATATCGTAGCCGCACCATGAATATGTTAGTCTTCGTTACCATTTTCGTAAAGGTACAGGCAACAAAATATGTACGTTACTAAGCACGGAGAGTGTTATTATTGTGGCAGTTAATTACAGAAGTCATTTCATAAGCCAGCGTGCGAAGATGGACGTCAATTGCGTAAGACACGATAATTAAGAGTTGAATTAAGGTGCTTCAAAGGCATGGCGTACATGAATTTATTGGCCATTACGCGGTCCTTGCTGCGAATTGTATCTGGAAAAATTTCAGGCCTGTACTAAAACGCTTAGGTTTGACGAAAGGCAGAATTATTCGAAGGATATAAGCGCTTACCTAAGGTGTAGCACCAATAATACTGTGCACGTTATAAACCATGCCATCCTTACCATACCATCTATCGTCGCCGCTAGTACCATAGGTGTTTGAAACCCTAGAGAGCTTAGTTAAACATCGCTTATCAACATCGGGACACGATTGTGTTGTCGGCTCCCATTCGAATCGCGCATTCAGAGGTGACTTACTATTACTGGTGGTTGACATCTGCAACTAACATCGACTAGCGAAAACGATTGGTGTCAGGCTTTTTCCGTGGACGTGCACTTTCGTTTCTTGGCTTTACCCTACTTTACCACCCTGAACTAAACCCACAACCAATTATATCAGCAGCATGTTCATCATATATGGACAATAGTTACACAGTGTTAACAAAAGTTGCTCAAAATAACATAGAAAAATCTAGTACGTGTTTAAAATTAATGTTTCGATGATTTGCTCAAATCGAATATAAGTGAAGTTTCAACCAAATTTCCAGGTGCGTCCGTGACAGCTTTATACTCCCTGTCCTAACCTCCCGTACATACTGTGAAGTCAGTCACCACCACTTTCAATTCCTGCTCCCTTCTCTTGAGACGTACAAGGTGTATGTCATCTTTGAAAAATTCTTTTTTTTTTTTGCATGGGACAAACATTTTCGGTCCTAAATGCAAACAGTATCGAGTGAAATAAGGTGAACATAAGAATCACAGGTTACCATTATCTATAAAAAGCGACTCAAATTAAGTAGTATATCTACGCCGCTGGGGGTTGATGTAATTATTGGAAAGATTGGGTAATTTCGAAAGATTAAGAAAACCTCCGCCTGACAAACGAGAGTTATAGCTTTTTCAAAGTAAGTAAACTTCGGCAAAATTAAAAATTTCGCCGCATCACCACCGCTTCTTCCTGCATTAGCTCAATGGCTTGCATGTGAACAAGCATTTGGTGTCCCGCTGAATTACAAAAAGAAGAGTGTCTTATTTCCTTCATGCACAAATGATAGAGGACCAATATTTGCATGATCGCATAAGATGCGGTACCACCATAACACCCAATCGCACTAATTAGCAAGTTGGGCAATGTCCCTTGAAATGCATCTTAACAAACGCAAATAATAATAAGCCTATTATCATTCGCGAAGTTTTATTTGCTGCACGATATACCTTAGGTATTTCGCAGTGAGAGTTGTCCCAGAAATACATATGCGCATCGCTCACATATAGAGCATATAACAATCAACAAATCCGCCCAAATCATTATTCGTAAGATGATGCTACTCACAAATAGGACTTTGTTGAGCGGCGTCTGAACTACGGCGGAGCTCTCGTAAGGTGTCAGACGATGTGGCTTGCCATTTCGCTTACACAGAAGCACGGCTGAATATAAGCCTCGACTCCATACACACAGGTTCGCGCCACCGCCGCCGCCGCTAAAATCCGGCCATGGCGAATACGAACAGCTCACTTCGAGCGAGCATGCTTTCTTGTCGCACTAGTTGTCAGGCAGGCTACCAGACCACACTCATTGCCTAATTGATCTCGCCGGGGTGGCGCAGTGGTTGCGGCGCTCGACTACTGTTCCTAAGGGCGCGGGATCGAATCCCGGCCTCGGCGGCCGCTTTTCGATGGCGGCGAAAACCAAGGCGCCCGTGTGTTGTGCGATGTCAGTGCACGTTATCGAACCCCAGGTGGTCGAAATTTCCGGAATCCTCTCCTATGGCATCTCTCATAACCTGAGTCGCTTTGGGACGTTAAACCACACAAACCAAACCCAACCCTAATTGTAAAGTCGTTTTCCTTGCAAAAGAAGGTATGCAGCTGAAAGATCTGTAGAAGGACGAGGGAAATTAAACAAGCCACGCGCAGTGCAATGAGGCGAGAGGGAAATCATGTTTGAGCAGGTAAGTGAAAAAAAAAACCACAAAGAAAAACAAATCACCTTGTTTGGAGAGGTGTGGAGGTCCTCTTCTGGCAAAAAGGAGCACGCCGGAGAAGAGATGCGAAAGTGACACTCAGAGGAGGCAAATCTAGTGAAACGTGGAAAAGGACGGAAATGCATTGCCCCTACTCAGCCAGACGTCAAGGAGCGAAATGTCCTGGTGTGATTTTTGGAGCGAAAAGCGCGGCTTTGACATTGTTATCGCTTAGGAATCTCCAAACACTGCCAGGATGTGTGCGGTCACGTGCTATGAACTTTGTAGGTTAAAGCTGCCATAAAATTATCGCCATGAAATTTGGAAAATAAGGGTAAACTATACTAATAGGCATTGTGCAAAATGCATGCTATTTCACGATTGCATAGTAGGTGCAATGTGCACTGCCTCGAAGAGAAGTTAATTGTGTACATCATGTGGAATGGTTTTATTGCACCGACGGCTTTTTGGGCAGTATGCAATGGTTTTTTTCTACTGATGTCCATATGTATATTTTGAATTTAGAAAGGATGATATATAAGGCTAAAGAGGAGGAATTTTGCTTTTTTTACATTTTAGAAAGGAGTACGGGAACGTTGGCAAATGCTTAGAGGTTTTTAAGTTTTGGCTATTGTATTATAAACATAAAATATTCCGTGATAAATCGTCGCGAGATGTGACACCGATGCTTTCACACGAAGAGGAGGGGCATATCTTTGAGGATCCGACTAATAGCATTAACTCGGAAAGGTACTCACTGCGCGGTCCAAAAACACAGATTCTGTTTTGGTTTTATTGACAATCAGCGAATCGGAAAGGGTGCAGTTGTGGAACAAAGCACTAACTTCCAGTCTTGCCGAACGCTGCTCTAAAAGATAAGCGCCGTTTAAATATTTGTCGAAAGCCCTGAGTCAGCTTTCTGTTCAAAACCTCTAAAACGAGCAGCGCTTGTGTGAGACTAGCTGTTTCACTGAATTATACTTTCCTGCAGTCGTGTTCACCTGCAGCTTTCTTTAGCTTATGCAACCCAGAAAATCTAGATTCCTTGTATTTTTCTACCGTTTGACATCTGTAAAATAGCGGGGGAATATATACTGAGTGTTAGATAAGTTATTCGAATCACCTCTTTATGAAGTACACTGACCCTAAGGTTTGCATGTTACTAGGCAAAATGCGCTGGTATAAGCAAGAATTAAACTTACAGTCCAATATAGCACAAAAACATCAAAGACATAATTAAACTGCAGCATCTTATAATCTTCCTTGTTCTTCCACTTAATATTATTGAGGCTTATAATGCTTCGATTAACCTCATTTTGGTCTGGTGAGGAAAGGAAAGCAGTAAAAATGTTTGGCTGACCCTTGTATCTCAAGCAAGTAGGAGCGTGAACGCTCTACGCCATGGACACAAAGTAATCTTGAAAAGAATCAAGCAGCCTTTCTTCCAGCAATATTCAATAGTTATCAGGATCTACAGCTCTCAGTTATTTTTTGATGGCAGATTAATGTTAATAAGGCTGTTTACATTATTTATCACTGCTTTGCAGGATATCCTGGTTACATATATTCCAGAAGTGTTCTTTCTTTACTTCAAGGATGATGTCACCTGATCTCTGTACGTCGTAATCATCATCATCATCATCAGCCTGAAAATACTCACTGCAGGGTGAAGGCCTCGCCCATATTTCTATGAATAACCAGGTTTTGTGCTTGCTACATCCACTTGACCCCTGTGAACATCTTAAACTCAACCGTCCATCTGACTTTCTGCCTCAACCTGCTACGCTTTGCTTCCCTTGTAATCCAGTTTGTTACCCTAAAGGACCAGCGGTTATCCTCTCTTCGCACTGCATGTTCAGCCCATGCCTATTTCTTCTTCTTGATTTCCACTAGAATGTCAATAAATTGAGTTATTTCAATGACTCTCCCTGCACATTTCCTATATCTTAGTGCTACCCCTACCATTTTTCGTTCCACAGCCCTCTGTGTGGTAATCGGCTTAAGTAGAACCCTCTTGGTTAGACACAACGTTTCAGCCTCATAGATGAGCACAGGTTAGAAGCAACTAGTATACTTTCCTTTTCAGCATAACGGGAAGCTGCTAGTCATACTCTTTAAGTACATGCCAATTGCGCTCCATCCCAATCTTATTCTTTTTGTTATTTCCTTTTCATGGTCCAGATCTGCGGCTACTACCTGTCCAAAGTAGACATCCAAATCCTTTATTCAGTATATTGTACAAAGGATACTAGGGCAGGAACCAAACGCTACTGTACTACTAGATTGACGGGGTATCGGCTCCTGTCTTGGCATGGGTGGAAGACGAAAACAAACAGGCACTTATACACAAAACAGAATTCACAATGCTTTCAGATCACACACACTCAAACACAACATCGCGTAATTATGCACTTGCTCGAAAAATCCGATTAACAACAGCAATATAAAAAAGAAAATACAGGATATTGAAATGCACACTGTGCAAGAAATGATTGTTTGGTATTCACTTTAAAAAAATAAAAGTAAAAAACAAAAACTAAAAAAAGTAAACAAATTGCAGGTTTAAGTACTTTCTAATATCAGGTGTTCTTTCCATTTTTTCTTTGAGATGTTATGTATATCGATACTGCTTTCCTCTAATAGATTAAGTATATTTCGGCATGTGGTATTGTAGTCTGTGTAGGCCATGATTTGTACGTGAAAACGGGATTACCCACAATTCCCTTCTTCTAATCAGGTAAAATGTTTCTAGTGTTCTTCTAAGATTGACTATGTTTATAAAAGTGTTATTGTTATGTCTGATCGCTTGTGTGGATTTAATAAAGAGGTTGAATTTGTGGACGTGCTGTAGAGGAAGCACATTAAAAGATGAAAATAGTTTATTAGTATGGGCGTCATAGGGGACATTTGCTACGTGTCGAATGGCTTTTTTCTGCAGTAGGCACAATTCATCATATTGTCACGGTGTGAAGTCTCTGATCAGAGGTCACCGCGGGACACAGGAGTAACAGAAGTCACAGTGCGGCAGGAAACTAGCAGGACCTCTTCGACAGAAGAACTTCAGTTTCTTCGCCTCGAGGAGGCACACGCTCGCGATCAGCACAGAGGGAAGATAAAGAATGCAGCGTGTCATTGGCCCCCCGGGTACAAGAAGCATCGTCCCGATGCTGGGAGTGTGGGTAGAGATTAAAAAAAAACCATTGCACGAAGGGTAGTTGCTCACGCACAGAAAGAGTCAACACTATCGGTCGTAATACGGTTTCAGGCGGACCACGTGGACCACGTCCGGGAGCGTGGAGCGTCGGGACTTTTTAAATCGATCAGGAACAACCTCATAGTTTAGGTCCCCAACTTGGCTTACCACTTTGTACGGGCCAAAGTAACGACACAGCAGTTTCTCGCTGAGGCCTCGTCGACGTACAGGAAACCAAACCCAGACACGGTCTCCAGCTGTGTACCGTGCGTCACGTTGTCGGGGGTTGTATCGTTGGGCATTGCGGCGTTGCTGATTCTGAATTCGCAGCCTGGCCAGCTGACGGGCCTCTTCGGCGAGGTGCAGAAAGGTGTGAACATCTGGTCGTTGGTTGCCGTCGTCTAGATGTGGTAACATGGCATCAAGCATTGTGGTCACTTCGCGGCCATGGACCAGACGGAAAGGTGTCATGTTCGTTGTTTCCTGGACCGCTGTATTGTATGCAAAGGTAACGTACGGGAGCACTTTATCCCACGTTTTGTGCTCTACGTCGACGTACATTGAGAGCATGTCAGCGAGTGTTTTGTTCAAGCGTTCGGTCAAGCTGTTCGTTTGAGGATGGTAAGGTGTTGCCTTCCTGTGTTCAGTATGACTGTGAATTAAAATCTGCTGCTGCAATTCGGCTGTAAATGCGGCTCCTCTGTCAGTAATCAAAATCTTCGGTGCGCCATGGCGCAGGACAACGCAATTGATGAAAAACTTTGCAACCTCTAAGGCAGTACCATTGGGTAGAGCGGAGGTTTCCGCGTATCGTGTAAGGTAATCCGTGGCAATAATGACCCACCGGTTACCGAAGTGTGAAAGGGGAAATGGTCCCAGCATGTCCATGCCAATCTGCTGGAAAGGCCTCGACGGTGGGTCTATTGGCTTCAAGAGTCCGGTGGGCTTAGTCGGCGGCACCTTACGACGCTGACAGTTGCGACACGTTTTCACATAGTGTGAAACGTCTGAGTGAAGTCGAGGCCAGTAGTACTTTTCATTGAGCCTTGCAAGCATGCGGGTGACTCCCAAATGTCCAGAGGTTGGTTCATCGTGGCAAGCTTGTAAGATTTCATCACGTAGACACATAGGTACAACAATCAGGTACGGCGTTTGGCTGGCGGAAAAGTTTTTCTTCATGAGGACACCATTCATCATCATCATCATCATCATCAGCCTGATTATACCCACTGCAGGGCGAAGGCCTCTCCCATATCTCTCCACTTAACCCGGTTCTGTGCTAGCTCCATCCACTTGACCCCTGCGAACTTCTTAATCTCATCCGCCCACCTAACTTTCTGCCGCCCCCTGCTACGCTTTCCTTCCCTTGGAATCCAGTTTGTTACCCTCAGCGACCATCGGTTATCCTCTCTTCGCACTACATGTCCTGCCCATGTCCATTTCTTCTTCTTAATTTCCACTAGAATGTCGTTAACTTGAGTTATTTCTCTGACCCACTCTGCACGCTTTCTATCTCTTAATGTTACCCCTACCATTTTTCGTTCCATAGCCCTCTGGGTTGTCCTCAACTTAAGTAGAACTCTCTTGGTTAGCCTCCACGTTTCAGCCCCATAGGTGAGTACAGGCAAGATGCAACTGTTGTATACTTTCCTCTTGAGCGATACCGGTAAGCTGCTAGTCATAATCTGCGAGTGCTTGCCAAATGCGCTCCATCCCAATCTTATTCTTCTTGTTATTTCCTTTTCATGGTCCGGATCTGCGGTTACTACCTGTCCTAAGTAGATATATTCGCCTACTACTTCCAGAATTTCGCTACCTAATGTAAACTCTTGTTCCTTCCCGAGGCTGTTGAACATTACCTTAGTCTTCTGCATATTGATTTTCAAGCCTACCTTTCTACTTTTCCTGTCTAGGTCATCAATCATTATTTGCAGTTCATCTCCCGAGTTGCTTAGCAAGGCAATGTCATCAGCAAATCGCAGATTACTGAGGACACCATTGCGCACACATAACGATGACAGAGCACGCTTGAAAGCTCTCGGAGCGGTTGTACATGGACCGTTTATACAGTCCATGATGTGACGAATTTCGGGATCTGCAGATTGTCTTTTAGCGAGGCACTCTGTGCTGATGGCATTTATCAGTATGGCCTCATCAGGAATTTCATCTGCGGGGGGATCTACAGGGGCCCGTGAGAGGCAGTCTGTGTCCGAATGCTGACGGCCAGATTTGTAAGTGACAGTTATGTCGAATTCCTGTAATCGTAGACTCCACCTTACAAGATGGGTTGAAGGGTCCTTTAGGGTTGCAAGCCAGCATAGGGCATGGTGGTCAGTTACTAACTTGAATGGTTTCCCGTAAAGGTATGGCTGGAACTTCGACGTCGCCCACACAATGGCTAGACATTCTTTCTCTGTTGCGGAATAGTTCGATTCCGCTTTAGATAGACAGCGACTGACGTAAGCGATTACACGTTCTTGGCCGCCCTGGATTTGAACTAGAACAGCGTCCAGGCCTATGTTGCTTGCATCGGTGTGAAGCTCCGTGTCGGCGTTTTCGTCGAAGTGAGCCAATATGGGAGGTGTTTGTAGGCGGCGTTGAAGCTCTTTGAATGCTTGTTCCTGTGGTGCGTCCCAAGTGAAAGGCGTGTCTGTCTTTGTCAGACGTGTTAGGGGCTCGGCGAGTCGAGCGAAATCTTTGACGTAGCGCCGGTAGTAGGCACATAAGCCAAGAAATCGTCGAACAGCTTCCTGGTTTTTGGGCGGAGGGAAGTTGGCAATAGCTGTCGTTTTCTCTGGATCCGGCAGGACACCAGCGTGGCTTACGACGTGCCCCAAGAACTTGAACTCCGTATAAGCAAAATGACATTTCTCGTTCTTTAACGTAAGGCCAGAGGAAGTTATGGCTTGCAAAACAGTTTCAAGGCGCCGAAGGTGCTTCTCGAACGTTGGAGCGAAGACCACAACGTCGTCAAGGTAAACGAGACATGTCTGCCACTTGAGATCTGCAGGTATGGCGTCCATAAGCCGTTGGAAAGTAGCCGGAGCAGAGCAGAGACCAAAGGGCATAGCCTTGAACTCGTAGAGCCCGTCCGGAGTAATAAACGCCGTTTTCTCGCGGTCCCTCTAATCTACCTCTATTTGCCAGTATCCGGATTTCAAGTCCATTGAAGAGAAATATTTCGCGGAGCAGAGACCATCCAGAGCATCGTCGATGCGTGGCAGGGGATAGACGTCTTTCTTTGTAACTTTGTTTAGCCGGCGGTAATCCACACAAAACCTCAGCGTACCATCCTTTTTCTTCACAAGAACGGCAGGTGCAGCTCATGGACTCCGCGAGGGCTGGATGACATTGTCGCGAAGCATCTCTTTCACTTGGCGGGTGATAGCGGCGCGTTCAGTCGGAGACACTCGGTAAGGTGACTGTCTGAGAGGTGGCACGGTATCATCCGTAATAATGCGATGATTGGCGAGATCGGTTCTGCCAACACGTGACGAGTTGGAGAAGGTCGCCCGATAGCGCTGGAGGAGCTGGTTCACTTGGCGATGCTGCAGTTGAGAAAGCGCAGGGTTAATGTCGAAGTGTAAATCGGTGGTAGGCCTCTCCATTTCGGTCAATGACAGCGTCGCAAGTCCAGAGGCTTTTCGAACATGCGTGATACCGCAAATACGGGCCACTACAGTCCCAGTGCTTAAATGCTGGTGCTCACCGCCAAAATTTGTGAGTAGGACGTCTGCTTTGCCGTCTTCGAGGCGAACGACTCCTCTGGCTACAGCAAGACTGCGTTCGAAAAGTAAGATCTGTTGATCTGTTTACTCTCCACGACACCTTCAAAGTTTCGCAGTGTATTCGCAGCCACAGACGTCATCACGCTGGAACGGGGCGGAATAGTGACGTGATCATCAAGGATGTGCAGTGCTGTCGGTCGCTCTGAAGCACTGTGTATTGCGTTCTCAGTCGATAAGGTCACTTACTTAGTCTGCAGGTCGATAACGGCTCCATTCTCTGCTAAGAAATCCATGCCAAGGATGACGTCACGGGAACACTGGACAAGTACGACGAAGGTTGCTAAGTACGTTTCTTCTTGCACAATTACCCTAGAAGTGCAGGTACCGGTCGGCGTTATCAAGTGGCCTCCGGCGGTAGGAATTTGTGGGCCTATCCAGGGTGTAGTCACCTTTTTCAGAGTGGCGGCGAAAGGCCCACTCATCACAGAATAATCGGCGCCGGTATCCACAAGCGCTGTCACGTCGGTTCCGTCCACTGAAATGTTCAGGTCGGCGGTTACGGCTGTGGTGTTGTACTAGCTGATTTCGTGTCGTCGGAGAACTGGAGCGCCGAGGCAGCGGATCATTGTGGGGCGCGTCGTGTCGTCGTGAAACGGAGGGGCCATCCGGTTGCAGCGGTGGAGGAGCTTGAGAATTTCGTCGATGAGCAACCTTCCCTCCAAAGGTTGCCGCGTCTAGTTTACCCGATGGGGGCTAGGGGAGCGGACCCGCGTCAGGCCGGCATTACCACGTGTCTGCGAGGAGTATTGGCGCGGTGAAGGCGACCGCGAGTTGTCATAGGGCGTTCCGGATGATTCAGCCAAGTACGCGTCAATGGCAGGAGGTCGTTCACAACGCTGCGGCTTTCGTGCGTCGGCGCTAAATCCCGGCAGACCCATTCGTCGGTAACAGCAATCGCGGAAAAGGTGACCAGCTTCGCCACAGTGGAAGCACAGCGGGTGATTATCGCGAGTGCGCCAGACGTCGCTTTTGCGTGGACGCAATTGAGAAATTGGAGCGGGAGGTGCTTGACGAGTGTATGCAGGGGCTGCTTGTTGCTGACTGGGAGGTGGATGCTGACTGGGGGGTGGACAGGCACGACGAGTGACTGCGGCGTAGGTCATGGCCTCTTGTGGTTGCATTGTCGGGAGTGGCTCGGGTGGGTTGAGTGCCTGGTTGACCTCTTCCCGAACCATCTGAGAAAGGCTGGATTCTTGAGGGGGTGCTGCCGTCGAAAATAGTTTTTTCAGCTCCTCGCGTACGATGGCCCGTATGGTCTCAAGGAGCACGTCAGTGCTACCAGTGTCCGCGCTGGCGGCAGCAATAGGGATGGACGGCCGCTCGTAGTGCTTAGTTAGCATCTCTAGAGCCCTTTCAATGGTAGTGGCCTCGGATACAAATTCCCCGATGGTCTTGGGGGGACATCGCACTAATCCAACGAAGATCTGTTCCTTAATTCCCATCATGAGATAGCGAAGTTTTTTTTCTTCGGACATGTTTGGATCAGGGCGATGGAATAGCCTCGTCATGTCCTCGAAGTAAACGAGGACGCTCTCGTTAGGGAGCTGAACTCTCGTCTGTAGGAGCAGCTCGGCGCGTTCTTTCCGGAAAACGGTGGTGAAAGCTTGCAGGAACTGGTCCTTGAAGGAACTCCACGTTGTGATAGTAGTCTCATGATTTTCAAACCATGTACGAGCTGCACCGTCCAGCGAAAAAAATACATGCTGCAGTTTCTGGTCGTCGACCCAGCGATTGTACTGGGCTACTCGCTCAAATTTATCTAGCCAGTCTTCCGGGTCGTCGCCGGGAAAGGCTTGGAAGATGGGCATCTCCCGCCGCTGCTGCAACACGGAGGGGGCAGTGGTGTCTACCTGCGTCATTACGGGTGATTGTGTTGTCTCCGAATGTGGTGCTGGAGAAGATGGTGGCGGCCTCGCAGTACGAGAAAATTGTAGAGGCGCGAATTCAGGATCAAGCCCTCGAAGCCGTCGGCTACTCTGATGGGTAGGCGTAATCTCGATGGTAGGAGATCCTTGAGGGCTGGAGTCTCGGCTGGTTGGAGGTGTTCGGAGCATGGGTTGCGTTACCCAGCACCTCCACCAGATGTCGCGGTGTGAAGTCTCTGATCAGAAGTCACCGCGGGACACAGGAGTAACAGAAGTCACAGTGCGGCAGGAAACTAGCAGGCCCGCTTCGACAGAAGAACTTCAGTTTCTTCGCCTCGAGGAGACGAACGTCGGTTTCTTCGCCTCGAGGAGGCACACGCTCGCGATCAGCACAGAGGGAAGATAAAGAATGCAGCTTGTCAATATTACCTTGGGTTGTATCAGTCCACATAAGGCTAAAATAATTGTTGTGAGAAAGAAATAGTGAATTGTAAAGCAGAAGTTCAATTTTTAAAGGAAGCATCTGCCTGAACCGACAAAGCAAACCAGTAACCGTTGCTAGCTTTCCGGCCACATGGTCCACGTACATGCGTATTCCAACTTAAGTGCTGTTTAAAGATTACCCCTAACCTTTTAGCGTCAGTTACTAGATTTATTTTATGTGAGCCATGTTGCACATTGAAATCTGACTAATATGTTTTTGCACAGGTGCAAATAACAGCGCTTTTGTTTTACTAGCATTGATTTCCAAACCGTTTGTTCCACTCCACTGAAGCAGTTTCATTAGTGCTATATTTGCATAGTGTTTGAGATCATAAATGTTGTTCGACTGGAAGAAAAGGCGGGTATTATCTGCATAATTATTATAACGTGCACTACTGCTAATATTTATTATATCATTTATATAGATGTTAAAAAATATCGGTCACAATACGCTACCCTGTGGTACTCCTGCAGTGATATTTAAAACAGAAGAACGCCATTCATTAATTACAACACACTGCTTGCGATGGTTAAGGTATGATTTAAGGAGTGTGCAAGGGATTCCACGGAAACCGTAATGCTCTAGTTTTGTAAGTAGGATGGTATGGTCGATTCTATCAAACTCCTTTGAGAAATCGATGAAAATACCCAATGTAAGTATATTATCCTGAAAACCTTTAAGTAACCTTTAATCTTGTGCGGTACCTTCAAGTAAGGTACCGCACAATATTGAGACGGGCCATATCTGCTGGGAATACCTACCAAGGGTAGAGAAACCTTTGTTAAATTTTAAATCGCATCACTCTAAGATAGTAAAAACAGGAATTGTCGTCTCATCTTTGATGTCTGCTTTATCGAAATCTTGTGAGCATAGGGTAATCGGCAGCTTCAATGATCAGATTGGAAGACTCAAGGCATCTGGCTACCCGAATGATGTTTTATTGTTGCGTAGTAGCGTAGTAACAAGATAGCCAAAAAGCCTAAAAGTCCAGCCTTGGTACCTTGTGCGGAAAAAGGAAAGGAAAGGAAAACGTTTGCCGTTCTGCCTTATGTACACCGCCTGTCACATAATCTTAAAAACGTGGCAAAACGATATGGCATAGAGGTTGTTTTTTCTGTGCCTAAAGAACTTAAAAGTGTTTGTGCTATTTTGGAAAGAAAAGGTGAGCATCAGAACGAACATGAACCAATATTTGGGGTTAAACATGAAACTAAGTATGTGCCGTGTGCTGAAGGTGTAGTCTATAAAATCCCACTATCAAGTGTACATTGGGCAAACGGGGCGGTGCATTAATACACGTTTGAAAGAGAATGCAAATAACGTAGACGCTAACAAATCTACTAATCTAGTTGACCACGTCCGTGACTGCGAATCTTGTTAGCCTTCACTGCACTACTCCGATATCTTTTATAAACACCCGGCCCGCTTAACACGTGAGATAATGGAGGCCTACCACATGAGGAAAAAATCTAGGTTGTGTGCTAGTAAGCCATCAATTTATCTACATGAAAGTGAGATTGCGTTTCTGCATCCCACGTGGCATCACGTGTTTATTCTTTTTTTCATATATTGAGTTCCCTCTTTAATGAACATTCAGTTGTGAGTCAGCGCTCGTCTTGTGTTCCTTTTCTGTGGTGTTCGTCTGTCGCGCTGTTTTTCCATCCAAAATGCTGTTCCTTCCCGAGGCTGTTGAACATTACCTTAGTCTTCTACATACTGACTTTTAAGCCTACCTTTCTACTGTTCCTGTCTAGGCCAGCAATCATTGTTTGAAGTTGATCTCCTGAATTACTTAGCAAGGCAATGCCATCAACAAATCACAGATTACTGATGTATTCTTCATCTACCCTCATCCCTAACTGCGCCCATTCTGTCTCTGAATGCTTCCTCTAAGCAAGCTGTTAATAGTACTGGGGAGATCGTGTCTCATTGAAAACACCTTTTTTATGTTACTCTCTTTATGCAGAAGTATGGTTGCTGTGCAGCCACTACATATATATTCCAGCACTTTCACGTACCCCCTGATTTCGCAATGCCTGCATGACCGCCGAGGGTTTCACTGAGTCAAATGCTTTTTCACAATCGATTAATGTTATGTATAATGGCTAGTTATATTTCGAGCATCTTTTCATCCCCTGGTTGATGGTATGGATATGATCGATAGCTGAGTAACCTTTCCGAAAACCTGCTTGACCTGCTTGAGTCTAATGTAGTCCTAATTCTATTGGCGATTACCTTGCTAATATTTTATACGGAAATGACAGTAAGCTGAGTAGTCTGTAATTTTTCAAGTTGTTAGCGTCACCTATTTTACGAATTAAGAAAATATTTGCGTTCTTACATGGTTCCGGTACCGGCGACAACACCAGGAACCGCGTATACATGGTGGCCAGGTTTTCTAGCATGATAGAAAAACTTACAAAACTAAGCAAACTTAGAAAAACTTAGAGAAAATAGAAAAACCCGTCCTTCAACAAATTTATAGTTACGCCCTAATATAAGGAGCTAATTTACGTTTCATCTCCTAACGATATTGTTATAAAAAGAGTTTTGTTCTTATAATCCTTAACATTCGTTCTTTATCCTTGCCATACGAACATTCCTTTGTTTTGTGGGCCTTCTATGTCGTAGCCATTGAATGTGCATTGGTTTCTCCATGTTCATAAATAGTTATTTTGTTTTATCAATAGAGGATCTGAACATGCAAAAACGCAGCAATTCTCTCTTTCCTCAAGTCGAAAAAAAGCCTGTCCATGAATCCTCAATAACTGTTGCCGTCTGTCTATATATGAAATATGTATGAAGCAATCAAGTGATATGTGATGACCAACCTGACCAAAAAAGCAAATCATGATCAGCTTTTCATATGAAATTAGAATGAGAGCCTCGATTGATGTGAAAGTCGATATTGAGAAACGCGTTTGGTCCCTGCTAATATTTATGAAGAAATTACAATCGAGCAGGTTATAATATTTACCACTGCTGTGCTACGTGCATAGGGAATACTGTTGATGGCGGTAGCAGAGACCAGGTGAAGTTTTTTTCCTGTTGCCAGTGTTAAATTTCTATGAAGAAATGAAAAATATTAGTGACGTAAGAACATGGAGGTCTGTCAACACAGAAATGTTCTCCCAAACTTTGGGGAAAGTAATTAAAGCACGAAAGAACTGAACACTGAAAGGATTCCTTTGCAGCTACCATGCATTACCTCCTAATACTTAAGTAATTATGAGTGTTTGAGTTAGAGTGCGGCATTATAAGGGTCTCATGATAAGTTTGGTACCAGATCTAGTGAATATTGATACAAGCTATAGTCGACGACGAAACGGAGACACTCAGAGGCTAGTTGGTGTAAATGACGCAGTTGGTTGCTAGTTGGCGTAGACGACGAAGTTGGTTGCTTGTAATCCCGCTCAGACCGCTCTTGGACTTCAGCAGTATTCTAGGCTCAGGGTGTTTCCTGAATCTTCAGCGCAATACCTGTTAAAGTCTGGTGGATGTGCGGGGTACGCTTTCCCAGATTTACACGCTTCAAGACGGATTTGACTCCGGTACATCAGCGACTCAGTCGCCGTCTCCGCGGACAGTCACATGAGTTTGGGCCCCTTACCACCCCCACAAGGATGACACAGCCGCAACTCTCGAGCCACCTCGACATGGCAACTGATCCCAGGCTCTCGGCTCCGATCCTCTGCCACCCTCCGCCAATACCACCATCTTTTAACGGCGACGGCTTCGAAGACGCTGAGGATTGGCTGGCGACGTTCGAGCGAGTGGCTCGTTACAACGGCTGGAGGGACGAGCGTAAACTCAGTAATGCTTCCTTTGTCCTAAGAGTCTGTCCGTACATTGTTCGAAAACCACAAGGCCTCCCTTACCACCTGTCAAGCCTTTTGCCGTGAACTTGTGACCCCCTTCCCCAATGCCGACCGCTGCGAGAAAGCCGAAACTTCACTTCAGAACAGAAACCTGCGGCGAAATGAAAGTTTGCGCATGTACTGTGAAGACATGACCCGTCTTTTCCAGTACGCAAACCCCAATATGGCAGAGGAGCAGCTTCGCCACCTCATGCGTGTAGTTAAGCAGGAGCGTTTTGCGGGCCTCGTTCGAAGCCACCGAGCACCGTTGCTGAATTCCTCACGGAGGAAACGACCAGTTTAACTACGCTCCAAAAATAGGCCCGGCAGGACAACCGAGATGTCCGCAGCCTGGCCCCGGAAGTTTTTTCGTTGTGCGAGGGAGGCATTGCGGACGTCTAACATGACCTCATTCGGTCGGTTGTTCGGGAGGAACTCCAATGTTTTCGTCTGCCTCAGATTGCGCCCATGATATCACTGACGGAAGCCGTCAGAGATGAAGTGCGCCAGGCTACGGATGAATTCCTGGACACCAACGTAATGCAGCGCTTAGACGACATGCCCACGCACACATCCGTTGTTCGTCAGGCAGCTGCCTACGATCCTGTCGGTACCATGCCTCCACGGTTCGGCGACAAACGAACGTACGCATCGGGTGCACGTCAAGCAGCTGCCTGTGGTCCTATTGACCGGACACCTATGGTTAGCCATGTTAGTCCATATGACACATCGGCTCAAGCTGTGGCGCCTGTTCCAGGTCCTCCGAAGTCGGACGTGTGACGGATGCGGGACCGCAGTCTAATCTGCTACCACTGTGGGGAGGCCGGTCACCTCTACCGTGCATGCCCCTATCGCCGAGTGGGACTACGCCGCTTCGATCCGGATGCGCCCTGTCCACGGAACCGCTAATGCTCACTCGAAATTGAAGCTCAGCTGTCGGCCTGTCAAAGGCATGGAAGATACGGACGCTATGAATCTAGATCTTCATCTCCGCTGTGATACCGTTGCCCAAGCCCTCGCCGAGACGCCAGCTATACTGAGCGGCGTTCTCCCAGTTGGCGACGGTAGAACTAATTCCAGCGGTCTCTGGAGGCAACGGCGCTGCTGTCGGGAATACTAAGATCCTCCGCCGCCGATACACTGATACGCTGAATTCTCATAAGGGCAGGGTAGCGACAGTATCCGACGCGCTACTTCTGATTTGTGTGTGTCAACTAACGGAACTGACACAATCGCTTTACTTGATAATGGTACATACTATTCAGTGATATGCCGCGCCCTCTCCTAGGAATTGAGCAACGTTTTGATGCCATGGTTGCGCCCTAGCATTCGCACGGCTGGAAGTCATCTCATTAGCCCGGCTGGAAGGTGCACACCCCGAATCGGCATCCGCGGTTTAGTCTACGTCGGTGAATTCGTCGTCTTGTGCGATGGTTCGAGAAATTTCATCCTGGTTCTCGACGTTCTGCAGGCAAACGGTACTCTGATCGATCTACACGAGGCACAAGTCATTCTCTACTAAACGGACGGTGGCACGCTTCGGCACCCAAGATCCCTGCTTCCATTCTCTGCGTATAGTGGAGAATAATGTCATGGTGCCACCATGGTGCAATGTTCTGGTGCGCATGCAGAATGACCTGTTTCGTGACTTTAAGAGCATGGCGGAGGGCCATATCCTGCTGCTTTTTGACAGGGGTCTCATCGTTGCCCGAAGCTTTGTCCACCTACGGGATGGCTGCACAGTTCTGCTCACCAACTTAGCAAACAAATTTCAGCACCTGGTCAAAGGCACGGTGATCTCCTTTCTCCAAGACATCGCGGAGTGTCCATATTTGTGTGCCGTGGAAGGAGCCGCCCAAGACGATAATGGACCGCGTCACGTTTTGCCACCTGTCGAAATAAACACCGAGTTATCGCTGGCTCAGAAGGATCTCCTTTCGGCTGTCTTGGCGGGTTTTGCAGACTGCTTTGCCACGGCTTCCAGAATGGGCCGAACTGCGGTCTGCAAGCACCATAAAATTACAAATATGAGACCACGCGCCCCGTATACCAACGGCTATACCGTGTTTCTCCGACAGAACGAGCGGCAATTCAGAGACAGGTAACCGAAATGCTTTCCGACGATGTCCTTCAGCCATCTACAAGCCCGTGAGCTTCGCCGGTTGTTCTCGTCAGAGAGAAAGACAACCCTGAGCGGTTCTGTGCCGATTACAAAAAACGCGATCTCGTCACTGAAAAGAACGTTTATCCGCTTTCTCGCAAAGATGACGTTCTAGATCGACTGCGAGATGCCCGATACTTAACGTCGCAAGACCTAAACAATGGGTACTGGCAAATAGAGGTGGATGAGAGAGACCGGGAGAAGATGGCATTCGTAACACGCGATAGCTTTTATGAGGTGCTACAGTTCGTTGCTACAGTTCGGCATATGCTTGGCACCGGCCACGTTCCAAGGCATGATGGACACCGTTCTGTCCGGTTTAAGTGGCAGTAGTTTCTGGTTTACCTGGACGATGTCGTCATATTTTCGACTACTGTCGACCAACACCTAGAACCGTTACTCCTTGTGTTAAATGCTCTTCGAGACACCAACCTGACAATCAAACCGGAGAAATGTCACTTTGCCTTTGAGGAACTGCGCTTCCTTGGTTACGTAGTCAGCGCTAAAGGCCCTGAAAAGATCGCAGCCGTTTCACATTTTCCGTGACCGACTGACAAAAAAGCTGCTTACAGTTCTTAGGTTTGTGCTCATACTACAGATGCTTTGTACGAGACATCCAGCACATCACGAATCCGTTAACCACACTGACTCGAGATGGCACGCCGTTCCTGTGGGGAAGTGAACAAGAGGCCGCTTTCCTTGAGTTTCTAAGGCGCCTACAGAATCCCTCGATACTCGGCCATTTTGATGAAAACGCCACAACTGACGGCCACACTGATGCCAGCAACGTTGGAGGTGGCGCAGTAATAATTCAGTCGTAAGACGGTGCAGAACGCGTTATCGCTTACGCGAGCCAAACACTTGCCCGCTCCGAAACCAAGTATTCAACAACTGCGAAAGAATGTCTGGCGGTAATAAGGGCCCTCGCCAAATTCCGACCATACCCCTATGGCCGACCTTTTCGTGTTATAAGCGACCAACATTCATTATGCTGGCTGGCGAGCCTCAAAGACCCTTCAGGTCGATTGGCTAGATGAAGCCTTAGATTACAAGAGTATGACGTAACAGTCCTTAACAAATCAGGACGGAAGCATCAGGAAGCGCTCGCCCATCGTCATATGTCCTAAAGAAACGGCCGACGATTTTTCCATTCTGGGGGCTATAAGTACAACCAAAATGTTGCAGCTTCAGTGGTTGGCCCCAGAGTTAGTGCCGCTCGTCGACTACTTGCATCGCGCCGACTGCCGTATCCCCCGTGTTTTCATCGTGGGCTTCAAACGTTCACTCTGCGTGGTAACGTGCTCTACAAGGGAAATTTTTCTAACAATGAAGAGACGTTTCTTCTTGTTGTGCCCTCCGAATTGCGCCCAGATATATTGTGTGTCTGTAATGATGAAACCGCCGCTGGCCGCCTTTGGGTAAGCCGTACACTCACACAAATTCGGCAAAAGTATTATTGGCTTAAGTTACTTCCATCGGTGCAGTCCTATGTACGCTCATGTCGGGACTGCCAACGTCGGACGTCTCCGCCGTTGAAACCCGCAGGATCTCTTCAACCTCTTGTTCCGACAAAGAATCCTTTTCATCAAGTGGGCATGGACCTTCTCGGTCCTTTTCCGAAGTCCCCGTCTGACAACCATTGGGTAATCATCGCAACCGACTATCTAACACGGTACGCAGAGACAGCGTCCCTTGTTAATGGTAGTGCAGTCGAAGTGGCGCAGTTATTCGTCCATAACACAGGCCTGCGTCATGCCCCCCCCCCCCCCCCCCCCGTGGTAATCACTGATCGTGGAACAGCTTTGACGGCTCGCCTAACCCGGTTGGTCATGACTCTGACTCACACTAGCCATTGACGTGCGACGGCGTATCACCTTCAGACCAACCGGCTGGTGGAGCGCCTCAATCACTCCCTCACCGACATGATTTCTATGTACGTGGATGCAGAACATAGCACCTGGGATGCAATTTTGCCGTATGTAACTTTCACGCACAGTACTTTCACTCAAGGGACGATGCGACTAACACCGTTCCAGCTTGTCGTCGGTGGCCAAGTGAGCACGCTGTTGGACGCCATGATGCCAGTTGCTCCTACTTGCGGCTCTGACGCCGAACGTGACGCCGACATCTTTGTTCAGCGTGCTGAGAAAGCGCGCCAACTAGCAAACCTCCGAATCAACTGAAAAGAGGCGAATGACGCTGCACGGTATCATCATCATCATAATCAGCCTGACTATACCCACTGCAGGGCGAAGGCCTCTCCCATATTTTTCCACTTAACCCGGTTCTGTGCTAGCTGCATCCACTTGACCCCTGCGAACTACTTAACCTCATCCACCCACCTAACTTTCTGCCGCCCCCTGATACGCTTTCCTTCCCTTGGAATCCAGTTTGTTACCCTAAGCGACCATCGGTTATCCTCTCTTCGCACTACATGTCCTGTCCATTCCCACCATGCTGCTCGGTATAACCTCGACTGAAGAATCGTCCCGAGCCGGGCGACTTCTTGTGGGGTGGACACCTGATCGTCATCGCGGCCTATCTGAAACGCTACTACGCCGATACTTCGGCCCTTACGAGATTGCCCGCCGCCTAAGCGACGTCACCTACGCCATTGTTCCAGAAGCCTCAGCTTCATCCTGAAGGTGACAGCGCCCTAAAGTTGTGCATGTGGTTTGGCTGGAGCCCTATCACGATCGTACATGACTGAACTTTTCGTCCACGCAGCTGGGTCCTTGCGACACTTTTGTGTACTCCTTCGCTAACTTCTTCCTACAAGTGTGTGTCCTCCTCTTCCTGGTCCGTCGTCTGCTATAGCGCTCTTTCTGTGGCAATGAATAGCCAACTCGCCCAGCAACATACCCTGTCCTACAAGCACCGCGTCGCATTGAGTCGATGCTACAGAGGAGGGGGCAGTGATACAAACTACAGTCGACGACGAAGAGTAGACACTCAGTGGCTAGTTGGCGTAGATGGCGAATTTGGTTGCTACTTGGCCTAGACGACGAAGTTGGTTGCCTAAAATCGCGCTCGGACCGCTCTTGGACTTCAGCACTCTTCTAGGCTCTGGGCGTTTCCTGGACTTTCGGCACAATACCTGTTGCATATGATTAAATCAAACTCCAAGACAAACAGGCTAAGAATTGCGCATATTTCATGGTTTTCTTCGTATGGATTGTGGATTAAGAAGCAAGATTGACGCTACATATTTTTGCCGAAAAGCTACTGATATGGACAAGTACAAATAAATCGGGAGCCATACGGAATCAGGTGGGAATGATCATGAGGCGTACGCAGCTGAGCTTATCTTCTGAACGTCATTGATGCAAGCAATGCAGACGTGTTTTCACGCTTCTAATATGTTCCTTGTTCACGCAAACTTCGCCTATTTATTTTTTTCAAACAACAGCGATACCAATTAGCTTCTTCAAAAGCAGTCCTGTGTGTGCACTTGATAGGAAGGATATTCTTCGAAGGACTCAAGATCGCTTGTGCCGATTCATTGTTGTATGGAGGTTTTCAAGAATCGCTTTGATCTTTTCAAAATATTTAGGACAATGCTCATTGAACAGAAATATGATGGCACACTTCAAAGTCGTCGGATGAAGGCACCATAATCAAAACTTAGGAGATCTTCTTGATAACCCATGAAATGTTTTCCTCTTTGCTTGCTGCCCATTCAGTGATTTGAACGTTAGCTTCTGCAATACTGTTCTCAACGCTTGAGCTTCGGTTCAAACATAGTCATTTGTCTCTATAGAGAATGGCGCTTAGATGGCAACTCAGTGTTACGAGCCCTTAAGAATTTGTCTGCCCATTTCCGCGCAGCAGACTCAGTGACCATGTTGTCATACTGCTTGCTACAGTAGTCTATATTTTATGTAACTTCTCACAGACAGTCAAGCCCAAGAATACTTCATAAAGCCACAGTCTATATCGTAAATACATTTTGTAACACTTCAAGATACTCCGTAATTCATAAGGGGTGCTTCAAAATAGCGATAAAAAATTAATCCGGATACATTATTTAAAGTACCAACGGGAATGCCCTAATTACGTAATGTGATGGTTTATAATTGCGAAAAGAATGCGTCGACCGTAAACTATTCGTTAGGAATGTAAAAAAGTTAAACTTTACAGTAAAGGGGTGTCTAAAATGACTCTCCCTACCTTCGAATGGCAAGAGCGTTAGTGATGGTGGCAAGACGTGCACCACTGCCGAATCCTATTAATCATGTTTCAAATGTTTAACGAGGTTCCGAGTAGCAAGTCAACCGTCCGCTCCGCCGCAGAAGGATCTATTGGTCCGAGAACCCTCAAGCCGCTGCGTGATACGTTTCGCGTGTCTCTTCCGTCAAAACGCACTGATGCCTGGAATTTGGATTGCTTATTTCAGGGAGTTTTGGGTGTCAAGTGCTAAAACACTTGCAATTTTGATAAGGTATGCACTGCCGCCGAGTCCCGTCCGTCGTCCAATAGCTATATAACAATGATCTAGATGCCGGGTCAAATCCATGAGTGCAGGCACAGAAGACCTGCAAGGACTGCGATTCTGAAGGCGCTGAGTGGGATATGTCGCACGTCTGCTTCCTTAGGAAAAAAACTCGTTTTCGGAGCTCGGTTTGATGAACGCCGGGTTATTGGGTAAACCTGACGAGGCCTTTAGCGACTCTGGCAAGATGTCCACTGCCGATGAAACTTTTTATTTTTCTCTGATTGAAGTTTCCACTCCAAAGCTTCATGGTGGTTCCCACTGCATTCACTTGTGGATAGTTAACGAGTCAAAACTGCAATCGGTTGGGAAGGCAAAGGTGCCATATTTGCGTTTCGTAAAATTTGTAGACCCAGAAAGTTTTTTTGTACCTTTTCTTGCGGCCAGTCGACAAAGAAGGATATATTAGTAATCTCTTTTATAAGGTCCCCATATGGTTGTAAAAACATCAAAAGATTGTATCGACGGTGATGACGGTAGCACTGGTATAAAATGTACAGGCGTGGACACTTTGCTTATGTCATAAATTGTTACATGTCTATTTGGCAACATTTCAGTGCAATAGCGTTAAGGCACCGTTTATTGAAAAGTACAGTTCTGAGGGCATTTGTTGGCCTCGTCAGAAAAATCCCAAACCTGGCTCTGGCCAATGATTATGAGGGCGTGACATGATCTGGTACTGATTAGTCGGATGCTGTGGTATGTTGTGACACCATATAACATCACGATGGCGAGAGCTACCAACTCTGGTATCTGCGGCTGGATGGGTATTGTGTACACTGGGAACCTTTAAACACGTGTTAGACACGCTGCCCTCGTGTTTCGCAGGTAAGATTGTTAAAACGGGGCTACATATCTATGCAGGGTGGTTTCGCTGGTAAAAAGGTAACACAGAGATGTAGTATGCTGAATAATATAAAAATATTAGATGCAAAGTTTTTGAATTCGCGAGCAAAATGTGTGGATATGGACTAGGTTCTTTAGCAGAGGAGCAGGCGGGAGCCTTTATTTTTTTCGCGCCGCATTCTTGCAGGCAGACGATATTATCCTGATAATTGTTACTGCGTAGTTCATTTCTGCAGTCCGTTCTTAAAATGAAATTGCAGTGTTAACAAAGCAGGAGCACGGTATATATTCTGTAACGTTGATATTCATTTCCACTTCATCTCTTTTACCTACTTCCAAAAATAACAATGAAATAGCACGCGCATCTGACCTGCAGCGACGTTAGAGAGTTTTTACGCGTTATCTATCTTTGTAATTCTTTCAGCTCATCTCTTGTCTCTCAGTTCATTGCTCTTGCATAATAATTTCTTTTTCAGTCGGATATCACTGGCAACATCATAAAAGGAACCAACTACTATGGGAGTGAGGCTGGAGAGGCACTGCATGCCCTGTACACCTCGTGCATGCGGGAGATATGGCAGCACTACAGGATGATCAGGGACATCACGGCAGCTGTGCTGGAAATCACGAATGCTACCAGTCACATGAGCGGCGCAGACCTCCTCCGTTTAGCAGTCGCTGTGAACAAGCGCTACGGCCTGACCTTCCTCTTTGAAATACGTACACTTGCTGGTGACGCAACGCGTATCACTTTCCACAGAAGAAAGTATCGGTTCCGTGACTACAAGCAGTCCTGTAATGCGTCTTGCTACGTCCATGCTTTCTCCATCCTAAACGAGCATTTCGACACCAACTACAGCGCACTGGACATCGAAAGCTTGGAAGAAAAATTTCTCGCAAGCAATCGGGAATGGTCACCAATGTCATTGCGGGAGATAAGAGAAGTCTTCGGGAATCTGGAAGCCTCACAGCTCAAAGCTATTTTCCTAGAGTTCCTTATCGACGTTGATACCATCAAAACACTAAATGTAATGTCTAAAGCAAGCTTTCTGGAGGATATTCGACTCCTAACCAATGCAAGCAACCAGCCTCTGTCGGTGTTATACAACATGGCCCTTCTGGTTATGGATGCCATGAGCTACATTCAAGGGGGCAAACATCTGAATTCACCAACAGTCACTAGCGAGATGATCTGCAACAATCACGTGTACCGTAGCGCCCAGCTATGGCGCGTTACGTATGTGGCAGCTCTCGAAACTCCCAACAAGGACCGCCAGCTTCATAATATCTTCGAGGCCACTCGAAAAGTCATTTCGAACTATGCCCCATTCCGGAATCTGTTCGCGGCCGGAAACGACACGGAACGTTTCCTGGCCACGATAAAAAACTTCTCTCTCATGCTGCCAGCCGACCTGATTTTGCGGGAGCCGGCCGTACCCCTTATTCCTAAGCAGGGTTTCGTCCGGAACCTGTTCTTGGTATTGAACTACGAGTTTGACTCTAAAATGCAGAAGGTGCGAAAAGGTTTGCCTCCCCTTCGAGATGATGGCAAGGACGAAGTCAAGGAACGCATGTTTTTGATAAACGACACGACTTTCTACGTCTCATCACTTGGATACGGCTGGCTGAGTTCTGGTACTACCGACCCAATGCTTACCGACGCAGCGGTGTTTGTGACACGCTTGGCTGCCTTGCTATCGGGAAGAGTTCTCAGCAGGAATACCTGGTCACGAAAGACGAAGAAGGCACTGAAATATTACAGGTAATGTATATATAAGAACGTGGTTATTTACTTAGAGAAATGAACGCAGCGCAAAAATTAGGGTCCCACGCCTGAATGCTGCGTATTCGGCTGCTCCTTCTGTCGGATGCAATGTCAAGCATAGGGCAATCCTAAATTGGTGCACAAGGAAGAGTAGCCTAGGGAATATTTGGTTTCGGAGGCGGTAATGTAGACAACAAGTATGTTTACAAGCAGCTTGTCTACGACTGGTTTTTAACGGAATGTTTACCCGGGAAAAACGTTTTTCAGCTCTTGCACCTGGAGCCAAATTTAACCTCGCGGAGTGATAACCTAGGGCACGCATTTGCTGTGAAAGCAATGGAGTTAGCACGTTCATAAGCTGACGAGTAAATGAGGCTTCCGATTTTCCTGCCTCTTATTCGTTTCTTCTAATTTCGCAGTGTAGACTTCGGAAGATAGCTCCAAGACTTCAAAATATTGACAGAAAATAAACATTGTTTAGGGACATAATAATGGAGGTTTTCATTCTATGCCCTCAAGCTAGAAGCAGGCGTGTGCATAAAATAAGCTGTTTAGACGTAGGCACGCAATGATTGCATCCGACATACGCTCCGATGATCATGCATGTTGGCCATCGAAGCATGGCTTCCATAGTGATGTTCTTGGTATTATAATGCTGCCGTACCCACGAGGTGGTATTGTCTATATATGGGGTCATTTTTCTGTTGCTTTCATGCTTAGTCTTTCTGGAGCTGTGGAAGAAAATACGGGACTACTGACATTTTGAGATGTGGAAGGAATCGCTTCAGAATCATAAGGCAATTTTATCTAAACATATAGCGTTCCAAGAGAAACAAGAATCCTAGACAAATAGAATCGACTGTACGCTATCGAAACTAGAGTACATACAGCTAATGAAACCCGTACCAGAGTAAAAAACCTTGAAACCAGCATTACAGCTGCAGTGCTGTGAGTTTTGGTTAGCTCGAAATTGTCGACTAATTGGGCTACCGTTCCCGTCCAAATAATATTATTAGGGGAAGCGCAAAGGAAGATGAGGAGCAGCAGGCGTCCCTAATGAGTAAGCTAGAGGATTAGATACTTGACTCTACTTTACGAGTGAATATGAATTGTATAGAAAGTTGTCGCAGATTAGGTACGAAATTTGGTGGAACTCGCCCAGTCATCCTGAGGGTTGCCGACTGCAGGAAAAAATAAAAAACCTGCAAAAACTGAAGCTTAAAATGTCCATAAACGTAGAAGCGAGGCTTTGTTTGAAAGACTGGAGGGAATAAAGAAAAGCTGTGGAACTCGGCAATTGAACATCAAGAACTAATGTGAAGCTTAATGCATTCTTTACGTGTAGTACAAAACGCGAAGAATGGAAGAAAGAGTGACGATAAATTACGTGTGAAGGGAGACCATTTGAGCTTCAATATATAAAAATATAAATGCGGCAACTCTAGCTAAATAAGACGCACATGCTAGAAGCTCTAGTTATAGATCGGGAATCTGACATTGCAGCCATTACTGAATTTTGGTTGTATAAAAATGTATTCGATAATAAAATTGTGCCACCTGGCTACGTGTTAGGAAAGATTGAGTTGGAAGAGGCGGAGGTGATGCCCTTAGGGTCAAGCTTAACATCGGTGTGTTTCATTTAGATGGCCCAGACAATATAGAGGTTGTTCGGATTAGAAAAAAAACTAAACAATCACACCGTCAACATAGGGGTACATAATCCCTCGTAGAATACATCGCAAAGCTGGTATGATGTATGGAAAAGAATATGAATGAACAAGATAGCGTATTGTTATTAGTTAAATTTAACCTTCCGGCTACTGATTGCGAATCCTATGGGCCTGGAGATGCGGATATTATTTGTTCTGAGGCGTTTCTGCAAGTGATATTTCCTTTTAATGTAACACAACTAGTCCATGATTTTACGAGGTTATGTGCAACTATGTATCCAGCACTTGATCTCGATCTATTATCCAGTGCACGTACGATGTGCTTGAATGAATAATTCCTGATCATGGTCATTTTGTGCATGAAAATTTCTCCTTAAAGCTTGCGCCAGAGGTCAACTACACAGCATGAAAAATTCTAAGGTACTGATGATGTTAGGCTTTTGAATTATCTTGAAAGGTGGATTGATTGCTTCTTGCCTCCCTTTGAGTAAAATGGTAGCGCCGATCCAGAGCGATTTCTTTACCAAAACAACAATACATTCTATTACGGGGTTTATACCTAATGTCTACAATATAAACCGAAAAACACCTCGGATTGCCAGAGAAAGAATTCATCTCGTACGGAGGATCAGTATGAAAGCAAATGTGTCTTCTAGAGATCTATATGCCAAAAACCTGACAGCACTTCAAACTATGTGATGGGAAATAAATTGTCATATGAAGAAATCAAAGCGCAGATTAGTTAATGTGAGAATGAGAAAATTCTATGAAGCACCAAACTAGAACTGGAGGTTTGTAATCGTACAAGAAAAAGCGAATATAAATGATGAAACACTTAGTCAAGACTGTGTGCAAAATTTTAAATCATTTTTTTCTCCGCTGCTTTCACCAAAGATGTTGGCACATTTCCCAGTTTTTACAGCTACTCACAGCGCACTTGAGCAACGGACGTAGCGATCAATGAGGAAGGAGCCTGGAATATTGTCTTGAACATAAGTTTAAGAAATTCCATGATCGAGATAGCATACCAATTTGTTTCCTAATAGGTATGCAGAGTGGGTCGCTGAATTTCTCACCAAAATATTTAAATCATCACTTACGCAATGCACATTTCCTAGTCTGGAAACTAGCCCCAAATTTCCAGTTTACAAAAACGGCAGAACCTCAGTCGTAACTATAGACTCATATTTCTCATAAACACAAGCTCCAACCTCCAACACAAGCACTGACTCTGCAAATATATTTCACATCATCTTGAAATTTGCCGCTTATTGTTAACAGCGAACATGGGGTTCGTAAGGGCTTGTCGACAGTAACGCAGCTTGTTCTAATGATTCATCATCTTTCACAAACAATAAGTTGCTTAGGTGATTCAATTTTTTAGACTTCGCGGAAGCATTTGATTTGCTAGCGCATTCGAAACTCTTACTGGGAATCAATGAAACAATTAAAAATACTATTATCAATAAAATGTTTAAATCATACCTCGACCCTGGCGAGCAGTATGTTCAAATATGTGAAGGTAAGTCGAGTTACGAGCCATTTCTGTCCGAGTACCAAAATTAGGTTTATTGAGGCCTATTTTATTTATTGTTGATTGTCCGAGTGATACTGCCATTCCTTTAATGTTATTTGCTGATGACCTTGTTATATATAACATAATTTAAACTCTATGAAAAACAGTAATGAAAGGGTGTACTAAATGACTAATGAAGTTAAACCATGTGAAAGCGACCTGCAGGACTATATCAAGAAAGGTTATAATCCTGAGTTTATAAATATTTTTTTGGTGAATATCAAGTCAAGAGGGTACAAAAGTAAATATTTAGTTTAAATATTTACAGGAGATCTGGAGTGGTACGCGCATATTAATTTCGTGAGCAGTAGGGCAAATAAAATTCTATGCGGCCTCAGGAGAGGACAGTATTGTACGATCCTTTAAATTAAAAGACTGCATAATAAATGCTAGTAAGACCAACTTTTGTATATGTAAAAATATTATTGGACCCTTACACTGCAACTGATCCTCATAAATTTGACTGAGTTCTGCGGCCGGCTTCTATATACATATTTAGCAAATACCAGCATGTGCAGTCTCCAAGTGAATTATGCAATCGTGCAAACCTAACCACTCTAGAACTACGCACCAGACAGACTGAAACTCTTCATTCTAATTATCCACGCCCAGGTTGAAGAATGTATGGGCACACTATGGAGTATCGCCGGATCCACGCTACAGACATAGGCACAGTTATATATACAGCCAACCGTTGCTCACAATGATGCATTCAAATGCAGCTTTTCACCACGAGTATGTAATGAGTGGAATGCCCTACAGAGTCTGCCGTGAAGTGTTTCTCCATAAGCTCCTTTGGAGAGTGATTGGAAACTCATCTTTTCTAAAGAGCCAGAATCCAAATATTTTTTGTTTTCTTTCTTTGTAAAATGCATCGAGCGAGTGTTCTGCAGCGCATGCAAAGCTTTTTATGCGTATAAACCATAAGATGGTCTCTTTTTGTCGCACGTTTTTTGAGTGCACCATTTTGTATGCTTATGCCCATCCACTCCTGTATTGACCCTGCTCAGTTCTTACGGCATAACAAAGGAACAAAAAGCAAACAAACACAAACAAATGGATTTTGAAACAAACGAATCCCAATTTTAAACGCTCCCTCCACCCACCGAAAAGCTCTATATGGATCTTGGTTTTCACGCCACACCATTCTGCAGGAACAGCTTTGACAGCAGAAATGCTAATGAAATGACAAAATAGCGCTTTTTTTCTCTTGATCGAGCTTGTCCTGTTGGAATCGATTTATTAGCCCTAAAATCACAGTTTGGGTTAACACTCTTGATATGCCTTGAAGAACCGAGCATGATACCGGCTGAAATTTTCTATTCTCTCCAAAACCACTCGCTACCACAAACCATTGTAAAGATGTATGCGGCAGTCAGACTTAACGAGACAATGTTCACGTTGTACGAAAATTAGACGTCGGCAGCCGTCCGTCGGCCTTGGAGTTGTGATCGAACAACTACGAGTATGACACTGGCAGGCGGCAGCTGGTCGCTGACATGGTGGAACACTAAGTGGATATAAGGGTTGCCTGACATTATGTTTGGCAAGAGCCGCCAACTCATGAACTTTCTTTCATATGGAAGGATGGCATCATAGTCAGTCTTACAGAACCCTCGCATTCACATTACCGCGAGTCCGCGTAAAAAAGTTCCAATGGCTTGGTTAGAGGTGGTCTTTATTATGGGCTTGAGGCCTACGCAATCGCGTCATACGCTTAAAAGCGCAGACTAAGCGTCCCCGTAATTTCTGAATGTACTATATTTCCTCTATTTTATGCGTTTTCGAGTGCTACTTGGCACATATTGGGCTGGTCTTTAATGTTCTACTGTTCCCCTGTTACATAGAAAACATACCGTTTTTTTTAACCTAATTTGTTCTTTCTCTCGCTCATTTTTAGTATTTCCTCTCCTTCTCCTTAATATCCCTGTAATTCGAACACCCCGATTCAGGTTGCCTATGATGATAAGATAGCAGATACTGGGACTGGCAAACAGCTTTTTACTTCCGTTTTTGTTTTATTTGAATAAAAAAGCACTTACTACAGCTAGTACTTCAAAAGGTCACATGTACTTTTTATAATGGTAGCGTTAAAATACAGTTCGTGTTCCGATTTAATAAAAAAGGCTTTTAAAATTTAGCTGCACATTAAATGCATCCCCCTTCAATGCGTAGCGCATTCGCTTCAGTTTTACAGACGAGGTTATTCGTTGCATGCATTGTCCTAGTGTTTCGTTACAAACATGTTGACAGCATTCTGCTAGGCGCACAACAAATTCTTAAACCGGGTGCAAAGGTGGCTATCTACCAGTTACGTTTACTGATATAATAGAAGCAAGACAATTCAAATTCAAAAAAGAAGTGAGCGCAGCAAGAAAACACAGCGAAAACATTTGAGAAGCTTTGTGATGTGATGCGTCTATACGATCAGAGCTTGAGAACTGATACGTCTTGGGCAAAGTAGGGGGGGTGCCTCTGCGGTCTAGTACACAATCATAAAATTGCGTGTACATTTCGAGATAGATTTGAAAAAGTTGAAATGTGTGGAGTGTATATGATATATGTATTGTTGCTCATATTGTGGGTGATTGGTAGACAGGCTGATTAGGCGGTAGAGATTGGTAATTTGTGAATGAAACGCGTGTTATAGAGAAACAATGTCTTGTGTATGTTCCTCAATATGAAAATGTGTAATGATCTACTCTGCTGCTGTGGCGCAGTGGCTACAGTGATTGACTGTTGTGACGAAGGATGTGAGATCGAATCTTGGCCGCGGGGGCCGATTTTTGGATGTAGACAACAAGGCGCCCATGTGCTGCATGATGTCACTACACGTTAATAGCCCAAAGTTGTCTAAATTTGTGCAGCTATCTGCTAATAATTCTCTCATAGCCTGAGTCGCTCTGGGAATTAAACCTCATCAATAAAACTAGATCAATGTTTTAAGAACATTGGCTGGTACTAGTCAGACAACGCCGTTTGACATTTTCCCAGATGCGTATTATAGTTGGAGCTTCCTTTGAGGATGTTACTTGTCACTATAGTGGTCCCCAGCGATCAGTCAGAATTCATGAGAGGGGTGTTCGAAAGGCGCAGTACAACGTTCAGTATAATGTTGTTATGCCGCATAGCGGCGCACTGAGAAGCAGACGAACCAGAAGAAGAAGCAGAGGAAGCCAGGCGAGCGCAGGCTGATCCGCGTTTCTGAGCCGTGTGCGTCCGTCCTTCATACGACGTTCACCTGTATTAAAACCATTTCATCCATCACAATAATATTATGCGGTTGAAACGAAGCCTCTAAGCCGTAGTGCGAATGTTCGAAACTGAAGTGGCGCCTTTAGTGCGTGGACGAAGCAGAGGTGGAATGTCAGCAAGTGCGACGGTCGTAAACGCTGGCCGAAGCTCAGCCATTCCATAAAGCCGAAGATCTTCCGCCAAACATCAATTTCTCATACCAATCATCAAAGAAGCAGGTGTGATCAATGTAGCACTAGAGTAACAAAAACTGAGGCAATAAATGCGCACACGTTCTCGTCTGTTTCAGAATATTTGTAGTGTCAAAAATTCAGCAATGTGCCTGTGTTCAGAGCGGAGCTAGATAAGAGGTTGTTTTCAGGGGAAAAGAGATAATTGGGTATTAAAGGGTCCGGTGAGAGAAGAATTGTTACAGGTCTGTACTCCCCAAGCATCAGAAAGCATCCGATGTGGATGGCTTCAGTCGAGGGAATTGCAATTACTGTGCCAGTAAATCGCGGCTCTCGAGCGTAGAATGCAGTCAGTGCAACGGATCGATACGGATCGATGCAACCAGCAGTGAGCGACGCCACCCGGTGGGGCTATGAATGTAACGCGGCCTGCGCTGCCCCGATTGATCCATTTAACAGTCGACAAGCCCACATCACAAGCGGTGCTATTTTTTAAATGCGCAATAAATCGCCGAAATTGTTTAGGCCACAGCGAAAGGGCATTCACGTTTGACCATATATTAAGGGTGATACGACAGTCGTTATCAGCCAGCCGTAAATATCTAACGGATGAAGCCATGCATTTGTTTATTTCATTGGATCTTCATTTGTTTTGTTATTCTTCAACACTGCTATAAATTATTTAAACGTTGTCTTGAAGCCCCAAAGAACTTAGTAAAGTCATGGACAATCTAACGTCCATGACTGAGCGCTATTTATTGAAGTAATTTTGAGGTTTCAAGACTGCCTAATACGCTTATTGCAACAACAATCAGCAACAGTGTACTGTGAACCAATTTACAGTTTGCGGAACATGCATAAACGGAAACAGATATGCGAACAGTACGTGCCAGCAAATCATACAACGCTTCCAATGCAGGGCCTGCGTGACGAACACATCCTCCGCAACGCCTCAAGAATATCAGCATCGATTAGTGGAGGTGTACAAGCATGGGCTGCGTGTCGCCGCTCTTGTCGGGGCTGCAGGCACCGGCACTGCTGAGGCCATCACACCGGCGTCTGCAAGACCCAGCTGGTACACCGTGCAGAATGCCTGGAGCCTCTTCCGGATGTCCGAAGCGCAATTTTTCTACGCTCGCTTTGCCTACTATCATTGCGCCTTTTTAGATGGAGCAGTATTGAATGAGGTTGTCAAGACAAATGACGATTTTTCTACAGCGTTCCAGTGTCCACGAAGCAAGCAAACGGACAATCAAGACGACTGCCTTAATGTTATTGCCCGAAATCGTGATTTCAGAATGATGTAATTAGACCGCTTCATATGTGCTTCCCTCGTTTTTAGTTCTCCCATGTTTATAGTGGGGCTATTTACGTTATTGTGTGCATGTTTTGGACATGCTTTTCCTGTACTTTACTTTCTTTGAATGGAGCTTGGACAATCAGTTACATCGACACATATTATTTTGGTACTTTTTTTTTTTTTCTTACGTGGTGGTTTCGTTATATTAGCTTTTACAACTAAAAGCATGAGTTTACATTTTGGATTATGTGCTCTGTTTTCTAACAACAGTATATATCTCGTCACAAGGGTATTGGTTGCACAAGATTGGTGACAACGTGCTTTTATTTAAGGAGTATAACTCTAGTGTAGAATGAAAGGCTGAATAACTCTGCGATTATAAATTTAGAGCAGAAAAGAAACGGAGCTTACCTTGTGTCATTTATAGAGCAGAGTATGCAGTATCTATGCTTCAGCGAAGTAATTTGGTATAATGCTACCAATATGCAGATTGCCAGCCTCCAAGATGTTCACTTGAGATTGATTTTGGTGGGCAGAGTGCAGAGGTGTCGCGCGTCTGGGCACACCAATAAAATTGCTCCTTACTCGTGCAATATGCTTCATTATGGCTACCCGACCATCATCATTGAAGTCGCAAAACATGGTGCTCTTCCTGCATGTTCAAGAACTGAGATTATACTTCGTAATCTCAGGTATGGCTACAAAGAAATGCCCCCTTAGTATGGAACATATGGTTCCGATGAATAACTGTCCACATAGCAAATTGTTTTTTTCTGTACCTTTAAAGACGAAATTGCTTATGAAACACGATTGGGATCATTGACATAAAAGCTGTACGTGGTGACGAAAGATGCAAATAGACGAAAAGGTGGGAAAGATGGAACAGCGAACTTCAATGACGGGCCCAACAGAAGGCCCAGATTCGGGACCAAGTCCGTCTCCAGGAAGCCATCGAGATTTCGGTCTGGGGCAGGGCTCAAGGATCAGGAATTTCCCAGCCTGCCATCCAGGGAGGACCCGCGATTACCGAAGGCGGGATCCGAAAAATCGGTAAGCTTTGCGGGCGAGGTCTTCTAGGCTAGCCCAGAAGCACTACCGCTGAGGAATGAAAATCCAACGTTGAAAGCGAAGGAAAACAAGAGGCAGAACTGAAAAGGCAAGGAACGGAATTTGCGGAGTTGAGAAAGATGATAGCATAATTAGTAAACAAGCCGAGGCCGGTAGTGTCCCCGCGAAAGCGGTAGCACAACACCCACCCGAGGAAAAACCGGTGATAGAAGATGCAGAGGATGAGAAAATGGACACGGAGGTGGTTGACCCCCTTCGATGAAACAAAAGCCAGGCGAGACCGACCCCCTTGTGATGCTGAAAAGGAAGCTAACGAGGCTTTATATTTTGCTTCAGGAAAACCTGGAAACGCAGATGCAGGAAGCGAATGTAAGGTTAAAAGCTCTAGGAGACATTAAGGGTTCAATGGACCAGATTCTAGCGGCTATAAACGGCCTCACCGAGAGGATGGCGAAATTGAAGCGTGTAGTTTTTGGTGATAATAAACAGGAATAAAATGAGAAAGAGAACGCCGCCGTTTGGCAATGGAATTGGCGTGGGTACCGACAGAAACGAGTGCTATTACAGCAGCACGTGGTACATGTAGAAGACAGACTCATTGCTATAACGCTGCAAAAAAATGGAGGAAACCAGGCCAAACTGGCTGGCTACCATTGCTTCTGTAGGGATAGGGGTGAAAAATGCACAGTGGCCACGCTGGTCAAAATAATATAACAACCCTTAGCACGACGTGAGCACTGCAGACTTAGAAGCGGTTATGATAGAAGTGATTACGGGACCATAGAAAGCAAAAAGCATATTTCTGCTTAATATCTACAGCAACCCGAAGCAGAGGAACATGAAATTCATAACGATGTTTCGAAAAGCCAAGCGAGTTGGTGATAGTGGGGGACAGCAAAAATGCAGTGAGGAACTTTGGAAAATGAAAAATTAAGGAAGAGGCCAAAAGCGTTCTATCGGCCTCGCTTCGACGACGATACAACGTAACATGGAGATCATATGGATTCGAGCGCTCGAATCTATTTCAGGAATTGAGGCTGCAAACGAGCTTGCCCGAGCTCCCTATCACCGGGCGGCCGTAGAGCAGCCCTCTCGCATAGGCATGAAAGAGAGCTTGATTTCATACAACAAGATCACAAAACATTATAAGGTGAGAAGAAGGGCTATCCACCGCCCGACCGATCCCTCGGAAACGAGGGGGCAATTGCGTGAAGATTACAATGGGGCAATTATATAAGCCCCTTCTGGGTATACATGGAAATCTCTAAATAGGAGAAAGACCAATATTGCATAACGTGCGGGGTGAGGGGCACTTTCGACCACGTAATTTGGGAATGTGCTGACAGCCTGAGTGCCGAGCAAAAGATTAAAGATAGAGAGGCCTGAAGACCTTGCTGCGGAGCCAGATCCCTGCTCAACAGCAACAAGCCATCCGCCTAGCGGCTGAGGCCGGGAAGCGACAATGTATCCTCGCCAGATTTAAGTTCTCGAGGCTCCTAAGTAGGGCTCCCTTAGGCTTGCGTGCCGGGGGGTCCAAAAAGGACTTTAATTTCTGCGAAAATAAAAAGTTTTGATGGTTGTGATGACGGCCTTTTTAGTCTGTGTGGTGCTGTTCATGTGTCAAAAAAAAGAAAACGCATGACGGATACTGCACATTTGCTTTCCTGTAAACCAATTATTTATAAAGAATTGTGAAAAAACCGGAATTGAAAGCGAGCGTTACAAAGGTTTAACAAGGTTGCTTGCAGGACTAGTGGGTATCGTAGCATAACTTTTTTAAGCGCTGAGGCTTACACACACTAGGGAAGTGGACGGGACAAAGTGTTTTTCCCGTCCACTTCTCTCGAGTCTGTCTGCCTCGGCGCATCCAAGAGTTGTGGTGTTACAAAGGCTATCGCCGCCACACTGGAAGCTTTCGCTCAATCACTATGTTGCCGCCATGCTTAAATCATCACAAATTTCGGCTCAAAAGCAGTCATCGACGTCATAACCCTCAATTACGAGCAGAGCAGATATTTGCAGGTATAAACCCGGTTAGCAAGGGTAATATTGGGATCATTTTACAGAATAGATTTGGATTTTTTAGATACTTGCGTCAGTCGTCCATCGCTAGTGGTGTCTCAAAATGAGTTGTATTTTGTTACGCAGCTCCATGCCACCCGTTCCTGCGTTTCACGGCGTCGCCGTGGGTGTGGCCCTTCGTAACCAGTTCCATAAATAAGTAAATAAATCGTGCCTCTACCGCGAATCAAACTTGCATACCATGGATCTCTAGTAAAGTGCCTTAACCAACTACGCCATGACCGGGATTGTGAAATGCATATCGTAATTGCCCTTGTATACTGTGAGGATCAGAGTAGCGACGACAATATCGCTGCAGTTTGTGATTATCATAATGACGATATCATAAATGATAATAACGGAGAATTTATTGATAATGATAATGAGAGGAAACTTGATGCACGGTGTGCGCCATTAACTCTTGCGCTCTCGCATTTCTGCAATGTGCATTGCACAGTGCTCTCGGAATTTTAAAGTGCAGCTCTTTGGCGCCCGTTCCTGCGTTTCGCAATATCGCCGTCGGCGTCCCTTATGTCCTTCGTAACCAGCTCCGGAGCCGGAGGGTTTCGCGTGGTCCTGCCCTGTGGGTGCTGTAAATGAGGACCAAGTTGGTACAGCGGAAAGAGAATGGTACTATGTTAAGGTGTGTACGTGACAAAATGGTTAATGTGGTTTAGTTTTGTAATCAGGTAGTGCCAATAACAATAATTGGTTTGTAGAAAGGGATATGTGAACTGTATGTTACGCCTGTCCTCTCCTAAGCAGCATGTGACTATAGTTCAATGTAGGACCTGAGAGACCAAAATTTGTCTATTGAAGACCCCGCATTTTCATTGTACTCCCAGCCTTGGCTTAGCCATCTTTAGATGGTGGCGTCATTGGACCAATGCCCCAGATGTGTTCACAGCTTTGGCTCAGCCATGTTTAGAAATGGGCTGCATTGGACCATTTTGTCCGATGTTCTTGCATCCTTGGATAAGCCAGATTTAGAAGATGGCATTACAGGACCAGTGTATCGGATGTACCCTCTGAATGGGTCTGCAAATTTTAGAAGATGGCAATAATGGACCAGTTTTTCGGACATTCTCTCTGCCTTCGATCTGTCATTTTTTGAAGTTGGCAATAGTGGTAAAGTTTCTGAAATGTTTTCCGTGCCTTTGATTACCCATTTTTATAAGACATCTTTATTGGACCAGTTTACCGAATGTACCTCCTGTCTTGGCGCTGCCATGTTTAGAATATGGTAATAATGGACCAATTTCAGTGACATTCTCCTTGCCTTGGGTCTGCCATTTTTTGAAGTTGGCAATAGTGGACAAGCTTTTTCGAATGTTTTCCCTGCCTTGATTTAGGCACTTTTAGAAGACGGCATTTTGGACCAATTTATTGGATGTAGTCCCTGCCATGGCGCTGCATTTTTAGAACATGGCAATAATGGACCCGTTCTGCGAACATTCTCCCTGCTTTGAGTCTGCCATTTTTTTAAGTTGGCAATAGTGGACCAGTTTCTGGAATGTTTTCCCTGCACTGACTATGCCATTTTTTGGCGATGGAAGTACTACTCAAGTTTCTATAAGCGCTGTCCGAAGTAGGCCGCGCCACGTTAAAATGCTTACTACAGCGAAATATTGCTTGCTGTCTTTAGACTTTTTCTTACTCTGCGACATAGGCGCGGTATTAATTTGCATGTCATACGCAAGAGAATGCAACTAGTGGGATATATACCTGTATATCTACAGTGCCGTAATTATCCATAAAAAGGATACGTCGATCCGTACCTATTCGATACTCTGCATAAGCAGGTGGATGTCAACACAAGGCAATGAAGCTGAAGTAACGTATGTCCGCATTCCGCTTCTTATCTGGTCGCCTCCCGCACATACCTGACGCCCGATCTTCCATATATACCTGTATATCTACAGTGCCGTAATTATCCATAAAAAGGATACGTCGATCCGTACCTATTCGATACTCTGCATAAGCAGGTGGATGTCAACACAAGGCAATGAAGCTGAAGTAACGTATGTCCGCATTCCGCTTCTTATCTGGTCGCCTCCCGCACATACCTGACGCCCGATCTTCCATACTGCATTGTAGGAGAGTTGTGCACGGAGAGCACTGCTGTTACGTACGCGCGCGCTGGCGGTAAGCGAAGCAAAGTGCGCATACCAGCAGAGACACGCATCGCATTCTTGAGCCCTTCGAAATAAAGTGTCATCTCAATCTGCTGCACTGGCCGTCAAAGGCACAACACAGAAAGTTGTGATCTGTGTATAACATATGCTTATTCTTTATGCGCAGACTTAAGAATTAGATGCCGCTTATTTTATCTTTTAGGTTCTATCTTAAAGCCATAGAAAATGAACGCCAAATCTCCTAGAGGAGTTCGCCGATGACCAGCAGGGGGTGGTGGAAAACATTTATATCAGATACAATTACAGGAGGCTACGCACGAGCTGACCCTGAGCAGACCTTCGAGGCCTGCCGAGGCGAAGACGCGCTGCTTCGCAATGCATTCAATTGTACAGCCGCTAGAGCAAATGATTGATCTGTGTTCCATGCGAACAGCAGTTTTTCTGGTGACATTTTTATTTACAGCGATAAGCTTAAACGTTCGTAGGTTCAACGTAGCACGAGTCGATCGAACGGCGCCACAGAGTCGTCGTCACACTTCGGTAAATCATATGTGCATATAAATAGCCAGGAGTAAATGCTACAGTGCAACGCTGTTGTTCAGTGACATGTGCAAAGCAGTGTATACAAACAGAAGACACACTGTAAGATTTAGCCACCGCGCGATTCACCTCTGAGCGGTAGTGTCCACTTGGATTTGCCCTAGTTAGGACCAGTAGCGGATTGAAGCACATTAGTGCAGCATCGCATCTGTCGTACCGAATCTATGCGAAAGCCTGACTTGATATGTCAGATACGCCGAACTTTAAAAACTGATGTATTAAGGGAAAACCATTAGACTGGTGCGACGTATTCTTAATCACAGCACCAAAATACAGCGGTATCTGAAAAAATGAACCGGATCCTTCCGATGTACCTGCACCCATAATCTCTTTTAACATAGCTTTTTCAGTAGAAGTGCGCACAGTTGCATCGCACGCATGCGAGTACCACCTTTTGATTTCTTCTTATTCGTTCCTGAAAGAAATCTGCACACATACAATTATTGAAGCGATTGTGATATGTGACTGATCAGTAGTCACAGAAGAATAATTTGCATGCAGGCTTGATAGAACTTCGCCAAACTGGCTTAATTTCATTTTCAACAAAATTCAGTCAGATATATGCCTACAAATTAATTGCCTCCACAACTGATTTTCTGGTTCAAATTTAAATAACTAGGTATAAAAACATGTTATAGAAGTAACTCAATTATGCCATTAAATTTCCTGTTTGGTCGTGTACTTAGGGATCGCCAGTTGTGGTACTTGGACGTTTCTGTGAGTAGTTCTATGAAATTAAAAAAACTGCACAAGAAAACATAACTTCGGTGCCAAGATGACATAGTTAGGGCGTGTCGAAATTAGAAAGGGGTTAACGCTATAGCATTACATAATGTGTACTAATGGCTCCTTGATACAACAGCTGACCACAACCTTATACAAGAAAAGAGACATTGGCTTATGACGAAGCAAAACCAAATGAAGTGGCCATTCTGCCACACTTTTGTAGCTCTTGCGAAAGCTAACTAATGTGCTACACCTTCTTTGCTATCATCTAATGCTTAAATGTGCTCTTTTAGACGAGTAAGGATGGAAGTTCTATTTTATTTAGGGTAACTAACTTCCCATTGAATAATCAAAAGAAAAACGTCTCTATAGATGTGTCATTTATTGGTCCCACGTTGCAATGCTCATAACACGATTACGACTACACAAAATGAAAAGTCCGCAAGTGATTAAGCATTGCCATTGTATTCTTCTAGCTTTGAGGTTGCAATATTGAATGGAGTTAAACATCATTTCAGAAGTGGCAGTAGGAGCTAGAACATAGATTTGAATACCAGGTGACTTCCACCAACATGTACAGCTGAGGAAAGAATAATATAAATATTTCTTTGGCATTCACATTCTTTTTCCTTACATGTGCAAGCAGAAAAGCGAACAAGAACCTGCGATATGCCACATACAATGTTTTCAAGGTACAGATCACAATATTTTAACCACTGAACAGTTCATTTCATCTGAAACTGATAACTTGCTGTCATGAACTTGGGGTTTATTCTTTGCGGCGCAGGAAATTGTACTAGGTGCACAATCAATTTGCCTTCATATGGCATTAACAGATACATCAAAGCAGCCAATAAAGGGCATTATAAGATTATAATATATATGCTTCCAATAAAATTTTTTGCTCCCAAGTCTTATTCCGAGATACGCACGGAGTACTTCGCTTGATATTCGTCAACATTAAGCACGTAGAACACCTTGTTGCTAAAAAAAAGGATGGCTACTAATTTTGAAAAGTGTACAGTCACTGCACGCTATACAGCAGTTTAATTGTATTCACTTTATCCGTCCGATCTGATGGAACAAGGCACTTTAGAAAGCTCACAACACACCTGTGCCAATTAATGTTTACCAAGCTGTATTATATTATAAGGCGTGTTCATATATCTTATTCGACTCAAGTAGATTAAGTATAGAATAACTTGACAAAAGTGTATAGGGGCATATACTTGTCATTTTCGTAATGAGTGTGAGTTTTCCCTTCAGATGATAAATGTCTCTCTGCAATTAGCCCGTGAACCCCTATCAATGTTTTCATTTTCATTGTAACACCGTTGTCTTGGTAGGAAAATATATCCACAGAAGAGACTTAATGTCTGTATTTCTTCGTTGAAATAAGTTTATGAAATTTAAATTCCTCTGACTGCGAGAGTAATTAAGTGTACTGCATACTTTTATTTAAAATTTGCTTTCACAATACAACAAATTTCAGACTGAATTGAGTACAGATTCAAATTAAAGGCAGTGTAAGGTGTTTACTGGGGTACCAAGACCGTAAGCAACGTCCGCAAACCAAAGCGACGGGGGTAGCGTTCTAATCAACAGTGCAGTACCAACAATGCTCCGGCTCCACTTCGTCTACCTCTTCGGGTTGGCGCGCGAGCTGATGGCGATCGGGATTACTACAATACCCCCGGTGGAAAAGGAGCCATCCTGGCGATCATGGTGAGGAAAGGGTAGGGGGATCATAATACGGCTTAAGGCGGTCGACATGTACAGTTTCTCGGCCGCGGCGGCTATGATCTGGAGATGGGTTCAAGGGCTCTACTACGTAATTGACGGCAGAAGATTGTTCGAGAATGCGGTAAGGTCCATGATAGCGCGATAAGTGTTTGGATGAGAGGCCGGGTACAGAGGAAGGCACCCAGAGCCAAACGTGGGCACCTGAGGGATATGAAGGCGCTGGATTTGTAGGGTCCCGGTTATGCTTTTGTTAAGCCTGGTTCTCCGTTGTGAAGGAGAGCGCCAATTTTCGGCATTCTTCGGCAAATGTGTGCGCTTCAGACAGTAGAGTGGTCTCTGAAACGTCGGGGTGGTAGAGCAGGATAGTATCCATGGTGGACATGGGTTCACGACCATATAAAAGAAAGAAGGGGGAGAACCCAGTCGTCGTCTGCGTAGCCGTATTGTAGGCGTACGTTGCGAAAGGCAGCACTTGGACCCAATTAGAGTGAGCGCCATCAACGTACATGGCTAGCATGTCACTAAGAGTGCGATTAAATCGCTCAGTCATGCCGTTCGTTTGGGGGTGATACGCTGTGGTGCTCCGGTGAATGATCTGGCACTGTCTGAGGAGGGCTTCGACAGTGTCGGAAAGAGACGCACGTCCGCGGTCACTGATCAATTCTTTCGGTGCGCCGTGACGAAGATCGAGGCGATGCAGAATGAACGAAGCAACATCCCGTGCGGTGGCAGACTGCAAGGCCGATGTTTCCACGTAACGGGTTATGTGGTCAACGGCTACGATGACCCAGCGGTTGTTAGCCGACGTAGTCGGAAGCGGGCCATACAGATCGATACCGACACAGTGAAAAGGACGGCTGGGGCAAGGCAATGGCTGCAACGGAGCGGCTGGCTGAGGGGATGGATTCTTGCGACGTTGGCAGGCGGTACAGGATCGGATGTACTGACGAATGAAGCGGTACATGCCGCGCTAGTAATATCTCATGCGCAGTCGAATAGGTTTTCATGACACCTGTATGGCCGCATTGGGGATCGGCGTGGAAAGAGGCGCAGATTTCAGCACGGAGATGTCGCGGAATCACGAGAAGCCACTTTCGCCCTGTAGGATGGTAATTGCGGCGGTATAAAAGTCCATCACGAGTGGCAAAGTGGTGGGCCTGACGACGAAGTGCACGAGACGGAGAGAGCTCTGCGGGCGTAGACAGGAATGTTAAGAGGGAGGATATCCATGGATCCTTCTGCTGCTCAGATTTCTTCTTGGTAATGTTGAGCGGCGACATATCATAGGCACAAACGAAGCCAGCCGTCGAGTCGTTAGGAAGCGGTGAACGGGAAAGGGCATCAGCGTCGGTGTTCTTACGTCCAGAGCGATAGATGACGTGGATATCGTACTCCTGAAGACGTAACGCCCAGTGGGCGAGGCGGCCGGAGGGGTCTTTCAGGGAGGATAGCCAACAGAGCGCGTGGTGGTCGGTAATAACGTACAATGGGCGACCGTAAATATAAAGACGAAACTTGGTAATGGCCCATATGATGGCCAGACACTCCTTTTTGGTCACAGAATAGTTCTATTCCGCTTTTGTGAGGGTACGACTAGCGTACGCGACGACATACTCGGTATATCCAGGTTTCCGTTGAGCAAGAACAGCGTCCAGACCTACGCCGCTTGCATCAGTGTGTATTTCGGTCGAGCAGACAAGGTCAAAATGGCGGAGTATAGCGGGAGATACCAGTAGACGGCGTAGTGTACTGAACGCAGCATCACAGGCTGGTGACCAAGAGGAGAGGTTCGGCGAGAAGTTGCGTTAAAGGGGCGATGATACTGGCGAAGTTGCGTATAAAACAGCGGAAATACGAACTTAGACCGATAAAAATGCGAAGTTCTTTCAAGGTTGTGGGCTTGGGGAAGTCTGCGACGGCACGAAGTTTGGTAGGATCCGGTAGAGCGCCATCCTTGGATATGACATGACCAAGTATTGTGAGCTTGGTAGCGACAAAGTGACATTTCTTCAAGTTGAGCTGTAGGCCGGCTTCAGTAAGGCACGTAAGGACACGCTGAAGGCGCAGAAGGTGGGAAGGGAAATCTTTCGAGAAAACGACAATGTCATCTAGATAACAAAGACACGTTTCCCATTTGAGCCCACTGAGAATGTTATCCATCATTCTCTGGAAGGTGGCGGGGGCGTTGCACAGTCCGAACGGCATCACATTGAATTCATACAAGCCATCGGGAGTGATGAAGGCTGTTTTCGGGCGGTCAGCTGAAGCCATCGGTACTTGCCAATAGCCAGAGCGCAAATCTAGCGACGAAAAGAACTCCGCCCCTTGCAAACAATCTAGCGCGTCATCAATTCGTGGCAGTGAGTAAACATCTTTGCGGGTTATCTTATTCAGACGCCGGTAGTCCACACAGAAGCGGATCGTGCCATCCTTCTTCGTCACCAACTCTACGGGGGAGGCCCAAGGGCTATGAGATGGTCGTATGATGCCCCGTTGAAGCATATCGGCGACATTGTCACGAATGACGCGGCGCTCAGTGGGCGACACGCGATATGGCCGCTGCCGCAGGGGAGCATGAGGACCAGTGTCGATTGCATGAGAAACGGTCAAGGCGCGGCCCAAGGAAGGCTGGGACACGTCAAAAGATGCACTGAAGCGCTGAAGGAGGGCGACTATTTGGTCCCGTTGGGCGGACGGAAGGTCGGTCGCGATAGCTCGATGAAGGGCGTCGACAGGAAGCTCATCACTCGTAGCAGCACAAGACGTCAGGGCAGCGACGTGAGGAAAAACTTCAGGTTCGGAGAGCATGTAAGTGCGATTAGGGTCTAGCTCTTCAATGTAGCCGAGGCACTCCCCGCGAAGAAAGCTGTTGGGCAGGGAAAAGGGTTGGAAGCATAGATGACACTGCTGCCATCAGAAATCGTTAGAACGGCGAAAGGAAGAAGGAGGCGGTTATGGTGGGCGGAAGCGAGTTTGGGCGTAAAGAGAAGAGGACTAGGGAGGGCAGATGTCGAAATAAGGGGAACGAGAACAGAAGAAAAAGGAGGAATGTCGGTGTCTGCAGCTACAAGAAGTTTAGCAGGGCGCACAGGCGGGTCACACAGGGAAACATTACACACAGGGGAAAGCTCAACTTAAGCACAGGCACAATCAATCAGAGCACTGTGAGTCGACAGAAAGTTGTAGCCGAGGGTGATGTCGTGGTAGCAGTCGTAAAGCACCACCATCTCGACGAAATACGTATTGTCTTTGATGCAAACTCGTACCGTGCACGCTGCCACAGGGGTGATGCGCTCTGAACTGGCCGTACGAAGCGAAAAGGCAGAAAGCGGCGTCGTGACCTTGCGAATTTTGCGGCGAAGGGCATCACTACTTACGGAAACGGCAGCACCTGTATCCACCAGCGCAAGAACGGGAAAACCTTCTACGAACACTTCAATGACGTTGGCAGGAGGAGGCGGAGGACTTAACGAGTTCGTCAAACGTGCAGTTCTTGCCTCCGGAGCTGCGGCATTTAGTTTTCCCCTTGCGTAGGGCCCTGTCGCCGGAGCATTGGCGAAATGGAACGTCGGCGAGGCGAAGGCGAACGGCGTGTTGACTACTGAGCCCGAGGTGGAGATGATCCAGAAGAGACGTTTCTCAAGGGCGGCCCGGGATCGTAGTGGTACTGACGGACTGTGTTCTCAGGATGAAGCGGGCGCTGACGGCAAAGGCGAACGACGTGACCCGGGAGCCCGCAAGCATAGCAAATTGGGCGATTGTCGGTGGTTCGCCATGAGTTCGTAATGCGGCGTCGCTGTCAAGGGATTGGAGACTGAGGGGCCATGAAGCGAGGTGGAACATAAAATGTAGGGCCGTTCTGGTAAGCCAATGTAGGAAGCGGACGGCGCGTTCCAGCGGTTACTTGAGCGTAAGTGTGTGGGGCTGGCACAGGAGCAATGGGAACACTAGACGGCAGCGCTTCGGCGACTTTCTTCTCGATAACTTGGCGGATAGCAGGCGAGATGGATGGCGCGTTGGCCGGCGCTAATTGCGAAGTGCAGACGGTCGGCTGAACTGGATGGAGGAGGGACAGCTGGCGTGTAACTTCTTCGCGGATGAAGTCTTGGATATTCTGCATAAATTGAGACTGTTCCGCAGACGGCGTAGCCAGTGCCAAGCCAGCAATGCCGGCAGGTGTGGCAGCCCGTCGCGTAGAAGCGCGCTGCTTTCGTAGCTCGTCAAACCTCTGGCACAGTGTTATAATGTCGGATACGGAAGTAGGGTCTCTGGCCGACATCATATAGTACGCATCATCAGTGAGACCTTTTAGAACATGTGTGACTCTTTCGGGCTCGGGCAAGGACGGTCAACCACGTCCTCAATGTAGCTAGTAAACGTTTCTTCGGGACGTTGAAGCCGTGCATGGAGGCATTGTTCGGCGCGGAGTTTACGTACCGCAGGACGGCCGAAGACATCCGCGAAGTTTTTCTTGAAGACAGACCACGTCGGAAGATCGGCTTCGTGGTTTCGAAACCACAGATTCGCCACGTCCGTGAGGTAGAAGAGGACGTTGCTCAGTTTTATGGAATCGTCCCAGAGGTTGTAAGTGCTGACGCGCTCGAAAGAGGCCAGCCAGTCGTCAACGTCATGGTCGTCGGTACCACTGAAGAAAGGTGGGTCACGGGGGCGTTGTGCCCCGGGACAGAAGATGGTGGCAGGAGTGGCAGGGATGGGCGCCGATGGTTGGCTGGGAGCGTCCTGCATGGTTGTGACCGAAGGCGGTTCTGCCCCGCCGGGGTGGTGCAGTGGTAAGACGCCCGACTACTGTGCCGGAGTTCCCGGGATCGAATCCCGGCCTCGGCGGCTGCGTTTCGATGGAGGCGAAACGAAGTGGCGTCCGTGTGCTGTGCGATGTCAGCGCACGTTAAAGATCCCCAGGTGGTCGAAATTACTCCGTAGCCCTCCACTACGGCCCCTCTTTCTCTCTATCCACTTTCACTCCCACCCTCATCCCTTCCCTTACGGCGCGGTTCAGGTGTCCACAGATCAAGTGTGACAGATACTGCGCCTTTCCCTTCCTATGAACCAACCAACCAACCAACCAACCAACCGAAGGCGGTAGCGTGCGGTTCCGAAGTTCCAGGGTGAAATTTGCGAGCAGGACTGGGGCGACGACCGAGATACCTCCACCAAGTGTAAGGTGTTTATTACGGGTACAAAGACCGTGAGCAACGTCCGCAAACCAAAGCGACGGGGGTAGCGTTCGAATCAACAGTGCAGTATCAACAAGGCTCCGGCTCCACTTTGTCTACCTCTTCGGGTTGGCGCGCGAGCTGATGGCAATCGGGATTACTACAGCAGCATTTATAGCTGCTTCTGAACATATTCCATCACAAACGAGACAAGTGAGGAAGGTTTTCAGAGTAAAGATTCTCTACACCTGATTCATACTGATTATGAAGACAAAACATTTTTATGTTCATTTAAAAATTTGCTTGATGTGCAACATTTTGTACTGTAGATCTTGTTTAGACACACAATGCACCATGTTAGAGCCACCATGAAATTCTGACTTCTGAAACTACACACTTATACAAATCTGATAAGTCATTACCTTCCATTTCAATTGTAGTCTTACACAGGATGTTACTCATACAATCCTAGCAATAATATAAAATTACACAAATCGAGATTAACCTAGAACAAATATTATATAGTATGACACTACCATATGGCTGCTTGAAATAATCAGCTTGTCTTGTTAAGAATTAGCTGTTACCAATACGACTGCTCATGACTACATTTCTAAGTGATGCCTTCGCCTGCATTACTGAAGCCCTATTTAACCAGGCCAGTCATTTAATCCACATGGTAGGAACAGCTCCTCTGCTAATTATGATAGCCTGAACCAAATGATAGTTGTGAGATATTATAAGCACCACCGGCTCATGGTGAGTATGGCATTTGTGGCCATTTACTTCCGCAAAAAGGCAATATGGTGGTTACATGGACTAACAGCCACATAAATAAATAGAGGGAAGTTAGTGTGGACATACATCTGCCAAGTGACACGCAGAGCCTTGCATGTTATTATTGAAACACCTGTTGCTGTCAACAGACGCTCACTGACATTCACGGACCAAGAGTGATAGAATAATGAAAAAGGGGGTCCTAGGCTAAAGAGGATGTAACCCCCATTCTCCCGTGTTGGTCCTTCCTTACTACCATACTACACTTCTGCAATATACCTCGTTTCATTCTAACTGCCCGAACACAAAGAACAAAATGTGACCACTGTAATTAGTGAGAAAGTGGTGCGTTCGCAGCACAGAATACAAGCGGCATAATCAACATTCAGACATAGCAGTAAAAATACTATGTTATTCTATTCTAGGACTCACTCTGACAATGAATATTTTCCTCCTCTACAGTTGCAGAAACGATCGCAAGGAACTTCGTTAAACATATGTTGGGAAATAGAAATGGTGGTGGTGGAGATTTTCTTTATTGCATCTGTTATCCCAACTGCATATTTTTTGACGTTTCCCACCACCACAGGATAGAGGAATCGACAGGACACAGTCTCCAATACTATAAACAGTTGGTTCAGATCACATCACGTGAAAGGAACTAGCTTCGAGAGTGGTGGGGAATTCATATTTTTCGGCTCAACATGTTCTCCCCAACTGCTCAATTATTAAGGCCAATTAGGGGCTTTTCTAATTTCCAAAACCTGTTGCTTATAAGTTTCATTGCTTGTGGCTCCATATATGGAGCAGGTAAGAATGGGCCCCCTCCTCCTACCCTTGGAGGTGAGGCCCTGGGCTGCAGCCTCTACCTTAATCGAGCGCAGCTGACCAACACAGTCATGAGGCATCTTTTCCTATAATTGTGGATATTCTGTTTAAGTAACTTTATCACATGGTCAGGTAATGATACGAACAAGTGGGCAAGTTAGCCAGACATAGTAGAAACCGAGGCAGCATAACAGCTGCCTCTAACATCCTCTAGGATCCTGATACTGCGCTGCTTCACTTGAAACTAGTCAGGTAATGAAATGAGATGTGTAATGATGCAAGAACACAGTAGCAATGAATACTCCAAGACTATGCCAATTGCGTAACATCAAGAGTTTATGCCCCTGCAGTTTGCGTAAGCAGCCCAGGAATGGTGCCAATAATAAATTTCATTATACAAACTATACTGTATTCCAATCATGTTCAAATGCATGTCTTAAGCTTTAATATGTACTAATGTTTGTACCTCTGCACTCATATATATTATTTGCATTCGCAGTTGCTCACTTCAAGGTATTGCACTAAAATGCAACCTTACATGAGATATTTAAGTCATTTCATTTCTAAATAAAAGAATGCCATACAAAAGTGCTTTCAAAAGTATGCTGTTATTTTAATATTTTTTCCATTAATTGAGTCGATATTCATTGCAGCATCTTTCACGAAATCAATAACCTTCAAAATATCATATCTAGTATTGTGGTTTCCGTACCAATATGCTAAAAAGTTCACAAAGAACGCTCTTGAAAGCACGTTTTACATGCAAGACCAGCGCACTTTCTCGCGCAGGCCAGACATTTCAGCAAGCTAAAGATTGGCCGGTCATTTTAGCTTGTATTTTTTATTGGTCATTGATTGCAGTTGTGTAACTCCTCTTGATCTCCTCTTGTAACTCCTCTTATGTGTAGCCGTCAATTTGGCAAGATGCAAGCCTTGACATTTTCTTCACTCACCTCAACAATGAAAACATCACTATGAAAAAGCAGCCACCCACTTTCACATGTTGCTCAACTTTTGCAAATGTCCGTGTGCGCTGCCTTTCTTCTGACATCCTGCGGCTAAGCTGTGTCAGTTGTTTGTTGGTAGTTCTGAGCATTTTCTTAATTTATCCTAAGTAACCATCGAAAGGCAAAGGCACTGCATTCGTCTACAGGCCCATGCTCAAGACATTGCTCTGCAGAGTGCACCAAACTGTGTACATTGTACACCAGCTGCTTCATCCCAAAAAGTATAACAAACTAAAGAACAAAATATATTAGCAGATCTCAGGCAAAGCTGTTCAGAACTACGTGATATTCAGGTGCAGCCAGTATTTGCAAATCCATATATAGGTGTAGGAATTGTTCGTATTTCTCTTTGGGCAGGGGAGATTTGAGAACTACATGCCCTAGGTAGAGCAGAAATGCTCTGAAATCAATGTCTTTGCAACGGTCCATTTCCTCTGTTCCTCTGGGTGTTTGCTGGAAGAAATTTTGAAAAGCTTTAGTCGTGTCTCTCAACCTGTTCTTCAGCTTATTCCGCTCATCTATGCTCAGTCGTGCAGCATGCCATTGAGTGACTCAATTTTTTAGCAGCTGCCGCATTACTACCAGACAGGCAATGTGCATTTATTTTGTAGGAAACAATGCTACCATGTCAATGTTCAACTTAGTGAAAGGGGAAACACCAGTGTAGTGCCGCTTATCTTCCTGCGAAGGAAATGATGCATCACTTCTCTGTGATGAATGGCGGTGTTGAAATGTTAGTCTGTTCTCCATATAGCCGTCCTTTTGGCTGAATCTTTCACAAGCATGGCAGCCTCCGTGTACTATAATTGTATTTACAAAGCTCCTTGCTGGAACATCGCAGATCACAGCTGCCAGTGGCACAGTGGTACTAGTCCCTTTCAAATTTAAAGCACTGATGCTCAGGCTGTACACTTCTAGAAATTGGGCCACAAATTGCCCCAGACAAGGTGGCTTCCCTGCACAACAGTAAACACTAACTCTGGGTTCTTAAGGTTGGTTATGCGGCAAATTAGTGGCCACAAACCAAACTGGCTACTTTTATGCAAAAGCAGGCCACCTATTTTGGCATGCAACCTGATGTTCTCGGGCACAGGTCTTTTCCCAATAGCTTGCGGGATGCCTTTGGCAGGGCTGAAATGAACAAAGCTGTCATTGTGCTCCAGCTATGCTCTCCATTGCATCTGCAACACGTTTCTTGCATCGTATGGGATCTCCGGAATCCCGCGACGACGGCAAAAGTCGAGCATATCATTGAGCAAAGCGTGCGTGATGTTGTGCTTGCTAGCTATGACAGCCAACTCCTGAGTCGCCGTGAGACTATAAAAATTTTTTATCAGGCTGACCATATTCTCAGCCGATGGATTGCTAAATTTCAGAATCTCATTACTTCACTCTGCGGAGCTTGTGGCATGATCATTTCTTGAATGTTCTACAATATATAAATCATCCATAGAGAGGTCTGAGCTTGAAGCATCATCACTTCGCCTGCTTACTGTGCACAAGGTGCTGCTCCCTGATGATTATCAGACTCACGCAGAAATGGTGCTGGCGGATCTGCAGGTGGCACGGTTCTACTAGTGCAAGCGTCGGTGGCACGCTTTTACTAGTGGAAGCGTCGTTGGCGCAGACTCCGATTCTCCGATGCGTTGCTCTTTCGAGCGGTAACAGAGGTGGCAGGACGCGAACGTCGAGTAACAATGCTTCACTCTGTGGTAGTTTCTTGTCCCCATGTTCGAAACTTGACAACACAGATTCGACCGCCTGCCGCGGAATACCGAGCGCTTGCAAGATCCCCCGGTATTCTTTGTTGATGATGCGGTACTTGAGCCTTTTTGCGCTCGTGACGGACCGCGAAGCTCAGCGGTAAGGGACGAGGACCGAAAGAGGTGCACAAAAGGACAACAGATATATGCGGCCCGTACCTCTACACCACAGAAACGCAGCGATGGCAAGCGGGCGCCCACTTGGAACCACGTTGGAAGAAAGAGGCCAACCGAAGGCGGCGTGCCGAGTCGAAGCGGCCAGTTAGTGTGGGCGTCAGTGCACTGTACCGCTCCGCAAGGAGCGAGCGCGAAGGACATCGCCGGTGCTGAGGGTGGCTTGTTTTGATGGCACTTCATTTCGAAACATGTGATGCTCGCTTGCATGAAACTATTTCTTTTGCATTCCACGCAACAAATAAACTCATAATTATTTATCGAAGAAGCTGTCTCCTTCGCGCTTGGCTAGATTTCAATGCATAATTTAACAGCATGAGACGCTGCTTATGTAACAGTACTGAGCTGAGAACATAAAGAAGTTGCGGATTGACGCTGCATTCACGCGTATATTGCGTTACGGCACATGTTGAATGGTGTAAAAACTGATTTCGGGATAATAAAATTGATGTTATATACATAAATATATAGGATAAGGTATATTACCAGATATTTAAATCAGGTTGATTATCTCGTTTGTCAAAAGCAGCATCTATACCAGGATACTTCTAAAACACCAAGTGATCAAGCGCAGGATAACGACAGCGCGCCTCCTTGGTGTAAGCATGAGATGCATATCAACTATCAGCAAGCACTTATAAGTATAAATACACGCCGTAAATGTACGCTGTCTTCCAAACCGCGATGTGGGCCTTCGATCTATCGCCATATAGTGGGTTGTTTGAATTAAGATCTTCTTTTTCATCTGATGCAGCTACATAAAAGTACAAGGAAGACTGTTGATGGCGCACTATACCAGGATGGCTCTTTTAATTGGCCAGGCAAGGCAACATATTGACACGTGCTTCAGGGCGTCAAGGGTATGAAGAAGAGGCTGGGGAGGGAGAAGAAGAATGAGGGTTAGACGGACATTTGTAGTCGTGGTCTTGCTTCCATCAATCCCTGTGTAAATAAACCCCCCTGTGCATACTAAGCGCGTAACAGTTGTGGCGGAGGTGCGAGATATCGACCTAGGTGCGTTCCATCCAACGAAGGAGCCGTAGTCTCGTTGTATTGCCACAGGTGCCATGGAACATGACTGCAGACGGCAATACCGAGCAACTGGGACCACCGACGGCGAACAACTGGCCACACTACAGAGAGCCCCGGACATTTTTTGGAAAACCTGATGAAGACGTCGACGAGTGGCTCAAATACTACTAAAGGATGAGCGAATACAATCGATTGAACGCGGCTAATAAACTGGCTAATGTGGTGTTCTTCCTTGCTAATGATAAATTTAGCAAAAAAACTGTGGACCCGCACTGATATTGGCTTTACTTTATACGCGGACGACATCAACATCTGGGCTACTCAGGGATCCTTGGCGCAAAAAGAAGCTCTGCAAGCCGCTATAGACCTAGTCGAGGAATTTGCCGGGGAGAGTGGTCTTCAATGCTCCCCAGAAAAATCCGAACTTATCAGGCTACACAGAAGAAATTACAAGTGCCCAGGAGAAATTCAGCTCTCTCTAGGAGACCAGATAATTCAAGAGAAGGACAAGATCAGAGTTTTGGGGCTGTGGTTGCAAAGCAATTTGAGAGTGGATTATACAATCAAAACACTCAAAACCACAGTCAACCAAATTTCAAGAATGATTAGAAGGGTGACCTGGCACCGGAAAGGGATGAGGGAGGAGGACACCCTCCGCCTTGTACAGGCCCTAGTCGTTAGCAGGATTACCTACGGGCTCCCATATCATGAAATTAGATTCACTGATAAAAGGGCCATTGACACTATCATAAGAGGAGCCTATAAAACGGCCCTAAACCTCCCACCAGCAACATCAACGGAACGTCTTTGGGCACTCGGAGTGCACAACAACTTCGAGGAGCTCAAGCAGGCGGTTCTAGAGAGTCAGAAACATCGCCTAACAACAACGTAGGCGGGTAAGGAAATCCTGTCAAAACTAGGGCTATGGCAGGCACTAAGAACTTCTGAGATCAAATCACAAATTCCGACATCCACAAGAAACAACATCTATGTGAACCCTATACCCAAGCACATGCACCATGAGTTACAAAAGGGTCGAAGGAAAGCCAGAGTCAAATCATTGGAAAAAACAATTGTCTAAAGACGCGGAAGTTGTCTACGTGGACATAGGGGCTTACGGCGAACCTGGCAAGTTCACAATAGCTGCAGTTGACCACAAGAAGAGGCCAATTATTCAGGCATCGATCTATGCCAAGGATCCTGCGGAAGCGGAATCACTGGCAATAGCCATCACCATAAAAACACAAGACAACCAAAATAAGTCATCACACGTAGTGACGGACTCCCAACCAGCCTGCAGGGACTACCTGGCCGGAAAACCTCACAAAAGAGCGTGTGCAATATTACGTTCCATCTCCCAGACGCACACAATTATATGGACACCTGGACACGAAGGCCTAGAAGGAAATGAGGTAGCGAATGATCTAGCCCGAGCTAGATCATTCGCTACCTTCCTTCCTCGGACACTATAGACTGGAGAAAAATACAAACAAACACATTCCCTAATCTTCAAATTTTAAATACGATAAGCCCAACAAAATACACGAGTTACTGTCCTTGGTGCGGTGCAAGCCCCACACTCTTTCACATCTCTTGGGAATGCCAGGACAAACCTGACCCAACGTTAATAGTGCCATGCCCGACACATGAGCAGTGGGAGGCGGCCCTGACCAGCGACAACCTGGACCAGCAAGCCTGGATTATCCAGCTAGTCCGCAAGTCAGCTGCTGCCAGCGGAGCCCTGGACTAGGGGCACCGACCACCCAGCTCCTGCGAATTTTTACTGATTATATGCTCATTAAAAGTTTTCTCTCTCTCACTCTCTCCTTTCTGTAACTGCCTTCGACTGGTTCGACAATCATAAGGATTCACTATCTACATGGGCTGCCTTTACAAGCGAGATAAAGAAAAAAATTTTGGAGACGAAACTGCCAAGAACAAGCTTGCGGAACAGACATTGCTTCACTGAGCGCAAGTTCCGGAAAAACTTCCACTGCATATATCGAGGCTATTTTGAAGCTATGCAAGCTAGTGAATTCCAGAATGAACGAAGAAGATAAAGCCGGCCGCCTCCTAAAAGGAATAGCGGAACATGTTTACAATTTCCCGATTAGCAAAGAGAGCCTGAGCACCACCGCCGACGTTTTAAAACACTGCAGAACATTTGAAGCTCTCAAGCTGCGTCGAATCACTCCTAAATTCGGAATACTGGCCAATATAACCTCTGTAGCCAGTGTTGAAGCATGTTCTCAACTTCCGATGGCTGATATGATACGAGAAATTGATCGTGAGGAACCGTTCAGGTGCAGGGACACCATCTGCCGTTAAGAATATCTGCGGCGCAGTAGTGAACCGCAGGCAGATGTTGCCGCCCTTTCCACTCCGTGGGTACAACCTAGAGGCGCTTCGGATATGGACGTTCGTACAACTCTGCCTAAAGTTATGTCCATCGGACGACGGGAATAAGGTCCGCCTACCCTAGAGACCTGGTTCGTCAGCAGCGAGAGCCTGGCTACAACCAACGTCGCGACTTTGTTAGTCAGGACTATTATGCTGATGGCTGGTGCCCTCAACCTGAGTGTTACAGGTGTGGCATTTCAGGGCACCTGGCTAAATATTGCCGCCGCTTCCCTGCTAAAGACTACCGACCACCGGCGGACATTCACGGACGACTGCACACTGAACAGCAGCGATCCCCGACTATGTCCACTTGGGACACATACCATTCGACTTATTTGTGGAGTTCATCACTTGCATCTGATTGCAGTGTGACGCCGCCACCCCTGCGCCAGCGGCGGTCACCTTCCCCGCGGCGTTGTTCTTCCCCTCCGTCTCCGGGAAACTAGGAGGCTTGGCCGATGGAGGGGAGGCCGCCGGCGAGTCGACGATGTGCATACCTCTACCCGTGTTTATGCTAAAGAAACCTCGTCGCTCGATTTAGGGGCGTTTTCTGTGTCTGAAGATATTGTTTTACCTGCGATGTGCGGAGAATTCATTCAAGTTATTTCATCCACAAATTTGTGCGAGGATTTCGACGCCATAGTGGAGCCTACAACGCTTGCCTGTGCAAAGAAGAGTGTCTTGGCGCCCCGTTGCATAGTTTCAGTAACCAGATGTCACATCTTGTTGTGGACTGTAAACTACTCAGATGAGCCAGCCGTGTTGCCTCGTAGCATGAGGCTCGCTTATTTCGACGAAGGTCTGTCGATTTCCGTGGCGGCACTATGTAACTGTGCGCTTGAAGAGAAAACATCTCATTTGGCAGAGCCTCGAATCCAGGCAATGATAAATACATCTTTAGGAGCACAGGAGCGCCGAATTTCGACTGACCTGCTTTCCAAGCATGTTACGGTGTTCAATTTCGCCAGAGATCAGCCACCGATTCCAAATTCTCGCATTCATCATTCGATTGATACTGGAAACTCTCGCCCGATCAGAAAGAAGCCCTATCCTGTGTCTCCGACCGAACGTCAGCTTATTGACGAATACGTTCATGACATGCCCCAACGAGGCGTTATGCAGGAATCTTCAAGTAATTTGGCGGCTCCAGTTATCCTCGTTAAAAAGAAAGACAACACATGGCGTTTCTGTGTGGACTGACGTCGCCTTAACGCCGTAATCAAAAAATATGAATATCCGCTTCCACGTATTGACGATGCAATCGACTGTCTTCATTCGGCGTCATACTTCTCGGTAGACGAGATCTGGGTACTGGCAGATACCGATGAACCCAAGCGTCAAAGAAAAGGCGGCACTTATGGAACCCGATGATCGCTATGAGTTCAACGTAATGCCCTTCTGATTGTGCATTGCGCCTGCCACGTTCGAACGATTCATAGATACCGTTCTGCTCTGACTCAAGGGGAACATTTGTTTGTGCTATTTGGATGACGTTGTGACCTTCGGCAAGGCCTTTCAGGAGCACAATAGTCGCCTCGCCATCGTTCTTGACTGCATTAAGAGAGCAGGCCTCGTCCTCAACTCTAAGAAATGGCACTTCGGAGGACGTCAAACAATTGTTCTTGGATGGTGTTAGGCCTGATCCTCAAAAGATTGCGGCTGTAACCAGCTTTACAGCACCAAAATTAGTGAAGCAGCTTCGAAGCTTTTTAGGACTGTGCTCATATTTTCGTCGTTTTGTGCCCAGATTCGCTGATATAGCGTACCCGTTCAGGTGCCTTTTGCACAGCGATACACCGTTCAATCGGACTGCTGACTGCAATTCTGCCTTCCGCCACCTCAAATTCTTTCTGACATCAGGACCTATCCTACGTCATTTCTGTCCTTCTGCCCCCATCAAAGCTCACACTGACGCTAGTGGTGTGGGCGTTGGCGTTGTGCTCATCCAGCGTCATGGCACCGACCAGCACGTGATATCTTATGTTAAAAGGCGGAACGTAACTACACCGTTACTGAACAAGCGTGCCTCGCAGTGGCTTTCGCGGTAAACGATTTCGTTCCGACGTATATGGCAATGTTTTTACCTTCGTCACCGACCACCATTCGCTCTGTTGGCTCGTAAATCTTCGTGACATTTGCCGTCGGCTCGCTCGATGGGCATTGCGGTTGCAAGAGTTTAACTTCGCTTTGGCATACAAAAGCGGCCGTCAACATCCTGACGCTGACTGTCTGTTACGCTTGCCGCTTCCGTCAACTGGTAGTGATGATGACCACTTTGATGACTACCTGGCGCCTATCTCGGCAACGTTTCCTGATCCTCAACTGTTCCAGACAGAACAACACAACGATCAGACTTTGGCACCGCTCTTCTCTGCCGTTCGCGATTCAACAGATGAGCGTTTTTGCCTTTATGCCAGCCTGCTTTACAAGAAGAATTTCAACCCCGGAAACGCACGCTTTCGTCTCGTCGTGCCGGAAAACCTCCGTATTCCCGTTCTTGAAATGATGCACGACGATGCCACCTCGGGCCACTTTGGTGTCGCCCGGACCCTTCATCGCACACAGGAACGATTTTACCGGCCGAAAAGGCGTCAAGCCATTCATCGCTATGTAGCCAGTTGTGTCAAATTCCCGTAGTACAAGCTCCCTACTTCCCGTCCACCGAGACCACTGCACCCTACTGCGCCATCAACCGCACCCTTTTAGCAGGTGGGCATCGATCTCTTGGGTCCTTTTCCGCGATCTTCGACTGGTAACCGGTGGATAGCGGTATGTGCTGTCCATCTCACTCATTATTCAGAAACAGCCCTCTCAGCCACTGCTTATGAGGTATCCAAATTTCTTCTGCAATTTTTCTTCCTGCGCAATGGCCCTCCTCGAGTTCTGATCAGTGGCCGTGGGCGCCAATTTACAGCTGTAGTTATCGAAGAACTCCTTCGTCTATGCGCCTGCGATTACGGTCATTCAACACCTTATCACCTTGTCACCTGCAATCGAATGGAATTGTTGAACGGACCAACGGAACTCTGACCACTCTGTTGGCGATGTACGTGGACTCTGATCATAAGAACTAGGATGACAGCCTCCCTTTCATTGCATACGCGTATAACACTGTACAGCATGAGACGACTGGCTACAGTCTGTTTTACCTCCTTTATGCTCGAGTTCCAAGCATCTGTCTTGATACCATCCTTCCTTTCTCCCTCCACAACGAGACTTCTATCGCCGCTACTTTATGTCGAGCCGAAGAAGCTCGCCGCGTTGCCCGCTTCCACATCCTGGACTCAGAGGAACGTTAGAAGGAGCGTTATGACAACCGACGCCCACATGTCAATTATGTGCCTCGTTATTTAGTGTTGCCGTGGACGCCGCTGAGCAAGCGTGGTTTAGTCCGGAAACTGATGTTTCGATATAGCGACCCTTTTGTCGTTGTGGAGCGCCTGAGTGACGTGAACTATGTAATTTCTCGCCGCACCGAATGTGGCCGATGCTCACGCTGGACCCAGGTGGTGCATGTGGCTTGGCTAAAAAGGTTCCATCTCCGCCACCTTCAATAAACTATGTGAAGAACCTGTGTGAGATAAACTAAGCAAAGACGAATAAGAAAAAAAAAAAGCCTAGTTTGGAGAAAACAAGAAAGATGAGAATGTGGATGGTGGCTCGAGGAGCGCGAGGCACGAGGAGAGGAGAAGAGGTAAGCAACGGACCCGATTTGTTGTCCACGGAGTTCGGAGTAGTGCGAATTCTGCCAAGCCTGACCCGGGAATCCAGACCTAGGGCCTGCCGGCCGCATCCTGTCCTGTTCCTCCTCCTGTTCCAGGTGATCGCACCCGGAAGTGCCACAGCGTCAGCTCATCACGGCTGCTTTAGCGGCAGCTCTTCACTGGCACGAGCGTTCGGCGCCGTGCTGGACCTACGCACATCGGGAAGATCGGACCCATCAGTCGTGGTACGGCAACCCGAGGCCTCGTGCTTCCACTGGGCCCCATCCGGTGGCCTAGCCTTTCGCTAGGCCTGCCGAGGCCCCATGTCAGTGACCCTATAAGGCTTGACCAACCGGAGCATCTACACTGACTTGGCTCTCCTTCCTACCCAACGAACTGGTGACTCTTGTCAATTTTGTGTTTACTCATACTCTCGTCCCGTCCGTGTGCGCAGATAAAGTTATTCGTTCCTAAAATGGTCGGTCTGGCCGTATATTTCGATTGGTATCATTGAATAAGCCACAGAACGATGACAAGGAGGCCCGTAGATTCTAAAGAAAGAACCTCACAAACTGCTTGCCCTGGGAGCTTCGTCTGCGACGGGGAAGTATCACGTGCTTCGTGGCGTCAAGGGAAGGAAGAAGAGGCTGGGGAGGAAGAAGAAGAACGAGGGTTAGACAGATGTTTATAGTCGTGGTCCTGCTTCCATTATTCCCTGTGTAATTAAACCCCCTTGTGCGTACTAAGCACGTAACAATATCACTGAATGAGTTTCTGATGTCCCGGTGAGCGCCACGCGTCTTCTGCTTGAGCACACACATTTCCCAGGGGTAGCAAATACAGTTTATTTGCGCAGAAGACAGAGTGAAATCTTATACCTGCACAGAATAAAGTGCTTACATAAGGAAAAAAAGAATATATCGTGTTAGGGGGCCTGAATACTAACTGAGGTTGCGAAATTTCAGCACACCTGCCGCTGATCTGGAGCAGCAAAGATAACCGCCCTCTTAGAGTCACTTACCTAGGCGGCCTCTTCCGACCACACCAGCCTTGCTTTTCCGCTGCCCAGCCTTCGAAGCACCACTAGCTTTCACTGTGCGAGGAACCTCCTTGACCCGGACGCATGAAGAGAGAGAGGGAGAGACATAAACGCCCGGATGCACGTTTTCACTAAGAAGCACCAACACTGTGCTGAAAAAAATTGTCTTGCGAACAGTGCACAGTTGTCACGAAAGAAAGGCGACATTCTAAAAGAAGTAAAGTATGTATCGGTTATGGTTATGGGGTTTAACGTCCCAAAGCAACTCAGGCTATGAGAGACGCCGTAGTGGAGGACTCCGGAAATTTCGACCACCTGGGGTTCTTTAACGTGCACTGACATCGCACAGCACACGGGCGCCTTGCTTTTCGCCTCCATCGAAAAACTGCCGCCGAGGCCGGGATTCAATCCCGCGTCCTTGGGAACAGTAGTCGAGCGCCGTAACCACTGCGCCACCCCGGCGGGGGTAAAGTATGTATCGTTGCGAGCGGTACGTAAATTAGATATAGCCAGAGCACATTTACCTATGAGCATAAATGTGCATGTTTCATTTATTATATCCATTCGTTTACAACTTCATCTACTACTGCATTAGGTAAACATGGTAACTTGCAAAAAAAAGATGCGTAGTTCTAAAAAATTGAAGAACAGAAAAAATATAAAAACTAATCATGGTGCCGTTGTCAACACACAGATTCAAAGAGGCTGTCCTCCCCTGCTTTACGCATTATTCCTGAGGCATCCCTGGGGATTTCGCTTTCTCTCCCTGTCTCGCGAAGATTCAAAAAACTGATATCCGAATAGGGCGTACTGCCCACAAATTTCAAAACACTGACACTAGTATTCATGCGTCGCACTGAAGTCAACTGTAATCCGGCACCTGGCAGAAACGCATTTCCTACCAAACATTTCTTGTTTACATACCTTGTTTACACTGACTTGTTTACATACTTACATACCTTGTTTACATTGACTACTTTTCATTTGATTACCGCCTTTTTGCCTCAAACATGCCGCTTTTTCGCCTAAGGAATAAGAAAGGAAAACTAATGCACAGCTGTTTGAAATGCGCTGCACGTTGGTTTTAGGGGATGCACGAGCCACGGGTAAAGGTGCATCTATCAAAAGGGGGCGCTGGCCCCTCCCATCCTCACGCACTCCTCGCGGTCTGCTCAATGAAGCAGAGAACAATGACGGAGATGGAACCTCGCATCTTCAGGGAAGACCTATTTTCGCCCCTTGGCAGTGGTCACCCTATTTCCCTGATTCCAGTCTTGTGGAGAAAGATGCTGACGGTAGGAGCATGCCTTGGCTGGGCGTTTGACTTCTTAGCTGTGGTCATCGGCGTCATGGTCTGGTTTGCTGAATGCCATTCTATCAATGGAGATGACACGAGCGGCACAAACACTTCCTTCTGCTGTCCAAAGGAGGCAGCGAAGCTGTCCGCCGTCATCGACAAAGACGAGGCACCCTGCACAGATTTATACGCGTGCGTCTGCAAGAACGCTGTCCAGCAAGGCCTCGTCAAACACAACTTGATGAGCGACGTGCTGGTGAGCAATCATTACTAAGCTAAAGAGAGACTTTTATGTTAAAAAAGTGATTGAGTTTAGGCAGTCATTGGTGGCGGAGTTGAAAGAAAAGTCCAGCCGGCTGTTCGTTTTCCATGCTGTTTTCATCGTTGCATCAAGTAGAGGCGGCGTTCATTCCATAAACATCCGCTACCAACTCACTGTAGCACAGACTTCAGGACAGTTATTTATAATTCGCTCACCGGAAAGGAAAGCAGCACTATTTTGCACGCTTGTTCTATGGAATTTTCTACCGCGCCATAGGGAAGGAAGGAAGGTGGGACTGAAAGCGGGAAAAAAGAGCAGCCATAGTGGAGGGTTCTGGAGTAATCTCACCCCCCTGCAGATCAGTAACGTGCATTGACGTCGCACAGCACACGGACGATTCTTCGTGTCGCCACCATCTAAATGCAGCCGGCGGCTGTAGAGATCGACCCGGGTACTCTGACATGGACGTCTTACTGCTGCTCTATCGCGGCCGTGCTCAGGGCATCTCCAGCAATAAGTTTAAGGTGAAAGTTTTTCTGGGCTCCTGGAAAGAAATCCCGTGCGCGATATTTATGCGCGAGGTCTGTCATATTCAGCGAGATTTCACGAAATGTGCACTTGTATTATAGTGCCTAGAAATATACTGGCTAGTGTGCGCAGCGCGCGCGTTTCGTCCGGGAGGGGGAGGCTCCCGCCGCGATGACTGCGCGGAGAGGCCGCAAGGGGTGCAGCTGGTCGAGTGGGTGCGTGCGAAAGCTCGCGAACTCTTGTCGTCTGCTACCGCGCCGGTGCCGCGCAGCCTCGCGCGATTGCTTAGGACTTGTGAAATCAACATTTGACACGCCTCATCTCTTGGATGTGAAGCTGAAAGACACTAAACGTGAGCAGAAACTTCCTAAGATGTTAAAGGCTAAGCGGCAATGTAAAGAGCGGGCATGTTTCGTGCCGTTGTGTCGAAGCGGTTATCGGTCCAACGAAGAAAAGGTGTCTTTGTTTACTGCACCGGCGGACCCAGCACGGCTTGCTGAATGGAAAAAATAGAATCAAGAGGGCAGACAGAAGGCTGACACCGCAGGCTGTTGTGTGTGAAAAGCATTTCGAGGTCGAATGCATCGAGAGATCTTTTCAGGTTACGGTGAACGGCGTCGTGAACGAACTCGCCCGAGAGAAGCCACGCCTGAAGCCCGATGCTGTCCCTACAATATTCAAAAATTACCCAGTTCATCTTGCGCCTAAAAAGACGGTAAAAAGAAAGGTGCGGAACATTTGCGACCAAGGACCAGCACCTAAACAACGGAAGCGAAATGTCGAGCTGGTGGCTCCCGAGTTGTGCTCCGTCGTCGATGGGAATGATGCGCGGGTTGACCCCGATTGCGTTACTCGTGTAGGTGCATCAGAGTAACTCCAGAAGCAGTCCGATTCCGAGCAGACAGACATTGCTACAGGACTGGTGTGTCATAGCGAAGCGATACTGCAGTCTCCGTGCCCAAGTGATGTTCGGCACCCGTTCGATGGAATTCTGATTCCGGTGACATGGATGAAGTTGCCTGCTACGTTAAATGGCGCTTTGACTTATGCCTGTTGCGAGATCGAAGCTGGTGACTTCTCAAAGCTATTCATCGAAAGAATGGTGACTTTTGGAAAACCTCTTGAGCACGGTTCTGTAATTGACACAATTTACTTCCGAGGAGTGAGTGAGTGAGTGAAAACTTTATAGGATATTTCAAGGGTTTCGCGGTTGTGAAGTCTCCGTCGTCTTCTCTGGCGCTGGCGACTTGAGGCTTCTCGTCAGCAAGGGTGGGCCCCTATTCCAAGGCTCCACTGAGTCGTGCTGCATCAGCCGCGTGCTGCACTAAGGCCCTTTGGGTCGCGAGCTCGCCGCTGGTGAGCCGACTCTCCCATTGCTCCGCACTCGGGTCTTCGTGTTGGTGGAATGCTTTGTTGCGTTCGCATTCCCACGTGATATGATAAAGTGTAGGTGTGGCATCGCACCAAAGGCAGGTGGCTCTGTATTGTGTCGGGAACACTTTATTAAGTATGTGTAGGTTAGAAAAGGAGTTGGTCTGTAATCTGCGCCAGCCGGTCGCTTCCTCCTTTGTTAGGGCTTTGTGTCGTGGTGGATATCTAATTCTAGCTCCCCTATGCAGGTGCAAGATCTCTGCGTATCTCCCCTCGCAAGCCTGTAGGCGGAGCTCCGGAACATTTGACTGCCCTGCTCGGAATGCGTTACCTCGAGCTAGGCTGTCTGCCCTTTCGTTCCCCCCCATGCCCGTGTGGCCCGGGAACCAGATTAGGTTATGCCTGGGTTTCGCCTCGGCGGAGGTTGCCCCGCTGAGTATTTTAAGGGCTGTTCTGCTGATCCTGCCCCTCGTGTAGTTCCTGCACGTCTCCTTCGAGTCCGTCAGTATGTTGAGAGATCGGCCCGTTCTGTAGCCTTCTGCTGCCGCCAGCGCAACTGCAATTTCTTCGGCCTCCGCTGTGCCGGCGACCTTTGCAGTGGCACACGTGAGCATGTTTCCTTCCTTGTTTACCACTACCGTCGCGGCTACGCGTTCTCTCTCGCGCGGATATACGGCAGCGTCCGTGTATACGGTGTTGTCTAACTGGGCTAGTGTTCTCTCAACGTACTCGGCCCTCGCTTTTGGTCTCTTTTCGTGAAAATTGGGGTCCATGTTTTTCGGCAATGGTCCCACGTTAATGGTTTTCCTAAGGTGGTCCGGTACGTCCGCGTATCTGTCTACCAGTCCGCTCGTGTCCCGACCCAACCTTCTTAGGAGCGCTCGTCCCGTGGGGGTGCCTCTGAGTCTCCTAATTTGCGTTCCCAGCAGAGCTTTGGCGAGCTCGCTGAAGGTGTTGCTGATGCCTAGCTGGAGCAACTTTTCGTTCGACGTGTGCTTGGGTAGGTGCAGAGCTGTCCTGTACGCCTTCCTGAGAATGATGTCGGCTTGCTCTCTTTCCGCCTTGGTCGTCGCGTGGTACGGCAGGGAGTACGTGACTCGGCTGACAATTAGGCTGTTAACTAGCTTGAGAGTGTCTTCTTCTCTCATTCCATATCTCTTTTGGGAGACTGTGTTGATCATACGGCCCACCTGCTCTGCCGCCTTACTCAGCAGGCTGATGGTGTGGCTGCATTTTCGGCTTCCTTGCAACCAAATGCCCAGGATCTTTATCATGTTCTTTTCCGGGATGTTCTGTCCCTCTAGAACGACCTCCAGTGTCGCTTGGGTGGGATGCTTGCCGACCCTGAGGAGTTCCGACTTCTCCGTCGAGCATCTTAGGCCCCTCTTTCTGGTGTAAGTTTCTACGCAAGTTGCCGCTTCCTGTAGTTTTTCTCGCTTCTCCCCGAGTGATCCTTAGGTGACCCATATCGTGATGTCATCGGCGTACATCGCGTGTTGGATGCCCTGGATCTCCTTGAGCCGTCTTGCAAGTCCAATCATTGCCACGTTGAAGAGGACGGGCGATATGACGGATGCTTGGGGTGTGCCTTTGCACGGCGTGGGGAAGACGTCGTTTCTCAGCTCGCCCAGCCCCACGGTCGCCGTTCTGTCGCTCAGGAAAGCTCTGACGTAATCTTGCGTTCTCCTCCCGCAGTTGGTGTTGTTGATGCCTTCCATGATGGCCGCGTGGCTTACGTTGTCGAAAGCCCCCTTTATGTCGAGGGCCATGACGACGTTTTCGCCCGCCTTCGGCATCGCCTCGAGCACTTCCTCCTTGAGTTGGAGCAGCACGTGTTGCGTAGAGAGGTTGGCTCGGAACCCGTACATGCTGTCCGGGTACCATTGTTCGTTTGCCAGGTGCGACTGGATTCTTTTCGTGATCACTTTCTCGTACAGCTTGCCCGGGCACGACGTTAGAGATATCGGCCTGAGGTTCTCGATCTGCAGCTTTTTGCCTGGCTTCGGAATCACGACGACGGCGTGTTTCCACTCCGCCGGCACTCTTCCCTCTTGCCAGAGCTTGTTGAGGTAGGTCGTAAGCTGATCTATCGCCTCGTCACTAAGGTTCCTTATTAGCGAGTTCCGGATCTTGTCCGCCCCCGCCGCCGTGTTCTTCGTGGCCGATCTTATCGCCTCGACGACCTCCTCTCTCGTGATGGGTCGGTCCATGGCGGGGTTCTCCTCGCCACGGTATTCTTCTCGGTAGCTCTCGACCTGATCTTTGCTGTACCACTTGATCCGGACCTCTTCGAGTAGTTGTTCGTCCGTGCCTTCGTATTGGTGCACCAGCTTCTGTATCGACTTGCTGCCTTCAGATTTGTTTTTGCTCGGGTCCATGAGTGCCTTGAGGATCTGCCACGTTCTCGCTGTGCTGAGGGTGCCGTTCAGCGAGTTGCTGAATTGCTGCCACCCCTGCCTGGCCAGCTGCGACGCGTACTGATCCGTTTGCTTGGTTATATCGGCAATTTTCCTCTTTAGCTTCCTGTTGAGTTTTTATCTCTTCCACCGCTTGGTGAGCCCGCGTCTCGCCTCCCATAGCTTGAGGAGCCGCTTGTCCACCTCCGGCGTTTGTTCCGTTCTGTCTACTTCTTTCGTGTATATGTCTTGGATTCGTCTGAGCTGTTGGCTCCACTCTTCCGCAGAACCGATGTCGCCCTCGAGCTGCTTGCAGTGCGCTCTGAATGCGTCCCAGTCCGTCAGCCGAGCCATGCCAATCTTCCTCCTGACGTTGTCCGCCACTGTGCAGATCCTTATTATGTGGTGGTCGCTTCCAAGGTTCTCGAGTAGGTTTTCCCACTCCACTTGTTTGGCGCCCCTTATGAAGGTTAGGTCGGGACTCGTGTCTGGACTGACGCTGTTCCCCTGCCTAGTCGGTTGATTCTCGACGGTTAGCAGCTCGCATCCTACGTTCTCTGCCGCCGTGCAGATGCCGCGCCCCTTTTTGTCCTCTCTGTTATAGCCCATAGAAAAGGAAAAGTGCGTGCTTACAGCCCGCCATGAGGCAGAGACATTGATTAAAGAAATGGCTCTGCGTGCCCTCTGTAATGGATGTGGCATGATTCCTGTTGCAGGCAAGTACACCTCATACAGAAGCATGTACTTTGCAGAAAAATGCTTGCTGACCACCGATGGGAAAGGAGAGTCATGCTTGCACTGCAAGTATTTACGAAAGCTCTCGCAGAACAACATGTACAGAAGAAAAAAGACGAAAGCTTCTTGCAGTGACAAAAAAATTCAAGAATTGTACTCGTGCTTTGAGAAAGACGAGGAAAAGCCTGGCTAATGCTCAGCAGCAGGTTGCTCAAATGAAGGAGCAAAACAATGCACTGAGCGAAGAATCTCTTGAGGCAAAAATACATACACTCCCGAAAAAGCAGCAGTTAGCTGTGAGAGCTTGTTTCCTGGCCGCAAAACGAAAGTCTCTGAGAGGCCTTATGATGATGCCTGGATTGTCGAATGTCCGCTAATGAGAATGCGGAGCCCAAAGCTCTACGAGCACCTTCGGAAGCAGAGCATTATGATTCTGCCTGGACGAAAATGTTTGCAAAAATATCTGCAACGATTTAAGGGTGGATTTGGTCTGAATGCGAAGGTTTTTACGGCTATAAGCGAAAAGACCAAAAGCATGGACACGTTCAGCCGTCATGGGGGCCTTCTTGTGGACGAAATTAAACTCTTGGAACATCTCAATGTGAAGGCAGCAGGCGAGTTTCAAGACTACTTTCAAAATGTCATTATTGTAGATTTACATTAATTCTGAAATTTAGGTAGAAAACCAAAACTGAATTTTATTCGATCCATTATGACAACCAATGTTCCGCATGATGCGTAAATGTGCTTTCGGTAACAATTCAGGCAACATTGAAGGCTTCGTGGATCTTGGCGACTACACGACCAGTGACCACACAGGTGTGCTCGCAGACCACGGGATGGTGGTGCTTTTTCAACCCTACACCGGTAAGTTTTAAATGTGCTAGCTAGCTTTCAAACTTATGGCATCAACAAATTGGTTATCTCGTACCATCATTCTTGCCCATTTTTCAGGGAGCTGGACGCAAATCCTTGGCGTTTTTGCTTCGAATGGAAATGCAAAAGCAGCCACAATGGCAAACATTATAGTCGAATGCACGGTCCTGGCTGAGCAAGCTGGCTTGTATGTTGACTCCGTGACATGTGACGGTGCCAGCTGGAACAGGAGTATGTGGCGGATATTTGGCATACATGGTGAGCAAACTATTATTTCACTCATTTGTTAATGCTGTCAGCCTGTGTGGAAGCATCCGAAAATAATAATATAATAGGTTCACGGGAAGGAAAAGGCACAGTATCTGTCACACTTCCTCTGTGGACACCTGACCGTGCCGTAAGGGAAGGAAGAAAGGAAGGTGAGAGTGAAAGTGGAATGAGAGAAAAGAGAGCCGTAGTGGAGGGCGACGGAGTAATTTCGACCACCTGGGGATCTTTAACGTGCGCTGACATCGCACAGCACACGGACGCCGCTTCGTTTCGCCTCCATCAAAACGAAACCGCCGTGGTCGGGTTCGGACCCGGTAACTCTGGCACAGTAGTCGGGCATCTTACCACTGCACCAACCCGAAAATCAAAATTTCACTTACTTAGTTTCCACATAGTCGTGTAATAAGTTCTCTCCATTCATTTTATTATTGAAACTTCTTAAATATATATATATATATATAGGCTGCAATGAATTTATAGTTTTATCCGTTTCCATACTAATATATTAAAAAGCTGCAAGTTTGATGGCCTGCAGCTGTGGTAAATATATAAAATCTGCTACTTTTTATTGCACTCAAAGTTGTGTAGACGAACCCTACACAGTGTCTGTTTGTTGCTGGCTTTTAAAATATTTGTTGTCGTATAATTTTGTCCCTAACCTATGCACAAAACGTGTTTTTAATAGGTTCTGCTACTCATCTGAGGAACAGCAAGGAGCACCCTGTCGACCCTGAAAGGCAAGTTTTCTTCGTCTCAGACTTTCCGCATTTATTAAAAAATGTGCGAAATAGATTTGTGTCCAAAGGCTACCTGACCCCGTCTGGCTACGTTCACAGCGGTATTATCGAGACAGCGTGGGAGTCGGACCGTGACAATGCTACTCTGAAAGCTATGCCCAACATAACAAGTTCACACCTCAAGCCAAATTCATTTGAAAAAATGAAAGTAGATTTAGCCTTTCAACTGTTTGGTGATCAAGTGATCAAGGGACTCTATGTGTACAGGAAACGTATACATTACGTGTGCAGGAATGCGGAACCAACCGAAGAATTCGTCAAGCAAATGAACCGGCTTATCCGCATAATGACCTCAAGGACGAGCCAAAAGGCTCTGAAGCCTGGAAATGCAGATAAAAAATTCCTAGAAATTTTTTTACATTACTTAGACACATGGCAGCGCCATGCAGAACCAGCTGGGGGTGGAGTTCTTACCGAAAACACGGCTTGTGGACTAAGGGTTGCGATAAGGAGCACATTAGACTTGCTATCCTATCTTAGCTCCACTGTAGGATACTACTTCTTCACTTCGCGTCTGAGTCAAGACAAACTGGAAAACGGTTTCGGCATTATAAGGCAGTCATCTGGTTGTAACGACCACCCTACTGTTTCGCAGTTTCTGGTGACTGCTAACTTATTGTCGTTTTATAACCTGGCAAAACCACCGAGAGGAACAAACTGCTCACCAAATGTTATCAAAGCAATCTAGAGTGAAGAGCCTGTATCACAGTCCAGCACCAGGGCAGCGCCACTTTTGAACATTATTGATGATTTATTTGCTCATGGGAAGGTTGATGAAGTCGAGGAGGCAATTGACAGTGTTCTGTTCAAAAGTGACCATGCCGGGTACGTAGAAAAAAAAAGTAACGCTGCCTTGATATACTATGCTGCCGGCTATGTGGCGAGAAAAACCATCGCAAAGAACGCATGTCCGCAGTGTGCATCTTGTCTTTGTGTGACGCCAAAAGACGCAAAAATGGACGAGAGCTCTCACTTAACGGCTCATTTTGACAACGGTGGACTTGTCTACCCTAGTTCCGCCCTGTCCACTGCAGTCAAGCTAATCGAGGACGAATTCACCACCTTCTTCAGTAAAAATATTCTGCACGAAGAGAGCTTGCTAGATTTTGCCAAGTGCTTAAGTTCACTCTCACTGCCGCAGCTTGGCTGCTCTCTCCATGAGAAAGAAAATTTGTCTCAAGTGGTGAAGTTTTATGTTTTGTTAAGGTTAAGGTTTTTCGTTATGGGCCTGAACAAGGAAAGAGAAGGCCAAAGGCAGCAACAAAAACTCCTCAAGTTGCGCCGCTGCCAGTAGCATGAAATGTGAATAAGTCTAGTTTGTCACCTCTCTGTAGCAGCTGATTTCTTCTTTAGTACTGTACAATGTTTTGCGAATAACTTACATACTTTACGTTTTTTTTTTGTCTGCAGAAAATGGAGACGGCCAGAATTTTGGTTTCATATTTTTGTGTTTTCAGATATCTGTAGATGTCATGCACGTAATTAACATTAGCTTGACTTATTAAGAAAGATAAGCTTAAAAGCTGCTGTAAAATATTGCTTTTTAGAAGCTTGTTTATTCTGGAAGCAGATGAGAAACAGGTTAAATTGTTGGCATGCTTTGGCCATGCCATCCTGTACATGCGCCATCAAGCTTCTGTTCTCCACCTTCGCTATCTGGTAAGTGGGCTAGTAGAATTGTAAGGAAGTTGCTGAGATTGGTGGAGTAATAATAAGTCGAGGTTGTAACATTCTGGGCTTGTTTATTTGCACATTTGGGAATACAAGTATTGCCCACGAGGCAACACAAAAGGAGGTGCTGAACCTTCTCACTGGGTCTTGACTTCGCCTGGTTACAGCAGCAGGAGCAGTATTGCCTCATACAAAAAAAAAAAACTATCTTCGCTGTCATTTACACAACCGAAAATACCCAAAGAATATAAATTTGTTTTCAAATGTCAATGAATATTTACAATTTATCGCAGGGTCATTTTAAATTTAACTGCCGTAAAGTTCCTGATTTCAATGTTTTAATTTCCATTGCAACGAGGCATCTCGTACGATGCTTTAGTAACAGGAGAAGGACCTATTTGTCATTCGTTTTTTTTTCACTTCAAGTGTGTTCGAATGAAGGCTATGTGGTAAAGGGCTTGGACTTTCAGAAATACTCTCGAGAGCTTAGTAACTGAAAAAAAAAAATTGTTTGATGGTTACTGACGAGTTTTTTGCCGATGAAAGCAAACTGCTAGAATACGCCAACAAATCGATCTTTATATGATAACGCAAAATGTGTGCACTATGAACGAGCTCGCTGAAACATTTTTGTAAGAGCGCGCCAAATACAACGTAATTGTTTACTTCTCGCTGCTCCGAGAGCGCATATCACGGCGCGAATTGAACGCAGATGCACCCACCTACACCCACCCAGACAACAGCGCCCCAAGCGGCCGCCGCCGGAAATCATCCTCATTGGGACCCTCCCCTGGCCCGCGCTTGCCACACTAGCCAGTATATTTCTAGACACTATACTTGTATAGCGTTTCTGCCATCTGCAATAGAGCATATACAGCATATAGCAATCAACAAATTCGTCCTGAACATTATTCGTTTTCAAAATTGCCTGAAGGTGAACAGATGGCGGTACTCACAAATGGAACTTTGATGAGCGGCTTCTGAACTACACCGGAGCTCTCGTAAGGTGTCAGAAGATGTTGCTTGCCTTTTCGCTTACACAGAACCACGGCTGAACGTAAGCCTCGACTCCATACACACACGCCCGCGCCGCCGCCACCACCACTAAAGTCCGGCCATGGCAAACACGAACAGATCACTTCGAGCGAGCAAGCTTTTTTGTCGCACTGGTTGTCGGTTAGGCTACCATACCTCACTCAGTACCTAATTGTACAGCTTTTGCCCTTGCAAGAGAACGTATGCAGCTGAAAGATGTGTATCAGAACGAGCAGAAAGTAAATAAGCCACGCGCAGCGCATTCAGGCGAGAGGGAGATGAGGTACGAGCAGGCGAGTGAAACAAAGTCACGAAGAAAAAAACGCCTTGCGTGGAGAGGTGTGGACGTCCACTTCTGGGAGAAAGGGCCAAGCCTGGGAGAAGAGATGCGAAGGCGACACTCAGGAAGCAAACCTATAGTGAGAGAGGGCAAAAGCACGGAAGATGCCTCGTTGGCCGTTCACAGCCAGACGTCAAGTAACGGAAGGTTCTCGTGCTATTTTGGGAGCGAAAAGCGCGGCTTTGACATTGTTGTCGTTTAGGTGTCTCCAAACACAACCAAGGTGTGGGTGGCATTGTGCTGTGATCTTTGTAGGTTAAAGCTGCCATAAAAATGTCTACGTGAAACAAAGAAATAAGTTTAGAGTTAAACTATACGAATAGGCATTGTGCAAAATGCATGCTATTTTACGATTGCATAGTAGGTGCAATGTGCACTGCCTCGAAGCGAGGTTTAGTGTGTAAATCATGTAGAATGCTTTTTATTGCATCGACGGTTTCTTGTGCACTATGAGATGGTTTGTACTACTGAATACAGTAGTTCTATCTGGTACTACGAAAGTGTGATATATAACGCTGCAGAGGAGGAATTGTGTTAGTTGTTTTTTTTCACTGTAGAAAGGAGTACCGGAACTTTGGCAGAAAACCTAGAACGTTTGAAATTTTGGCTGTTGTATTATGAACACAACATATCCCATGTTAAATCGTCGTGCGATGTGACACCTATGCTTTAATACGAAAGTGGAGGTGGATATCTTTCTGGACCCGACTAATAGCATTACCTCGAAAAGATACGCACTGCGCGGTCTAAAGACAGATTTTGTTTTTAAACAGCGAATCGGAAACGCTTCAGTTATGGAAAGAGGCCCTAAATTCAACTCTTGCTAAACGCTGCTCTTAGGAATAGCAGCCTTTGAAATATCTACCGAAATACCCTGAGTTAGCTTTTTCTGTTCATAAACCATTAAAACGAGCTGCGCCTGTGCGAGAATAGTCGTTTCACTGGATAATATTTTCCTACATTCCCGCTCACCGGATTTCGTTGCTTTTCTTAAATTATGCCACTCACGAAATTTAGATTCCTTGTATTTGTTTTCCTCTTTAACACCTGGAAAACAGCGGGTGCATATATACCGGATGGTAGATAAGTTATTACCATCACCTCTTTATGAAGTGCAGTGACCCTTAATGTTTGCATGTTACTTGGCAAAATGCGCTTGTTGAAGCAAGAATTAAAATTAAAGTTCAGGAATGGTCGAAAAACATCACATATATGACTAAACGGCTGCATCCAGGTAGCCGTCTCGGTCCTTCTACTTCCTATTATTGAAGCTTAAAAACCTTCGCTTAACCTAATTTCCGCCTACTGAGGAAATGAAAGCAGTAAAGGTGCTTGGCTGACCATCGTATATCAGCAAGTAGAATCATGAACTCTCTACGCAATGGAGACAAAGGAATCTTGAAAAAAAAAAAACTAGCCTTTTTCCTGGCAATTTTTATTTAGTTATCAGGATGTAAAACTCTCAGGTATTTATTGATGGTAAATTATTATTATAAGCTGTTTGCATTATTTATGACTTCGTTGCAGGACATCCTTGTTAGATATACTGCAGAAGTATTCTCTCTTTACTTCAAGCAGGGATGATGCCACCTGATTTCTTCACGTCGTAATCATCATCATCATAGCCTTCGTCATCATCAACCTCACTATACAAACTGCAGGGCGAAGGCCTCTCCCATATTCCTCCAATTAACCCGATGCACTTGACCCCTGCGAACCTCATAACCTCATCCGCCTACCTAACTTTCCGCCGCCCACCGCTACGCTTTCATTCCCTTGGAATCCAGGGGCCGAATCCAGTGGCGGTTCCGTTCAGGAACCGTTCGCTTTGGGGATGACGTCAAATAAGCAAGAGCGAGGGAGGGGCTAGCGCGCCAAGAGGAAAATGGGAAAGACACCGGCCAATCGACGAGCGCGGCAGCATGCGTAGATTTGTGTCACGGCCTTTTTCGGGGCCATAAGCTGGCGTTTCCGCGATTGGCATTGAGCGGTATGATGAGAGAATATCTATTAAATTATCTGCTCTGAATAGTCATAGCGATATAAGTTCTCGGTGCTTTACAATCTGTTATATACCTTGAACATCTTGGATAATCTCAAGTTTCCTGGATCTATCCTGTGTGTGCTCCTTTTATTTTTGCTTAACTTCAGCACATGTTACTGTTTGAGATCATTCATGTTGAAATAAATGGTTCTTGAATCGCATTCCCAGTATTTGCTGCGGTATTTTTGTGCATTCAGGAGCGGAGTACCCCCCCGCTTTCACCTCCACACTCTCTTGCGGGTGACACCTCAAGTCCCCAGCTGCAGCTTCATGCTTCTTGTGTCCGCAGCACCATTCACAGTCACCAGCCTGCAGCGGAAGGTACGCCACGACTGCGATACCATCCGCCCCAGCGTATTTCGGTTGGGGATGAGCCAGGGACGAGTGGCTTGTCGCGTAAGTTCAACCTTGCGCATGACTGGTTAATGGTATCAAGGTTCTCTGCTGCATGTCAATGTGTATGCACTGCCCCGGGATGAGATCTGCACAGCAGCGATTAAGTACTGTAAGAATGTCTTTTCTGTGTATATTTTAGGGGCAGGCCAGCAGGAGAGGTGTACACCTTCCCGCAGGCCAGGGGCTGAGGACTACCTACCAGGCATTGCGGCTGGCTGTGAGAAGTCCTTGGAGCTGGCGGCTGCGATCAAGAGTGTATGTGCATGTTTTGCTGCTTCTTATATCGTCATTACAAAAGAACTACTGGGAAAGAGCTTACACTGTAAGAGGCAACATCTAATGCGGAATGTACAAAAACCAATGAGGAACTAACTGGAATGTTGGCTTGACTGCAGCCTGGCACCCAGCGTGGCTCATGTTAGGCACCAATATTAATAACACATTTGCTAGAAATGCACCGATGTGCTTTGCTGACACCCGCAGATCAAAGAAACTCAGGGAGATAAAATTTATTCATGGCTGCATGCTGCTGTGCCCCTAGCTCAAGTGCTGTCATTGTGATTTAAACTCCACAAATGAAATAAAGATCAAGACAATAAAAGTAAACGTCACAAATTCTTGGTGATGACAATTACCTCAGCAAAAAAACACTATTCATTGCTATATTTCCCCTTTAGCAAGCTCTTCCATTCTTGAAGTTATGTTCTTCAATAAAGCAGGGAGATATTTTCTGGCAAAGTAAAAAAGATTACTAATAAGCACTTCATCTCTTATGTTAGATTGTGCAAGGTGTTTGTTATATCTGCGCCCTTTTCCTGTGTGTGTACAGATTACTACTATCGTGAAGTGCATAACACGCACCTTAGCATTTCTTCTCTCCCGTACCCTGAAATGCATTGAGGAGGGGCTGGGCCGGAGTAATTCTGACAACAGGACACATGAGCAATGCACTATCCACTTGTCAATGAATTGTCTGGCATTGAACTTATCTGCTGTAGGTATAAAAGAATCCAGAAAAAGCGAGATATCAGTATGTTCACGTAAGAAAATGCTTGCTGTGTGTTTAACTGCTGCCACTTTATTCAAGTTGCAATGCACGTTAAGATTTCAGGTAACTTTGGGGTTACGACATATTGAGGCGTCACTTGACTACATATGTACATGATAGGTTTTTCTTGCATAGAATGATCCATTTCAATTTCAGATGGGCACCTTAGAAAATGTGGAGAGTAACATGCAGCACCCAAGCATTGGAAAACGTTTTCACTGCTTGTGGTTGTGGACTAGCATATCGGTGACATGATTTCGGCTTCCTTTTGTTAACAGGAACTGTAGCAACTGAAGGATGCAATGGCATCAATTACTGCAAGCAGCACGCAACTGGCAGAGACAGCTTCAGTTCAGTCTGCTGCCCTACATCGCTTGGCTGCTGTAGCAGAGGCGAAAGCCGACTGCCATGCCCGTCAGGCAACTTCTCTAGAAAGAAAGGTGGCCATTACAGATCAGCAGCTGAATACTGAGACTGCATCGCAGATACGCCTTGTTGCTGCAGCTGGGCGGCAATTTTAGTGGGGCAACTAATACTGCAGCTCTTACAGAGGCTTTCTCCAGCTCCCAGTGGTTCAGCTCCACCTCCAGGAGGGCAGACTCAGTAGTTGCCTTGCCAAAGTTCTTTTCATTATATCATTTTGTTTATGTTATTGAAGAGAGTATAAATATTTTTTAGATCTGGTATCCAAGAGACCACTTTTTCTTAATTTTACCTTATAAGCCTCGTTTCACTTTCTTATGAAGCACTGATAATTTAACCAAGCTGAAACACTCATAATTTAGTATTAGTGTGTGCTTGGGATGACTTTTCTGGTTTACACTGTTTTTACATGTACTCCAGACGGTATTCTGGCATATTTTTAGTAATGTGTCATTATTATTGATTGCGTTTCATTATTTTACTTTAGTATTTACTTACACTTCACTGTTGCACAAGTCAAACCACTGTGATAACTTTGTAATGATGTATTTGTGTAGTGGGGGATAATTACACGTTCGCATCCACTAAAGCGGAGCCAAGCAGCTTTCACAGAAACTCCATCGAAATATTTGCCCTGGTGCAGCTCGTGTTCATGCGATAATGTCAACATTGACAGGAAGCCATGTTTGTGCAATAAGAACAACACTAATCATCTTTATTTATTTTTATGCACAATAGTACAATACACGGGCATACCCGGCAATGCCAGACAGCGATATGGGAGGCAATACATACTGACTGTGAGCAGCTAAATCCGGTATGTATGTAAAATGTAGGTTTCTTTACAAAACGGAAAACTGCCTCTGCATATTTTCTTCTCGAGGAAGTGCTTTGGTGGAACACATTAGACATGCAGTTGTATCCATTCCAGCAAACAAAGCCAAGTGGGGTGTTGCAAAGCACATCAGAATCAAAGTGTGCATTTAAATACTTGACACATGAAATATACTACATCTTGTTCTACGTCTCACAGACAGCACTGCTCCATCATTTGTATGACTGTTTACGTTACTGTTACATGTAATTCACACTGTCTGCGTTTAATGGGCTGCAAGCAGACTTAATCAGTGTTACCTGTCATATATTCCAACTGCTCACGGATAGACGTCCTATGTATAGCTCGCTGCCTCCTTTATAAGGGAGCCACGTCCCGCATTGTCCTTTTTGCTATGACATTACAAGCTCTGATATTTTTTGTGCAATGTTCAGCTCAATCCTCTGAGTTTGTTACAGCTGAGTTGTTCTTTGGGCCCATTTATTTATCAATCGAAAAGTTCAGAATGAGAAAATAATGTTTGTTGGAAACGTTTTCCACTGGATGGTGTAAAAGAAGCCCGTATGGCAATGAAGCTTAATGAATACCAACAGCCACAACGCATGCAACAGAAGCAGTATGTTCTAATTTCAGTAACCTTTATCTGTGCCAATATAGATAGACAACGACAGGAGGTAAAGCTCAGCCGAGCTTGAGAAGCTTTTGGGCACATTTGAGGTTATAACAGTGGCAAGAATAAGGCAGCTACGTTTATATGTATGCAAGTATCAAATAATATGTCCACACGTAATCGTACCATAAAATACTTATGATAAAGGAAATAAGGGCTATAGACATGATGATAAAAAACCAGTGGATGACTTGTGTATTGACCAAGGTGATGGATAAACGCTAATAAATTACTGGTATGTTAAATGCCTTTATTCTAAGTTTTCAGTATACGGTTTGTGTATGTATAGTTCCATTTTTTGTATTAACAGTTTCAGATCCACAGAATAAAAGTTTGGACTTGGAGAGGCCTTGGAAAGCATTTTTATTACACGAAATATTGAAAGGATTGAACTGTAACACACTAAAATGCAGCTGTTTGGACAGTCGTTCAAATGCATGCAAAAGGTTTCGTTCAGCTTTATACATGACATGAAATAGGTCTCACTCTGCTACCTTGCAGAAAAAAACAATAAAAAAGATGTACATCATGATGATACACTAGAATAAACATAGTGGTGCCTCAATAACCTGACACCTTATGATCCCAGTAGTTGAGAAACCTGCATAGTTAGGAAATATTTTACTGTTTGCATGAACCGCTTGCAAACGAAACCACCAATAATGTGCCTATTTCAGCAGGGGATGTAATTAACTGTAGATTATAAAACTCTCTCAACAAATGTAACGTGATAACTCATTTTGAGTAGGGGATTTTAAAAAGGAGGTCCGCTAAGCAAGCAACGTATACCTTATACTTTACCTTATACGGTACACTTTCGCTGCTGTTATCCTCGTTTGACTCTGTTTTGGGTACTCCTAATGACTTCCTATGCTGTTTGTTTTGTTACTGGGATTTGGTTTACCTGTTATAATTTTTTTCTTGCCTCAGCTTTAATTTTATGTGACTGCTTGTGCTGTTTTTTCCACCATTCATCCTTTTTTCTATTAGCAGCACGTGCCTTCCCGTGATTTTTGGGATGTGTGCTGGTTTATGCCTTCTGGGATAAATGTATGCGTGGGCTAAACATTCTTGTGCCGATGCATTGTTTACTTGCTTATCTGATTCCCTGCCTCTGCCGTTTTCAGTAAAATTTCAGTGGCAGTGGCAATCCTGTCATTCGTGTGTTCCTCTCCTTTCCCTGCTTTTTGCACTGATTCCAGATAACGTACAATGAAGAGCGATTTACTGACCGATTCATTCATTCAGTCACTTTATATGGACGACACGAAGTGTGAGTAATTTTCGGGCGTCCAAACACTCTCTGTCTGGACAACAAAACGGAAGGAAATGCACGGAGGCCATTACGGCTCAGGATTTTCGTCTCAATAACATGGATACAAATGAGAAAAACAAATCTCGACTACCCCCTAATGAAATGCTTTTTCTGCATTTTCAGTGCATCCAACTAGAGGAAAATAATTAGAAACTGCAAATGACTAAGAGATGGCCCTTTTCTTCTGTGGATTTACAGTATGAAGTTGCCTAACCAAAGCACTGTATTTCTGTATATATCGCATGACTGGCTGCGAAGAAAATGTTCTCTGCAGCTTGTGCAAACTAGAAAGCCAGTTCAGCAGCTTTCCGGCAACTCAGTGCTGACGCCATGTAATAGCAGTCTATGTGCTGCGTTAAGAGTTGTAGTACAAGTTGTGTCAGTCATCCATGAGACACTACCAAGGCACCCTTGGTGCCACTAGAGGCATCAAGTTGCACCACATTACTTCGAGCATAATGTTCACCAAGGTAATGAGCTTGTAGTTCACAGATTTATAAATAATTTCAGCTTCACTGGCCCTTCCTATGAACAAAACCAAACCTTAATCAGGTTGCTTTAAAAATATTTTTCGTTCCTGCTACATTAATTGTTATGCACAACTTAACTTGCATTAAGACAGTTTTAATTGGAACCCAAGCTGTTGGTCTTAATCACAGGGTTGCCAGTAGAACGACAAAGACGCGTACACAAGAACAAGGAGGTAGACACAGACGGACGCTGCATGCACCAACTGGCACAAGAGCTAACATTATTGCAAGCTGTTGAGGCAGATGAGGCAGGAATGCAATTCAGAATAAAAAATGCCTATAAATTATGCTACACAAAATACGCACGTATTTGCTGCTAAATAAACTAAAATATAATAAAATTAAACCACCATCCGTTCCTGGGCGTCCTGTGGTCGCTGGAGCGTTTGAGCAGCGGGCGCCTCGGGCACTTGTCGCTTGTCTCCGCTGCTCCAGTTCGGACAGCGTTTTCAGAAGCACTTCGATCATTTAGTTTGGTTCGATGACATGAACTATAACACAGCGATCAAAGCCACAAACACAGAAAAAAAAGGGAAAAGGAAACAAGGTTTTACAGTGCCAACATGGGTGGCAGTTTTACTAAACACTTGGTCTCGTGTGAAGATTATTCGAGGCGCCGCGACAGGGAGCGGTGCGCATACTACACACATATTCGCAGTGCTCGCAAGTTCGCAGAGGAGTTCACAAGCTGCACCATATCATTTCAGAAAAGAGCAGACAGCCCGTTGACTGATTCCCAAACATCTTGGGTGGATATGTCCATAAGTATTTTGCTCGCTTATTACGAACCAATCATAAAATTCTAGAGTGGTTGAATTCAAACAGATCTTCAAAAGCTCAAGCACCGATCTCATATTTTGCCGAGCTTAATCTGTAAGGGGATTGTCTTTGTTAAGTCGTTAACAGAATTTGCACACTGCACATAAAAGTTCATCATGCAGTGCAAAGCAAGTCCACAATGAATGGGGATAGAAGCCAAAGCGAGAACAAAAGATATGACACCAAAACACAGGCGCCGACTAGCAACTGATATTTATTGACCCATCCATAATATACTAATTAGCCTGCCAGAATGCTCACTTGGAAATTCTTACATGTGGGCCGCCTTTATATTTTCCTTCACGTTTTCACTAATTCCACCTTCTCTATATTAAACACTAACCAGCCTAGCAATTTTCACTCTTCGCTACCAACGCTTTCATGTCCTGCAGAGTCCTGGAGGTGCACACTCATACTATACTTAAATGCTGTAGAGAACCTAATATTTATTTTCTCCTTGAGTAACTTCGCACTTTCGCAATCAGTATCTTTTTTAAAATGGCATTGGTTGAAGATGAGCATGCTAAACATTTTACCTGGCTATCAGGAGGTTTCTTCAATGTCGCAAGTCTTTATTACACATCTGGGTTTTGCATGTGGTTCTCATGAAAGCTAATGTACCAGCGCTGGCTGTTTTTTAATACCCTCATTGAGCGTGTAATTTATTTCATTTATTTTCTTCATGCTCAGTTGAAGCATCGACAAAATCTGTCACAAAGTTGCTACATGTACATATGTAAGATATGTGCCAGCTAATCCTAAACAATGTTTGAAAAATTAACTGGGGTTTAGCTTTAGTTAAACCCAGAGTGTTGCCTAAGCAATACTGCATGTCTAGAACAGTTTAGAACACTTACGTAACCTTTCGTAACCGTGTGGAACAAAAGTATCAATGTAAAGGAGGAGGAGGAGAAAACAACATTATTTAACGTACTATTAGTCGTCGAGAATATCCTGCGACAGGGTCATCAAGGCCAACTGGTCTTTCATGTGGTCAAAGGCTAACCAGTCCCGCCACGTTAGAGGAATTTCAATGTAAATTATGTAGATCTCGAAAACAGCAAGTTACATTGTTTCCATAAACTAGTTTTTACATGATGTATTTTCGTAGTGCCCGAAAACAAAACCTCGGGCAATAAAATGCTTGATAGCGGCGCAACAACAAAGTTCTGCGACCCGTCTCGGATTAAAAAAAAAACGCTTTCCTTAAGGTGGTTCTCTCCAGTGAAGCTTTCAGTGCGTACTGGGCGAATTATTTCGGACGACAGCTGGACACGTGAGAGTGTTTTAGGGGGCCAATTAAAAAAGGAATGTTATGCGTAGTTAAAAAAAAAACGTAGCTAGTAGGTTTTGCAGCAATCTGCATTTGCTTTTAAACTTCGTTCCTCAAGCCAATAAATGACAGTTAGTTACTTCATGTTTACTAAATATTTGCGTTTTGGTAATAAAAAGTAACAAAATAGGTTAGGTGACTTCAAACACCTATTCTATGCGTTCAGAAGTCAAGGCCGTGCAGTTTTCAGAGCCCCACATCTTAGTGTTCATTAGATCATAGGATTCATCTTAATGGCAAGTGTTTCATTTCGTTTTATTATTTCCTGGCAATATCAACAATTACGTTACCCCATAGATAACAATCGCTCGCTATTGTCGCTCCGTTGCCCTGGCTGCCGCTACAAACAAGGTTACCACAAATGGCGATTTCTGCTGGTCGCTCCAGAGCATGCCTTTTTGCCCCGGGTGACAATTTTGAATAGGATTTGAACCGGGACAGGTGGCGCGTATACCGCTGGTCGTCTGGAGCAACCGGGGGCGCTCTAGCGCGACTCGCTGACCAAAATCGGATTTCGCCGGAAGTTCTAGCTGATGATTTCGTCCCTTCCGGAATTTTTTAGCTATTTTTAGCGGTTGTAGATATATCGGCAGAAGGACACTGGCATCACCGTTCTTTTTTTTTTTTTTTGAAATTTATCAAAGTAGGTCTATTGAAAATCTTCTGCGGCGTTAAAATTATGCGAAAGCAAGTTGCAGAGGGCCACACTCACCCATATTTATCAACCGCACAATTTCACCTTTGGGCTGCAAATTCAACTTGCGGAAGTGGCTCAGCATTACTTTCGCCGCGCAATCTGAACGTTCCGCTGGTCGAGCAGTTGTGATTCGCTCTGTGTCCGGTTTGGTTCCTGTATTCGGGTTCGGGCGCCGAGCTGCAATCTACCAGTGGAAATCGCCATACGTGAGCAATGCACAGGCCAGGGGGGTCAGTTATGCCCTTTACTGCTAAAGCATTTTATTGTCTCATCATCGCATCCTCTTATTTTGCTTCCCAGGACGTATCAATATGCCTGGGACCTATCAGTGCCTTTGAACGTCCGAGAACGTTCAGAGGCAGCTTGAGCAGGCTCTGAGGCACGGCTAAGGCTCGCGCTAACAGCAGGTTTCAACTCATAATGAGAACTCTTATTATTACCTTGTTCGGTTTTTATTCTTTATACTGAAATAACACAGCTATATTTGTTGCCGGTTGGCTATAAAAACAGCTTCTTTTCCAGTGGACCAAGATCAGCTACCCTTGCCGGCAATTCCTTATTATACACTTCCTTGATTGCTTTTACGACTTTAGGCAAAACGTCCGTATACATTTTTACGTTGAAGTCTTCCCAGATCCGCTGCGCTAATTTTGTATCTTTTTCAAATTTATCGAACTTGTTTGATTTGAAGAAGACGAAGCCTGGTGACGTAGTTGTGTTCAGCTCGAATGCAGTGATGAAAACAGAATCGTCTCTGAAAGCGAGTTCACCTGAAAAGAAAAGAATATATTAAGGGCAAGTCTTCAAATTAGAAGGTTATGCATTGCTTTTAATGAGCAGTTGGGATCGCTTAAAACATAAAAGGCTGCTAAACTTCCAAAGTCAAAGGTCAATGGTAGTTCACTGCACAGCAGGATCAAGCATTATTGCTACTTTGTGCAACGATAGGGCAAAATAGAAAAATAAAACAATACCCTGTATTCCTACGAAGGGCCCACACACCCGGACTCTGTGACCGGTTGCATGCCATGACGGCAACACGGACAGCTTGATGAGACGTCCCTCTGAGAACCCCTCCATTCTGTCCCCTGTTACCCACATGGCATTAGCACAGTGCAATACACAGCACAGAAGCCTGTCTCCTTAAACATTGCAAAAAAGCAGTTTCTTCAAATCCTTCTGTCTCTTTCGCAGATAATTCAGCTGCGCCATTACTTCCTGACCGATTTGATAAACTTGTATATCATTTATGGTGTATACCGAAACGACATTCTTGAAATGACTGTCTGTTTGGGTTCTGCGCCACGGCGGACCGGTCTCTAAGATCAGAGCTCCGAACCGAGCATGGTCTAACCGGTTTCAGTTTCACAACGGACAGGTAATTCAGGCTTAAGCACTATACAGAGCTATTATAAACCTCTTCCAGGTTTTTAAGGAGGGGCAACATCGGTATGAGATTGATACCGGACCCGTATGTTGTCATAAAAACCGATATAGCATGATGCGGGATTTTTAATCGTGCGGGATTGTTTTAGTGAGTAGCACTACTAGCCGCAATCACGGATTTCGCCGATGTCTGTCCGAAGCCGCTCACTCTCTTTGCGTGAACTTGAACTGGAAAAAGAGAAGGCGGCGACGCGCGCGTCGCGCGGCTCAGCACTGAGGAGGAGAAGCGGCCTCACAGCAGCAGCAGAAGCTGCTCTCTCTCTCTATCCATCTGTCTCTTCGTGAACTTGAAGAGGAGGAAGGGAAAGTGGTGATGCCCGCATCAATCGACTTAACGCTGAGGGGGCGGAGCGGCCTCATAGATGCACCCAGTGAGAGAGGGGCGTGTCGCGGGGGTGGCGGCGTGGTGGCCCTGACTGGGCAGCGTTGCGCAAGCCTGTGTTTCTCCGGAGTGAGCAGTCTTTTATCGCTCGCGTGTCCCTTACTGCACTAATTTTTTTTTCTGCCTAAAAAATTGCAGTTTGCTCCATTCATGATGCAAATGTGTGTATGAACCTCGGTTTTTAGAAAAACAATGCAGTTGCAATAATTTTGCGAAATGTATGATACGCCATGCAGTTAAGGGTATTTTTTCGAAAATATAAAATTTCTCAAAAGTAGCTTTAACTGAATGAGATTTACATAACTGATCAAAAAACAGCAATTTCATGGCAAAAAAAAATTAGAGTTTCAAACAGAGAGGATCTAATGAAATGAAGACTGTAGCACATATGGCACCCATCTACAACTGTGGCATTTTCTGCAAAGCTTTCTCAACGAAAAAACTTCGCGACGTTTTCCTTCCTCCTACTAACTAGAGAAGGGTGGATTTTTCCTTGACAGTCAGTAAGCTGTATAGAGATCTCTAGTGCACTTTCACTTTGACTACCACAGAATGTCCAATGAGCACAGAATCCAATGTTTTGGTCTGTTATACACTGTTATACTCCTACTTTGACTAAAATCAGTGTCTAATAAGGAAGGGGAAATAATCTGAACTCGAAAAAGCATGTAAAATCATACGAGTACAAGGAATTTATTTCTTGCTTCTGCAATTATGAAACGCCATAAAGTGGCGAAAATGAGCCCTAACTGCATGGTGTATCATATCTGATACGCGAGTAAATAGCCTTGTCACAATGTAGTCTAAAGGATTATTGCGCAGATGATGCTGTTAACAGGCAAAATAAATACCAATAATATCCTAATAATTCTTTTCGAGCGAGTCTGCTATTTCGATTGAAACAAATGTTCCCTCTACATACCGAAGTTCTGCAAGAAAATAAAGAATATGCCCACCTTGTTTCACATTTGGAATTAAAATAACTAAATAATTAAGCTTGAAGATTCAGTTACTGTGCACAAGAGTTCCTGACAGTACACACTGGGGTACAAAATATTCAAAATTTCTTTTCTTGCTATTAAAAAAAGGCAATTTACCGTATCATATATGATACAATATGGGTAAGGGGTCAACTTTGGTATCTCTCTCCTTGCACCAGTCACTGCTCAGCCTTCACGGATAGCAGAAGTTCACGCGCGGGGCTCCCTAAATCTCGGCTCCGAGCTGCTGGCGCGTCGTGAAGCAGCTTGTCTCCGCGCCCTAAATGGCGCGGGCCTTCAAGTGCGTTCCCCTCTCTCTTTCTCTCTCCCTATGATTCCACCCAAGACCTTAAGGCTGTAGAGCAGTGCGCTGTAGCTACGTTGTGCCTGTTCTCTCATTTCTGAAGATGGTGCAAGGAAAGCTGAAGACGCGGCTGCGCCGCGCGTTTGCTTCGCTTCGCAATGGATTACGCCTGGCCGTCTGGCACTGCGGCGCTGAAGTACAACGGTCACGAAGATAGCGGTGACGTCACTCTACTAATTCTGATATTGCAACTAAACGGCGCAAGAGCCTCCTAAGAAAATGTAAAAGAAACCTATAGCAGGGGTAAGGAGTGCTACGCACCTACTTCGCATTTGGTTAAATATGCAAATCGGCAGTATTTTAAAGAGATTCTCGCACATAAACATTCTGTGACTTACACTTGGTAGTTTTGCAGCCTGACTTCTCACGGAGGTAGATTAAAAGTAGAGCGGGGTTGTTTCCAAACGAATGCGGCTTGATTCGCGCTCTGACGGTGAAGTTCTGCACGATCTTTGCGCCGTACGAGAGAGCTCCACTGTAGTTGATCTCCATTCCAATAAGGTTGAAGTCACACCGGGCATTCAGCTGACGCACGAAGCGGTCGACTTGAACGCAACAGTCCTGCAAAATGCAGACCTATTTATCTCACCTTGTTACCAACATGCTTTTTTTTTTTATTGTTCTTGCAAAAGATAACAAATACTTATGCCTCCAGTTAGTGACAATTAATGGCAAATAGTTCAGAGCAATAGCTCTATAATATCCCTCCCTCAGTTTCTTCTTGTTTAAACGTCTCTCCGGTCCTCTCTCCGTGATATCCAAAAATGGAGGAGAAGTGCGCAACGCTGTAACCGATACATTCATTCATGTCAGCATAATTGGGTCTCGAACATAACGCATAAGCAGAGCGATGGCCGGCGGCTATTACGGCGCGCGTATACTTTTTAAATCTTTTAACAACCCTCTGAAATTTTTAACATGCCTCTGAAGTGATGGCTCGGCCGGAGTCATTTTGCAGATCTTAGCATTTTGTCTACTTACTTACGTCGCAACAAAAACCATCGGTCTCTCCACTGGAGCCAAAGATGAAGCGGGTTCACTTGGATTAGCTCAGCCTTAGAGTAAGTAGTGGCGCACCTACTTTGCCTTTGATTAACCATGAAAATGGGCTGTAATGGTTTGCCAACAATAACGGCTATCTCTGTTCTTCACCTTCGTTAAGCCAGAAACTAAACATGGAAAGACTACACATCTTTCGCAGAGATGACACTAAATTTTTCTTCGCCAAAACCTTTCTGCAACATCGGAATGCACAACATAGCTCAATAATGCAACACTCGAAAGGTTAGCAGATATTTGGAACATATTTTGGATGCCCAGCGTCGCGGCATTATCTGAATATTTTCGACAGTTCCCTACTTTACACTTCAATGCTTGCAATGGCCGCATTGCTGGCGCCCTGACCGACTTTTTCCGAGCCTTCACTAAAACATGTAATGCATCCTTCTGAATTAATTTTCCGAGCTGATTACAACAGCCTCCAGACCCTACTGCATTGACCGCTTATTGATACTGCAGCCTTATTTCATTGGCAAGCTGATACCGTATGATACTGCTCCACATATTCCTCGCGGAATCTGCATTTCGATTCAGACAAACCCAGCCCCATCGGGGTGGCGCAGTGGTTACGGCGCTCGACCACTGTTCCCAAGGACGCGGGATCGAATCCCGGCCTCGGCGGCAGCTTTTCGATGGAGGCGAAAAGCAAGGCGTCAGTGTGCTGTACGGTGTCAGTGCACGTTAAAGAACCCCAGGTGGTCGAAATTTCCGGAGTCCTCCACTACGGCGTCTCTCATAGCCTGAGTTGCTTTGGGACGTTAAACCCAACAAACCAAACCAAACCAGACGAACCCAGGTGTATTGCGTGTACATACATAAAGTTATTTGAAGCGATGGTCTGCACCTCGCAATTGTGTAGATCCACACCTTTCCAAAGGGGATCATGGAATGAAGGGTAAACCCGCCGGGCTATTTTTAAATGCTGAAATGTGTAGGTGTAATTTAACAGTAAGACAGAGTGTTCCGCCACATCCGGGTTTGGAGCCCAGAGAAGAAACCTTCAATCTGAGATGCGTGCGCTCTTATCGTCTGGACTGTCATGCTCACCGTGTAGCCCTGCTACGCGTATGTGTAATTTTGTGGGTTAGCAATAAGCGCATCCAACTTCCGGAAGATGAATCACTAGCAGGTTTATCGTCTCTTCAAGAAATTAGTAGTTTTTGCAGCGTGTAGCCGGACAAGGACGAAGATGGAGGAACACGTAAGACGCATAGGTAAAACTATGGAAAGCCAACTAGCCCGACAGCTTGTCCTCTTCATGAAATTGGTGTACTTGCTTTCCGAATCGGTAAGAGCTTATTGCGAGGTGGTGCATGCTCCACTAAGGAATCGGCAATTCTTCCGCAACCATTGAATTGTGGCCAGTCAATGCTAGTAAATCTAGTCTTCAATTTTGGCGCTCAACTGCGACGCCCACTTTTCTCTGCTCGGGGCGTGCGTATCAACGCAGAATACATACATGCACTTGCCGCAGTACTTTTCAATAGCATCGGCTCGGGTTGTCTCATATTTAGCTGTAAAGGCCTAGCGATAGGAAATCGATCAGGTCTCGTCACCCGCCAGGGTAGTAGATGTCGGACAAAGACAGGTCGGTTTCCCAGGTACCCCAACAATGGCTTAAAATTGTTTTTCTGGCAGCTATTATGTTGTGCTTGCAATAATACAGAGCAGTTAGTTTACTAAGCATAAATGCATGCTCGATATATTAACAAAAGGAAACGGTATGTGGACAAGTCCGATGAACAAATATCGGTTTCACACCCAAACAGTTTTTCTTTTCCAAATTTGATTCCTGCTTTATCAAGGCAAATCAGTATAACATGTTACAATGAAAAGCACAGAAAGTAAACAACCTTCCGTAAAAACATATTCTGCATTATTACACTTCGACAGTAACTGTAAAATAAAAATGAGCATAATGAACACGGCCTGAAAAGTGCGCACAGAGCAGCACGAACTGTGACCTCCATTCATCGTTGAAAATAGGCGCTGAACAGAAGAATATAAGCTTTTTATGAATGAAGATGTCTGCTTCAGATGCTCAGCCGAAACAAGTACCGAATTTGGGTTTTTTAAAGGTAATAATTGCAACAAGAATATCGGCGTTTATCAGCACGCGTATATCTTCTAAATTTAGAGTCTTCTCGGAGCCAATAGTAGGCGCACAGGTCAGGCCTATTTTCTTCTTTTCCGCAGGGCATACATAGAAAACCATGTATAAAAAACTGAAGAAAATCGTGTACGAAATGAACGCGTCGACGTTACCTCTCTCACTGTGGGCTTCAGCCTAGCGTGCATGTCCAACAGCCTGCCTTCCGTGAGGTTGAAGCGGTACAAGGTACTGTTTTTCGGAGCCATCTCGTCGCGAACCGCGAAATAAGCTCCATCCAGTGGCAGGTTAGCAGGACCGATGGCATCAAGCAGCTTGGAAAGAACTCTTTGCTGTTCTTTGACGTTGCTAGCTCCGGCGTAACATTCATCTAGACAAAAAAAAAATGAAGTACAATCTAGCTTCCTCATAAGAGTACGCGCGATTGCAACTTTAACATCACATTTTAATTACGACAATAGTTTTTATATTTTATTAAGCTGTTCTTTAAGGAAAGCGGCGGAGGATGACAGCGCAGTATCTCTCTCGCTTAGCGCTGCATACCTAATCTCGCAGAGGTACATAGGTCGCAGGTTAGAATCCCTATCGTGCAATAGCCTCCAACTAAACTTGCAGATGGCAGCTAAAGGGCAAGCCAAATGGTGTGACATCACTGAGCGCAGCACAAGGAATGATGACGTTGCAATTTTGATACCAAATGAGGCCCACGTTTTCTCCGATATGGTTCAAAGGCCTTGCTGTTTGGGCTTGGTGGTGCATGAACATACAGATATTGTAGCGCAAAACAGGCAAGACACACGATAAGACCGAACAATACGAGCGCTAACTCCTTATCACAGCAGAGCACCTTGTCTTTTGGCAACGAGTAATATAAATTCTTAATGTCAACAGAGAAAGCAATAATGTTGCCACCAGGTACGTCTCGAACAAACACTATGATTTCGTCAGAATTCTTAACACCGAAAGGGTCGTCATTCCGTAAAAGGTTTAAACTCTCTTGCAAATACATGGTAACAGTTTTCTGCCATGTGCCATTTTCAGATACGATAACCCTCAACGATTTTTCTGGTTTATGGGTTTTAACGCTGAAAAAAGCCTTGGCAAGCTTACTGAGGTTGAACTGGTTGCACATCTTGTTAGCTTTGGCTTGTGCTTTTAATATAGCCACATCGTCACACAAGTCAAAAACGAATAACACAGCCTCGCTGGCCTTAGAAGAGTACAGTTTAAAAGAGGAAACGGCAAAACCACCTTCTTTGTCCCATGGAAGCACGGAAAGTCCATGTTCTCGTATGTAGTTCTCGACGCGCTTGAGAGGTAGCTTAGCGCTCTACGCCGGGTTGTTCTGGAGAAGGTCAAGGCAACCCACTCCAGTATTTCCTGTCGAGAAAACCCTATGGCCAATCTTCGGCTTACCCCTGCATAAACTAAACTTTTCGCTTATATGACTTTTATTAGACCAGTACTAGATTATGCCAACACCGTTTGGTTTCCCCAGTCTCTTACTAACATTTCAAGGCTTGAAAGAATGCAGCATAAAGCACTAAGATTCATTCATAACAAATACCAAGCGATCAGATTCACCACCCGAACTGGCTGTAATATCCAGGCTCGAAGCGCTAACAGCAAGAGCAAAGTTCATGCGCTTAAAATTTCTATATCAGCTGCTGCATAACGCCTATCGACTTATCACGATATGTTTCATTATCACATAAGCGAGACCTAAGAAACCATCACGCGTTCACGCTAACCGAATTTCTATGCCACAGTGATGCACTTAAACATTCTTGCTTCCAGCTGGCAACAAGCGAGTGAAATTGTCTGCATCAATCTGTTACAAACGTTGATTCATTTTCAAGTTTTAGTTCCAAACTACAGGCCTAGGTTTGAGCTGAAATTATTCGGTTTTATATTTCGCTTTCTGTTTTTCATTCGCTTGTTTAACGCAGTGGATAGCCTGTTATCGCATTGTTTCCTTTTTGAACTTGTATGTGTTCGTTATTTGTGAGCTGTTTGCGCGAATTTAATACCACATTTTCTGATGTTTTTTTTTTTTTTTGTGCTGTAAGAATTGCCTAATACACTAGTTCTGTCGAGCTACTTTCATTCTTACCATTATCATTTTTTTTCGATATTATGAATGTAATGTCCACCTGCTATGGTCCCAACTAAATAATGGCAGTATTGCAAATAAATAAAAAATAAACTCAACATTTTATTTTCCTCGAGATGTTAAATCTACGTTCATTGCTGCAAAGAAAACGGTACACGGCTTCAACGATGCTGAACCGTGTACGGAGCGAAATATTTGGTTGCGGGCGGCCAAGCATTGCATCGAACACAACCAGCGTTCCGTTGAACGCATCAAAGTTCACCGGCGTTTTAGGTGGTGGTGGTAAAGACGTTTATTGCATCTAAACATATGGACACTTAAGCTCTGTTTTTAAGAGTGTGACGCGATAGCATAGGCTACCAGTCTGCATATAAAGCGCCGCTTTAACCAAGCCGTATAAAATTGCCTTAGTGGCCTATAGGGGTAACGTGGATGCCATTGTCCTGGCAGGCTGATTCTGACATACCGTCCCACGTGAATGGAGGGACCCGAGTTGGCAGTTCCTGCCACGTTGCCACGGTGCCATTTTAAAGTATTGTAAAGTAGACAAATCGTATGTAATGTTCTTCTGTAGGACATACGCAAAGAAAAAGCACACCCTAACATTTACTCTCGACATTGCTGGAAATGCCTGCTTTCAATTATAGTATTTTCACAGGAGACTTACTTATAGGAGTAAACTAGACAATGAAAACGTTTTACTGCCTTCTTTTATTATCTTTTTGTACGCCCCTCTTAGTCGTGTCCGCACGGAATGGCTGATAGCTTTGACTATCAGGTACGCAGGCGTTTGGCTGCAAGCTTCCCTTGCTCAGTCATCACGGCTGTTGCTGAAGCACACCTTAAGAAACGGGGATCCCGTCAAAAGGCGGCTGCTTCTGAACGCGCGAAAGCTAAACCGGAGGTGATGCCTAATGTTCATAAGGTGTGGCATAACCTCAAAAAAGTGGCCAGCAGACACAATGTGCCGCTTGTTTTCTGCGCGCCAAACAAGTTGACAATGCTTTTCTCCCGCATCTGCGGTGACGGCGAGCGCGGTTTGAAAAAGCAACATGAAGAAGCCTTTGTTAGATGTGCCATAGGAGTGGTGTACATGATCCCCTTGTCCTGTGGAAAATTCTACATCGGGCAGACAGGGAGTTGCCTTAATGGCCGTTTCAAGGAGTACTCTCAAAACTTAATGAAACAAGATAAGCTCGCGAACATAGTAAAGCATTTTATCGCACGCAAGTGCGTAACCGCTTTAAAGAAGAAAAATGTCTGGGCAGCAGTTTTAGGATGAAAGCAAGAGTTTTGCTCGAAGCTTCCACATGGAGAAGAAAGCAGACCATTGCGTTAGCGATCCCTCTGTAAATAATTCTATAACACATTTTACAAGGCCTTCTGTGGCTGGTCGTATGTGCGGTCCTCTCATATCTGTTTTCCTTCTTTGTTGTCACCTGTATCTGACAATAGCTATCTTTAAGAAAAACAGAGGCGATAAAACTATCCCTATATGTTATGTTAGTTTAATATAGCTGGCGCCGCCCTTGTGTGACATGTGACGTGACTGCTTATATAAATGTGGCTTGCAGACCAAATAAAATCAGTTGATAGTAGCGTTCTTTTGTGCCGTGTCCTCTCCCGTGGTTGTCGTTCGCGCTGTTTTATCATGTAGGAATAACCAACTAGACTAGCACTATGGTTTATTGAAATATGTAGGATTTATTTCATTTTAGTTATTGCCTACTATTAATCTTTGCATACTTGTGATATTATCTTGATGTTTCTTGCGTAATATATATGCTATTTACCTTTCCACCCTCGTAAAAGTTTAAAAAAGGAGTCGAGCATTTTTAATCCCATGTTCCTAGTTTTTCAAGATGATGCTTCAGTTCCTGTCAAATTCGTCTTGTGGGGTCCTGCTACATTGCTCCGAGCTGCTATCGGAGACGAGGTTTTGTTGAAGAACCCAGATGAAGTGTACTTGACGCAAGCTTATTTTACTCTCTAAAGAATATAAACAGCATGTGAAATACTTTTGTCTCCTTTAACGATACAGTTTTTAATTCTTTGTTTGTCTCAGCCACCTCAATGCATGTTTTCGGATAAACTTTAAGGTGAGGTCTGCTAGAAGCACGAGCAGCTGAGGGACACCCAGTCCTTCTGAGTCTTTCCAACCAAAGAGCAGACGTAAAAATATAAAAAATTTCGCAAACACAGAATAAGAAATTATCGGAACCGAATTTTTACTAGACGGTTATTTCCGGGGACACGAGCTTCCTTCTCTGCGAGCTTTAAGAAGAAGGATGGCTTTTCGCTCTTCAAGGTATAAACATATCATCGAGAATTTTTATCTTACTTTGCAAGATCAGCGAGCCCTCACGAAAAAGTAATAGGAAACAGATATTTAACTCACTAGCTGCACAGCAACCAGACATAAGGACTTCTCTTAGTCACCTATATTTGCTATCCGAAGATAAGAAATGAACAGAACATGTAAAAAATTAACGACATTCCGAATTCCAACATTTACACTTGTCACTGTAACATGAAATAGTACATTTTACTGTTCCCAGTTTTATTTTCACAGGCATTACGCCACATTTCTAAAATGCTGCTATTCCTGACGTCATGCCCAGCAAATAAATAGAAGAGAAAGAGGTTCCAAAGAGCTGTAAAATATATGCTCTCCACCGAAGCTTCTCAGCATTCAGCAGAGCGGCGTATGTCTTACCTGTCAGGACGAGTGCTGCAGCAACAAACCAAGCCTTCATTTCTGTAAAAAACCAGAACATTCAAGTGCGTGTCGACTTTTTGCCTTGTATATAAATTCATCTCTCTTTGAAAATGAAATATCCAGCATCTTGCTTTGTGGCGCGCATCTGAAGTTCGCTCTCTATTTATTGCCATCAATTTATGGTTATGAGAGCGAGCCTTAAAAGGGATGAAGAAACGCAAATGTCGTTCTGTTCCGGTCCGAGATAAAAAGGTTCCTCTCCCCTACCTCATGGCCTCTAGAAGCAGTTCACATACAAATAGCAAAATAAAGCCCAACAGTACCATGGCAGCAGCTATTCCTTCTGACATTTATATAGCGAATAAATCATCTTTAGGTTGCCAAATTACCCCAAGGTTGTGCTACAATCTCAACTGACTTGCCGGCCTCCTCGCTGAAATGTGCTATCAGTTGAAGCACGTTTACTGGCATTGAAAACTTACCTGGGCCGTAATTTGTGTTTTCCAAGCAACCAGACGGCAAAGATGCTCGCAGGAAGAAACGACCTATTCCCATGTGAAGGCCCTACTTAGAGCTCATCCTTTAATATTACGTCCCAACCGTTGCAATCCATATTGCTTCTATTGTTCTCAATATTATCACTGATCGTCACGTGCAGTTCGTATGCTGTCACCGGAGAATCACCTGGATCTACACTTTCGGCATAGGCCCTAATGTACTGACCCATGTACTGCACGATTAACCACATCCATTGTTTTCTCCAGAACAATTGTGTTCGATATCTAAGCGTATCGCTGTTCCACTGTTTGCTGGCCACAGCAAATCATAGATAGCGAATAAAATAATGCGAGATTACTTTCGTTCTCGGTGATCGAAATATTCCACAGGATACGCGTAGCTTGTGCAAAGTCGAGCCTCGAATTTTTTTAGTTAGTACTAAGGCCTGGAGTTTCATTACTAGTTTCCCGTCACGATGTGAACACCGAAAATTGCGTCATACTTGCCCATTGTCGCCTGTGATCAGGGAAAGCAAGTTCAATACTTCGGGAATTTTGTTCGCTTCAGCGTAGGTTTGTTTAACTTACGTTTATCTTATATCTTACAGTGCTTTTGTTAAAAAACAGGTACTTGGTATAAGTCACTGCAGTATGCACTGTTTATAATGTCGTTTTTATTTTTAAAATTTTTATACTTGCGACCGATCCTTGCAAAAACAATTTCGAATGCTCAGAGAAATACAGTACAGTAAACACGACAAACCGCTCTACCAAAACTGCAAATCCCTGCGCTCAGAACAGCCCTAGACAGAAGCGTTCTACACTCTATCAAAAGTCAAATGGGAGTCTCTTTCTGTGACAAACTGTCAATTTTAAAATGTAAAAAAAAAAACATAGAACATCGATTGCCTAATATTCCACTAAATTACCTACACCAAGCGAAGCGATTGAGCTAAAAAGAAAGAGTAATAATATTCAACTGTTCATCTGGAAAAGGCACCTTCGTATTCACAGAAACACAGAAAGGAGTTCTCTAACGTTACCAATTCATAAAAAAGAACCTTGTCGTCCATTCACAAGAGTGGCACGAATTGTGGTCCCCCGCTGAGATATTATTTATCTAAAAAAGGAGGAGTTGAACGAAAGCCCCTTTTCGAGAATTTGGTTCTACACGGACTGGGCCCCAGGCACGGATCAGTTTCTATTAATTTGCGTGCAGCACAAAAACAGGGCGATCTGCGGACTGAACAGAAGCTGGACTAGAAGGAGAACCGAAGACTATGACACAACCACGCATTGGCATATTTTTGAGTTCAAACTTGACAATCCTCTGGACTGGACAGGTTTCGTCAGCCTATAGCGTATGTTTTAACTAATCTTCCCTGCCATCGAAATTGACCGACCATTCACCGAGAAATCATCAAGAAATGACATGTTTTTACACGGTGTGTTCGGCGCCCACATAATTTGTCGTTCTGACATGGGAACAATAGAAAATCTCACCGTTTTTTTCCCAAGCTCCAAATGAAAAACACATCATTCTTAATATAATTTCAATACTTCCTCAAAATGGCCCAAAATTGGGCGTCTAGCTACGACCTTCAACACGTTTTGTTATATAAAGGAATATTGATATAAATATTTTCAGTTTCATTCAAACTTCCAAATAACAATTCTTTTTTAGAAAACTGGCGTATCTTCAAGGTAGAAAAATATTGCACATTAGATGAGTAGAGCGAAGCCTTAGAAAACATATTTTAAATTTGGCGTCTTTCGCGGATTCATTTTGTTTTGTCTTTTGCTACAAAAATTCATTTTTTTTTATTTTTAAAGTACTTGTATGCAGCTCTTACATTCAGCCTTGACAAGAAATTCCGCGTTCCTTAAGAATCTGAGAGCTACGCCGACGTATCCATCTTATGGCAAGTTCAGAGCTGTCTTGAAATGTTTATCTCCTTTATGTTAGCGCTACACGCCCAAATCATAGCGCTGCTTTTCTATCATTAATAAATACTCTGACTTAATATCCAAGCAAACTTTTTCAAAATAAGTGAAGGGCCATCCCTCAGGCCACTTGATGAAAAACATTTACCAGATTCTTCTTTGGTAATTTGTAATTTGCGACATCCTCTTGTCGGCCTAAGATGAACTACTTCTCGAATCCCAAATTGCTTCTTCTGCCTATGGTGCATTTGCAACTTTTTTAATATACATAAACTCCATATACGACGTTTAGCGGACTTCCCTACCCGAGATTCTAATTATGCCCTGTTTAGGCACTATCAAAGCACTGTTTTCGAAACGAGCCTTTCCTCAGAATACGTTGCACTTAGCAGCAATTTCGTTTTGTTTTCAGTGAGACATACAATATTGTAGGTCACTCGTCTGGTGGTTGTTACTATAAGGCTATACCGGGACATATTTAATCAGGATATATAGATTTATCGCTTATATCGAATATTTGAATATCTTTGTGAAAATCTTCTGCAAAAGTGCAGGAGTGGGTTCGTATTTATTGAACTCCCATTCAGGAAAATATTCGATATATCACACTCCGCGTAGTGGCCCTTCAACGCGTAGCCCCTCCTGATGCCACGCCCTCGATCACTTTTCCCATACGAAGCCAGGTAGGATGAGCAACTTTGGCGCCTGGGGTAACGCTAAACCTGTAAAACTGATCTACGAGGCGTGCCTAGAGTCCGATTGCAAGTGCCCTTCGTCAACGCAACACTGCTCATGGTAATTTTGAAGACGCCGAAAACTGCACTTAAAAAATGCGCAAGCGGAAAAAACCGCACAGTGCGCCCCGTGTTTCTCCCGGTTGTTCGCATGTGTGTATGTTTTGTGAAGTTTCGGCGCCTTTAAAATGACCGCGATCAGCTACCAACTATCCCAAGAAGAAGTTCACTTAAGCAACACTGCTCTGGGCCGTAGTTCATGCACTGCGTGTGCGGTGAAGTCACCCTAGGCTAGCGAAGTCTGGCGGAGACTATTGCGTGGACTGTCTCGGTGCTGAACGAGGAGAGGAAATCAAATGCGCCCTGTGTTCACTGCATTGTACAAAATAATAAAATTAAACGTGTTAGTTAATAAATATAAATAAAATATAATACTAAGCAGACGAAATAAATTTTAGTTCAGGTTTCAAAGTCACAAGAAAACATGGAAGTCAGGTTCTCTAAGACGTTGAAAATATGAATGTGGCTTAAACCAGTACTAGGTCTTGTTTTGCACCGCTTCTCCGAAGTCTCATTTATTTTTGATGCGTACTCGTATATTGTACAGTCCAACTTCAAGAAGTGCAAACGTGGTCCTGCGTTCGGCAATCAGTTCATGCTTTGTAGGTCTTTCGTAGGGTTCGGCAAAGAATTGATGTCATTGGGAAGCCATAATATGCATGAATTAGTGCAAGAGGATGCATTAACTTTCAGTCGCCTTCTGGTGTAACCTGTGGGCATAAGGTTGATGAAAGTATTTCATAAATAGCATTTATGTTCAACATATTCATCGTCAATAAGGTTGACGACTGGGCAAGTTGGTAAGGGTTCATATTTAATCAGCCAAAGGACGAGGCACAGGGAAGAAGAGGACAGGACAAGGCTGGACTAGCAACTGAATGTTTATTGAACGGAAGAAAACAACAGATTCCTTCCGAAAAGCACGCACGCAACCCAACCGGGGGAATGGCAGGAAATTGGCCTGAGACCGTGAAGCACGTATCATAATTCTCCTTGTCTACCACGAGGATAATACTACCGACGACAATAACGTTGCAATTAGTAATAATAAAAATTATGGCATTAGCAATAATACTGACGGTGCATTTAGCTGACAATAATAACGAGAGTAAACGTGATGCACCGTGGGCGTCAGCACCGCTTAGGCTTTCTCATTTCTGCAGTGTAGATTTCTTAGAGCTCTCAGAATTTTGTCTTCATGATTATTTTATTGTTGCAAAGACCGCAGCACAGAGGTCGATTACGCATGGTTTATCTATATATTGAAGTAGTGATTGCAGAGCCATTTTAGAGCTATTCGAGGAAAGGTCATAGGCCAACGGAAAACATGTGTTCATGTATCCATTGTATATTACAGTTGTCAAGCTCCTTTCTTGGCTTCGCTGCATAGTCGTCACCGTAATTCGGAAACGATTTGTTTAGTGTTCATTTTCCGACCCTATATGCGAATTCGGCTAACATACAGCAGCTACATACTTTCTCTGGACGGGGGCTAACCATTATTACGCTATACAGTGCATAGTTCGTGCGGCCAAAAAATAACCGTCGGTGGAGGGATGGTGTTGGAAACAATGCGTGCGTGATCTCTTACCCAAAATTGTCACAAGATCGTCCTTTGCGTTTGCGAAGCATACAATGTGGTGTCATACTCTTTCTCTTCCTATTTCTCGTTCAGCCGCTTGTCAAATTAGAAGTTATTTTGTGGCAGGAATTAGAACGATCTCGTGACGTGTTCACGATATGAAAAAAACAAGGACGAGAAGAAACAAACACGAGATGCACGAATGCTGCACCTCCATTCCATTTCCAGCGCATTGTTATTCAAAAAAGGCCAAGCTTACGTAGAGCGCTTTTATCACCTCGCGCATTTCATTATCATTAGGAAGTAATTATGGGGCGCATAAATTTGCACCGCGACATATGTTCCTCCAAACCAATGCCACTCATTATAAGTGTAGGTGTCCACCGAGAAGTGGCACACTTCGTTTCTGCTTCTCTTTCTGTTTATTTTTGGAAAAACGAAAGCAACTATACTGCAACGAAAAGGAACAGCCCATGCCGTACAACGTGTACTTTAAAATCAAAGCTTAGCGTCCTCAGATTATTTAATGTAAGATAATATGTCTTGTTTTTGTGCGCCCCATTTGTATTGAATTTGTGATTTCAATCTTTGATACTTGTAGCTCTGGCCGCTTCCCTGCGCCGCATGCGTACACTACTCACTGCTTACAACTCTCAGCCCCGCCGTGGCGGTGCAGTGGTTAGGGCACTCAAATACTGTGCCCAAGGATGCGGGGTCGAATCCCGACCGCGGCAGCCGCATTTCGATGGAGGCGAGAAGGAAGGGTCCCGTGTGCTGTGCGATGTCAGCGCACTTTAAAGAACAGAACGTGGTCGAAATTTCCGAAGCCCTCCACTGCGGCGTCTCTCATAGCCGGAGTCTCTTTGGCAAGTTAAACCTGAAAATAAACCAGACCAGCTTACAACGCTTTGTTGCCTGTCGTAAACTGCTGTTTCCTTACTAGGCAGATGACCCATAATATATTTTCTGCGTATGAATTCTAAACGCATTTATTGTTATCCCTGTTTACCTCATTGATCATGCATTGCAAATAATCACTTTAGTTAAAATAAAACAATATGATCAGTGATTTGTCGAAATTGAAAGCATTCTGAGCTGGCTTTTTTCTGAACTATGCATTATACAAATTTTCGAACACCGCCTTTACACAAGCTTTATGCATTTTGAAAACACCAAGCGTTCCTGCGCCACACCCTTTGTTATTATGTTCTTTCTTGGCACTGTAAAAGCACTGAAAAAGGGACGTCCTTCTCCTTTATGCGCTTTACACATTTTACACGCAAACTTGTCTCAAAAGGAACGCATAAAATGCGATATGTGTAGAGGGCCGACCGACGGCGTGCTACATCCAGGCATCCAGTACTCCATCCCGTCTTAGCAGGGTCATTTACTCTGCTCGTTGTCAGGCCGAGGTCCGGCATGAGCTGCATCACGAAAGTAAACGATAAGCTCTTGAGGCTTACAACATCGGATGCCGCAATCTTACAACAGTGGTACCGCCCGCAAGCGTGGCAAACAACGACGCTCTCGCTCTCTACTTCTCCCCTATCATCGCTAGGTCTCGAGGCCACATTAAGCAGCACATTGTAATTAATCAGCGAGAAGTTATAGTAAATGACCCCTTCCATCATAAAACATCCTTACTCTCAATCCCACAGTCATGTAGTAAATGAAATAGTTATATTCAGCGACGCCTTAGCAGAGGAGCTAGTGTTCAAGAACACGAGGACAGCACCGGTGGAAGCTACTATTTGGCTTAAGAAAAAACTCTTACTGTATAAGACAGGCATTCTCAAGAAGCATTCACTTCAGCAATTACGTTTTCGCTGGGTATCTTTTTTTGGCAAGGAAAATGAATTATAGCATGCTTTTCTGACATTTCCTCAATATATTCCGTATCGATGGCTCGGACAGCTTGCGGAAGGCATGGCCGGCGCTGCTGGCACGGTGGTGTTTGCAGCGGTGGTTGGAGGGCTGCCCACAGTGCTGCCATTAAACGATTTCAGCGCTCACGCCGAATGTGGATGTGCGGCCGAAGACTAAATCGCGATTCGCTACAATACGTGTTTTTTTTTGTTTTTTTTTTTTGAAAATGCAGAGTACACTCATTGTAAGTCCGGTTGGTCTTTGAGCATGTGCGAACACCGTAAAGTGTATTGGCAGCTTATATCGGCGCCGGCACAGCAGCAGACGACGCGATGGTCGGTGTCGACCTGTGACGTCACAAAGCATTTCAACATGGCGATCACTGTCGGTGGGAGGAGCCTCGCGATCTCAACTGTTAGTCACTTATTTTGAAATAAAGAATCCGTCTATGGCGCTCAAATTTCTGAAATACAATAATGAGGTACGTTATTATCTGCTAGAGAATATATATATATATATATATATATATATATATATATATATATATGCAGTAGGATACCTTTAAGTATGCCATCATCGCTTATCATCAACAAATGAAAATGTACAATTAGATACCAGGGCCTGCATTCCGGAACTGCTTGCTCATCGGAGCTTCAATGGGTACCATAGCCGGGACATGTTCATGTCATACTAGCTGATTCGGACTGGGTCGCTCCGTTGAAGAAGGAGTCATACGGCACGTATATCGTCCCTGCCACACTGGTCAGCCCAAATCACGATAACTTTTATATCTGCATGCGAGTAAAACATTTTTATGACTTATGGCTTTTACTTTATTTTTGCGTAACATAGCATTTATTTTACGTGTCAGTGAAGCTTCAACTACTTTCTGTCTAGTGGCTCTAAAGCAGCTACTCTTTTCGGCAGTTCAGTTTTGTAGATATCCTTGATTGCTTTCACTACCTTTGGCAAAACATGAGTGTATATTTTTACGCCGAAACTATCCCAAATCCGCTGCGCTAATCTTGCGTCCTTCTCGAATTTGTCGAACTTAGTGGCGGATGTCGGCTTGAACTGTGCGAAGCTGGGTGAAGTAGTAGCGCCCAGTTCGAATGCGCTGACAAAAATGGAGTAATCACTGAAAGCAAAGGAACCTGAAAGAGGAAAGAATCGGCATACATATCATTATCGTGGAGAATGTTTTCCTTAAATCGGTTATCAAAAGGTTCCCCAAACTTTGCGTTAAAAATTATTGAAGACGAGAGCAGTGACGTAACATTTTCTGAAATTATTTCATTCACAGGTAGCATTTCTGCCAAGACCCTCTACAGACCACTCTCTCCTGCCTGGTATGGTATTGATTGACGACATATGCAGCCTGCTACCAAGGAAAAAAAGTCTGGCACGTTTTTACACAGAACTGATCCCTCTCCATCCCAGCCTGCTGTTGGGAGAAGATCCACTGGTCTATGTTGAAAATGTTATCCATTTCCTAAAGGATGCAAAGCTCCTGAACAAACTTTGGGATCATGCGCCAGGAACAAGGTTCGTTTTTGTCTTATGCATAAGGGTTGGTATATATATGTATATTATATATACATATATAACAAACAAAAACAAACCTTGTTCCTGGCGCATGATAGCCTGAGTTGGTTATGCGCCAGAAAACGCAATACAATACAGTTAATTCTATATATGCGGTCCAGGTGATTTGTGTCCCTTATGTCATCCAATGTAACAAGCAGTGTAGCTTCAGTTCTTTCATATTGTCTCCATTCTGTGGAGAAACATAGCCGCTCTCATCTAAATCTTGTAATTGAAAGGAAAAAATGACAAATGATTTGTGTTTAAGGTAGTTTAGAAAGCTAACTTGATGTCAACAGCCTGCAATGCTTGTCCCGCTAAAAGTTTTTCTCAACACCTTGCCAGAAGTGAACCACCTGAAAGCCTGACCTCTCGTGCGCTCAAGCACCCTGAAAAAAGCCGATGGCTCTTTAAAGTGGCGTGGCTTAGTCTGCGCTATTTTGTCTCCTTCAGATTTTAGTAATTAAAAAAGACTAATTGGCTATCTTTATATATTGGCGAAAGAAGTCGCAAGAGATGTAAATCCTATTTTAAAAGATATTGGCCGAGGTTTACCCATGATTGTACCGAGTTGGACTAGCGGCTTATCTGTTGTCCTTAGATTTGCGTCGTCTATTTTTTTTAAACTCTTCCTCGGTCACTCTCCAGATATATGGCATGACGTTGTAGTGCAAACTTCAAATCTTTAATCACAAAAACTGAAACGATAATTAGGCGCACGTTTAGCTTCTGATTATTGCTATTGATTGATATGGTTTTTATGTTTTTTAACTTCGGCTGCAATAATTGGCGGTGCTTCAAAATCTTCGTTACATTTAGCTGAGAGACCTAGCTGGTTTGAAATGCATGGCATTGGCTGGACTAGCTCAGTACAGTGCATATCATCAATTACTTTTGTCTTGAATTAGCTTTTGTTAACAGCCCCTCCGATGGTTGAAGGGTGGTGCTTCTAGAACAACCATTTTCTTTTCGTTTCTCTTATGCGAAATTCTACTTATCTCTGTTATCGTTTCTAGATATAATTGAATAAAGCCGGTTTACTAGCCTGCGCAGCCCGGATAATTTTCAAGTCACAAGGTCGTTAAGGCCAAAATCATAAGTTTCTACGTTTATAGGTCACGTAGTGAGAGGCATATTGGTAATGATTTATTTGATCACATCATAACGTAGGTATGAAATCATTGTTCCTTCCCAGCATGACCATTTTATTAACCTGACATCACCCTTATAGTGAATCTCATGCACCACTCATTCCATATAGAGAACTCTCAAAACTAAACATAAAAGGGGCAAAAATAATCTCGGTCACTTACACTTTGAACCGTTGCAAGGAAGATTTTCAATTAGCCATACTATAAGTTTTGCGGGGTTGTTTCCAAACGAGTGCGGCTTGATTCTTGCGTTGACGGTGAAACACTGCACGACTTTTGCGCCATACGAGAGGGCCCCTTTATATATTACCTCCATACCCACAAGGTTGAAATCACACCACACAGTAAGCCGTAGCGATACTCGTTGAATTTCAACTTGACAGTCCTGTAGAAATATAGATATCCAGTTATCTATTCACCACATCTAAATTCTATGAGCTTATTACTGCTATAAAGAAAATGCACCGAGTTTTAAAACCCTGGAAAGTCCTGTTTTATTCAATTCTTTCTCGCTTGGCCTAAACACCTTATATTTCATTCAAACTGTCTGGAAACTTATAATAAAAAGAATCTGGTGCAGGCCTTCTTTCATCGTATATGCATACATTGTTAGAATTTCATCATTTTCGGGAGTATTCAGTTAATTCCTTACCTCCAACTGTTACTCAACTTGAAGCAAGCAAATATCCTCCGCAGAAATTTTACTAAGACTATTTGCTTTTCACTTGTGTTCTGAAATTTCAGATGGAGCAACTCAGCTCAGTGTTCCATCTATCTGGACAATTGTTTAAACACAAAAATATTTGGTGGTATGTATTGCTAGACCACCTCGCGATCTCGAAGATTCTCACTCACGTTATAAGAAATTCTCAATCGTTTTGAGGATTTTCTTACTGACAGCATAAAAAAGCGTTTCATTTCAATGCATTAATACTGGTATCGAAAAACGTTCACTTCCTTGATTCCTGGTTTGCAAAGCAATAACTTGTAAACCCGACCAATATGGTATTGTGTAAGTTAAAGGGACATGTACGCGTCAACGAGTCACACCGTCATTATTAAATAAATTAGCAAAGGCATTTTTACAAATCCAGTTTCTTTAAAGGTTTACCTGCTATCAAGGTGGTAATAAAACAGTACACACTTGTGAGATCACCAAAAAAAAAAAGATCTCAAAATAAGAAAGCAAAAAACAGCAGCCACAGCAAAAGAACAAGAGACCACAATGCGCAAACCTTGGTTTTTCAGCGTAATGGTGAACAGCTTAAATGAATATAAAGGAAAAAAATGGTTCCATAACAAAAAGATATTATTAACTGGTTCACAGAAAGGAAAGGTGCTCTATCTTTCACACTTGTTTTGTGAACACTTGAACCGCGCCTGATTAAAGATGACATTAATAGAAAAAAAGCTTTGCTGAAAGCACATATGGTGATCAACCAATATTGACCAATTGATTATTTAACTCTGCAGCCTGCTTAAAATGCTGCTTTCTTAAAAAAGTGTGCCAACATTCCTTTTTTCTTTGCCGTGTTTTTGAGATTTCTACTTTCTAAGCGTTACTGATTCTCTTTCTAACAGCGTAGGCATTGCAAATGAAGAACAGTCTGTGATAGGCCATTACCAATTTCAGTCATTAACAGTACCTTGGTGACAGCAGGATTTAGCTTTTCGTGCATATTAAGCAGAAAGCCGTCCGTGAGGTTGAAACGGTACAGAGTACTCCCAGGTGGCTCATTCTCGTCGCGGATGGTGAAGTAAACATCATCCAACGGGAGACTATCAGGGCCAATTTTGCCCAGGAGCTGGGAACGGATGTCTTGTTCCTCGTTGGCCTTTCTCGACCCAGCGCAACCTTCAACAAAAGAACCTGAAAAGAACAGATTCAAGCCGCATTACTTAAAACTTCCTATGGCGTATTTCAAGTGGGCAGCTTATTTACCCCTCAAGTTACATATTCGTGCAAAGCCGATAGTAAGGCACCGAAACAGGCTGCAGTGCGCATGTCGACCGTACATCTTGTCTTTATACGCGTTTCACACACTGTAGCATTCCAAACGCCGCAGCGCTGACACTAAGGGGATCTTGTAATTAGCCGCTACCTATTTAAATATTTATCCTTCTAGTTATGAGCTTCATCAAAACCGCCGTCTTCATTTCAATGAGTTGCCTGCCCAAAGCTAGCAGATCACTCACATAACCCGCCAGTACTCGATCTGAAATTTTATTGCCACAAGTTCCTAACACAAACTCGATACTCCGTTCTACACGAACCTCGCCTCCGCGGTTGCATGTACTACGTAGCAACGTAACACTGCAAAGGTGACAGTCCCTTGAACTTGTTCTTCACGTAACAAACTTTGTGCAAAATTCACCTAGAAACACACCCAGATTGTGTTCTTGAGTTTGTCTTTAGGAAGCAAGAGATGCCGACATAAGCATTTCATAACGAGCTGGGCAGTATATACCAACAATACACTTTCAAAATACCATTTTTACCTTAACGATCTTTCCATAATTTTACTGGCTGATATTCGTTTGTGCGAATAGTCCGCAGCATTGCAGAAGATAAATCATTTATTTTTTTCCTGGAAAATTCTAAACCTACATTCGTTTCTGCGGAGGGAAATGGGAGCCTCATTTACAATTTTGAAGTAGAATAATCGAGCCACCGGGTTTTAAGATTTTAATGCTGAAGCAAGAAGCTCTTGTCGAATAATGCCGAAGTCGGAGTTGCAAATCACCCAAAAGAGAGAGAGAGAGAGAAAGACCCTTTAATGAAGAACAGAGATTTTAGCCAGCGTTTAAATTTTGTTGACATGCAACTCAGTGTAGGAAGGGGAATTGGGGAGGAAAAGTTGGAACAAGAATCGTCAGGATTATAAAATAAAGCTTTTCATATCTTGGTTAGCAAAGTCACACGTCACAGCCGCATGACCTCACGCGGTAGATTAAAAGTGCCTACAACGCCTACGTTAATCCAGATGACCACGCGTGGACTGAAAACAAATAAAACATGACTTGCAATGTGTGACAAAGGCCGCTGCATTCCTCAAGTTATTTACTTTTATAAAGTGATTGCATTTGCTTTAAGGACAATTTTAAGATATACGTGGATATCGAACATGAGACCTTTCGTTTGAAAGCCACACAGGCTAACGACTTGCCAGTTCAAGGTATGCAGTTTCCATGCTTAGAATTGAGCGGTATTACTATGGAGTTGTGTGAACTTTATTGTAAAGTTGTGCTTTATTACTGCGCACTGGTCAGCGTGTGTGTAATCAAAGTCGACCTCAGGTAACTGTCGCACAATGTACAGTCATAAGCAAAAGTAGCATACAACACTCACCCAATGTCGACGCTCGAGTGAACTGCATCGAAATGCCATATAGATACAGTGAAAGCGATATATGCATGTGAATAAAACAGCGCACCGCCACTGTTGTCTCAATCCCAGATAGCTGTTGATAGATGAAATTGGAATGCTGGTTTCTCAAGCTCCGCAACCAGCAGGGTGTTGTATACTACTTTTTCTTACGACTGTGCACGAGCTCCACTAATGATTTCGTGAAAGTGAAAAAAAAAGGCAGCTCTTTCAAGTAAGAGGTGTTACACAGGGAAGCCTTGGTGTATTTTCTAGATAAGGGCGTAGGTAACAAGAATATGTGCTAGGTTTAGGCGCATGTGATATAGGCGGGGAGGAGGACAAAAAATTTATGTGGGGTCTCAACAATAATCGGGAAGACTCGGCACTTGATTATCACACCAGAGACCTTTTCCTGCAAGATATGGCAGGCCATCATGTAGGCTGATATGATACATGGGCTCGAAACGTTAGCAGCGTACATCAAATAAGCGACATTCAGCAGCTCCAGAGAAGAAGCTGGCGGAACCTTAGCAACCTGTTCTTTTATGAAGGAGTGAGGTTCGGTTTTATGTTGGGAAAGGTTGAGGGTTACCGGAGAAGGGGTAGGCAGCGAACGCGATGGTTAGATGGCATCCTCAGGGCGCTACAGATGAAGTTATGGGATGTTAGGAAGATAGTGACAGACCGTAAAGCGTGGCGTAATATGGTTCATAGGACCAGGAAGAGTCAAACACGACTGAACAACTGAACTGAACTGGACTGTACTGAACTGAGGTTCGGTACTGAGTAACAGTGCCGGCGCAGAAAAAAGGTATGCAAGAATAACAGGCAGTAAATTCTCCCACAAAATTTTGAACTTTAAGAAGTGACTGCTGAATACGCGCAATATATCTCCAGAAGTGCTAATCTAATCTGAGAAATGGGATCTCTTGAAAGCCGGTCCGATGTGCTGAACGACACTGTCTGCGTATCTCGTGAAGGCTTGGCACATATTGATGACATCCGAAATGGTCCAAATGCTCTTGGCGATGAGCGACTGAAATTTTTTATCGCCAAAGTCTTCTCATCTGCATCGCGCATGGAAGGACTGCTGTGTTTGTAGATTTACAGACATCTGCGCATTCTTCATGTTACTAAGTTCCCGCTTGAGAGTTGGCCCGAACCCGTAAACGTTCTTCTTTGTGAGACCTGCTAACAACTGGACGACCAAAGGTCTCGAACGGTTAGTTTCGAGAGTTGGCCTGCTGATGCCTTCGGCTTTGTGATTATAAAACTACAGATTATGAAATAGTTCAAGAAAATGATGAGGTCAGTACGTTTACGGCATTGTCCTATTTTTGTAGGCGCCCACGAGCTCATGATATGCCAACAAGCACACACACCAATGTCTTAGGTGTCACTTAAGACGGCAGGTTCTCGCTGCTACGTGCACCGTAGAAGATAATATGGGAGAGTAAAAGGGCAGGAAATTTAACGCCGATCTCATGCACTCCAAAAATGAAAGGAGTATTCGGAGAGATAATATAAAAACAAAATATAAAATACATTTTTTACGCAATTTCTTGCCTTCAATGTCTGTTGGCTCCCTTCTTATGTATGTCGTAACGAGGCCTCTCATTTTCCATGCATTTGTTTATCATCAATTTATAAGAGCTTCGAATCTGACAGCCTTGACATCATAGGCGTAGCGTAAGCGGGTTATCTGTGGAGGAACGAACAATCTTAAGGGTAAGTTGTATGCAACATAAATATCTAAGATTGGGGAATATTTACAACCGTCGCCGTAGCTAAGCGGTGAGCATCGGACGAAAACTTTGGTGTTTGCGAGTTGTCTTTTCATCTATTTGCTTGTTAATTATTTTCGCGTTTGAATAATAATTTCTATTCATTAAAAAACCTCCACTATATTTTCCATTCTCGCTGGCCGTTGGCTCCCTCTTTATACTGCGGCATATTTAAAAAGTTCTGAGAATGGATTCGCGAGTGTGGTGATACTTTTCCCCATTCTTACATAACAGGGCGCTGTAAAAACAAGATAAACAATAGGAGTCTTTGGAGAATTTTTTTATTTACTTATTTCTGCTACCTCTAGCAATTCTGAGAAAATCACCAAACAAAAACACAAGACCTTTTTTGCGCAAGTTCTATGAAGATTTTTTTCATAGAACCTTCCTCAGAATGCGACTTCGAGCGTCAAAAAGAAACTAGTTTTTTTTAATAATAGAAGTTGCCGCATTATAATTATCACTGCCTATTTAACTTCAAGACACCCCAAACAAGAATTACATATTGCCGCGTGCCTCTCAGAACCGAGGATAAAGAAGACGAAGCAATGCCGCGTGCCTCTCAAAACCGGGAGAAAAGAGGACGAAGCTGAGTGTGTGAGACTGATCCGTTCAAGGGTTCCCGCCTTCTACTCGTTACATTTTCTAGTGGAGGTGCTGGGAGACTGCGCACGAGGCCAGCAAATAATTCTTGCTTCACCCCGCGCATTAGGAGGCGGACTTTCGTCTCCGCAGATATATTTGGATCCGCACGCCTAAAAAGGCGGATCATGTCCTCGTAGTACATGCCAACTCTTTCGTTCGGGGCTTGGCAGCGAGATCGCAGTGCCGACTCCCCGCGCTCTCTTCGGTCGTTGGCGGTGTAGGTTGCCAACAGTTGGCGACGAAAGAGGTCTCATGATAGTAGCGTCGTTTCGTGGTATACGACCCACGTCCACACCGAGTCTCCGAGAGCAAAGTACACATTGTGCAGCTTCCTTTGCTCATCCCAGCCGTTGTAGTTGGCGACCCGTTCGAATTGGTCTAGTCAGTCCTCAGCGTCCTCGTAAAGCTCACTATGGAAGGAGTGGCGTTCGAGACTGGAGGACGACGAACTGGGGTGAACTGTCTCCGTTAGCCACAATGTTCGTGTTCGATCTATGCATATAGTGGTCAAAGGCATCCAGGACAATGACCCGAACTCTGGCGACTGACCGCGGAGGCGGCGGCTGGTACTGCGGTGCCTGGTGTTAAATCCGTGGTGACTCTCGGTTGCCCTTGAGG